>NC_091267.1:52685000-53310000 GCF_042477335.2 Ovis canadensis | reverse complement strand
CCATATCTCACCTACTATTGCCTCTGCACCTCCCAAACCCATTCATTATCATTATTATTGATTCTCAATCTTTTCAGCTTTAATCAATACCTTTATTTTGTGTCATCTCTTAATTTCCCTAAAATTAAAAATGTCATATTTTCTGAAGTCCCAAATAGTGAACTAAAAAGTATTTTGTTTTGAAGTCATCATTTATAATTTTACGAAGTTTTTGAAGGTAGTCGGAAGAGCTGTAAGACTTTATAAAACCCAGGCTGCATTCAGAGCATCATTATGATGGATGAGTTGGAATAATGTTGGGATTGCAATCCAGATCCTTCCCCGTGCTTCAAACTGGGGAGCTGTTTAGAGAGCAGCTGTCCACTTTCTGTTGCTGCTGCCAGTGCTGCTTCCTTGCTTCTAACATTTTTATTAGTCTTGACTCTTTCAGTTGCAAATGACAGAAATCCGACTCCATCTGGCATAAGCAGAAAAGAGGCTTTTATTAGCTCATAAAACCAAGCGGTCTTGGTGTGGTGTTGGATTGGATATGGTTAGATTCAGGGGCTCTTTACTCTCAGCACTGAATTTTGCCTTCCTCTCTGGGCTCTTCAGAAGAAAAGCTGTGACAGACCTAGTGAGTGAAAGTCCCTCAGTTGTGTCCAACTCTTTGTGACCCCATGGATTGTAGCCCACCAGGCTCTTCTGTCCATGGAATTCTCCAGGCGAGAATACTGGAGTGGGTTGCTATTCCCTTCTCTAAGGTAACCTCCTGGGGGATCAAACCCAGGTCTCCGGCATTACAGGCAGATTCTTTACTGTCTGAGCCACGAGGGAGAAGAAACATCACTTTACTGACAAAAGTCCGTCTAGTCAAAGCTATGGTTTTTCCAGTAGTCATGTACAATGGGTGAGTTGGACCATAAAGAAGGCTGAGTGCTGAAGAACTGATGCTTTCAAACTGTGGTGCTACAGAAGACTCTTGAGAGTCCCTTGGACAGCAAGGAGATCAAACCAGTCAATCCTAAAAGAAATCAACCCTGAGTATTTATTGAAAGGACTGATGCTGAAATTGAGGCTCCAATACTTCGGCTACCTGATGTGAAGAACCAACTCATGGGAAAAGACCCTGATGCTGGGAAAGATTGAGGGCAGGAGGAGAAGGGGGTGACATAGGATGAGATGGTTGGATGGCATCATTGACTCAATGGACATGAGTTTTTACAAACTCTCGGTGATAGTGAAGGACAGGGAAGCCTGGAGTGCTACAGTCCATGGGGATCGAAAAGAATTAGACATGATTGAGCAACTGAACAGCAGCAACTGTTAGCTTTGGTCTCAGTGAACCTCTTGGTGGCCTCTGCAGCTCCAGACTTACTTCTACTAATTTTGAGAATCTCAGAAGATTATCAAATATATCTGCCCAGGATTCCCATCAGAGTCCTGAAATCAAATCTAATTAGTTTTTCTTAGTTTGTGTATCTGTCCTTGAAATGCTTGCTGTGGCCAGGAGGGTTTAATTGAATTGGCTTTTTCAGGGTTATTGCCTACCCTGGAACTGTGTGGCCTTGAAATGAGGCTCTCTTGGATAAAGATCAAGAAGCTGGACAAAGGAGGAGAAGGATGTTGGGCTGGCCAAACCAGTGATTCTCTTACTGACACTCTAAGCAGAAGCCTAGTGGTCTCAACATGTGTTAATCATTTGGCTTATCTGAGCAAGAAGGGAAAGTAAAAACTAGAGTACTGAACCTAGAACCAGGTCTCTACCCTCAGCTCTATCAGGCTTGTAGGGCAACATAACTTTTCCACTTCAAAATTATATCCACCAGGAATGAAGAGTGAGACAAGCTGATGGCACCCGAGGGAGGCAGAGGGTCAAGTTTGGAAGAGTCCTTCCCAGGAGCCAGGGGTGCCTGATATACTTTCATCCCCAGCTGTACTTTTCTGCTGAACTTCCAGCCCCCAGAGACCAGCACCTGCACTGGATCTTGCATTTTAAACTTTTTGTCTCTGGTTTCTTTTTCTTAGTCCCTCCTTCTGAGTATCCTTCTAGATGTATGTTGGTGCCTCTTAAATTATCCTTTATGTCTCTTCTCTTTTATACTTTTTAGCACTTGTTTTCCTATTTTGGGTGATTGTTTTAGCTCTAGATTCCAGTTTTCACTTTTAAAAAGTATGCTTATTTCTATCCACAGAGATTTTCTTACCCTATTATGTATTTTGTTTCTAGATTTTCTTTTATCAAATCTGCTTTTTTTAAAAAAACAAAACTTGAGCAATGTTCTATTCTTGTCTTAGAGAGTCTATTTTTATTTATTTAAGAGTTTGTACATTCTTATTTTTATATTCTTCTAGGCTTTTCCTGTTATGAAGACTTCCGGGGGGTTCATTCATGCTGTTTGTTGTTTTTGCGCATGCTCACGTGTTTCCTCGTGTGTTCCGTTAGTTTTAGTCTGTGAGCTCACCTCCAGGGAGAGTTTCATGTGAATTCTGGGGGTTGCCCTGGGTGGTTGAGGTGTTGCTATGGGGCAGTTTTGCTGTCACTGATTTGAGGGTTGAGGGCGTGCGTGCATGCCAAGTCGCTTCAAGTCGTGTCTGACTCCGTGACCCTATGGACTGTAGCCCACCAGGCTCCTCCGCCGCTGCCGGCTCTGAAGGTGGAGGGAGGGCTTCAAGTCAAAGCAGGTGGGCAGTTCCCTAAAACTTGGGAAAAAAACAGACAAAAAAGGATTCTTCCCTGGAGCCTCTGGAATAGAATAAAGCCCTGTTGACACCTTCATTCTCAAAATCCATCTAGGATTTCTGACCTCCATAACTGTATAATAAATTTGTGTTGTTTTAATGGCTTGCGTTTGCGGTAATTTGTTAGGATAGGAAAGTAACGCACACAAGGATGACCCAGCAGTTCCTACCAGAAATGTGCCCCAGGAGATGTGCCGTAGAGTGTTCAAGACCACCGTCTGTAGCGCCCCACACCTGGAAATTACCCAGATGCTGGTCCGAAACAGATACATTGTGACACAGCCTGCATACTCTTCGGTGATGAGAGTGACCTGTCTGCAGCTCCATGTGACAGTCCAGAGAAATGTCACAGATGCGATGGTAAGAAAGTGAAAGTGTTAGTCGCTCAGTCCTGTCCAGCTCTTTGTGATTCCATGGACTGTAGCCACCAGGTTCCTCTGTCAATGGAATTCTTCAGGCAAGAATACTGGAGTGGATTGCCATTCCATTCTCCAAGGGATCTTCTCAACCCAGGGATTGAACCTGGGTCTCCTGTATTGCAGGCAGATCCTTTACCATCTGAGCTGCCAGAGACACCCAGAACAAGGTGTACTATGTAAGTCTGTGTGTATAGAATATAAGAGACAGAAGTAGTGCATTGTGTAGAAAGTCAGTCTGACCCTTGAGATCATCCTGGCAGGGGGGCTAGTGACTGTAAGGGGACATGCTTGTAACATTCTGTTTCTTGATTCGGGTGCTAGTTACATGTGTCAAGTGTGTGAAAATGTATTGAGCTACACTCTTATCTTTTATGCATTTTTCTGTGTGTCTGTTCAGTTCAGTTCAGTTCAGTCGCTCAGTTGTGTCTGACTCTTTGCAACCTCCTGAATCGCACACTTGAATTTTAAAAAAAAAGTCCCAAACATAGTATTGTTTTCCACAAGAGCTCTGCAGTCTGGGCCGTGTGGATGGGGCGTGATCTTCTAGCCTGTGCGCGGGAGCATCAGACCCAGAACCTTGATTGGATGACGGGCCTGCTGCTGTCGACTGACTCTCTCCTATTCACTGTATTAGATTAGAGGAAGTTTCTGTAGTACCGAGTTTTAATTTGCCCGACGAAAATTCCGATGGCTAGAATTCACAAATACCCAGGGCAATCTCGAAATGCTTGCCATAGAGGCATGAACTAGTAACAAAACAGTTTGATTTATTTCTTCTAATAATGTATGTTCCTGTCATTTAATGTGGCATGTCATTTCAGGCAGCTGCACCAGTTGTCGTGATGTGAGTGCCAATGTGTTAAGGCCACCCCTAGAAGGAGGCTTATTTCGAACAGTGCTCAGTGTTCTGACATCAGAAATTTGATCTTGGCAGGGCTCCAAAGTGGCATTTGCTGGAAAAATCTGTCCTAACGCATGTAGCCTGTTCTCCTTGGTAAGATGTGAAGTGGTCTGTTGCCCAGATCTTGGATTCTAGTCCTGGCTGTGCTATCAGCCAGCCACAAGAGCTTAGGCAAGTCATTCATGTACACGTTTTCCCATTATAGACGTTAACGTTGCTCCTTTGCTTTAAACACGTGCTTTGCCTCCATGGTGTAGCCAGAATCAGCAGCAACAAGGTTTTGGAAAAGGAGCCATTCGTTAAGGTGCAAACTTTTGGAGTAAGACAAGTTCTAGCTGTGCCCTGACTGGTTTGTCACCTGGGGCTCATTACTTCTGGAAGGGCTGTTGAGAGGCTGCCCCACAGGTCTGGCACATAGAAAGGGCTGCCTCGATAAATAGTGTCTGCTGGGATGATGGTGTCTGTGGTTTGTTGTGAGTCCCTGATGTTGTTTGAGGCTGATATTGAGGGAGCTTGTAACTTTGTTATTGGATTATAGCATTCACAGGTAATAAAACCCTCACAGAAGTTAACTATGGGGACACAGAAAATTCCTCCTATGAAAATACCCTTGAAGGTTGCATTTTTATTATAAATATTTCAAATTTGCACTGAAGTATAGAGGAGCTACCCTGCGTCCAAGGTCAGGGGCCACGGCCAAAGTGCCAGGCTGCGACAGCGCAGGAGCAGCCAAGAGGAGCTAACCCACACCCAAGGTCAGAGGTGGCGGCCGAGAGGAGCAACCCACGTCCAAGGAGCAGGGGCTGCGCAGGCACAGGAGGGCCTAGAGGAGCTACTCCACGTTCAAGGTCAGGAGGGGCGGCGGTGAAGAGAAGAGAAACCCAAGTAAGACGGTAGGTGTTGCAAGAGGGCATCAGAGGGCAGACTCACTGAAACCATACTCACAGAAAACTAGTCAATCTAATCACACTAGGACCACAGCCTTGTCTAACTCAATGAAACTAAGCCACGCCCATGGGGCCACCCAAGATGGGCGGGTCATGGTGGAGAGGTCTGACAGAATGTGATCCACTGGAGAAGGGAATGGCAAACCACTTCAGTATTCTTGCCTTGAGAACCCCATGAACAGTATGAAAAGGCAAAATGATAGGATACTGAAAGAGGAACTCCCCAGGTCAGTAGGTGCCCAGTATGCTACTGGAGGTCAGTGGAGAAAACACTCCAGAAAGAATGAAGGGATGGAGTTGTCACGTGAGTGTATGTTCCTCGGTTCTTTGTCTCATCACAACAAAGATTTGGAGCGACTGACATTAAAGCCCTCGGCGCATCACAGCTCTCAGGTCTTGGACAAACCGTGGTATAGCTCTTAAGCAAATCAGTGTTACAGCTCTGCTTTACTTAGAAGATAGCAGGAGAATCCATCCTCAAAGCATGAGGGCATGCCAACCCAAAGACTCGAAGAGAAGAGAGTGGAGGAGTGCGTGGGGGAGGGAGAGAGAGAGAGAGTAAGAGGGAGAGAGAGAGAAAGAGCCCACGCACGTGGGAGAGAAAGAGAGAGAAAGTGCTTTGGCGCCTCCTTTTATATCTTTTCTTCCTCCCCCTGGGCCTGTCCTCTGCAAATTGGGCTCAGCCAGGAGTGCTGTTTGTTCTACCTGAAGTCTTCACTCTGGTCCTCGGACCTTCCTTTGACCTTCCTTGTCTTTTAGCCACCGCCACTTTGGACTCCTTTTCCCTATTCTACCTACCTAACAGAGCCAAAGCGAAAACAATACCCAGTTGTGGATGTAACTGGTGATAGAAGCAAGGTCCAGTGCTGTAAAGAGCAATATTGCTTAGGAACCTGGAATGTTAGGTCCATGAACCAAGGCAAATCGGAAATGGTCAAACAGGAGATGGCAAGAGTGAATGTCGACATTCTAGGACCCAACGAACTAAAATGGACTAGCATGGGTGAATTTAACTCAGATGACCATTATATCTACTACTGTGGGCAGGAATCCCTCAGAAGAAATGGAGTAGCCATCATGGTCAACAAAAGAGTCTGAAATGCAGTACGTGGATGCAGTCTCAAAAACGACAGAATGATCTCTGTTCGTTTCCAAGGCAAACCATTCAATATCACAGTTATCCAAGTCTATGCCCCAACCAGTAACGCTGAAGAAGCTGAAGTTGAACAGTTTTATGAAGACCTACAAGACCTTTTAGAACTAACACCCAAAAAAGATGTCTTTTTCATTACAGGGGACTGGAATGCAAAAGTAGGAAGTCAAGAAACACCTGGAGTAACAGGCAAATTTGGCCTTGGAATACAGAATGAAGCAGGGCAAAGGCTAATAGTGTTTTGCCAAGAGAATGCACTGATCATAGCAAACACCCTCTTCCAACAACACAAGAGAAGACTCTACACATGGACATCACCAGCTGGTCAACACTGAAATCAGATTGATTAAATTCTTTGCAGCCAAAGATGGAGAAGCTCTATACAGTCAGCAAAAAAGACCGGGAGCTGACTGTGGCTCAGATCATGAGCTCCTTATTGCCAAATTCAGACTTAAATTGAAGAAAGTAGGGAAAAACGCTAGACCATTCAGGTATGACCTAAATCAAATCCCTTATGATTATACAGTGGAAGTGAGAAAGAGATTTAAGGGACTAGATCTGATAGATAGAGTGCCTGATGAAGTATGGACGGAGGTTCGTGACATTGTACAGGAGACAGGAATCAAGACCATCCCCATGGAAAAGAAATGCAAAAAAGCAAAATGGCTGTCTGGGGAGACCTTACAAATAGCTGTGAAAAGAAGAGAAGCGAAAAGCAAAGGAGAAAAGGAAAGATAAAAGCATTTGAATGCAGAGTTCCAAAGAATAGCAAGAAGAGATAAGAAAGCCTTTCTCAGTGATCAATGCAAAGAAATAGAGGCAAACAACAGAATGGGAAAGACTAGAAATCTCTTCAAGAAAATCAGAGATACCAAGAGAACATTTCATGCAAAGATGGGCTTGATGAAGGACAGAAATGGTCTGGACCTAACAGAAGCAGAAGATATTAAGAAGAGGTGGCAAGAATACACAGAACTGTACAAAAAAGATCTTCACGGCCAAGATAATCACGATGGTGTGATCACTCATGTAGAGCCAGACATCCTGGAATGTGAAGTCAAGTGGGCCTTAGAAAGCATCACTACAAACAAAGCTAGTGGAGGTGATGGAATTCTAGTTGAGCTATTTCAAATCCTGAAAGAAGATGCTGTGGAAGCGCTGCACTCAATATGCTAGCAAATTTGGAAAACTCAGCAATGGCCACAGGACTGGACAAGGTCACTTTTCATTCCAATCCCAAAGAAAGGCAATGCCAAAGAATGCTCAAACTACCACACAATTGCACTCATCTCACATGCTTGTAAAGTAATGCTCAAAATTCTCCAAGCCAGGCTTCAGCAATACATGAACTGTGAACTTCCAGATGTTCAAGCTGGAACATCTGATCCTCTGGTTCAGAGGAACCAGAGATCAAATTGCCAACATCCGCTGGATCATGGAAAAGGCAAGAGAGTTCCTGAAAAACATCTATTTCTGCTTTATTGATTATGCCAAAGCCTTTGGCTGTGTGGATCACAATAAGCTGTGGAAAATTCTGAAAGAGATGGGAATACCAGACCACCTGACTTGCTCTTGAGAAATCTGTATGCAGGTGAGGAAGAAACAGTTAGAACTGGACATGGAACAACAGACTGGTTTCAAATAGGAAAAGGAGTACGTCAAGGCTGCATATTGTCACCCTGCTTATTTAACTTCTATGCAGAGTACGTCATGAGAAATGCTGGGCTGGAAGAAGCACAAGCTGGAATCAAGATTGCCGGGAGAAATATCAGTCACCTCAGATATGCAGATGACACCACCCTTATGGCAGAAAGTGAAGAGGAACTAAAAAGCCTCTTGATGAAAGTGAAAGAAGAGAGTGAAAAAGTTGGCTTAAAGCTCAACATTCAGAAAACGAAGATCATGGCATCTGGTCCCATCACTTCATGGGAAATAGATGGGGAAATAGAGGAAACAGTGTCAGACTTTATTTTGGGGGGCTCCAAAATCACTGCAGATGGTGATTGCAGCCGTGAAATTAATGGACGCTTACTCCTGGAAGGAAAGTTATGACCAACCTAGATAGCATATTGAAAAGCAGAGACATTACTTTGCCAGCAAAGGTCCGTCTAGTCAAGGCTATGGTTTTTCTAGTGGTCATGTATGGATGTGAGAGTTGGACTGTGAAGAAAGCTGAGCACCGAAGAATTGATGCTTTTGAACTGTGGTGTTGGAGAAGACTCTTGAGAGTCCCTTGGACTGCAAGGAGATCCAACCAGTCCATTCTAAAGGAGATCAGCCCTGGGTGTTCTTTGGAAGGAATGATGCTAAAGCTGAAATTCCAGTACTTTGGCCACCTCATGCAAAGAGTTGACTCATTGGAAAAGACTCTGATGCTGGGAGGGATTGGGGGCAGGAGAAAAAAGGGATGACAGAGGATGAGATGGCTGGTTGGCATCATCGATTTGATGGACGTGAGTTTGAGTGAACTCCGGGAGTTGGTGATGGACAGGGAGGCCTGGCGTGCTGCAATTCATGGGGTCGCAAAGAGTCGGACGCGACTGAGCGACTGAACTGAACATATAGAGAGTAAGGAAATGAAGAGCTCTATGCTGGCCATTCAGATTTAATGATCATAGGGAAAAAGTGATCATGTCATGTCCGACTCTTTGTGACCCCAATGACTGTAGCCCACTAGGCTACTCTATCCATGGTATTTGGCATTGGAATTTTTTTGGCCACAAAGCATGAGGGATCCTAGTTCGTGACCAGGGATTGAATGTGGACCCCTTCCCCCAACACTTTAAGGAGAAATCTTAACCTCTGGACTGCTAGGGAAGCCACCTTGCTTCCCTTTTTTTAAAACATAAAATGGAAACATTGTAATTACAGCTGAAACCTCCTGACCCCAGACTTGTTTATTACCAGCAGTCCTGAGATGTAACTATGATGCTGTAGTTTGTATCATTCTCTGCCATGTTTTTATATCTTCTTAGATGTTGATGTTATGTCAGCAGTCATCACATACATCATCTGTGGCATCCTGCAACTTGATCTTTTTTGTCCAGATGTATTTTAGAGATTTATCTATGATAGAATGTATATCACTCCAGCTCATTTGTTAAATGCTATATTGCCTTCCAGTTTTGAATATATTCCAATTTCTTTGTCCATTCCTTGATGCATATTTGGGGGTATGACCAATTTTTTCTTATTATAAACAATATCGGAATAAACATGTTTCACTTGCACGCATGCAAGTGTCTCTATACATCTAGAAACAGCTGAAGCTAACTGGTGGTTGCACCAGGTTACAGTTCAATGACATGTAATGGTTCCTGCTGCTTCCTGCCATCTCTGACACTTGACAAGACTAACCTTTACCAGCCTCTTTCATGGTGTGAAAGGATGTTTATTTTTAATATGCATTTCCTTTTTTTCTTTTTTATCTTGCCATAGATGTTAACTCTCTGAGCCCTGGATATTCTTTCAGCAAATGCCTTTTTACTTAAGAGAACCAGACTGAGTTTCTCTAATGAGTGATTTGCATCCTTATCTTCTGTCCCTGCTCAGACTTGACTCCATGGAGGCGGAGATGCTGGGTTCAGCGTCTACCCTATGTCCGTCGAAGAGCATGAAGAAAGCTGATGCCTGGTTCACAGACTCCTCCTTCCTCAAGGGCTGAGGGGTTGGAGGCTGGCAGAGTATCCAGGGCTCCTGGCCCACCTGACTCTTACTAACCCACATCATGTATGCTCAGAAAGGGTTTAGGGAGCTCTGCCCTACCCCATGTGTAAGAGGAAAGGGATTTAGACACAGGGAAAATGGACTGTTTGGTTAAAAAAGAATATGGTGTCTATTCTTCTTCCTCAGTTTTTCTTTCCTTATATTGGATGATTAAGGTAACCACTTCACATGTCTAGAAAAATCCTTTAACATTTTAGAGATACAAAACAATAAATTTTATAAGTAAGTTATAAACCCTAGCAGAAAAAGAGACACAAAGCCAACATCCGACTTACTGAAAACATTATGATAATGTTTGTTTTCCTGTCAACTGCTATGCTGAATTTTATGTTTATCACTTCTTTTCTTCTTCAAAGTAATTTCCCACTTAAGAATATATCTCTAAGGCACATATTGAGTGCTTTTGGATGATTTTACATTAAAAATGTAGACAGGCTTCTGGTTTCCTTTGTTCGTTCAATATTATTGCTCATATTTTTGTTCTTATAAATGTAGTTGCAGTTATTTCATCTTCACTATGTAACATTATATTATGTGACTGTAACACAGTTAGTTTTTCAGATTCTTGTAGATATTTGGATAGTTCCCAATTCCACCCCACCCCTGTTACATTAATACGAACTTGCCTCCTCAGTTCAGTTCAGTCACTCAGTCATGTCTGACTCTTTGAAACCCTGTGGACTGCAGCAGGCCAGGCCTCCCTGTCCATCACCAATTCCAGAGCTTACTCAAACTCATGTCCATTGAGTCGGTGATGCCATCCAGCCATCTCATCCTCTGTTCTCCCCTTCTCTTCCTACCTTCAATCTTTCCCAGCATCAGGGTCTTTTCAAATGAGTCAGTTCTTCCCATCTTGTTGCCAAAGTGTTGGAGTTTCAGCTTTAGCATCAGTCCTTTCAGTGAATATTCAGGACTGATTTCCTTTAGGGTGGACTGGTTGGATCTCCTTGCAGTCCAAGGGACTCTCAAGAGTCTTCTCCAACACCACAGTTCAAAAGCATCAGTTCTTCAGTGCTCAGCTTTCTTTATGGTCCAACTCTCACATCCATACATGACTACTGGGAAAACCATTTGACTAGAAGGACCTCTGTTGGAAAAGTAATGTCTCTGCTTTTTAATATGCTGTCTAGGTTGGTCATAACTTTTCTTCCAAGAAGCAAATGTCTTTTAATTTCATAGCTGCAGTAACCATGTGCAGTGATTTTGGAGCCCCAAAAAAGAAAGTGTCACTGTTTCCATTGTTTCCCCATCTATTTGTCATGAAGTGATGGGACCACGTGCCATGATCTTAGCTCTCTGAATGTTGAGTTTTAAGCCAACTTTTTCACTCTCCTCTTTCACTTTCATTAAGAGGCTCTTTAGTTCTTCTTTGCTTTTTTCCATAAGAATGGTGTCATCTGCGTATCTGAGGTTATTGACATTTCTCCCTGCAGTCTTGATTCCAGCTTGTGCTTCATCCAGCCCAGAATTTCGCATGATGTCCTCTGCATATAAGTTAAATAAGCAGAGTGACAATATACAACCTTGACATACTCCTTTCCCGATCTGGAACCAGTCTGTTGTTCCATGTCCAATTCTAACTGTTGCTTCTTGACCTGCATATAGGTTCCTCAGGAGGCAGGTAAGGTGGTCTGGTGTTCCCATCTCTTTAAGAATTTTCCACAATTTGTTGTGATCCGCATAGTCAAAAGCTTTGGTGTAGTCAATAAAGTAGAAGTAGAAGTTTTTCTGGAACTCTCTTGCTTTTTTGATGATCCAACAGATGTTGGGAATTACTGTCTGTTTCCTCTGCCTTTTCTAAATCCAGCTTGAACAGCTGGAAGTTCATGGTTCACGTATTGTTGAAGCTTGGCTTGGAGGATTTTGAGCATTACTTTGCTAGCATGTGAGATGAGTGCAGTTGTGTGGTAGTTTGAGCATTCTTTGTCATTGCCTTTCTTTGGGATTGGAGTGAAAAGTGACATTTTCCAGTCCTGTGGCTACTGCTGAGTTTTCCAAATCAGCTGGCATATTGAGTGCAGCACTTTCATAGCATCATCTTTTAGGATTTGAAACAGCTCAACTGGAATTCTATCACCTCCACTAAACTAGCTTTGTTCATAGTCATGCTTCCTATGGCCCACTTGACTTTACATTCCAGGATGTCTGGCTCTAGGTGAGTGATCACACCATCATGATTATCTGGGTCGTGAAGATCTTTTTTGCACAGTTCTTCTGTGTATTCTTGCCACCTCTTCTTAATAGATTCTGCTGCTGTTAGGTCCCTACCATTTCTGTCCTTTATTGTGCCCATCTTTGCATGAAATGTTCCCTTGGTATCTCAAATTTTCTTGAAGAGATCTCTAGTCTTTATCATTCTGTTGTTTCCCTCTATTTCTTTGCGTTGATCACTGAGGAAGGCTTTCTTATCTGTCTTTGCTATTCTTTGGAACTCTGCATTCAAATGGGTGTATCTTTCCTATTCTCCTTTGCCTTTCACTTCTCTTCTTTTCTCAGTTATTTGTAAGGCCTCCTCAGACAACCATTTTGCCTTTTTGCATTTCTTTTTTGGGGGGATGGTCTCAAGACACTCACAGCAAGTCTGGGTCAGTCTCTTGTGGGGTCACTTCTCCTTTCTCCTGGGTCCTGATGCACACATGGTGCCCTCCCAGAGTCTGTTTCCCGAGTCCTGTGTAAGTTCTGGCAGCTGTATAGTGGGGTTAATGGCGACCTCCTCCAAGAGGGCTTATGCCATACCCAGGTCTGTACCCAGAGCCCCTGCCCCTGCAGCAGGACACTGCTGAACTTGCCTCCAAATGGAGTGGAATAGCTGGAGTCTTGGGGTCACAGAGTTTGCAAGAACATCATCAGCTTTCAGGGTTACACTGCATTGTTTTCCGTGCTCACAGTGCTCCTCAGCCTTGCCAAGGTCTAATGTCCGAGTTCTTGAATCACCGTAACTTGGTGTCTCACTGTGGTTTTTTAGTTTTGATCTCCCTGATCACTAACAAGGCTGAGCTACTTTCCATACATTTCTGTGTGAAATATGTATTCACAGTTTTCCCTCTTTTTCCCCCCATTTGGATCGTGATATCTGTCTGCTCTTGCTACCAAAAATATTGCCTCACAAACTTCCCCAAGCTCGAGCATCTTAAAACACCACCTGCTTATTTGCACAGTCACGAATCTTTAGGTGGTTTGAGATGTGGCCGATCTGAGCTGGGCCTACCTGGGTGGTTCATGTCAGGCTTCAGGCTCGGCATGCTGGGCCTGGCTGCAGGCTGTGCATCGGCTCGGGTGTGCTTTACCTCTGTTCATCCTGGGGCCTGCTCTGAGGGGGAGAAGGGTAACTCAGCATGCTTTGTGAACAGTGGGTGTTGCACTGCAGTGGGGCCGGGACTGGTTGTCACTGCACATTTCAAGCCTTGGCTCTCATTGTATCTGTCGACTGCCAAACAAGTATTAGGACAAACCCAAGGCAAGTGCATTTGGTCCAAGTGGAGCCACAGCAAGAGTGAGGATGTGACACTAAATTCCAGGAGAGTCGAGAATTCAGGCTAAGAAAAGTGAAGGGACGAACAGAGATAGTTCATGTAAACGGTGAGCAAAACAGAACAGGGGGTAGCTATGCTGATAGCAGACAACATAGGCTCAAGTCAAAAACTCATGCGAGAGGCAAAGAAGAGTATTACGTAATGATCAAGCGGTCAATCAGCCAGGAAGAAATAACAATTATAAATACGTATGTATTTAACTTCAGAGCACCTCAATGTAAAGCAAGCATGAACAGAAGTGGAAGGAGACCCAGACAATAACAGGTGCAGCAGAAGACTTCAGCACCCACTTTCAGTGATGGGTGGAGGATCTGAGAGAAGGTCAGTAAGGAGACGGAGGCTTTGAACTACACTGTGGACAAATGAACCCAACAGAAGAAACAAACAAACAAACAAAAAACAGAGCTTTCTACCCGATAATGGCAGAATATCCTTTCTTTTCAAGTACATATGAAACTTTCTGCAGGATTAGTCATATCTTAGTTCATGAAACAAGTCTTAAGAAATTTAAAATGATTGAAGTCATGCCAAGTACCTTTACAGTCAGAATGGAGTGAAAGTAGAGATCAGTAGCAGGAAGAAAACTGGAAAATTCACAAATAGGTGGAAATAGAATAACAAATTCTTGAACAACCATTGGGTCAAATAAGAAATCTGAAAGGAAATTGGAAAATACCTTGAGAGAAATGAAACTGAAAACACAACATACCAGAACATAGGGGATACAGCAAAAACAGTACTAAGATAGAATTTATTGTGCTAAATTCCTCCATTAAAAAAGAGGAAAGATCTCAAATAAGCTAAAGTGGAAAAAGGAGAAGAGACTAAACCCAAAGTTAGCAGAAGGACAAAAATAGCAAAGGATTGGGCAAAAATAAATAAGATAGAAAAAAAAAACCCAACTCTTGAATTGATATTTTTGAGAAGATAAACAATATATTGACAAATCCTTAGCTAAAGTAATTAACCAACAGAGGGAAGATTCAAATAAAATCAGAAGTGAAAGAGGATATAACTGATACCACTGAAATAATAAGGATCATAAGAGATTACCATGAACAGTTATATGCCAAGACACTGGATGTGTGCGTGCTGTCGTTCAGTCGTGTCCAGCTGTTTGTGACCCCCATGGACTGTAGCCCACCAGGCTTCTCTGTCCATGGAATTCTCTAGGCAGGAATACTGGAGTGGATTGCCATGCCCTCCTCCAGGGGATCTTCCCGACTGAGCGGTCGAACTGCGCTGCAGGCAGATCTTCCCACGAGGGAAGCCCCTTCCTGAGGGATACTGTGTGAATTAATCTTTTACTGTTAAGCTGACTGTGCATTTCTGGTCATGCTAACACTTTTGTATGTTGCTGGATTCAATCTGCTAGTCTTTTGTTGAAGACTTTTATACCTATATTCATAAGGGATATGGGTCTGTCCTTTTCTTGTGATATCTTTGATTTTGAAATCAAGATAATAGTGATCTCATGGAATGAACTTAAAGTATTCCTTTCTCTTCTCTTTTTTTGGGGAAGAGTCTGTGTTGTGTAAACTTGAGCAATGTTTCCTCATCTGTGAAAAGGAGGTGATAATGGCTTAAAGAAAGTTGCGTTGTCATAAGAATTAATTAATACGAATGAACTGTAAGTCTGTCTGTAGAGGAGATCCAACCGTGCCAGGTGCACGTGGGCGCTCAGCTCACGTTAGCTGTTACTATCAATACAGGGAGTGGGGAGCTGCTGTCTGTGCCGAACTGCCCAGATGCATTCAGTTGTAATTACTTATGAATTTATTCAAACACCCACTACTATGTGTTACAGGTTCTGAGAATCAAGTGGACAAACACATTTTAGTCTGTTACATCTTTGGAATAATGGGAAATCAGTGCAGTAACTGGATATCTGTATTGCCTATTTTGGTGCTAAATTCACTTTATATTCTATGCAGCGACCTAGAAACAGCTGAAATACGCGTTTTCTAATCTATGTGGACGTTCTCTCCCTCTGGGAACACCACGTGAATTGCTCATTTGTAATTCTTTAAAGGCATGCATTATATTTCTTGTTAATATATGTGTGTTTCTTATCCATAGGGAGACCGTATGTGATTTACTGTTTAATCAGAAATGTTTTGGGGAGTGAAAGGCAGTGTTATTAGTAGTTATTCTAGGACAAGAGGTATAAGGCAAGACTGTGCTGGGTTATCCAGGGTGTATGAACACATGGTTCTCTCCTTCTCCAGAATGTCTGTTAAATCTTTCTTATATTCTGCAAGCATCTGTGACTGTCCTGATGATAGTAGATGATCAAGAAATATTTCTGAAGGAATTACCAAACAGCAACCAGACAGAGACAGACTGTACATTATTTTTATTGTTTATTTACTACTTTAATTTGAAGTATTGAAATTGTTCACAGGCTTTCTACTTGACAATCTAATTTGTCTGCTTAATTAGGGGGTCAGTAAGACAAGTGTTTGGCCACTTGCAGCCAGAAAATTCTATGAACCGTGAAGGAAAATAAAAGCAATTAAGGAAGAGGATTAATTTGAAAAATCAGCACACTATTTCCACATTCTTCACAGAAATACAGGTCATTTCTACATATTCCTGTCTTTTTGTTTAAACATGAAACACTAGAAGTTTCTTTAATTGGAATCGCTTAAAGTGACCTTGTCCTTTGTAGCAGGTGTTTGGGTGCTGTCACAGGAGTGCCCTGGGGCATGGCCCCACCTGCTGCTGCTCACCTTTGCTTCTTGTTTTCAAATCTGATGTTATTCCTCCTCGGTGCTGAAATTTTTTTTTTATTTCTCTAAAGCTCAGCAGGGAGGCATGTGGCTGACATGACATTTGGGACCCCTGGGAGTAGGCTGTGTATCCTGGAAAATCAGAATAATCCATTTATTTTGATGCTGGGGCAACGATATCAGGTTCAGTTTATGTCAAAAGAAGTGTTTGGTTGCTTAGAATACATGCTGAGAATTGATGGTCGAAGGAATTACATCAAACTCCCCGCTGTCTGTCTGTCTTTCTGTGTATCAGTCCGTCGGCCACCTGTCTATCTGTCTATCGATCCATCTGTCATCTGTCTACATACCATTCCTCTCCTTTGTATTGTATTTGATGGAATTTGTATCTGATTCCTTTTTCTTTTTTGTCTGACAGAATATATGGGCTGTTAAGTATCTTTTATATTTTTGCTTTATTATTTCTAAGTCTGAAGAGAATCTGCTACTAAATTGTAATTTGAAACTTCTCAGCATAAAAAATTTGAATTTTTCCCTTAATACATAATAATATAAATTCAAGCTCTCTTGCTTTCTGAAACAAACTGAAGTTACTGAGATAATTACCAGGTATTATCAGGACAGATCACAGATGGTAAGGAGAAGATCCTTAGTAGCCAGATGATTTCAGTTTGACAAGCCATGGGGTGTTATTAGTCATACGCAGGCCAGCCTCGGTTGTGCTTAGCATGCAACAATACTTTGCTAGAGGCATCAGGTCTAAACTGTTCATTTGCATAGATGTTTGGAGTATTACCTGGAGCTAAACATGATCAATTGTATTTATATCCAACAAAATGAGTACAAAATTGAAGTTAGCAGGAAAGTGTCCATTTTAAGGACATAAATATTATCTGGCCAGAAGCAAATGGCTGTGAGGAAGTGATGTTTGTGGGTTTTTTGTTTTTTGTATACCAAGGAGAAAGGGAGGGGAGTTACAGAGTTTGAGAACATGCTCATACTATTAGTAGTCATACCAGCACTCTAACAGGAGTATCATATGGGTGCAGAGCTAATATCCTCTGGGCTCCAGGCTTTTCTGTAATTCGAGAGATGTGCGTATGGAGTTTGGGGCACGTGGGGAGTTTGTTGAGAGCGGCCTGTGGAGACAGTGAACAGGGGATCAGGCGTCCACAGTCCTGGTCATCAAGATGCTCACAGCCTCATAAGGGAGACACCTCTGCAGATGGAAACAGGAAGTGTCTGAAGTGTTGAGTGTTGTGGCTGAGACAAGGACAGGTGTGGTGCGTTTGAGGTAAGACACACACACCTTGTCCATCGGAGCTGGAGATGAGCAAGGAAGGCTTTTCTCAAGGAGGCGCAACTGTTCAGTCACGTCCTGCAGAATGAGTAAGCGTGGGAGAGGCTGACAGAGGAGGCAGCGGCTCTGAGGTTGAGGGGCCAGCACCGTGCAGGACTGGGGAGCTGAGGGCACGTGGTGTCCAGAGGACAAGAGACCTGTGCTCATGGGGCGTGAGACTGAGGGGAAGGGGGTCAGTGAGTAGGAGCAGAGGGGACAATGAATTCAAGACACGCTGAGTAGATTCAACACCCCAACCTGGTGGGCATGTTGGGGGAAGGAAGGGAAAGACGAAGCGATGGTGGCTCTGGCAGAGTCAGGGCCGCCATTAGCTCAGAGGTGTTTTCGTTTGAATTAGAAAAAGACACATTTTCATCCTGGCAGGTAGAAACTCTGTGGCAGGAGGAATGGCCGGTGTACATGTTACTGAATCCAAGTTCACTATGCTCACTGCAGGACAGGCCAATAAGTTGAATGCAAAGTGTTGAGACAAAGAATACAACTTTATTTAGAAAGCTGGCAGACCGAGAAGATGGCAGACTAATGTCTCAAAATAACCGTCTTATCCAGGTCTGGACGTTAGGTTCTTTTATGGAACAAAGATAGGAGAGGAGGTAAGACATAAAAAGGCCACTAATCTTGCAAATATCTCCTGGAATGGTCAGCCTCAGGGAGGAAAGGTGTCTCTTTCTTCCTTCCTGTAGCCACCCACAGGTGGACAGGGTCCTGAAAAAAGGCACTTTGGTTTAACATTCAGGCAGAAGAGCAGGTTCCCCAAGGCAGGTTATGTTTGGACAGAATCCTTTCAGTGCACAAAAGCAAAGGGAAGCAAAGGTTAAAGTAAAAGAAACAGATCCAACCAGGAGTCAGTTCTTCTCTGTAACATGCAGAGCCCAGGGTGAATGTCAGTTTTCACCAGCCCCTTGCCTCGGTGCTCTTGTGCAGTGCACAGTCTGAACAACTGTAGGAGCAGATATGGGCAGATGGGCAGCCACTGTCATCATTAGTGCAAATGGGAAGAGCAAGAGGAACTGGGAGGTCATGGGAGGGGCAGTCGTGTGCTCAGTGTGTAGTATTTAGGGTCATTGTTCAGGCTGTGTGTGGGTGATCAGTCACTTAGTCATGTCTGACTCTTTGTGACCCAGTGGGCTATAGCCCACCAGGCTCCTCTGTCCACGGAATTCTCCAGGCAAGAATACTGGAGGGGGTTGCCATTTCCTACTACAGGGAATCTTCCCAATGCAGGGATCAAACCCACATCTCTTGCATCTCCTGTACTGGCAATCAGATTCTCTACCACTGTGCCACTTGTGAAGCCTCACTATT
Organism: Ovis canadensis; assembly: GCF_042477335.2. Lineage (NCBI taxonomy): Eukaryota > Metazoa > Chordata > Mammalia > Artiodactyla > Bovidae > Ovis > Ovis canadensis. The sequence goes on along the minus strand of NC_091267.1, from coordinate 53,291,203 downwards.
CAGGTGGAAATATCAAATAAGAAGTCAGATATAAGATTCTAAAACACTGGGGACTACAGGTGATTTGGGTCCTTAAACTTAAAAAAAAAACATGTAAATTATAGTTAAAATTATTCATACTGTACAACCTTTTGAATCATGGCTCCAGTGGGACTCATATAATACTAAGTTTTGGTTCTCCAGAAAGGTTAATCTGCTCTGTCAAAAAAGTAATTCCAACTAACTTACTAAAAAATGTCTACTACTGTTTACTAATATACAAAGACTGGTCATGAGTAGCTGGATTGGTGAAGTTTTTTACTTTCTCTGCTGCAGACCACCGGGCTATGCCTTGTGTGATGGGGACCTAGTACCTAGAGTACCTCTGCCTTGACACTCTCAGAAAGTCAGACTGTGTGAGTAGAATCTGTACAGGTAAACTGCAGCCAATCCATATTGGTTAGGTCAGTTAAGCAAAAACCCAAAGTTTCATGAGAGAGAGGACCAAAAGAAATATCTTCTGGGTAAACCAGGCTTCCCAGGTGGCTCAGATGGTAAAGAATCTACCTGCCAGTGCAGGAGAGGTGGGTTCAATCCCCGGGTTGGGAAAATTCCCTGGAGAACGGAATGGCAACCCACTCCAGTAGTTTTGCCTGGAAAATTCCATGGACAGAAGAGCCTGTACAGTCCATGGGGTTGCAAAGAGTCAAACACAACAAAGTGACTCAAACTTTTTCTTTCACATAAGAGGTGTTAAGAAGATCAGTAGATAGTGTACATTTGGGTGAATTCCACGTTCCACTATCTGTTTGCAGCTCATTGCCTGTGTCCCTTTTCATTATTTAAGCTAAAAATTTTAATACAGGATGCACGATCACCTCTGTTGTTGCATTCACTGTGGAGGGAGATTCAGTCACTGAGGTCATGTCTGAATTTTGTTTGAAATATCAGTGGCATCCTTTACTTTCAATGTTACCCTTCTGGTTCTAAAGTGACATTTCCAGCCAGCCAAGCAAAATAGCACTGGCAGATTAAGCATTGAAAACATCAAACTAATAATTGGGTGCTGTCTGAACATCTGCTTTTGAGACAGTAATGTCATACATATCTTGGATATGTAATAATTTTTAGATGCTGATATTAATATCTGTCAGTGAACATCTTCCTAGACTAATATTTCCATGTATTTCAATGTAGGATTTTAAAGCTATTTATGGTCTTCAATGTTATAGACACCCAGTTAAAAAAGATAAAATAGCACAGACAGGTATTAAAATTAAAATTCTCTATTGTACCCCCACCTGCTGTTAAACCCCCAGTCTTTTCATAAAGGAATCAACAAACAAAAAACCAAAACAAAAAGGTAAAAAACCCAAATCCTTTATGCATGTACACATATATACTTTATACATACATATATACACAGGCAACTGTTGTTCTGAATTTGGCATTTTTGCACTTACATCTTAGAGACGCAGATCATCTCATTGTTTTCAGTGGTGCATAGCATTCCACTCTGTGATATACTGTAACTTATTTAAACAGTGCCCCTACAGTACACATTTAGGTGGTTTTTATTTTTGGTCATCACACACTCAGTTACACCCAGTGTTCTTATTCCTATATCTTAGTATAATTTTGCAATTGACTCACAGGTAAAATCTCACCAGTAGAATTCTTGTCTTAAAGAGTTCATGCTTTAAAAATTTTGGTAAGCCTTTCATATCGTTCTTGGAAGAGGTCACCCCAGGTGATACTCTGTCTGACACAGTCCAGGAGAGTGCCTCTTGTCCTTGGGCAGCATTTGTGTCTCTTGCGTTTGACTTGCCTGCTGATCTGGGCTCCGTGGTGCTGCTGCAGACTCGAAGAGGGGGCTTCCCTGCCCTCTTAGACTCCTTCTCACATGATGCTTTTCGTAACATCCCACACAGAGGTGGGTGTCACATGGGTACCTCTGGTAGCCTTTGCCACCCACCACCCAGGGACTGACTGGCAAAGTGTAGCTACATGATAACTGGGGAAGCTAAGCATTTTTTTCAAAGTGATTTTATGGATGTTTAGCATGTATGTGGGTGTTCTGGGCATAAAACCCCAAAGCATATGTAGGCTGTAAAATTTCAAATTCCCTTCATAAAAATGCAAGTTTCTCAAATGAAAACAGGAAATTTTATTTGACTATACAAGAATAAAATATGTGTCGTCTAATTGTGGATATAAAATATCTGATACTGAATAAATGTTAGTTCCTGTTCTTCCTTTCCCTCTGCAGCTCTAAGAATCTGTGACTCTGATCTAATCAGTGAATTATGAACTTTGAGAAGTAGAAATACGAGGCATTATTTATTCTTATGCATCTCAGAGTATTACTGAATTAAAGAGAGAGCTCACTTATGTTGAACAACGTATGTGACTTGAATCCAGGGTACATGTAGCCTTCAGAAAAAGAGAGGATCCCTGGGGGTCAGAGCTTGACCTTGAGGGGTGAAGAGGGCCTAAGGTGTCCATATGTAATGCTTTATTTAGTTTATTTAGAAATAAAAATATCTAATGCATATGTGACATTGTTACAACAAATGGCACTTAAATCCAACCTGGTAAAATGTACAATGAGGGAATGAAATTTACTAGCTTAGAGTCTGGCTGTTCCATAAACAGCTAACCTTGAGAGAGAAGGATGTTGAAAGGTCACAGCTGAGATTGTCTGGCCAAAGAGGCGGTGGGATCCAGGGTGTGGGGCTGGAGGTGAATCTGACACCTGTGACGTCTGGCGGGATAGGAATGGCTGTAATGACTTGTCTGACTAGTGGATACTTCTGTTGGCAGTTTTGTAAGTGCATCTGGGGATGGGAGTCAGGATATTTAGATTTTGGTCTTTGGCTCAGATGGTAACTGGCTCCGTGACCAAGGTCAAGCCCTTTCCTAGACCAGGGCTCAGTTTCTTTGTCTCTAGAATGAAAGTCTTAGAAGACTTTGAGTTAGTGTTTGTCGCTCAGTCATGTCTGACTCTTTGTGACCCCATGGACTGTAGCCGACCAGTCTCCTCTGTCCATGGGATTCTCCAGGCAAGAATGCTGGAGTGGGTTGTCAATTTTCTTCATCAGAGGATCTTTCTGACACAGGGATTGTACCCGCTGTCCTGCATTGCTGGCAGATTCTTTACAGTCTGAGCCAACCAGGGAAGCTCTAGAAGATTTTTAAGGGCTTTTTAATTTCAACGAGGCTCAGTGTTGGTACACAGTGAGCAAGTAAGATGAGCGAAGTGCATGTGGGTGGCCAGGCTCATGGGATCTTGACTGAAGAATAGAGAAAGTTGAACTTGATGTTGTGGGTGCTGGACCCGACATACTGACAGGAGGGAGGCATGGCTGGCTGCAGCAGGGGCAGAGAAATTTTTTTTTTATCATGTCCTTAGATAATGAAAAAGTGTTTAGAATAGGGTTATTTTAAGTTCTTACTTTTCAATAGCATCAATTTTTTAAAAAATCATTTTGTTCCTCCAGGTATTGGCTTCATGCCCCATATATGACTTGATACCAGTTTGCATCAGCCAGTGGAATCCATTTACATGTGGAGGAACCATAGAAAGGAGATGTTAATAAAAGCAGTTTCGATTTTTTCTCCCTTTTTTAGTGTGTTAGCAGATGCTGTTTTAAAGTATAGCTGAGATTTTGTTTTTGTTCAGGTATAGCTATGTAAACAGATGGAGCCGACTTCGATTGAAAAGATAGTTTGTGATTCACATTTCCCAAGAGTAGGGGTCCCTTCACCGGAGCAGGACCCTGTGGGGAGGCCCCAGAGTCAGGCAGAGGGGAATAGTGGGAAGGGAAAAACTCAGGCAGGGGCCTTTGTTTGGTTTTCTGGGATATGAACGGGGAAGCAAGGTCAGCAAGCTGAGCAGGTTCAAGATCGGCTAGGCTGGATAATTCCAGTGGTCTCCGGCTACAAAGCATGTCTCTGATTGTCCAGTACCTGGCCCTGGGGTTGGTTTAGGGCGAGCGGATAGTGTCCCAGACTGCAGGAGCCGGTAAGGAGAGGGAGTGAGCTATGGAGTCAGGCGTGCTTGGCTTGCATGTCAGAGGTGTGACCCCGGCAGGCTGTTTGCTGTCTCCAGGGATTGGCTCACACTGAGAGGGACAGTCCCTCCCCTGTCCACATGGCCCTCACATGTCAATCATGGAATACAGAAAATAAAAATCATGATGAATACAAATAGGAAGAAGATATTCCATTCAGGATATTTGAACAAAATGAGGGCGTTTTTGCCTCTGCGTCTGCATCTCAGTTCCAGTAGAGCAATGGGAAGCCGCTCTACCTGTATTTTTGTCTGAAAGGTTAATCTAAGTTATCTTCAGTCTGTGTCCCACTTGGGATCAGAGCAAAAGGGAATTTTGAAAAGCAGACTTGACACAGAGGGTGAAATTCAAAGAGTAGTCTATTATTGGAGATGCTGCATAGGATTTTAGCATTTTCTGTAGTTCTGGAAAGCAGTTGGTACCGCCCTTCATTCTTATGAAAGAGGGATGATGGCAGGATACTTGGACATCCTGTGATCAAGGACTTGTCTGACAGTGAGCGAAGGGAAGGGCATCATCTGATGGCTCCAGGCTTACGGCCCGAAACTGCCAGACGCACATTAATGGGCGAAAGTCCTTCAGTTTCACTTCCTTGATTGGAATTCTTGGACAGGGAACTCTAGGCAGTGATTAATTGCAAAACATCACTGCAATGTGTCCTAAAAGTATATAATGCATCTGGGGCTGTCAGGAGGGAGCAGAATGGCCAGCCTTTTGGGTTGTTTTCCAACCTCATAATCCTGGCTTCCAAAACCACAGATTTTAAGTTGGCTAATGGAAATGTACCATAGCAAGAGACTCATCTTATGTTCCTTAAACTATTATCTCCCCTTGTTCAGAGCAGTGGGTTTCCCCCCCAACCCCCAAAGCTTTTATTTTCAGTTTTCAGAACTAAAGTTGGAAACCTAAGAAGGCACAGTGATGGTTTTGTTTCTCTCAATTCATCCTAATTTCCTGAAGTGTGCTGGTAAGGGAGGATAAGGAAAAGTGCTCATTTTTCCCTTAAAAAAAATTAACTCTATTCATAATAGCAGGGTGGATTTGTAACCTTTATGAGATAATTAATTAGTCTCGACAGAAGCAAAGAATGTTAAAGCAAGCAGGAGCTTTGGAGAACATTTAGTCCAATACCTTTATTTTTCAGACAAAAAGAAATCAGGCCCAGAGAATACATGTCACTTGTTTCCAGTTACTCAGCTCTTTGTAAGGTTGGGATTCAGCCTTAGGTTACCTGACCCACAACCCAACATTTTTCCTGCTCTATCATATGATGTTATATCATTTTTTATTTGCAAAACTGTTCTAGAAATGAGGTCAGTGTATCATAAGGAAATGTAAATTTTTTTCTGTAATACAAAATCATGATCTTTAATGCATCTATCTACACATCTATAATCTTCAGTTCAGTTCAACCACTCAGTCATGTCCGACTCTTTGCGACCCCATGGACTGCAGCACACCAGGCTTCCCTGTCCATCACCAACTCCTGGAGCCTGCTCAAACTCAAATCCATTGAGCTGGTGATGCCAGCCAACCATCTTATCCTCTGTCGTCCTGTTCTCCTCCTGCCTTCAGTCTTTGCCAGCATCAGGGCATTTTCTAATGAGCCAGCATATATAACCTTGTTCCATCCTAAAACACACACACACACACACACACACACACACACGAGGACTTTGAGTAATTTAGCTTTGAACAAAGGTAATGTTATTTTTGTGAGGAATAGGCTTCTATCTATCTAGGCAGCATTTCAATAGCAAGAAAAAAAGTGTGAACCAAACATTCTCATCCACTCACTGAGTGACAGACAGCATATTATGTATTTCTTTTTATGTTTGAATGATACAGTGATTATACAAATGCTTCAGTAGCTGCTGTGCTCATATAATCAGCCCTGTTTCTTGTTACCATTTCAGTTTCACTGTAGAACCTTTATGAGAAGAGACTTGTGTTTTTTGAATTATGTAAATTTCCTGTGCGATGACTGGGTAGAGAGGGATAGAGTTGAGGTGAGGAGCTGCCATAGAAAATCATACCTGATACAGTGCATCATTTCACATTTGTAGTGGAGCAGAGGTTGATAGGACTGGATTGTTGACTCCCCACTCCCACCCGACCCCCTGCCTCATGGCTGTGGCCTTGCAGTGCTTTGTGTGGTCCACAGACCTTTGGCAGCGGCTTCATCGGGGGGCTTGTTGGAAACTCCTGCTCTCAGGCTCTTCCAAGATCCATGGAATCCAAATCTGCAAGTTAACAAGCTCCTCAGGTGATTCAAGCTCAGAGAATGAGATGGTTGGATGGCATCACTGACTAAATGGACATGAGTTTGAGTAAGTTCCAGGAGATGGTGATGGACAGGGAAACCTGGTGTGCTGTAGTCCTTGGGGTCACAAAGGGTCAGACTCGACTGAGCGACTGAACTGAACTGAACAGGTGATTTACAGGCATGTTACAGTTTGAGGAGCACTGGGTTGTAGCATGTTTTATAAGGATGTAGCTATATTACTCGCGCAAAGACATCCAAGATAGCTTTGGGCATGAAATCTGTCGGGCACCCAAGTACCGTTCTTGAACCTGGCATCCATGCCTTCAGTCTCCTTGGACCCAACTGGTCTACTTCTGGAAAGTCTTTCGTATGCATCCTGGCATGCATGCAAAACGCCCCGAGTGCTGTTTTTTTCCACTGCAGCTTTATGTGGTTGGAAAACAAATTGGAGACAACCTAGACATCCATAAGTGTGTAATCAGTTAAATAAATCATGAAATAGCCATTCAGTGTGATACTATGTAACTGCAAATAGAAGGCGTATGCTCTCACAACCTGATACAGACCTCCAAGGTATTTTAAGTGAAAAGAAAGATAGAAAACAGTGCCATCTTTGTGCACAACAATAAGAAAATAAATTCATTTTCTTATATTTTTATAAAGAAAACTTTGCAAGGATATGTCAAAATCTAGTAAAAATGATTATTTAGGTGGAGGTATTATGAGTTAGCCAGATGGGAGAGGATGGGGCAGGGGAAGAGAATTTTCACTATCTTTCAGTTCAGTTCAGTTCAGTTCAGTTCAGTCACTCAGTCATGTCCAACTCTTTGCGACCCCATGAATCGCCGCACGCCAGGCCTCCCTGTCCATCACCATCTCCCAGAGTTCACTCAAACTCACGTCCATCGAGTCCGTGATGCCATCCAGCCATCTCATCCTCTGTCGTCCCCTTCTCCACCTGCCCCCAATCCCTCCCAGCATCAGAGTCTTTTCCAATGAGTCAACACTTCACATGAGGTGGCCAAAGTATTGGAGTTTCAGCTTTAGCATCATTCCTTCCAAAGAAATCCCAGGGTTGATCTCCTTCAGAATGGACTGGTTGGATCTCCTTGCAGTCCAAGGGGCTCTCAAGAGTCTTCTCCAACACCACAGTTCAAAAGCATCCATTCTTCGGCGCTCAGCCTTCTTGACAGCCCAACTCTCACATCCATACATGACCACAGGAAAAACCAAAGCCTTGACTAGATGGAACTTAGACGGCAAAGTAATGTCTCTGCTTTTGAATATGCTATCTAGGTTTAATGTTTCTCTATTTTTACCTTGAATCATAAGAACTCAGAATAAATTATGTGTATTGACTAAGGCATCTCAAGGAATCTATCATAGTCAGTTCTGTATGACTTTATAAGCAAATGGCAGCCTGACACAGTCATCTTCAGCCTTGTTGGTTTGCTCACCAGGTCAGTAAAGAAACTTCAGTCACATGTCTGGACATACACGGATTATTTGTTTACTCAAAGTTAATGTGATCTACTTTTATACAAACTGTATTTTGTACCTCAAAGCCGTAGACTAAAAAATAAACAAAAAGTACAATATAAAAATGAAATTAATAATGTTTAACAGTTAAAAACTAGTTTGCTCTCATTAAACTATTAACATGCACGATTCTTTTTTGAAGCCTTGATTCAGAGCGTTGTGTTGCTTATTATCTGAAGTCTTCTTTTAAGGTTTAGTTTTAGTGGCTGTCATGGTTGGGCGACCAACCCTCCTGGTTTGTCTTGGACTGAAGGGTCCCTCAGATATAGGACTTAAGTGCTGTGACCAGTTCAATTCCAGGCACACTAGGACAGTCCATCACCCTGGTCTGAAGGAAATGATTGTTGGCCAAACTTACTAAACCCTGATACTCCTTTACCAGCATCACCCATCAGTTATACAGTCAGCTACTGAATTTTCATCTTCTGTGATGACAATCAGTTTTTCCTGGAAGCTAATGAATAGTGTTGCATATTTATAGTTCCAAAAGTGAGTTGAAAGCCCACTGAAGCTCTTAATTTGAAAGATTCTAAAATTGGGAAACTCTGTCCCTTGAATTATGAGTTTTTAACAGAAGCATGCCTTGTTTATGGGCTTCCCTGGTGGCTCAGGTGGTAAAGAATCTGCCTGCAATGCAGGTGACCCAGGTTTAATCCCTGGGTTGGGAATGGCTACCCACTCCATCTTGTTTATGGCCACAAAATTATGTAAATAAGGCACGTATCTCGATAGATGCTCTTGGAGTTCAGTTCAGTTCAGTTGCTCAGTTGTGTCCAACTCTTTGCCACCCAATGAGCTGCAGCACGTCAGACTTTCCTGTCCAATACCAACTCCCAGAGCCTACCCAAACTCATGTCCATTGAGTCAGTGATGCCATCCAACCATCTCATCCTCTGTCGCCCCTTTCTCCTCCTGCCCTCAATCTTTCCCAGCATCAGGGTCTTTTCAAATGAGTCAGCTCTTCACATCAGGTGGCCAAAGTATTGGAGTTTCAGCTTCAACATCAGACCTTCCAATGAACACCCAGGACTGATCTCCTTTACGATGGACTGGTTGGATCTCCTTGCAGTCCAAGGGACTCTCAAGAGTCTTCTCCAACACCACAGTTCAAAAGCATCAATTCTTTGGTGCTCAGCTTTCTTCACAGTCCAACTCTCACGTCCATACATGACTACTGGAAAAACCATAGCCTTGACTAGAAGGACCTTTACTGTCAAAGTAATGTCTCTGCTTTTTAATATGCTATCTAGGTTGGTCATAACTTTCCTTCTAAGGAGTAAGCATCTATTAATTTCATGGCTACAATCACCATCTGCAGTGATTTTGGAGCCCCCCAAAGTAAAGTCTGCCACTGTTTCCACTGTTTTCCCATCTATTAGCCATGAAGTGATTGGACTGGATGCCATGATCTTCGTTTTCTGAATGTTGAGCTTTAAGCCAACTTTTTCACTCTCCTCTTTCATCAAGAGGCTCTTTAGTTCCTCTTTACTTTCTGCCATAAGGGTGGTGTCATCTGCATATCTGAGGTTATTGATATTTCTCCTGGCAATCTTGATTCCAGCTTGTGGTTCTTCCAGCCGAGCATTTCTCATGATGTACCCTGCATATAAGTTAAATAAGCAGGGTGACAGTGTACAGCCTTGGTGTACTCTTTTTCCTATTTGGAACCAATCTGTTGTTCCATATCCAGTTCTAACTGTTGCATCCTGACCTGCATACAAGTTTTTCAAGAGGCAGGTCAGGTGGTCTGGTATTCCCATCTCTTTCAGAATTTTCCACAGCTTATTGTGATCCACACACTCAAAGACTTTGGCTCTTGGAGTACCTTTCAAAAAAGAAGGGATTCTCTTAGTCTTTGTTGAATGGTTGGCTTTCCTCCAGGTTGCTGTGAGCCTGGCCTGATGCACTGCTGGCTGCGGGAACAGAACCTCTTCAGGGTCACTTTTGTTGTCCATGGTTTCTTCACAGGGATTTTTGAAGGCATTTGTCCACTCTGGGAGGATTGGTGGGACTAAACTTGGACTTGGATGTTACCCTAACTGAGCTTGTAAACTGTAGTGTTTAATAGGTCCCAGCAGGCTAAAAACTGTGGGGTGGGACGAGGGGCTTGATGGGGGCAGAGGTGTTCCTCTCCCGTCACCCTGCCTTTGATCCTTACTTCTGTCATGTTTAAGCCCAGAGAGAATTAAGACAGTAACAAAGGGTTCCTCTCACGTCCACATGGATGGTGGTGTGGCCCCATCCCATCACGTCCCCCCGCAGGGCATCAGCTACTAGTGTATCACCCCTCCATCCACAGCGCTCTTCATGGCTTGTCTATCTGCAGACAGAAGAGTCAGTTTTCAGCGTGTCCAACAATAACCCAGAAATGTGGCCAACAATAACCCAGAAATGTGGTCTAAACCACATTTTTGTGTGTTCTTGAAGCAAGCTGATGAAGAACAGAAGCCTGTGGACCCTCCCCGCCGCCCCCCGACCCCACGCCCCAGGTCATGGTAATTGTCACCACACTTTAGTTTTCTTTTATAATGAAGTGCTTGTTAGTGACATTTTTATGGAGACAGCTGTAGTTGGTTTAGGTTTATTAGGTTAAATCTATGACAATAGTATCACTTATTGACAGCGTCACATGCTATCCTGTAGACTTCATCAGTGTCAGCGAGGATTCTCAGAGACGTCTATCAAAGCTCTTGTCTCTTTTATTCGTTTTTTTTAAAAAGCTTTAAGCAAAGCAACTTCTGATTTGTTAACATTCCCTGTGAACGAGAAAATAAATGAAGCTTTTTAGTTGACTTGTAGAACTCTTTGCTTGAGTTTTCCCAGGTTGGTTTGATCTTTTAATGATGGCATTTATACTCTTCTGTTGCAATCACGTTTTAGTGGAGGTTGTACATTTTCTCCAAGATGATTATCCCTCATTATGGTTTTTAAATACATCAGTAGATTTTAGATAACATCTTTTTGATATTCAACTAATTCTCTGATGCTTTAAATTTCAATTGACAAATTCTGATACTTTTTCCCTGCAATATATGTTCCATACATATTGTATTGATTTCTGCACAAGCAGGCAGCTGTTGTTAAATTTTCTGTAAAATATAGTTGAATGTCAAACAAAATTTGTGCTATTCTTATGAGGAATAAACATGTAAATATGATAATTCTCCTCTAATGAACTTTTAAAGTTCCATAAGCATTGAATATTTGTTAAGTAAGCTTTTCTTCCCCTCCAACAATGAAAACAATTGAAAATAGTTTTAAAAAATGACAAATAAGCATTGAAGTTTTCAAAAATATTTGTTTACTTATTTATTTGGCTTTGCTAGATCTTAGTTGCAGCAGGCAAGATCCAGTTCCCTGACTAGGGATCGAATCCAGGCCCCCTGCATTGGAATCATGGCGTCTTAGCCACTGGACCACCAGGGAAATCCCAGTATTGAGGTTTTTTGAAGGCCAATTATAATGCTTAGTTTTGGTACACAATATTGAAAATTTGTGATCTTCTACCTGAGTGACGTTTAAAATAGAATTTGTTTTCTATTAAAAGCAAAATACACTGCTCTAAATTTCTCTTTTTCTTTTGCTGTCACCGCAAGTCACATTATGTTTTTTGCTGAAAAAGCAAGGTACAATACACTAATTTGACAGTTACGCAACTTCATGTTCAGCTTCATTGAAATACACTCTGGTTATGCAACACTGGAATTCTAGAAATAAATTTGGCCACTTACCTGGCCCTAACAGCAGGGGTTTTTTTAAAACACTTTTTTTTTTTCTTCTAAGAGAGAGGTTGTGATTTATTATGTTGTTGTCTCTACCCTGCAGCTCTATTTTCACACTAATGTAAATTGTTTTAGATTCTCTCATTTCACAGTTGAGGCATTTAATTCTAGGAAAAGAAAAGCAGATTAAGTCAACAAATTAAAAAACTTCAGACCCCCAAATTAAAATTTTTTTTAGTAATTTAGTAGTTATAGTAATCATTGTACCAATTGTGTGTTTATCTTAGTTGATTTCAGTTTTACCAGGAAGCAGCTTCTCGTTGTTGCTCTCCTGTTGTCAGACTTGTTTTATATTTAGTGATCCAGTCTGCAGTGTCATCCTGTGGCTTATACTTCTCTGGATCTGACACTAGCGCCGTTGCTGTTTTCCCAGCTGGCGAACATAGCTTAATGTTTAGAAGAAGGATGAGATCTGCTGTGTGTATACAGATGCCAGCAAGATGCTCAAAGAATGAAAATTGAATTATTTGAGGGGCTTTTGAGGATTTGTATTTTTACCACTTTTAATGGGATAAAGGAAACCATTCCTCAAATTGCCTATTGTCCTAGTATTATAATGGAGATTTTCCTCCATGTATTTCCGGAAATAGTTTAATCTTTTCTGCAGGCTGCTTGTTAAACAAAAGAGATTTAGTCACTTACCTTCTGTCTTAAAAATAACAACAAAAAGAAAGCAGAAACTGTGAACTCATACATATTTATATGTGAACAGAAAATTATATTGAAAAATAAACACTTTAATTCTTAGTAGTGATTTTACAACAAACGGGGCATATCTTTGCAAATCACCACAAAATAACTTACTGAATGCTCAGTCTCTATCATTGACATTGACCTCTGTGTTACAGATGATGAAGCTTTGAGGGGCCTTTTGATTGACTGAGGTTAAACCCAACTTGGCTTCCCGGGGCTCAGTGGTAAAGAATCCACCTGTCAATGCAGGAGACACAAGAGATGCAGGTTAAATCCCTGGGTTGGGAAGATTCTGTGGAGGAGGAAATGGAAACCCACTCCAGTATTCTTGCCTGGAAAATTCCATGGACAGTGGAGCCTGGCGGGCTACTGTCCATGGATTGCAGAGAGTTGGATACTACTGAGCTACTGAGCACAGCACAAACAACTAGTTAGTAGTGTCCAGTATTTGAACCCACATCTACAATTCTAAAGCATATGGTCTTTTTACTTTACCATTTTCCCTTCTCTGTAGCTATTAAAACTCAGAGAAAGCTGGAATCTTGCTTAAAAATGGGATGGGAAGAGTAACTGCTAAAATTAAAGTGTCTATATGCTCTTTGTGTCCTTGGGGACTGGCTGAACTAAATTATTTTGACATAGTCATGCCATAGGATCAAATTTTTTGGTTCTTTTGGGAACTCTCAGCTATAATACTATGTTTAAAAAAAAAATTACTGACTGCTGGAGACCCTCAAGAGAAAACTTGTCTCAGTTAGTATTGTTTGCTAATAGAGACAGCAGTGGCTAGCTGTCTGTCGTCACTTTTCTGGTTGTTAGTCTTTGCCGGGACTGCTGCTGCTGCTAAGTTGCTTCAGTCGTGTTTGACTCTGAGACCATATGGGCTGTAGCCCATCTGACTCCTCTGACCGTGGGATTCTCCAGGCAAGAATACTAGAGTGGGTTGCCGTGGCCTCCTCAAGGGGATCTTCCTGACCCAGGGATGGAACCTGTGTCTCCTACAGCTAACCTGCTGGCAGGCGAGATCTTTACCAGTAGTACCACCTGGGAAGCCCATGTTCAGTCTTGAAACCCTCTCTAACCCAGCTGAAACCGACCTGAGGAGAGCCTGCTAGCAGAGCGCTCCATGTCCTTTCTGTGGAGTACCGTTCCAGGCCTCTCACTGTCTGCACTTGTCTGCTCAGCTGAACAGAGCACGCAGTGTAGACCGCACTGTCTGAAGAACTGTTCCCTCTGCCGGGAGAATCCTTCCTCAGGCCTCATCCAAACAGCTGGCGCCTTCAAAACCCATTGTCTTCCTTACTTGCCTTATTTTATACTTTTCTCCCTATTCTATTTTCTCCCAGCATAGCCCAGGGCATTTGGTTTTTTAAAAAAATTTTAATGCAATGCCTTATCTCTCACTAAAGTTCAGCATCTTTTAAAAAAGGCATATAATCAAGTCCAATCCAGCTCATAGGAGCTATTGTTTAGTCTACTGAAGTCATGAATTCCTGAAATCCTCAAGTATTAATTAGCTAGATGGCCTGAAGAAAAATTAACACAGCTTCCAAAAGTGCCAGACTACTTCCAGGGAGTAGTTGCTATGCTAAGGGATGTGGTTCATTAAGTGATTCTGAAAGATTCAGGGACGTGCCTTGAGCATTGTCCCTGCAGTCTCCTGTTAGAGGAACTGGTCCACTTCCTGGGTATACAGACAGAGGTACTCTCTTGCAAAATAATTATATGTCAGCAGAACTAATGTCTGCAATGTTTTAAGCATTGTGAGAGATCAGTTCACTTCCACCAAGGTAATCCTCTACCTGAGAATGCAATGTCAACATCAGAAAAGTGAAAACCAACTTGGTTTTAATTTAGAAGATTCCTATCTTTTGATGGCATTTATGGCTTTTAAGGACACAACGAGATATTTAGGCATTTGGGATTTTTTACCCTAAATAGCCTCATTTTCATCAAGCTGAGAAACTTTCACTGGAGAAGAAGCAGGGGAATTTTTTTCAACTAGTGAACTTTTGGGGGGAGGGAACATCAATAATTGAAGCATCCCCATGCGCTACAGCAGAAGGGCTTCTCTGTAGCAAGTTGTTCCCAGTATGTGCTTTCAGGTAATCTGTTTTCTCTTGATGCTGGTTTGCAAGTGAACTAATCTTTGAATTTAATGGGTTAAGTCACCAAACCTCCCCTCTGGCGTTCTGTCACTTCTGGGTGGATGAGTGGTGGTCTGTGTAGGTATGCATTGTCACAAAGGAAAATCATGCATTTCTGCCTGGAGTCAATCAGTAGATGATATATAGAAACTGTGTAAAGCACATCAGTAGGGCAAGGGCCATGTTCACAAAGCCTATCTTATAAAGACAGTTTGTATGGGCCATGTAGAATTCCTTTATGAATGTATGTATCCATTTATTAAAAATTAAAAAAAAAATTTATTTTGTATTGAAGTATAGTTGATTTACAATTTTGTGTTAGTTTCAGGTGTATAGCAAAATAATTCAGGTATACACATTTTCAGTTTTTTTTTTCCTTTATAGGTTATTGTAAGATATTGAATGTAGTTCCCTGTGCTAAATCCTTACTGTTTATCTATTTTATGTATAATAGTGTATATCTGTTAAACCCATACTCCTAATTTATCCCTTCCACTTTTACCCTTTGGTAACTGTAAGTTTATTTTCTATATTTGGGAGTCTGTTTCTGTTTTGTGTATAGATTCGTTAGTATTAATTTTTAGATTCCACATATAAGTGATATTGTATGGTATATGTCTTTCTCTGTCTGACTCACTTCCCTTAGTGTGATAATCTCTGAGTCCATCCATGTTGCTGCAAATGACAATATTTCATTCTTTCTTATGGCTGGGTAATATTCCATTATATGTCTACCGCATCTTAAGCCAGTCACCTGCTGATGGGCGCTTGAGTTACTTCCATGTCTTGGCTATTGTAAACAGTACTGCAGTGAACATTAGGGTCCATGTATATTTTTGAATTAAGAGTCTTCATCTTTTATGGATATATCACCAGGAGTGGAATTGCTAAATCATATCTGTTTTTAGTTTTTTAAGGAAACTCAGTGCTCTTTTCCATACTGGTTTTACCACTTCACATTCTTGCCAACAGTGTAGGAAGTTTCCCTTTCCTCCACACCCTCTCCAGGATTTATTTGTAGATTTTTTGATTATGGCCATTCTGACTGGTGTAAGGTGGTATTTCACCACTTTTGATTTGCATTTCTCTAGTTATCAGCGATGTGAGTATCTTTTTATTGCTTGTTGGCCCTCTGTGTGTCTTCTTTAGAGAAATGTCTGTTTAGATCTTCTGTACATTTTTTGACTGGGTTGTTTGTTTTCATTTTGATATTGAGTTGTATGGACTCTTTGTATATTATGGATATTAACCCCTTGTTGGTTGCATCATTTGCAAATATTTTCTCCCATTCTGTAGGTTGCTTTTTTCGTTTTGTTGATGAATTTCCTTTGCAAAAGCTTAGAAGTTTGATTAGGTCCCATTTGTTTTGTTCTGCTTTTATTTGTTTTACCTTGGGAGACTGACCTAAGAAAATGTTGCTCTAATTTATGTCTGAGAATGTTTGGCTTATGTTTTCTTCTAGGAGTTTTATGGTTTCATGTCTTATATCTAGGTCATTTAATTTAGATGATACTTAATATATTAATTATCCTTTTTTGTGTATGTCCTGTCATGGATGGTCATCTTTCAGTATTAAAATCCAAAAAAGTCTTTTAAAAAAATCTACTAAAGTTTCTTGATAATAAACATTGTCATTTATGTGTATTGAAAACCATTCTTTAATTCTGTAAATTCTTAACCCTGTGCAAGCAAACATCATGCTAAACTTTTACTTCTCTAGAGAGCTTGCTAAGGCGTCTCCAGATTATCTGTGTTCTCAATCTGTCTTGCAGAGGAGCCTCTACACCTGTCATTAGGGGTTCCTAGCAGGCAGTAAGACTCTTGAACCCAGGAAAGGGCACCGAGTTCCCTTGAGGGGCAATGCTGGGCTTCTGTGCGGAGACTGAGGGTCTGGTGAGGGGGGTGGAGGGGTCGACAGTTGTGCAGGTAATGGATGAGCCTGTGAGTGCAGGGGACCCCTCTGAGGGTCCCCTCTGGGGGAGCTCCTTGAGCAGAAGGCTGAGGATACCTCCCTGACTGCACCTCCCCCACCAAGTGGAGAGGAGGAGCAGCGAGCAAGGGTCCTAGATGGAGCCCTCCAAACCCATGTGGAAGCCAGGACCCCACAGACGGCTCTGGATGCAGGCTTTCCACCTAGAATGATAGAGATGTTGACGTAGAAATTCTTTTCCCCCCAATTAAACTTAAAGCTACAGAAAGCCAGGTTTTAGAAGTTTCAGACGCTACTGTTTTAATTTTGCATGTGTGTTGGAAAGTACTCTACTGAGATAAGCCTCTGGTCTGCCATTTTCTTTATACTTTTAGTTATCTGTATTTGTCTTCACAGGGCTTCGGATGTTAGGAGAAATTATTTTTCTCTGATAGTTGTTGTCATGATTAATGCTTTATAATAGCAAATCTGAATTCAGTAATTCAGGAGGTAATCTGACAAGGAAGCTATATTTTATTGATGATTTTTAAAGCATAGAAAGGATTCTTGGGAATTAAAACCAGCTATTTAAATTAGCACACATTTATGGCTTATCAGAGTGATGGAGCCACAGAGTGAGACATTTATGCCAAAACTAAACCTCAGGGAAATCAGTTCTTTCATATTTAAAATGATTAGCTGATTTATTAGATAGTTCCCAGTCTGAAGCTTTATGACTATATTCAAAACTATTTTGGAGAATTAACATCAGCAGCTTTCTGTACAAAAACCGCTAGGCTTGTGGAAGGTTTTTGTAGATAACACATGCTCTTTTTTATAAATCAGCTCCCAGAACATCATCTTAAACAGACAGGAAAATATTAGCTATGGATGCATTTTGAAAGTTCTTTTATAATTTCTGTACTTTATGTATCTCTGTATTTTAAACCTCAGTTCAAATCAGAGAATACCATACCTACTGTGTGACACCTATTGTCCTAAACTAACTTATTATCTGTGGATTCCTTCTTATATTTCAGGCTAATGAAGTATGATGATTTGTTGAGCATTTAGAAACTTTTGGTAGTAAGTTTAAACAGTTGTGTGTGTGTATGCGTGCTCAGTTCCTCAGTCATGTCTGACTCTTTGCAACCCCATGGACTGTAGCCCTTCAGGCTCCTCTGTCCGTGGGACTTCCCAGACAAGAATACTGAAGTAGATTGCTATTTCCTCTTCCAGAGGATCTTCCTGACCCAGGGATCGAACCTGCGTCTCTTGTGTCTCCTGTATTAGCAGGCAGACTCTTTACCACTGCACCACCTGGGAAGTCCTGAACAGTTTAGTAAATACCAGTTATTCCTGATTACGCTTCAGTGTTAATGTCTCATAACCATGGCTTAACAGTTTGAATAGCAGATGTTAGTTATCTTCCAGTTCCTCAGGTTAGAAGCTTGACTTGGATCCTGCTGGGCTAAATTCAATGGGCAGGGCTGTGTCCCTTCTAGAGGCTCAAGGGTTGAGGGTGGGGAATCTGTTTCTTGCCTTTTCTAGCTTCTTGAGATCTCCTGCAGTCTTTGTCTCGTGGTCCCTTCCTCTATCTTCAAAACTAGCAGAGGACCATCTCTTGGGTTTTTGTTGTTACAGTCACATCTTCCTCTGACCACAACTAGGAAAGCTTGTCCACTTTCAGAGACCTCTGTGATCCTATTGAATCCACATGGATATGCCAAGTTTATCTCCCCATCTCAAGAACCTTAACCTAATCACACCAGCAGAATCACTTTTGCCATATGACATAGTGTAGTCATGGTTTCTGAAGATGAGGGTATGAACGTCTTTGGGGGCTGTCCTGCCTTCATTAGCTCTGGTTGCAGAACCACCTTGGGCTTCTTTGCAGGAGGTGGGATGACTATGCACCTGTGGCTAAGGGAACAGCACCATTCAGTTCAGTTCAGTCGCTCAGTCGTGTCCGACTCTTTGCGACCCCATGAATCGCAGCACGCCAGGCCTCCCTGTCCATCACCAACTCCCAGTGTTCACTCAGACTCACGTCCATCAAGTCCGTGATGCCATCCAGCCATCTTATCCTCTGTCGTCCCCTTCTCCTCCTGCCCCCAATTCCTCCCAGCATCAGAGTCTTTTCCAGTGAGTCAACTCTTTGCATGAGGTGGCAAAAGTACTGGAATTTCAGCTTTAGCATCATTCCTTCCAAAGAAATCCCAGGGCTGATCTCCTTCAGAATGGACTAGTTGGATCTCCTTGCAGTCCAAGGGACTCTCAAGAGTCTTCTCCAATACCACAGTTCAAAAGCATCAATTCTTCATCTCTCAGCTTTCTTCACAGTCCAACTCTCACATGCATATATGACCATAGGAAAAACCATAGCCTTGACTAGATGGACCTTTGTTGGCAAAGTAATGTCTCTGCTTTTGAATATGCCATCTAGGTTGGTCATAGCTTTTCTTCCAAGGAGTAAGCATCTATTAATTTCATGGCTACAATCACCATCTGCAGTGATTTTGGAGCCCCCCAAAATAAAGTCTGCCACTGTTTCCACTGTTTCCCCATCTATTTCCCATGAAGTGATTCTACCGGATGCCATGATCTTTGTTTTCTGAATGTTGAGCTTTAAGCCAACTTTTTCACTCTCCACTTTCACGTTCATCAAGAGGCTTTTAGTTCCTCTCCACTTTCTGCCATAAGGGTGGTGTCATTTGCATATCTGAGGTTATTGCTATTTCTCCCAGCAATCTTGATTCCAGCTTGTGTTTCTTCCAGTCCAGCGTTTCTCATGATGTACTCTGCATATAAGTTAAATAAGCAGTGTGACAATATACAGGCCTTGGTCTGACAGAATGTGGTCCACTGGAGAAGGGAATGGCAAACCACTTCAGTATTCTTGCCTTGAGAACCCCATGAACAGTATGAAAGGCAAAATGATACGATACTGAAAGAGGAACTCCCCAGGTCAGTATGTGCCCAACACGCTACTGGAGATCAGTGGAGAAAGAATGAAGGCATGGAGCCAAAGCAAAAACAATACCCAGCTGTGGATGTGACTGGTGATAGAAGCAAGGTCCGATGCTGTAAAGAGCAATATTGCATAGGAACCTGGAATGTCAGGTCCATGAATCAAGGCAAATTGGAAATGGTCAAACAAGAGATGGCAAGGGTGAATGTCGACATTCTAGGAATCAGCGAACTAAAATGGACTGGAATGGGTGAATTTAACTCAGATGACCATTATATCTACTACTGCGGGCAGGAATCCCTCAGAAGAAATGGAGTAGCCATCATGGTCAACAAAAGAGTCTGAAATGCAGTACTTGGATGCAATCTCACAAACGACAGAATGATCTCTGTTTGTCTCCAAGGCAAACCATTCAATATCACAGTAATCCAAGTCTATGCCCCAACCAGTAATGCTGAAGAAGCTGAACGGTTCTATGAAGACCTACAAGACCTTTTAGAACTAACACCCACAAAAGATGTCCTTTTCATTATAGGGGACTGGAATGCAAAAGTAGAAAGTCAAGAAACACCTGGAGTAACAGGCAAATTTGGCCTTGGAATGCGGAATGAAGCAGGGCAAAGACTAATAGAGTTTTGCCAAGAGAACACACTGGTCATAGCAAACACCCTCTTCCAACAACACAAGAGAAGACTCTACACATGGACATCACCAGATGGCCAACACTGAAATCAGATTGATTATATTCTTTGCAGCCAAAGATGGAGAAGCTCTATACAGTCAGCAAAAACAAGACCGGGAGCTGACTGTGGCTCAGATCATGAACTCCTTATTACCAGATTCAGACTTACATTGAAGAAAGTAGGGAAAACCGCTAGACCATTCAAGTATGACCTAAATCAAATCCCTTATGATTATACAGTGGAAGTGAGAAATAGATTTAAGGGCCTAGATCTGATAGATAGAGTGCCTGATGAACTATGGACTGAGGTTCGTGACATTGTACAGGAGACAGGAATCAAGACCATCCCCATGGAAAAGAAATGCAAAAAAGCAAAATGGCTGTCTGGGGAGGCCTTACAAATAGCTGTGAAAAGAAGAGAGGCGAAAAACAAAGGAGAAAATGAAAGATATAAGCATTTGAATGCAGAGTTCCAAAGAATAGCAAGAAGAGATAAGAAAGCTTTCTTCAGTGATCAATGCAAAGAAATAGAGAAAAAGAACAGAATGGGAAAGACTAGAGATCTCTTCAAGAAAATTAGAGGTACCAAGGGAACATTTCATGCAAAGATGGGCTCAATAAAGGACAGAAATGGTCTGGACCTAACAGAAGCAGAAGATATTAAGAAGAGGTGGCAAGAATACACAGAAGAACTGTACAAAAAAGATCTTCATGACCCAGATAATCATGATGATGTGATCACTAATCTAGAGCCAGACATATTGGAATGTGAAGTCAAGTGGGCCTTAGAAAGCATCACTACAAGCAAAGCTAGTGGAGGTGATGGAATTCCAGTTGAGCTATTTCAAATCCTGAAAGATGATGCTGTGAAAGTGCTGCACTCAATATGCCAGCCAATTTGGAAAACTCAGCAGTGGCCACAGGACAGGAAAAGGTCAGTTTTCATTCCAATCCCAAAGAAAGGCAATGCTAAAGAATGCTCAAACTACCACACAATTGCACTCATTTCACATGCTTGTAAAATAATGCTCAAAATTGTCCAAGCCAGGCTTCAGCAATACATGAACTAAGAACTCCCTGATGTTCAAGGTGGTTTTAGAAAAAGCAGAGGAACCAGAGATCAAATTGCCAACATCCGCTGGATCATGGAAAAAGCAAGAGAGTTCCAGAAAAACATCTATTTCTGCTTTATTGACTATGCCAAAGCCTTGACTGTGTGGATCACAATAAACTGTGGAAAATTCTGAAAGAGATGGGAATACCAGACCACCTGACCCGCCTCTTGAGAAATCTGTATGCAGGTCAGGAAGCAACAGTTAGAACTGGACATGGAACAGCAGCACCATTACTGAGCTCATTTGCTTTAGGGGTGTTTAGTCATGCAGGTGGTGCTAATGGTAAAGATTCTGCCTGCCAGTGCAGGAGATGCAGGTCAATCCCTGGGTAGGGAAGATCCTCTGGAGAAGGAAGTGGCAACTAACTCCAGTATTCTTGCCTGGAGAATCCCATGGTCAGAGGATTCTGGCAGGCTACAGTCCAAGGGGTTGCAATGAGTCAGACATTACTGAGTGCACATAAACACACAGAGTCATGAGGTCTACAAATACAGTTCTTTCTTGTTGCATATACACAACATGATCTAATTAGGACTAAGGGGCTCTCATTCCAAAAGAGTCCTAAAGAGCTCGGCAGCAAAGAGGCCCATGGGAGTGATGGAATCTTTGCTGCTGCTTTGAATGTGCTTTTCAAGAATTTAATTTCACAAAACTGTTCTAGATATTTTTACGTTAAAAATTTCCTTTAGATAGTGCTAATTTATCTTTTGGCTGATACAAGTATTCTATTTTGCCCTAAATGATCCGGGAGTGAACTGGAATGCAGCATTCCTTCATGGATTTTAAATTTACATCCACTGAGAATGATTAGTGTTTTGAAAGGTTAGCAAGCTGTGAGGTTAAGATATGATTTGGGGAATAATCTATTTTAAACACTTGTAATGTGAAGAGAACAAACGATCTTGAATACTATTTTAAGCATGTCCATTCATCGAAGCCCAGCAGGAGATATCTTGAGAAGGGGAGAGTCTAAATTCTGATCGACAGAATTAATTAAATTAATGAAAACTGGAGCCCTGCTATATTCACCAGATGACATGACTCGTGTCTAGAATACAGA
Source organism: Ovis canadensis (assembly GCF_042477335.2). NCBI lineage: Eukaryota > Metazoa > Chordata > Mammalia > Artiodactyla > Bovidae > Ovis > Ovis canadensis. Next base: position 53,268,987 of record NC_091267.1, on the reverse strand, counting down.
GAAGCAATGGTCAAGGGAAATGTGTAGTTGATGACTTTCTAAAGAGGACGCTATCGTCTCATATAGACGGATGTAAATTTGACAGCTGCCAGCATGGTATTCAGGAGGGAGTACTTTAATATCAACCAGTGGTTATGTGGGTCAACTTTAAGGTGTCTTGGTGATGAAAATTACTTTTGTAGACCCACTGGCCCTGCACGTCAAGAGGGCGGTCAGTTAGCATGGAGGGATCCCAGCACAAATGTCTCTTTACAATAAACTCCACCATCAGCTGGATGTTCCTGCAAGGATCCTGAGCTTTCTTAGTTCTTTCTCCTCTGGTGACAGACCTGGACCCTCTCAGGAGCCCTGATCTGCATCCAATCAATCCTCTGTTCCAGTGACCCTTCACCTTGTCTCTGTGTCCCAAGTCAACCATCTGTGCTGAACTCTCAGTTGAGGTGGCGGCTGTTTCTTCCTCTTCTCTTCCTGCCTCCCCAGCTCCTCTTCTTCTTCCTCCCCTCCTCTTCCTTCTCCCCTCCTTGCCCTTCTTTTCCTCTTCCTCCCCTTCTTTCCCCTCTCCTCCTCCTTCATCACTTGCTCCTTCCTTGTATCCTGATATCTTTTTGGACTTTATATCTTGGTGCTTTGTCTTCTAATCAGATTTTTACTCTCTACCTTCCACGCCAGTGTTGAGAAGTCCCTGTGTTTTGGCTCTGATTCTCTTCTCCTTTTTCACTTTTTCTCTTGATGACTTCTGTTATCTGGATGGTATCCTGGTTGTTTCTGCCTCTGCAGGTCCATATCTCAGCTCCAGGCTGGATGCAGGTAAACTCTTCCTGGTTATCCTTCACTGTGTCAACTCACAGTCTCCCCAGTCTTCTATTCTCTTTCTTGTTGATCTCTTTTTACGTACGAGTAAGTCACCAGTTAACCCATTCTCTTAACTGTGTGCCATGTGTGCCAAGTCACTTCAGTTGTGTCCGACTCTTTGCGATCCCATGGACTGTAGCCACTAGGCTACTCTGTCCATGGGATTCTCCAGGAAAGAATACTGGAGTGGGTTGCTAAGCCCTCCTCCAGGGGATCTTCCCCACCCAGGGATTGAACCCAGGTCTCCTGCATTGCAGGCATATTCTTTATCATTGAGCCACCAGGGAAGCCTATAGGCATCTTTTTTTTAAATTTTAGATAATCCAATTTTTAATAATTTTAGTAATTAGCAAAAATATATATTGAAGAGTTTGTATATTTAGGGGGTGAAACAAGATGACCCAAGATGTCATTCTAGAGATGGGCACAATTTGAGCTCTTCAAAGAGGAGGGCATGGCAACACACTCAGTATTCTTGCTTGAACAATTCCATGGACAGAGGACCCTGGCAGGCTACAGCCCATGGGGTCGCAAACAGCTGGACAGGACTGAGCAATGAACACTTTCACTTTCAAAGAGAATTGCAGTATATCTAGTGGCTGGCCTTAAACATCTGATACAAGAGTCAATATCTTTCCTGAATTAGGGTTTTTTAAAAAAATTATTTATTTTAATTGGAGGCTAATTACTTTACAATATTGTAGAGGTTTTTGCCATACATTGACATGAATCAGCCATGGGTGTACATGTGTCCCCCATCCTGAACCCTCCCTCCCCATCCCATCCCTCAGGGTCATCCCAGTGCTCCGGCCCTAAGCACCCTGTCTCATGCATTGAACCTGGACTCACGATCTATTTCACGTATGGTAATATGCATGTTTCAATGCTATTCTCTCAAATCATCCCAATCTTGCCTTCTCCCACAGAGTCCAAAAGTCTGTTCTTTACATCTGTGTCTTTTGCTGTCTTGCATATATTGTCATTGATACCATCTTTCTAAATTCCATATATATGTGTTAGTATACTGTATTGATGTTTTTCTTTCTGACTTACTTCACTCTGTATAATAGGCTCCAGTTTCATCCACCTCATTAGAACTGATTCAAATGCATTCTTTTTAATAGCTAAGTAATACCCGTATGCATCTTAACCTTAATTAATAGTTAATAATAATTAATTAATAAACAAGAAAAGAAAAGATTAATAAGAAAAATAAATAATAGAAAAGAAAAGAAAAAAGGAAAAGGTTTTTTTTTCTATTTTTTAAACAAAAGCAAAGGAATAATACAGACTTTTCTATAGCAACACGTTTGAAACTCTGGAGTAACTGGATGATTTCCTAGCAAAATAATGGTTATCAAAATGCATCCAGGAAAAGTTGAATATTTGAATAGGTCAAACAGTAAAAGAGACTGGAAGACAAGATCCAGCCAGGATCACAGCTGAACTTTCTTCAACTTTAAAAGAAAAGTAATTCCAATGATATTCAGACTCTTTCAAGTCATGTAAAAAGATGAAAAATTTTTTATGAAACCAGCATATGAAATCTGAGGAACATAGCACAAAGCCAAAACTGTAGGTGACAAATACATGTCACATACAAATATGAAATTCTAAATAAATATTGCCAAATGTAATCCAGCAGCATATTAGAAAAATGGTATCTTATTACCAAGGAGGATATAGCATGCAGTAATGTAAAATTAAGCAGTGCAACACAGTTCAGTATTATAAAACCTGCCAACATAATTGTTACATCAGCAGATTAAAAAGGAAAAGCCATATAATGATTTTTAACACTGAAAAGGTTTTTGATAAAATTTAGCCACCATTCCTTGCAAAAATTGGTATGTAAAAGAATATAATAAAAATTATTTACCAAAATATAGTACTGAATATACCAAATAGCTAAACATCAAAATATTTAAATTAAAATCAAGAAATCGAAATGCTCACTGTCATCATTGCTATTCAGTATTGTTTTGGAGGTTTTAGTGAATGAAATAAAAAACAATTTAATGAGTGATATAAACTTTGGAAAGAGATAGAGCTTTCTTTCTCTCCCTCTCTCTCTCTCTCTCTCTATATATATATATATATATATGCAGATGATGTGATTTTATACCTAGGAAACCCAGGAGAATCTAATTAGTGTACCACCAGAATGTCTGGGATTTCAGTTCAAACTAAGTTTACCCAATTTAAATTAAAACCAGTTGAGATTCTAATTTGGAAGTGAATTCACCATTAACTTTGGGGGCAACTGACATTTTTGTGGTATGTATTTTCATTTGTTCAGATACTAAGTTACATGATTTTGCTGTCTCCCCTTTCCTGTTCAGCGACCCCAGCTTCTGCTCTGTGGCCCCGCAGGCTCCAGGATGATGTCGCAGATGACCCTTGGCAGAGGTTTTTAGCTCTCCCCTCTCTCCTTTTGTTCCTGCTGCTCCCACCTGGACTGCCTGTTGAATTCTGGTTTTCTGGGAAGGCCGTGGTCTCCAGGCAGTCTCCTCTCTTCAGAAGCACTCCTTCGCTTTGTTCGCAGATGCGTTGTTTGGGTTTCTTAATTGGTGCCCATTAGTCTGCCTATTTATTCACGAAAACATTGAGCACCTCCATATGCCGGGTGAGGGTGACGCTTGTGTGTCTGCACGTGTGTCTCCCCCAGTGGAGCTGGTGCAACGTGAGCACAAGTCAAGTGCCCAGGCATCCCCAGCACGCTGTGTCCTGACTCTCAGCGCCTGCGCCATTCAGGGAAATGAGCAGCAACTGGTTTTGAATTCAGTTGTACTGGAATGAGACGCAGCCTAAATGTGCAAATGAAAAATGCTCTCAGCAGAGCAGGCAGAAGACTTTGCTACAGCGACACTGTGGAGCTATTAGAAGGTGAAGGTTTGGGAAGTGCAATTATATTCAGGGAGCATCTAATTCTGGGTTTATTTCCCAGCAGCAATGAGTTGTTAACACTGGGAAAATTATATTATTTCCAGTGGTTCCCACAAAGGGAGGCATTATTTATATCCATGTGTGATAAAATTGGTTGGTTGCTACCGACAGTTGTTTTTCTCACATATTCTAAGATGCTGTCTGATGGGGCTGGATGCAACATAATGTTTGAAATGAAGTTGAGATGCTAGTGTGAAAGGTTGTGGTTATAGTTAATGGAATTGGAGAGGTGTTTCTTGGGAACACGAGTCATAGGATTTACATGGTTCTGTCCTTAAGAACGACAGCTTATTCACTCTTCACTCCCTGCCATGTATAATTTTAGATTAGAACATCATTAGTAAACATTGTGCAGTGTCCTAGAACTAGGATTCTTAACTGTCAGGTAGAATTCATCTGTCAGTGGTTCTTCAGTCTGTATTCTCTAGGGAATGGGGATAAATGTGATGCTGAGTGGCCAGAGTGTGGGGCAGACAGAATATCTGTACTTTTGGGGTTTCCAATAGCGGGACTCCTAAAAAGATATTTTACAAGTTAAAATGGGATCATGCTAAAGAGAGAATTTTTAGAACTCCCAAATCAATAAGACATTTCAATTTATTTTTAATTTTTATATGATTTACTTTGGGAAGCAATTTTTACCTACTTTTGTTTCTATAACATATAGTTAAATTGTGATGTACATTTAGTTCCCAAAGCAAGTGTGATAAATAGTTTCATTTGTTGACAAATCGTGCTTTTTTAGGCAGTTAAAATCAGCATGTATCATTTTTAAATGAGGAAGAGAGTGTTTAAAATCATCCATGTAATTAAATATGGTACAGTTACCTTCAATTAATAATATACTGTTATAATTTTTTCTTTTTTATTGAAGTATAGTTGATTTATAATGATTCAGATGTACAGCAAAGTGACTCAGTTTTATATATATATATATACATTCTTTTTTCATTATAGGTTATGACAATATAGAAAGAAGTTTAAGGTTTGAAAAAAATCAGAGCTAGATGACAACTAGGGGTCACCCATAGCCTCTTCTTCCCCTCGCCACAGTATCCATGTGGGCATCCACTGGGTCTCTGAGGGGCAGGGTTGGCTTCAGTCTTTCCCCTGGGTCTAGGTTCTCTCAGTGTCTTTTGGTCTTGAATAGTCCTTGTTCTTACAAGGACGGATCTTCTTCCCCACTGGGAACGACTTCTGTCATCATCCGGGTGACATCACTCCACACACACAAGATTTTAGGAATGCAACTGTCGTAGAAAACGAGATATTTATATCTGCTTTGGAGTCAACACTGCAGTGATGTTTTTGGTAAAGCGTATAATTGTAATGTTGTAAAATGCTTATGTGAAAACAGGGATGTTGAGTAATCTTACCGGAAGACCTTTAGGGTTTGTCACATTGCTTTCTGTGTTTAGCAACATCAAATGTCTCATGTTGTGTGGAAATGGCAGCAGAGCTTCTGATGCTGTGATGGCCAACAGACTGCGTGCGAGCTCCTTCGTGGGAACCACGCGAAGTCATCCCGCCATCTCCAGACAAAGGCAGGAAATCCACTGATGACAGTTCTTTCAGCCTCATTAAATGGTTTTGTTGTTCAGTTGCTCAGTCATGTCCAGCTCTTTGCGACCCCATGGACTGCAGCACTACAGGCTTCCCTGTCCTTCACCATCTCCTGGAGCTTGCTCAAACTCATGTCCATTGAGTTGGTGATGCCATCCAACCATCTCATCCTCTGTCACCCCCTTCTCCTTAAAGTGCATTTAAAAAATTTTATACTTTAGCATGTGTATTTTTTCGCAAGAACAGGTCAGTGTGTTGTGGTGGATAAACAGTAATGATGTGCATGCTCTGTGGGTCTATTTTACACTAAAATTTGATATGAGTTTTTCGTTATAACCTGAGTGTCAATTACCCTTTTTTGTCAGTTGCGTATATGAATATCAAAGGAAAAAATAGTACACATTATTTATTTCTTTTTCAATTACTAGACCAGGCACTGGGTCCGTATTTTTATTCCAGAAGACAGCACACTTGTTGGCATGTTAAGAAGCGCTCAGGACATTTTTGTTTGACGTTCAGTTATTTGTTTGGCTGCGTCGGGTCTTAGTTGCAGCATGCAGGATCTTCATTGTGTCGTGTAGGATCTATCGCTGGGGCACGTGGACTCTCTAGTTGTGGCAAGCAGACTCAAAAGTTGCAGCGTGTGGGCCTCAGAGCTTGAGGGCATCAGAGCACGGGTGGGAGGGCTTAGTTGCTCCTTAGTACGTGGCATCTTAGTTCTCCGACCAGAGATCGAACTGACTTCCGCTGCTTTGCAGGGCAGATTCTTAACCACTGGACCACCAGGGAAGTCCCCGTATGTTTTTAAGTGGTTAAAAGTGCACAAGAATTCTTCCTCCCAGCTGGGTTGAGTTTGGCTTTTGTTACTCCATCAAGTTGCTTTCTTGTCTTGAGATATTTGAATATTTGACTTGGAGGTGTACTTTATCACCTGTCGCCACCAACATGCTTGCAGCTCTGACCTTTTACCATCTGCACCTTCCCCAGGAACATTTTACTGCAAGATAAACAATAAAACTAATGTTCATATAGCACTTTTTGACCAGTCTTCTCCAAGGGCGTGTGTATATGAATGTGTGTTTGTGCAGTGTATGTGTGTGTGTGGTTATAATAATGCTTGTTGACAATTTTAAAACTCCAAAAAGTAACAAAGAAAGAATATTTATGTCAGTCCCACCCCCCATGTATAACCATCATTAATATTTTGCTGTTTCTTTCCAATTACTTTTCTATGAGTGTGTGTTTGTGTGTGTGGACTCAAATATGCAGAGTGCCTTGCCTGAAGTAGGGGCTTTATAAATATGTTGAAAATGAACATTTTAATACATGTAATCAATTCTATTTTAAAGTTTAGGATCATTGAATATGTACGGTTTTGTGTCCTTTGATTTGTTTACTTAACTCAGAAAATTCTCAAGATATTTTATAAATACAGTTTTTGACAGCTTCCTAATCATATATATGTGTGTATGTAATATATCAATATCTTTTCTTTAACTTTTCTCCCATATTACTATTACTACCACTTCCTTATCATATCAACCCTAGAGGAGGAGTTACTGGAACATAGACTATAAACTTAAAACAATTTTTGATCTTTACTGCCAGATTTTTATTATTTAGAAATGATCTTTTTTATTGAATTACAAAGGATAGCTATCCATCTAGAAAAGCAGAAACTCAAAGTACAAAGAAGATTGGGAAGAAATTCCCAATCATGTAAAGATGACTTCATTTAAGATTTTGTTTTGCACGATTTTAGTCTTTATTTCCATTGTCTGTTTTACCAAAAAAGAATCATTTTATTTCCTTAACTCCTTTGTTCTGCACTTGGTGTGTCATTAACATAGACTTTCTCTGCCGTTCGGCGGTCTTCTGCAGTGTAACTTTATGACCTATTGTTAAAACGACATATCTGTATCCGTCCTCTCTTGGTGAATCTTCAGTTTGTTTCCAGTCACTCACAGTTTGTTTCCAGCGCTCAGTCACTCAATAGTGTCTTCACGATTCTTCAACTCCATGGACTGTAGCCCGCCAGGCTCCTCTGTCCGTGGGATTTTCTAGGCGAGAATACCTAGAAGTATTTTAGGAGTATTCTAGGGAGTGGGTTGCCATTTCCTCCCCCAGGGGATCTTCCCGACCCAGGGATCAAACCCGCTTCTCTTGCTGCCTCCTGCATTGGCAGGCAGGTTCTTTACCACTGGCACCGCCTAAGAAGCCTAGATCCGTCTTAGCTAACATTTTAAATACTAGTCTCGAGCCCTGTGATGACCGTGCCTGGCTTTACAAGCTGTAACGAGACACCTTGTTATATTATGAACCCAGATATGCTCAGGGTCACGTTATGGCCTTGTCCATACGCTTTTTTAAATTCACCTCAAGTGTTTGCTTGTCTACCTGTTTTAATCATCTCTATGTATTGTGTTGCCCCCCAGTTTTATGATAACTTCACTGGCGTTTAACAGTTCTCTCCACCAAAATACAAAACATGTTTTGAAAAAAGTTGTACTCAGCTGTTTGGTTGGGGTTTAAAACACAAGGCGTGTCAAGGGCAAGAGGGAAAGAAGTGTTTGCAAACCATACTGTGGCCTGACACTGTGCAGTCATGTAAGCCAATTGCTGGCTGGGACTCTGAAGATCAGAGCAAATTCTCATTCATGTTGGTTTCTCGTGTTCCCCAGAGCTCTCAGTTCTGGGGCGAAACTGAAGCTGCATTCTGATCCTGTGGTTCAGAGCCTCTTCTTCTCTTAGCACCCTCTCCTCTGAAACAGTGGGGCTCAGAGTTCTGGGGAAGCAGTTCAGTGGATCTGAAGCGGTGGACCCAGACAAACAGATCAGGCTTTCTTTTGTTCGTGGGAGGGCCCTGAAGTCCCCGTCAAGGCAGCTTATCTGCAGTTCCAGCTGGGAGCCCAATGTCATGTTCAGAGGAAGGAAAATTAAAAGAAGAAAGTAGTGGCATTTAGAGTCAAGGGCGGCCCATTTCACGGCTCTTCTCCTACAGTTAAAGGAAATTTATATTAGAAATACCCTTGGCTCGTTTCCCTGAGAGAGTTTTGTTATTCAGAGAAAAATATGTGGGTTTACTGTTTCAGACACTGGAGTTAGGATTTGTAGAATCCACTCAGTATGGCCAGAGTTATCAGCCGACTTTATGAGTTATTTTAAAAAGTTCCTCTGTGCAGCTCTTTATTTTGTTCTGTGTGGGTTTCTTTTTCTTTGTTCATAAAGATCTCTGTTCATCTGGAGCTGCTTAAATTCTGCGGTATTTCACCCACTGTGATCTGTGCTTTCTTTCCATTTCTGAGACTATAATTTGGTCAGTGGTTAGGTGGGGGTCGCTGGACATGCATTGCTCACAACACTCACACACCAAATTTCTTGTTAGGAATAGGTCAGTGGGCTCCAGGGGAATGAGAATTTCTGCATCTGAGATTACAGAAGAAGAGATTCACAAAGAAACAGTAGGAATTCCATTCACTGACTTACGAAGTACACTTCAGTTGAGCCAGACATTCTGTGTTCTCCATTTGTAGGAGGCCTCCCAGTGTAATCTTGACAGCAGTTTGGGATTCAAACTTAATTTATGAAAAGTGGTAGAAATCACAAGGATGTAGTCTTTAAAATGAGAGTTTAAAAATACACAATCCGCCATCCGTCACTGCCATCTTCACTGCAGTTTTGCAGCCAGTGATGTTTAATTATGTAGGTGATGATTTTTCTCCATTAGTCTAACAAATAAATGGCAGAAACAGGCGTCACTTTGAAGAAGCAGTGTCGGAAGCAAGTCATGCTGCCTGGCCTGGGTCTCCATGATGAACGGCTGTGCTCTGCTTATGTGAAGTCTCCTGAATCAGTTATGTTGTCTATGGGCTGATTAATGGCAGGTTGCTGTAAAGGACAGCCATGTTGCTCTGGGTCGTTTTTTGACGGGGGCCGTAGCGGGGGAGTTCTTAGACCCCTTTGAACATCTTATGTAAGCTATTGATAATCTCCTTAGAGAAGTGTTTATATCCATTTGCACACACAATTTTATATAAAATTCAGATTTCCAGAATCCTCAAAGGCATCGTGGACCACCCCTGCTGTTAAGAACAGCTACACTAAACGAGTTCAGAACAACAGTGTGTGTGTCTATGTACCTGAGTGTGTGCTGTGTGTCGTGTATGTGTGTATTTTTCAAGTTCTCTGTTTCCTCCTTGATTAAAACAAGAGGAAGTCAGAAGGGGTTCTAATATTCCTGATAATTTCCCCTCTTCGCTCAGGCGGAGATTGTAGTTTCTTGAAGAAGCAAGGAAGGTGTTCCGTAACCTTTCACCGTGTGCTGGCATCTTTTGGTGAGGAAAGAGTCATTGCAGGGTGCTTGGGGGCTGGCGGGGGTGGGGGCTGGTGGTAGATGAGAGCTGTAGTGATGTGCCAGAGAGGTGGAATTGAAAAGCAGCTACAGAAGTAAAGCTTTTGTGAGCTGTTCATCGGGTCCTTGGAGGTCTCAGTAGATACTGATCGCTTTATAGAATGGAGATGTCTCTCCACCCTGAAATCTGGGTGTCAGTTTAAACCCACTGTCTTCCTCATCTTGTGCCTCCGGCCAGTCAGCGTGTGGTACCCATTTTACCTCCCAGGTGAGTGTGAAGTAGCCCTTGCTCCTCCCCTCAGCTCTTGTTCTAGGTTGGTTGAGGATCTCATCCCCATTGTTCAGGCTGTCCCATCATTCCAGAATACAATATAACCTTGCGGGTAAGCACAGACCAGGGTTTGAATTCGAATTCCATGTTTTTACTGATGAGCTGTGCAACTGGAGAGATTTATGAACCTCTCTGAGCCTCTGTTTCCTCCTGTATGCCATGGGAATGGTAGCGGTCCCAGTACTGGGGATGTTAAGGTGTAAGTGAGCTGAATTAGATGCTGTACACGGTCCATGGCAAATGCTTTAAAAGCCTCCTCCACCATCTTTTCTATTTCTATTCTTGCTACTTTTTAAATTAATTCTCCACATTGCCACTAACAAGATCTTAATATAATGCAATAAATTTTTTTTTTCTTCCTAGTGACTAAAAGCTTTTGTGAGAATGTCATTGACTAAGGATAAACCTAAAGGTCCTTAGCAAGACTTACAAAGCTTCTCGTGACCCGGGTCCTGCCTGTTTGCCTGGCATCTTTATCACTTGATTGTGTGTGTGTGCATATTGATCTCTTTTAAAAAGTTACAGTTCTTTAAAAAAGTTACAGTTCTCTAAAAAAGTTACAGTGCCATTTACAAATTTTAATAAGAAAGAAGAGTTTAAAAGGCTTTCTCCTCGTTCTGGATGAACCACTCAAAGTAATGTGCTGTGTGTACCCCTGGATCTGCCTCGATGTAGTTATGGAGACCTGGGGATAATGTCCATATAGATGGCGTGTGACTTGTCTGCTGCCTGCTCTGTATTTGTCGGTACATCACAGCCTCACGCTTCTCAGCTGATCCACACCTGTGCCTTGCTGTTTAGTAGCTGCACCGAATTCTGTTGTATTGTCTCTTTTCTCTCCGTCTGAAGCGATTATGTGTGCTGTTGTGGTCGGAACATAATTCCATTTTCCTCCCCCGATGGATTGTCATGGGTCCTGATGCCATGCGTCCTTACTTTGCTGATTGATCCAACAGGAAATTCCTATCAGTGGGGTCCGGTGTTCTCCATGCTACTGCTTCCAAACTCTTGGCACCTGGGGATCATTTATTGGTCATGTAGCACAGACTCAGATCTCTGATTAACAACATCCAAAAACTCATTGTAAGTTTTAATTACAAAATAAAATTTTAAAATGATGATGTCTTCAGTGTCACCTCTAACCCTTCAGAATGACCTTCCATAGTGACCACCCTTGTTCTTCCATCTTCATTTCTGTTTAATGAGAAAGTTGGTAGGTTTTTGGCTGTGATACCGAAAGATGGTTCTTCAGGTCCACGTGGGTCGTTCTGGGTATTTAGAGCTTACCTGAGCCCAGACTCATTTTGTTTCATCAAATGCCGTCTTGACACTTAACCACACTCAGAGGCTGGCAGGTTGAGTCTCTACTTCAGAGGGCACTCAGATGCATTTGCAACTTCTTTGATCACATTTGTCCCAGGAACATGTTTTTTTCATGCTGCCTTCTTTGTTGTTGTTCACTCAGTCGTGTCCAACTGTGCGACCCCTTGGACTGCAGCATGCCAGGCTTCCCTGTCCTTCACCATCTCCCAGAGTTTTCTCAGACTCATGTCCATCGAGTCGGTGATGCCATCCAACCATCTCATCCTATGTCATCCCCTTCTCCTCCCGCTGTCAGTCTTACCAGCATCAGGGTCTTTTCCAGTGAGTCGGCTCTTCACATAAGGTGGCCAGACTATTGGTGCTTCAGCTTCAGCATCAATCCTTCCAATGAATATTTAGAGTTGATTTCCTTTAGGGTTGACTGGTTTGATCTCCTTGTAATCCAAAGGACTCTCAAGAGTCTTCTTTAGCACCTACAACACTCCCTTTTGCAGTATTTCAATAATGTTCTTTATCAATAACATGATTGAATTTTTTTTCCTCACTGAGTAAAGAAAATCGTCACATGTTGACAAAAAGCTAAATTCTCTGTGATCAAGTTGTTTATATCACAGTTTGCCTACATAAGACTTCCTGACAGCTCACCTTTCATACTTGCAGTTGTTACATTTCAGCCCTGGAGATACACGTCTAGATGGTTTAAGATTTTGAAGGTGTTGCTGAGATAAACCATTTAACAAGGACACTGAACTCGTGGCACTGGTCTTTGGTGTCATCAGGAATTTTGTTTTTATCGTCTGCTTGTAAAATCCTCAGGAACCTCTTTCCCCCGACAGTCCTCATGTGGAGGTTGGGAAACTGTAGGGCCCGGCCCTCCTCCAGCTCCCTAAAAATCTATGCCTCGGTGGCTGTGGTTCAATTCACGTCCAGTTTCTCCCATTTCTTTCTGTACTGAATTATGATCAGGGAAGCACTGTTGGCTGCCAGCTCTCTCATGTAACTAATATGGAATGTCTGCTGATGTTCGGATGAAGTTGTCCACTTGGCATACTGGTGTCCTTCTGGGGTGGGCATCTCACTGATGCCCTGCTGGTGCTGGTGAGCTCCGCCCTTCCTTCTGCAGTCTGTGTTCTGAATCCTCTCTTTGCTCTTGCAGTGGTGTTCTCAGTGATAAACAGATGTATCTACCCACCGTCCAAGAGTTGTTCCCGCCGTACACTTGTGACTGTGTCCACCTGGGGAGCAAAGACCTGCTGCCACACTCCCGTGAAAATGATTGCATTTCATTAACGAATTTTGCCAGCAGCCCATCTGATTTTGTCAAGGCATTGTGTTTTCTTTCTGTTTGTTGTTTTCTAATCCCCTGACTCGTTTTGTTTTTGAATAATAGTATGTCATTTGTGCCTACTTTCGATATTAGGTGTGAAACTTTGAATAATCCTTCTTCTGCATTAGTGACAAAATCTGTCACTTTCATACTAGAAAGCATTATTTTGCAACTGTTCTGAGAAAAGAAAACGACAAAACAAAACAACGTTCCTTCTGTACCCAGGAGCACATAGCTTCCTCAGAAATGTCCTTGAATCCTTCCGTGACCCCGAGCCGGCTTTTGTTTTGCGTTTTGTTGCCACTTCTGTCCCCGGAGTGGAACAAACAGTTGGCAGGTTTTCAGAAGACTTGTGTCCTTACTTGTGCTGTGCCCACTAACCTGGTGTGACCTTGAGAAAGTCTCTTAACTTCTCTGGGCTTGAGTTTGATTTATCTGTAAAAGTATTTTTTCAGGTCCACAAACCCTGTGGTTTTTTATGACTGAATTTAACTGGTTAATTGTTTGCTTTAAGCGTGTGTTTCCAGTTCCCTTTTTTCATTGTAAAATATAATTTTATAAGCACAGCTATCAATTATGTTCATAAAATGTAAGATTTTTAGAAAGGAAAAACATTTTTATCTGCCATGTAAACTGTCCCACAGGAAAGAGATTGTTGACAGGCAATGATATTTCTCAGTAAACACTGCCTTTTGGATTCTTTTTTTTAATTAAAAAAATTTAAAATATTTTTTAATTGGAGGAAAATTGCTTTACAATTTTGTGTTGGTTTTTGCTGTACAACACAAATCAGCCATAATTATACATGTATCACCTCCCTTTTGAGCCCCCTTCCGCTCCCTCCAGCCTACCTTTCTAGGTCAAGTGGATGAACCTAGAGCCTATTAAACAGAATGAAGTAAGCCTTTCAGATTCTTAAAATGACCGGTTTGGTTTTTGTTTGAAACCCTCTGAATACTGCTGTTTTCTTTGCAACATCACATAAAGCTCCCAAATGTTCAGCCGAGAGAGCATTTTGAAATGCTGGCAAGAGGGAAGTTGATCATCCCAGCTCTCAGCTGTTTCACTGCCAGTGCCTTGAATTTATCATTCATATATGATATAATATTGGTTCCTTCCATCCCCAACTTTGCATCTTTCAGTTTTGTTGAAACATGAAAAATGTCCTCTCATTTTCTGCATCTTCTTAAATTTCCTTCCAGCCTTATTGTTATCTTCTCCCCAGGTCTCTCCTTCCCGTTTGCTTTTCTTAGCCGTATTGCATGCATGTATATATGTATCTATGTATATGGACGTGGTGCTTTTGAAGTTAACTGAGAAATTTCAAAGCAACGAACAGGAGGCAGTCACACAAAACTTGTTAAGTGCAATCTGCTGGGAAACAGAGTAGAAGTGAGAAGAAGGCTGGGAGAGTTAAACACACACATGACATTTATTTTTGTAGAAATAAAATATTCCTGAGAAATCACTCATTCTTGCCATTTCGTTTTTGGTTTCTATCATCTTTCAAGTTTTTCCTTGGAACCTTGTAAAATGAGCTGTGAATGTAAGAAACTTTTTCACGACTTTCTTACAAGCCAATTCATAAAGATTTTAAAAACAGTTCCGCGTTCTTATATAAAAGGCATGCACCCAAGTGTATGGAAGAAGGTTGTGTAAACGATGTTCGCTACTTGTGGTTGAGGACAGTGCAGCTTGAAAGAGAAGGTGGACAGTGGACACGACCTGACATGAGGTGGCTTCCAGGGGATGCTGGAATGGGAACAAAGCCAAGTGCAAAACAGCCTGTATCATGTGCTCTTACATAAGAAGGAAGGGGGCAACAAGGAAGAAAAACAAGCGTAACTGCTTATTTTTTACAAGAAGAAACCCAGAAAGAATAAACGTTAAAAGAGTGAGATTGGTCCCCTGTTAGGTTAGAATGGTGTGGGGGACAGGATGTGGAGTGGATAGATACTTCTTTGAGTCCCTTTTTGTAGAGCTTCAACTTTGGGAAATTTGATATTCTGCATATTAAAAGTAAAAATAAATCATTAGGAACTGAAAGAAAATAGAAATAAACAGAATTCAGCCACATTTCTGTCTTCTCTGTGCTGAGGAGAGAAAGAATGAATCCAAGTAGTTTATGAACAAACTTTTTAACTGTGTACCTCATTCTTGGATGGCAGAGCAGGAAGAGAAGATTGACAACAGATCCTGAAGTCTTTGTTGTGGGTTTATTCATTGCTGGAGTGGGGGTGAAAGAGTTCTGAAGCTGCAGTAGATACACTGTAGGATTTACTACAGGAGTAAGCATGGTACCTTGTTAGAGGAGGAACACGAACATAGAAAAAGAAAGAGCCCTTTGGGATGGGTGGGAATGAGATGGATCTTTTTGAACTTACGATTTTGTGTGTGTGTGTGTGTGTGTGTGTGTGTGTGTATACACACATACATGGACTTCCCTGGTGACTTAGATGGTAAAGAATCTGCCTGCAACCTGGGAGACCCGAGTTTGACCCCTGGGTTGGTAAGATCCCCTGGAGAAGGAAATGACAACCCACTCCAGTATTCTTGCCTGGAGAAATCCATGAACTGAGGCTACAGTCCATGGGGTCACAAAAGAGTCAGACATGACTGAGCAACTAACATTTTCAGATACATATGTAAATGTTTATTGTATATATATATACACACATGCACACATATGTAAATGTTTATGTATGTATGTATTTTGTATACCTAGACAGCATATTAAAAAGCAAAGACATTACTTTGTCAACAAACATCCATCAAGTCAAAGCTACGGTTTTTCCAGTAGTCATGTATGGATGTGAAACTTGGACTATAAAGAAAGCTGAGTGCTAAAAAATTGATGCTTTTGAACTGTGGTGTTGGAGAAGACTCTTGAGAGTCCATTGGACAGCAGTCCATCCAACCAGTCCATCCTAAAGGAAATCAACCCCGAATATTCATTGGAAGGACTGATGCTGAAGCTGAAACTCCAATACTTTGGCCACCTGATGCGAAGAACTGACTCACTGGAAAAGACCCTGATTCTGGGAAAGATTGAAGGCGGGAGGAGAAGGGGATGACAGAGTATGAGATGGTTGGATGGCATCACTGACTCAGTGGACATGAGTCTGAGTAAACTCTAGGAGCTGGTGATGTACAGGGAGGCCTGGTGTGCTGCAGTCCATGGGGTCGCAAAGAGTCGGACATGACTGAGTGACTGAACTGAACGAATGTATTTTGTATATAACTGTAGTAAAGGAATTGGAAAATATTAATTATGTGATCAAAATTATCATCACCAGTGGACCCAGGAACACCATATAGATCCAGTTGTCATATCCTGGGAAGGACACAACCTCAGTCATGTCAAATGCTGGCAAAAAAAGTTCATAACCTGAATCTAATCACAAGGAAACATCAGACAAATTCAAAGCGGAGAAATTTGTTTTCAAAAATAAGGCAGGGAAAAGACTATATTCTTTAGAAATGTTAATGTTAGAAGAGAAAAAGGCTATGGAAAATGTTCCAGATTGAGGGAGACTAAAGGCTCATGTCAATTAAATTTAATATCTGACCTTAAACTGAATCCTGCTCTGGAGGGGAAAATACTGTGAAGTACACTGTTGGAAAAATTGAAAAAATGGAACATGAGTGGAAGATTAAAGTATTGAATAATTTTAAATTTAGAGATGTTTTGATAACTGAGCTGTTGTTACTAAGAGAGCCTTCCTATTCTTGGGGAGAATAAACTGCTCTTAGGGAAAATTTTTAGTATTTAGGGGTAAAGAGTGCCCAAATGATTGAAAAATCATATGTACACATATTTCTATATCTACCTATTTATACCTGTGTACACATAGACGCTTGAGTGGGGGCAAGCAAATGAGGTGGAATGTTAACAATAAATTTAGACAGAGGGTATTCTGTTCTCTGTACTGTTTTATTCTTGGAATCTTTCTTTAAATTTGACATTATTTCCAAATGAAAAAGTTTTTCTTGAGTAAATTTTACCGTAAAAATAGGCATTTGTATGTTGAATAGTCATTCAGTTCAGTTCAGTTCAGTCACTCAGTCGTATCTGACTCTTGGTGACGCCATGAATCGCAGCACGCAAGGCCTCCCTACCATCACCAACTGCCAGAGTTTACTGAAACTCGTGTCCATCGAGCCGGTGATGCCATCCAGCCATCTCATCCTCTGTCGTCCCCTTCTCCTCCTGCCCCCAATCCCTCCTAGCATCAGGGTCTTTTCCAATGAGTCAACTCTTGCCATGAGGTGGCCAAAGTATTGGAGTTTCAGCTTCAACATCAGTCCTTCCAGTGAACACCCAGGACTGATCTCCTTTAGGATGGACTGCTTGGATCTCCTTGCAAGACTCCTCTCAAGAGTCTTCTCCAACACCACAGTTCAAAAGCATCAATTCTTCGGCACTCAGCTTTCTTCACAGTCCAACTCTCACATCCATACATGACCACTGGGAAAACCATAGCCTTGGCTAGATGGACCTTTGTTGGCAAAGTAATACCTCTGCTTTTTAATATTCTATCTAGGTTGGTCATAACTTTCCTTCCAAGGAGTAAGTGTCTATTAATTTAGTGGCTGCAATCACCATCTGCAGTGATTTTGGAGCCCCAAAAATATAGTTTGCCACTGTTTCCACTGTTTCCCCATCTATTTCCCATGAAGTGATGGGACCAGATGCCATGATCTTTGTTTTCTGAATGTTGAGCTTTAAGCCAACTTTTTCACTCTCCTCTTTCACTTTCATCAAGAGGCTTTTTAGTTCCTCTTCACGTTCTGCCAATAAGGGTGGTGTCATCTGCATATCTGAGGTGATTGATATTTCTCCCGGCAATCTTGATTCCAGTTTGTGCTTCTTCCAGCCCAGCATTTCTCATGATGTACTCTGCATATAAGTCATTAATCATGATTTAAAAGCAGTTCTAGGTTTTAATCATCATTTCCATTAGTATACTTACAAGTTTATTCTCAATTAAGAATAAACCAATAATGCTGAATCATCTCAAAACTGTCTGCTCAAAAGCTGTTAATTATTTAGCAAGGCTATGGTAAACAAGACCTATACTGAAGAAAATAATAATGAACGGAAATGAATGAGAAAGTCTTCTGTAAAATTAAGTCCCTTTTATAATAGCAACAAGTATAAAAGGTACACAGAAATAAATATGATGAAGTCTATGTGAAAATTTGAAAAACATCTTGGACAAAGAAATGATTAGATTAAATGAGAGGGAACAAGTTCTTAAATTAGAAAACTTAATCAGATACAGATTGCTCTCCAGATAGACTCATTATAAGCAATGAAGACACTGTGATGTAGGCAAATATGCCAATAAATAGGATTAACAGGCCAGGAAAAGACCCAGGCATGTAGGAACATGATATAATAGAGGAAATTTTGCAGACCAATGAAAGTATGGACTATTCAAAAAGGTTTTCTTTTTAATAATTTGTTTTCCATGTGAAAAAATAGAGCTCTAGCACACTCTGTAGAAAAAAACTATACTGTGGCATTATAGATTTAAATAGGAAGAACAAAGGTTTAAAATAACACTGGGAGAATATTCATTTAACTTCACTGTTGCAAAGGATTTCATAGGCTAGATGTGCCAACAATATAGGACGTAATTTATATATTACATTAAAATGAAATTCTCCACAAAGTTATCATATACAAAATGAAGAGCCAAGTCACAGACTGGGGATAAATAACCATTATAATCCCTGGTGCCTCAGATGGTAAATAATCCACTTGTAATTCAGGAGACCTAGTTTGATCCCTGGGCCAGGAAGATACCCTGGAGAAGGGAATCAGTTGAGTTCAGTCGCTCAGTCATGTCCAACTCTTTGCAACCCCATGAGATGCAGCACGCCAGGCCTCCCTGTCCATCACCAACTCCTGGAGTTCACTCAGACTCACGTCCATTGAGTCCGTGATGCCATCCAGCCATCTCATTCTGGGTCATCCCCTTCTCCTCCTGCCCCCAATCTCTCCCAGCATCATAGTCTTTTCCAAAGAGTCAACTCTTCACATGAGGTAGCCAAAGTACTGGAGCTTCAGCTTTAGCATCATTCCCTCCAAAGAAATCCCAGGGTCGATTTCCTTCAGAATGAACTGGTTGGATCTCCTTGCAGTCCAAGAGACTCTCAAGAGTCTTCTCCAACACCACAGTTCAAATGCATCAATTCTTAGGCACTCGGCCTTCTTCACAGTCCAACTCTCACATCCATACATGTCTACTGGAAAAACCATAGCCTTGACTAGACAGACCTTAGTCGGCAAAGTAATGTCTCTGCTTTTGAATATGCTATCTAGGTTGGTCATAACTTTTCTTCCAAGGAGTAAGCTTCTTTTAATTTCATGGCTGCAGTCACTATCTGCAGTGATTTTGGAGCCCCCAAAAATAAAGTCTGACACTGTTCCACTGTTTCCCCATCTATTTCCCATGAAGTGATGGGACCAGATGCCATGATCTTCGTTTTCTGAATGTTGAACTTTAAGCCAACTTTTTCACTCTTCTCTTTCACTTTCATCAAGAAGCTTTTTAGTTCCTCTTCACTTTCTGCCATAAGGGTGGTATCATCTGCATATCTGAGGTGATTGATATTTCTCCTGGCAATCTTGATTCCAGCTTGTGTTTCTTCCAGTCCAGCGTTTCTCATGATGTCCTCTGCATAGACGTTAAATAAGCAGGGTGACAATATACAGCCTTGGCATACTCCTTTTCCTCTTTGGAACCAGTCTGTTGTTCCATGTCCAGTTCTAACTGTTGCTTCCTGACCTGCATACAGATTTCTCAAGAGGCAGGTCAGGTGGTCTGGTATTCCCATCTCTTTCAGAATTTTCCACAGTTTATTGTGATCCACACAGTGAAAGGCTTTGGCATAGTCAATAAAGCAGAAATAGATGTTTTTCTGGAACTCTCTTGCTTTTTCCATGATCCAGCGGATGCTGGCCATTTGATCTCTGGTTCCTCTGCTTTTTCTAAAACCACCTTGAACATCAGGGAGTTCACAGTTCATGTATTGCTGAAGTCTGGCTTGGAGAATTTTAAGCATTACTTTACTAGCATGTGAGATGAGTGCAATTGTGCAATAGTTTGAGCATTCTTTGGCATTGCCTTTCTTTGGGATTGGAATGAAAACTGACCTTTTCTAGTCCTGTGGCCACTGCTGAGTTTTCCAAACTTGCTGGCATATAGAGTGCAGCACTTTGATAGCATCATCTTTCAGGATTTGAAATAGCTCAACTGGAATTCCATCACCTCCACTAGCTTTGTTCGTAGTGATGCTTTCTAAGGCCCACTTGACTTCACTTTCCAGGATGTCTGGCTCTACATGAGTGATCACATCATCATGATTATCTGGGTCGTGAAGATCTTTTTTGTACAGTTCTTCTGTGTATTCTTGCCACCTCTTAATATCTTCTGCTTCTGTTAGGTCCATACCATTTCTGTCCTTTATCCAGCCCATCTTTGCATGAAATGTTCCCTTGGTATCTCTAATTTTCTTGAAGAGATCTTTAGTCTTTCCCATTCTGTTGTTTTCCTCTATTTCTTTGCATTGATCTCTGAAGAAGGCTTTCTTATCTCTTCTTGCTATTCTTTGGAACTCTGCATTCAGATGCTTATATCTTTCCTTTTCTCCTTCGCTTTTCGCCTCTCTTCTTTTCACAGCTATTTAGAGAAGGGAATGGCTACCTGGAAATCCCATGGACAGAGGAGCCTGGAGGGCTATATATAGTCCGTGGGGCCTCAAAGAGTGGAACATGACCTAAAGACTAACACATTCAACAAAAGATTGTTACCAGAGCTCAGGAGACTCTCCTTCAAATCATTAAGGAAAAGGGACAAATGAAATAAATGGGGTGTTCACGGGGCATAGACTTTGGCAGATGAAATATTTTAAAGCATGTACAAGTGACCATGCCATCTTTGAGGGCAAAATCTGTTAGAACAGCCTTCTTTCTTAATACCTGTGTTACTGAGCTTCCGGGCTTGTGTGATTGTGTGCATAGCCATACTAAGTGTTTTAACATCAGACTGTGGAGCTACTTCAGTGACTGTTATTATGTTGTTAAATTTCACAGGACCATCCCTTTCCAGAGCAAGAAAATAGCTTTCAGGCTGGAATAAGATTGGAAGGCATCGACCACCAACATCCATCTTTATTTTGTGTGCTCTCTGTAGCTGCGGTAAGAGATGATGTTACTGTTAGGCTAATTGTAATGACAGAGGAGAATTTTCTAGAGAATGACGAATTTCGGTGCTTTGTGTTATAAATAAGTTCCAATACATTATGGATTCATTTTATTAAGTGATGGGTGAAATATGTTTTTTAATGATTTTTTTCTTTCTCTGAAGATTATAATTTTCTAGTAAGTCCCTCCTCACTAATGGTTACTCTTATTTAATTTAATTGGTAATAGTTTTCACCTGAGATTGGTGAATCCCTGAATCCCACGGTGCTGCTTTTTTTCTGTTATAAGAGATGTAGTTATTCAAGTTTTATCCGCACTAATGAGAAATGTATATGAATAATATCCATGCTTCTGAATTATGCATTTGCATACATACATGAATTTTATGAAAATTATATAGGGTTAAGAGCCATTGATAAAAGTAAATGACTTATAAAATACAATATTTACTAAATTGTTTTTAGTAAATTGATAAAAGACCTCAGTATTTTGAATAACATCCAACATCAAAAACACTATTCACTTAATTTGCCGATTGATTACAGTTATTAAACTTGTATAGCATTTATAGGAGATGTGTTTCCCAGACTGTATTATTATTTTCTTTGTTGAGTGTGCTGGATGCATGTGTCAGAGTTGAAATAAGATCACACCCATGTTGGTTTTTGCTTGGTACTTCAATGTCTTGAGATGTGAATCTAAGCCAGGCAGCAGGAGATGGGGTTTCTGAAAGGAATATTTGGTACGTATTGAATGTCATTGAATAAATAACTTGTTGATCAATGGATATGTAAATTGATCTCAGATTCCTAGACTGAGGAAGGATAATTTTCTTGCAGAAAAAATCTTATGCTTGAAAGATAGTGTCTAGTTTGTCAGCATTTAGTCTTATCCAGATGTCATCTGTGAATTTGTTCTCTAACATAAGCACTTTTGGATGTAACGATTGGTTCATATATGTTGATGGTGTCTACAGAGTGGATGGAAATGTTGATTTTGTGTACACTTCAAATGCATGACTCGAGGATTGTAAACATTCTGTTTTACAGGTGTGTGGTTACCATCTAAGGCTTCATTTAGATGATTATTTAAGCTATGACAATTTTTGGACCAATGTTGGCTTCCCTGACATCCATCCAGTGGGGTGGTGTGAAAAAAACAAACATGACTTATACATCCCTCAGGGTAAGTAGGAGGGAAAGGCAGTCAGCTTTATTTTAACAATGGTTTATGAAATACTAATAAGAGAACCTATGTGAATTGATTTTCAAAATGAAAATTTGATCCACACAGAGCCGTAAGACTACAAGGATACCACTCTTACAAATAAATAAATGTCTTTTAAAGCATCAGTGATTATTTGGGTCAAGTATTCTGAGGTATAGCAGAAATAAAATCTTACAAGAACATTTTATCTTACATGAAGTTTATTAAGCCTTATAAGGAATGAAGAAACTAATGTTTAAATTACATTAAAATAAAACATTTCCCTTAACCAGTGATGCTGCACAGTAAGGAAACTTGATTCACTGTATATCATTTGTTTCAAGCAGAAATCACAGCAGGCAGGGAACTCCAAAAGGGAAAATTTTCATTAGTTTTAAAAATACTTATTTTTTAAATTTTGGATGCATTGGACCTTTGTTGCTGTTTGCGGGCTTTCTCTAGTTGTGGTGAGTGGGGGCCACTCTCTGGTTGCAATGTGTGGGCTTCTCATCATGATGGATGAAAGGAACAGGTCGAGCTGACTCCAGCTTGAAAAAGAAGGAAACTCCATCTTGCACTTTCAGTGAATTTTGGACTATGTGCCTGGTAGCCATGGGGATAACATACCTACGGCGGAACTGGCCTCCTGGACTGATAAACACGATTCCATACCAATATGTCCCATGGCCAGAGAGAATGTAATAATCCCCTATGTAGTCAATCACCTTTATAATCTTTATGGCACCCATTGGTGTAATCTACAATGTATAACCAGCTGACCCTTCTGATTATAAAACATGGCTGTAACCTGATTGTGTCTCCCTTTAACACTTTCCAGGGTAGGTTTAAGGAATTTGGAGGTGTGGGCTTGAGCAGTACACTTAAGGTATATAAGATTTTCACAAAAGTTGGTCGGGGTCCCTGGCTAAAGAGGAAAGTCTGCCTCGGACCCGCCGGTGTAATAAACTGCACTCCACTATCCACGCTGTCCTTCTGAGTTTGTTTCCTGGAGCGTTTGCTGTAACAATCACAGTGGCTTCTCTCATTGCAGAGCACAGGCTGTAGGGCACGTGAGCTCAGTAGTTGTGGCTCAGGGGCTGTAGAGCTCAGACTCAGTAGTTGTGGTGCAGGGCATGTGGGACTTTCTCAGACCAGGGATCAAACCCATGTTCCCTGCATTGGCAGGTGGACCCTTAACCACTAGACCACCAGTCAAGTCCTTCACTATTTTCTTTGGACGGGAGTTAAAAATCTTGTTTTAGTCTCCTCTTTCAGTTCAGTTCAGTTCAGTTCAGTTCAGTTCAGTCGCTCAGTCGTGTTCAACTCTTTACGACCCCATGGACCACACGTCCATTGCATCAGTGATGCCATCCAAACATCTCATCCTCTGTCATCCCCTTCTCCTCCTGCCTTCAATCTTTCCCAGCATCAGGGTCTTTTCAAATGAGTCAGTTCTTCGTGTCAGGTGGCCAAAGTATTTCAGCGTCAGCATCAATCCTTCCAGTGAATATTGAGGGTTGATTTCCTTTAGGATGGACTGGTTGGATCTCCCTGCTGTCCAATGGACTCTCAAGAGTCTTCTCCAACACCACACCTCTTTAGGCAAGAGGAACTGGGTCTGGCAGATGTGGCTGAAACGTTTCTTATCTGATGAGGACTAGTGAGGGGACGGTTCACAGGTTGCGATGCTGGTGAGCCCGTTTCCTTGACCAACACACTTCTGTATTAATATAAGGTGTCCTGCTTGGGTCTTAGACTCCGGATGACCGTGGCAATGTCTGAAGTCACCATATAGTCATTTTATTCTCAGGAAGCAGCTTGGGGTGTCCTCTGGGATCCACCCTCAAGGCTCGTGGCAGGGTCCCCTGAGATTACTAGATCTCATGAGTCTGTGAGATGCCCCAGGCTCATCAATTTATCAAGCCCTTAGTGTGTGCAGACCCTGAGGATAGAGCTTTGAATAAAATAAATCCTCTCCGTCCTCATGGGGCTTTCATTCCAGAGGGGAGGAGAGGATAAGCAGAAAAGGATGCATGTTGAGCAGCGGCAGGGGTGGAGGCTGAGAGAGGCACAGGGCTGCCCTTGCAGTAAGCGTGCTGAAGACAGATGCCTGGACAGATGTGTTGCAGGAAGGAGGACCCCTTCCAGGGCCCGAAACTGGGCTCTTGTCTAATAAGAATTGTTGGAAATGAACTGTCCAAGGAGGCACATGTGCTGACGAAGCAAGAGATTTTATTGGGAAGGGGCACCCGGACGGAGAGCAGTAGGGTAAGGGAAGCCAGGAGAACAGCTGTCACTTGGCTCGCAGTCTTGGGTTTCATGGTAATGGGATTAGTTTCTGGGTTGTCTTTAGCCAGTCATTCTGACTCAGGGTCCTTCCTGGTGATGCATGCCTTGTTCACCCAAGATGGATGCCAGAGAGAAGGATTCTGGGAGGTGGTTGGACATGTGGTGTCTCCTTTTGACCTTTCCTGAACTCTTCCAGTTGGTGGTGGCTCATTAGTTCCATGTTCCTTACCAGGACCTCCTGTTGTAAAACAACTCATGCAAATGGTTACTATGGTGGCTGGCCAGGGTGGGCAGTTTCAGTCAGTGTGCTTCCCCGATGCACAGGACAGACAGCCAGGCGGCTTCTGGGAAGAAGCCCAGCCTGCAGGTGTTTGGTGGAACCACAGGGAGGTGAAGGCACTGGAGTGGAGAGGTGAGGGCTAGGAGCCAGGAGGTGAGTGGCAGGTGTGGCCATACCTTGAAGGCCCTGGAAGGGGTTTGATGCCTCTTCTGAATGTCATTCGTCTGAAGTGTCTACTGAGCTGAGTGGTCTGGGCCAGGCTGAGGCCAGCCGCTTTAGGGACATGGACAGGAGCATCAAGTGTTTTGCCTGTACAGACAAGGAGCAGAGAGCTGGGACTGCCCCATGGCCTGGGGGGTTTCCTGTCATTCATTCCTGCATCTGATTTCCCTGGGACTGCTCCCCATCAGGCCCTCCCTGGCCTGGGCACTCAGGAGCTCTGCCCTGCCCCCCTCTGCCCCTTTTGGAAGCCTTCACAGGAGATGAGAGTCCGTTAGACCACCAGGTCCTGGTTCCATAGTTTGAGTTTTAGGATTTGTAGAGAATGACATGAATGTTGAGAAATCACATTCAACAGGTTTGAATTGCACACACTGAAAACACACTGAAGCAGTTTAGAGATTTTCATTTAAATCTTTTGTGTCTGCTGAAGGACATCAAATGTATGGCAGAAAACTGAATAAGAATCATATGGTTATTATGTACATGGTTATATCTTGGGGGCATTGTGGGTAATCCATCCATTTTTTTAGGTTATGGAAAAGATAAATTTGTTTGGATGGATTGCTTGAAGGCATGACAATTATAAAATGCTCCCAAGAAATTATTCAGAAATTATTCAGAGTTCTGTATTTTCTTCCTTAGTATAAAGCAGATTTTTACTTTAATTTAAATTTCTTAAAATTCACTATGTATTTTGTTGCGTTTAATCTTTTAAGAATCCTTAACTTCCTATGACTTTTATCACTAAATTTTTCAGTTTTCTATGGATAAACCTTCCCCCCTCCAAACACACTCTTTAAACATACAATTAAATACTTTAATTAAATGGAGAGAGTAGAAAACTTTGCATTGAAAGCCAGCTAAAATTGTCTTCAAGGCGGAAGAACTGGATTCGATACCTGAGTCAGGAAGATCCTGAGAAGGCAATGGCTACTCATTCCAGTATTCTTGCCTGAAGAATCCTATGGGCAGAGGAGCCTGGTGGGCTTCAGTCTCAAAGAGTTAGACACAACTGAGCAACTAACACTTCCACTAACATTTTAAATGCCTTTTAGAATACATTTCTTTTTGCTTGCAATGAGTTAGTCAGTTAAACTTAGTCTGGTACTTTGAGACCTGCTGATGAACCAGGTAGACTGACTGTACCTGGTCCAGGTGTATTTACGTGCAGTGAAAAAGAGCGTGACATTTCATACAGATTCAAAGGGCTTGTGAGAATTAGCACATACACGCTCTGTAACCCAGCAGCCTAAAGGGTGTTCAGGAGAGGGGGTCACAGCCCTGCCTCCTCTGAGCCCTGGGGGAGCCACACACTGGGAAGGGGCCAGAAGTCTGCAGCCAGAAGAGGCCCGGCCACCTGCTGGCTATGTCCCCTGAGGATAGCCCACCCCCTTCCCCAGGCTTCTGTGTCCTGCTCTGTAAACCAGTGTTCACAGCTGCTCAAAGTGTTTCGTTGTTTTTGTTCACTCACTAAGTCGAGTCCGATTCTTTGTGACCCCATGCCAGGCTCCCCTGTCCTTTACTACCTCTTGGAGTTTGCTCAAAACTCATGTTCATTGAGTTGGTTATGCTATCCAACCATCTCATCCTCTGTCACCCCCTTCTCCTCCTACTCTCAGTCTCTCCCAACATCAGGGTCTTTTCCAGTGAGTCAGTTCTTTCCATCAGGTGGCCAAATCATCGGAGATTCAGCTTCAGTGTCAGTCCTTCCAATGAATATTCAGGGTTGATTTCCTTTAGGATGGACTGGTTTCATAGACTTATGTCAAGGAGAGAGAGTTATAGCGATATGAAAATCCTTTTAAAAATGTACTAAAGGAAACTAAAGATCAAGACCTGGTATAGACAGTAAAGAAGTAGGAAGAAAACCTTCTTCTAGTCCCCAGACAGTGTGTATACTTTCTAAATTTCTAGCCTGGCTCACTTACAGCCAGGAAAAGTGGAGCTTTATCATTGTCATAATAATCCTTGGTATTTTTAATACTAAAAACATGTGCACGTACTAAAAAAAGCATTCATTGTTTTCAACTATAATTTATTTATGGATAAGTGCATGTGTTCCTTAAACATTGAGAAAGCCATTAATTTCAACTCTGATCAAAGTAAGTGATAATTTTAGTGCTAATGAACTTATCTGACAACATTTGCAAATAATGGTATTTGGAAATATACCACCCATCAAAAGCCTAGAGGGAGTGGAGAAATTATTTGATATTACCATATTCAGTAAACAGTGTATTTTAAAATTAATACCAGTTACTCTAAGAACTGAAGAGGGAAAATGATAAGGGAAATAAAACCTACCTGCATGACAAAAGAGAAAAGCACAAAATAAAAGCTTGTTTCCTGGCAATTTTTTAAATGAATGGATACCTGGTAACAGTCCGTTGGAATATTTTTACTGGCTGGTTTCATTCTGGAGGACAAGTGTTGACACTCGGTAGACTTTTCTGATGGTAAATGTCACAGTTTTGACAGTGGCTCAGTCCTGTTTGGTGTCCTGTTTCTCTTTCTGCCTCTCCCTGGTTGTGCTGTTACAACAGGCCAATGCCTAAGGAATTTCAGATCAGAATGAAGCTGGAGGCCAATGACAGGAAGAACCCTTCCTTGATATGTGTTTGGAGACCATAGCAGATATTGTCGGCAATTGCTTGAAAGTGCATTTTGACAATTGGGATGGTAGTTACGATACTAGTGAGACACTGACGTGCGTTGTATTTCCGTGTGTTCGTGTTTGCCATTAAGAATTTATGTTCACTCCACCACTGAGCAGTTTCAGCCAAGTCGCTGTTCTTGCCATTCTTATAGTAACGAACATCAGGAATTTAGAGGCTGACTTGTCACTACCTTCTCTTGCTCGTGAACTGTTGAATTAAAGAGCCCGAGAAACTGTTTCTCCATCTCTGAGAGGTTGCCTAATGAGGTCTCATCTGAAATAATGTGACCAGTTCAGAGCACTGCACCATATCATGTCTAGTTTGTAAGGGAAGCATTTTTGTGAAGAGAAACTTAAGAACTTGCAGTATTTTTTTTTTCCTGAAAAATGTTGAACTCAGACTGTCATATTTTTAAAAGGAAAGATTCGGGGAGACTAGAGAGAATAATTTGAAAGCCTACGGGGAGCAGAGAAAATGTATGCTTGCCATGCCATTAAACTAACGTTGCGGGAGTTAAAAGGATTTTCTGGGTGAAAATCTGAAATATGGAAGAGGGCATGGCAAAAATAATTTTTGTGGCCTTTCTTCAGAGTATATCCTGAATAATCAACAGATCCCCAGCTGAAGCTGTGGTTCTTCACCTGCATATCTCTGGGAGGGGGGCAGTTTTCATCTTTGAACTAAGCAGAGTGTAGGTTCATTCCTGTATGTGTCTTAGGTAGAATAGTCTGGGCCCCTGGAAAAGAAAGAGGGAGGAAATTGTAGGCATATGAAGTCCGATCTGTCCTATTAAAATTTGGACTGACCTATTAATATTTTCTTGCTTCTGGCAAGAAGTGGTAGGAAAGGTTTATTAAAATGTTCACTCTTTGGGGAGATCACTGGCAGTTCAAGTCCTAGTCAAACACTTTTTAAAGAAATATTTTTAAATTTCAAGTAGGCTATGTAAAAGAAGTTTGGCCACTCAGCTGACAAAATAGAATCCTAAAATTACTTCTGCTTTGCTTAGGCTGTAAAACATTTTCGCTGTGCAGTAATATTTCCATGTGTCTTTTAACATCCAGAATGATCATTACTCTTGGATTCTTTCTCCAGTGTTAATACGGGATCTAAAATAGAATCCTGGTTTTGCAGGTGTGATGTCAATCGTCCTTTAGGTCCAGCCAGTTGATTGGTATTGGGAGCATGGAAGAACTCTGATAGAACCCCAAGGTGAGTGCGCTGATTGAGTTCTCTTTGAAGCCATCTCTACCTGAGTGGCTATGCCCATTTTATTTTTGTTTATGCAAACCACATTTCAATACAAAGGGTGTCATAAGGATACTGTGGAAGATTCTGTTAACCCTCGAGGGACCCAGAGGTTGGGAATCTGCAGATCCTTCCTCATAATACAAATGGGACTGTGTTTATAAAGACATATTAGGCAGCTGTTTAAAAAAATTGGTACTGTTTTTTATCCATCGAAATGAGAAGCATTGCCATGAACTGACATTTAAAACTACTTATTTCCACTTCTGTAATTTAACTTATAACTAATGTTAATTTATTAACTGACTTTTTCCACCTGATGCAAATAGCAGACTTCATTGGAAAGACCCTGAAGCTGGGAAAGACTGAGGGCAGGAGCAAAAGAGGACAGCAGAGAATGAGATGGTTGGATGGCATCACCTAGTCAATGGACATGAGTCTGAGCAAATCTGGGAGATAGTGAAGGACAGGGAAGCCTGTCATGCTGCAGTCTGTGGGGTGGCAAAAAGTTGGATACAATTTAGCGACTGAACAACATCAACAAGATTATTAAATATACTTTACTTTGGAGTTAAATGTAAGAAATGCAGAAACCTAAAAAGTGAAAATTGATAATGAGAGCTCA
Organism: Ovis canadensis; assembly: GCF_042477335.2. Classification (NCBI taxonomy): domain Eukaryota; kingdom Metazoa; phylum Chordata; class Mammalia; order Artiodactyla; family Bovidae; genus Ovis; species Ovis canadensis. The sequence goes on along the minus strand of NC_091267.1, from coordinate 53,239,552 downwards.
GACTTGCCAGATTCTTTCACCAAGCCAACTTAGTGGCTGAACACTGACATAGGAACTCATTTCTTGTTATTTATCTGTTTCCTCATTACAGAAACAGAATCTCTCCACTTATTTAGTTCTCTGATTTATTTCAGTGGCATTTCATAGCTTTTCTTATGTAGATCCTATATATATATTTGGTTAAATTGTATAGCTATTTTATTATTTTGGATGCTAATATATACGGTACTGTGTCTTTAATTTCAAATTTCACTTGTTCTTTGCCAGTGTATAGGAAAGCAATTGACTTTCTATATATTAACCTTGTATCCTGCAACCTTGTTATAATCAATTATTGATTCTAGTTTTTTTGATTAGTTACTCAGTTGGGCAACCCTTTGCAACACCATGGACTGTAGCCTGCCAGGTTCCTCTGTCCATGGGATTCTCCAGGCAAGAATAGTGGAGTGCTTTGCCATTCCCTACTCCAGGGGATCTTCCCAACCCAGGGACTGAACCCAGGTCTCCTGCATTGCAGACAGATTCTTTACCGTCTGAGCCACCAGGGAAGCCCATAGAAGGGAGAGAACCTAGGAAGAATAAAAGAAAGGGATCTATATATATTTGTGTAAAAACATTAATAAGATCTAATTCACATGTGGTACAATTCATCGATTTATAAAATCCAGGATTTTAAATATATTTACACAATTGTATAACCATCACCACAGTCAGTTTTAGAATGTTTCCATCACCTGGGCCACTTAGCTCTTATCCCCAACCCTCCAATTCTGTAGCATTCGGAGAACATCAGTCTACTTCCTGTCTCACCCATTCTGAATATTTCATGTAAATAGAATCACATGAGCTGTGGCCTCTGGTGTCTGACTCCTTTCACTTAGCTTAGTGATCTTAGAGTTCATCCACATGGCTGCATGTATCAGAATGCATTGTTTCTTTTTAGTTTCTAATAATATTCTTTGTGTAGATAAACCACAGTTTGCACATTCAGTTTATCAGTTGATGGGCATTTGAGCTGGTTTCGCTTTTTGACTCCTTCAAATAATGCTGCTGTGAATATTTGTGTATGTGTTTTTGCTCGAACATGTTTTCTGTTCTCTCGGGTTTATACATAGCAGTGAAATTGGGGTCATATAGTAATTCTACATTTGCCTTACTGAATAGTGAGTGGGTAATTACTTACTGACTTTTTAACCACAGGAGGCTGCACTTTTAAAAATTCCCACAAGTAGTGGGAAATCCCACGGAGCCCTGGGGGGGCTACAGTCCATGCAGTTGCAAAGAGTCAGACATGACTAAACAACAACAACAAGTAGTGTGTGAGGGCTACAGCATCTCCACATCCTTGACGACACTTGCTGTGTGTTCTTGTATACTACTCTGTAACAAATTACCATGAAGTTAGTGAGCTGAAGCAGTACAGATTTCCTGTCTTATTATTCTGGAAGTCAGGAGTTCAAGATGGGTTTTACTTCGGTTTTGGAATATTAATGAAGAATTAGTGGGATGGGTAGATTGAGGTCTTTTTAAGAAAGACCTTTAAAAGCCGAAGTGAGGAGTTTATAGTCAAACACTGATGTAACTGTGGTGGAGCATTTATTTTGCAATAGTAGGCAAAATTGGGGCTTCCCATATGGCTCAGCTGGTAAAAAATCCACCTGCAATGCAGGAGACACAGGAGATGCAGATTTGATGCCTAGGTTGGGAAGATCCCCTGGAAGAGAAAATGGCAACCCACTCCAGTCTTCTTGCCTGGAGAATTCCATGGAGAGAGAAGCCTGGTGGTCTACAGTCCATAGGTTGCAAAGAGTTGGACACAACTTAGCAACAAAACAACAACAACAATATGTAATTTAAACAAGAAATGGGCATACCAGACCACCTGACTGCTTCTTGAGAAACCTGTATGCAGGTCAGGAAGCAACAGTTAGAACTGGACATGGAACAACAGACTGGTTCCAAATAGGAAAAGGAGTACGTCAAGGCTGTATATTGTCACCCTGCTTATTTAACTTCTATGCAGAGGACATCATGAGAAATGCTGGGCTGGAGAAAGCACAAGCTGGGATCAAGATTGCCAGGAGAAATATCAATCACCTCAGATATGCAGATGACACCACCCTTATGGCAGAAGAAAAAGTACTAAAGAGCCTCTTGATGACAGTGAAAGAGGAGAGCGAAAAAGTTGGCTTAAGAGGGAGAGGGAGAGGGTGGGATGATTTGGGAGAATGACATTCTAACATGTATACTATCATGTGAATTGAATCGCCAGTCTATGTCTGACGCAGGATGCAGCATGCTTGGGGCTGGTGCATGGGGATGACCCAGAAATATGTTCTGGGGAGGGAGGTGGGAGGGGGGTTCATGTTTGGGAATGCATGTAAGAATTAAAGATTTTAAAATTTAAAAAATAAAAAACTAAAAATTAAAAAAAAAAAAAAGTTGGCTTAAAGCTCAACATTCAGAAAACTAAGATCATGGCATCCAGTCCCATCACTTCATGGCAGATAGATAGGGAAACAGTGGAAATATTGGCTGACTTGATTTTTCTGGGCTCCGAAATCACTGTAGATAGTGACTGCAGCCATGAAATTAAAAGACGCTTACTCCTTGCAAGGAAAGTTATGACCAACTTAGATAGCATATTAAAAAGCAGAGATGTTACTTTGCCAACAAAGGTCCATCTAGTCAAGGCTATGGTTTTTCCAGTGGTCATGTATGTATGTGAGAGTTGGACTATAAAGACAGTTGAGTGCTGAAGAATTGATGCTTTTGAACTGTGGTGTTGGAGAAGACTGTTGAGAGTCCCTTGGACTGCAAGGAGATCCAACCAGTCCATCCTAAAGAAGATCAGTCCTGGGTGTTCATTGGAAGGACTGATGCTGAGGCTGAAACTCCAAGACTTTGGCCACCTGATGTGAAGAGCTGACTCATTTGAAAAGACCCTGATGCTGGGAAAGATTGAGGGCAGGAGGAGAAGGGGATGACAGAGGATGAGATGGTTGGATGGCATCATCGACTCGATGGACATGGGTTTGCGTAGACTCCGGGAGTTGGTGATGGATAGGGAAGCCTGGCGTGCTGCAATTCATGGGGTCACAAAGAGTTGGACACGACTGAGCGACTGAACTGAAATATTAGAATAGTCTTCTTATTGTTCATACTGTTTTTGTAGCCTTTTCCCCTACTTACTTGAAGATATAATTTGAACATATTCCCTTTCTTTAAATAGTCCTTGATAACCTGGCTATTAATGACTGTATCCTTGTCTATATGTGAGGATACTGCACTTCATTTTTGTATTGTACTTAAATTTTGTCTAGTTCTTAAATAACAAGAGAAGACATGCTTTTATAGAAATAGTTATATGTTTATGCTTAAATTTTTAAATTTTTAAATATTTTAAAAAATTTAAATAAAACTTTTTTTAAGTTTGGTATTATTTTGTGGTTGTTGTAAATGGAATTATTAGATTGCAGAATATGGAGGTATTTTTTAAGCTTTTAGTAAGTATTTCTAGATTGCCCTTCATATAGTTTCTTTTCTTCCAATGATATAAGAAAATTCAGGCATTCAAAAGAAAAAAATGGAACAAGACCAGATGACTCAAAATATAGACACAGATTTTACGTGAAGATTTTAAATTTCTTTGCTTGTCTTTTTCTATTAACTTTTATCAATTCTTTATATATAACCTCTTATCAGATGACATAATTTGCAAACATTTCCTCCTAGTCGGTAGGATTCTTTTTCATTTTGTTGATGATCTTCTTTTCGGTGCAGAAGTCTTTTACTAATGTAGTCCCACTCACTTCTTTTTACTTTCATTGCCTTTGCTTTTTGTATTAAATCCTGGAAGTCATCACCACTATCAAGAGCTTATTGTCTGTTTTCTTCTAGGAGTTTTTAGGGTTTTAGGCCTTATAGTCAAGCCTTTAATCTACTTTCCAGGTTTGTATAAGGTAAATTATCCTGCTCCATACTGGCATTTCTCTGTAACAGATTTGTGTTTGGCGTCCTCAATTCAGTTCAGTTCAGTCCCTCAGTTGTGTCCGACTCTTTGCGACCCCATGAATTGCAGCACGCCAGGCCTCCCTGTCCATCACCATCTCCCAGAGTTCACTCAGACTCACATCCATTGAGTCAGTGATGCCATCCAGCCATCTCATCCTCTGTCGTCCCCTTCTCCTCCTGCCCCCAATCCCTCCCAGCATCAGAGTCTTTTCCAATGAGTCAACTCTTCGCATGAGGTGGCCGAAGTACTGGAGTTTCAGCTTCAGCATCATTCCTTCCAAAGAAATCCCAGGGCTGATCTCCTTCAGAATGGACTGGTTGGATGTGCTTGCAGTCCAAGGGACTCTCAAGAGTCTTCTCCAACACCACAGTTCAAAAGCATCAATTCTTCAGCGCTCAGCTTTCTTCACAGTCCAACTCTCACATCCATACATGACTACTGGAAAAACCATAGCCTTGACTAGATGGACCTTTGTTGGCAAAGTAATATCTCTGCTTTTCAATATGCTATCTAGGTTGGTCATAACTTTTCTTCCAAGGAGTAAGCATCTTTTAATTTCATGGCTGCAGTCACTATCTGCACTGATTTTGGAGCCCCCAAAAATAAAGTCTGACACTGTTTCCACTGTTTCCCCATCTATTTCCCATGAAGTAATGGGACCAGATGCCATGATCTTTGTTTTCTGAATGTTGAGCTTTAAGCCAACTTTTTTACTCTCTTCTTTCACTTTCATCAAGAGGCTTTTTAGTTCCTCCTCACTTTCTGCCATAAGGGTGTGTCATCTGTATATCTGAGGTGATTGATATTTCTCCCGGCAATCTTGATTCCAGCTTGTGCTTCTTCTAGCCTGGCATTTCTCATGATGTCCTCTGCATAGAAGTTAAATAAGCAGGGTGACAATATACAGCCTTGACATACTCCTTTTCCTATTTGGAACCAGACTATTGTTCCATGTCCAGTTCTAACTGTTGCTTCCTGACCTGCATATAGGTTTCTCAAGAGGCAGGTCCGATGGTCTGATATTCCCATCTCTTTCAGAATTTCCCACAGTTTATTGTGATCCACACAGTCAAAGGCTTTGGCTTAGTCAATAAAGCAGAAATAGATGTTTTTCTGGAACTCTCTTGCTTTTTCCATGATCCAGCAGATGTTGGCAATTTGATCTCTGGTTCCTCTGCCTTTTCTGAAACCAGCTTGAGCATCAGGAAGTTCATGGTTCATGTATTGCTGAAGCCTGGCTTGGAGAATTTTGAGCATTACTTTACTAGCGTGCGAGATGAGTGCAATTGTGTGGTAGTTTGAGCATTCTTTGGCATTGCCTTTCTTAGGGATTGGAATGAAAACTGACCTTTTCCAGTCCTGTGGCCACTGCTGAGTTTTCCAAATTGGCTGGCATATTGAGTGCAGCACTTTCATAGCATCATCCTTCAGGATTTGAAAGAGCTCAACTGGAATTCCATCACCTCCACTAGCTTTGTTTGTAGTGATGTTGTCTCAGGCCTACTTGACTTCACATTCCAGGATATCTGGCTCTAGGTGAGTGATCACACCATCATGATTATCTTGGTCGTGAAGATCTTTTTTGTATAGTTCTTCTGTGTATTCTTGCCACCTCTTCTTAATATTTTTTGCTTCTGTTAGGTCCATACCATTTCTGTCCTTTTATCAAGCCCATCTTTTCATGAAATGTTCTGTTGGTGTCTCTAATTTTCTTGAAGAGATCTTTAGTCTTTCCCATTCTGTTGTTTTCCTCTGTTTCTTTGCATTGATTGCTGAAGAAGGCTTTCTTATCTCTTCTTGCTATTCTTTGGAACTCTGCATTCAGAACTTCTATCTTTCAGATCTTGTATCTCTGCTTGTATCTTTTCTTTTTTCCTTTGCTTTTCACTTCTTTTCTCTGTTCGTTTCCAAGGCAAACTATTCAATATCACGGTAATCCAAGTCTATGCCCTAACCAGTAATGCTGAAGAAGCTGAAGTTGAACATTCTATGAAGACCTACAAGACCTTTTAGGACTAACACCCAAAAAAGATGTCCTTTTCATTATAGGGGACTGGAATGCAAATGTAGGAAGTCAAGAAACACCTGGAGTAACAGGCAAATTTGCCCTTGGAATACGGAATGAAGCGGGGCAAAGGCTAATAGAGGTTTGCCAAGAAAATGCACTGGTCATAGCAAACACCCTCTTCCAACAACACAAGAGAAGACTCTACACATGGACATCCCTAAATGGTCAACACCAAAATCAGATTGATTATATTCTTTGCAGCCAAAGATGGAGAAGCTCTATACAGTCAACTAAAACAAAACCGAGAGCTAACTGTGGCTCAGATCATGAACTCCTTATTGCCAAATTCAGACTTAAATTGAAGAAAGTAGGGAAAACCACTAAACCATTCACATATGACCTAAACAAATCCCTTATGATTATACAGTGGAAGTGAGAAATAGATTTAATGGACTAGATCTGATAGATAGAGTGCCTGATGAACTATGGATGGAGGTTCGTGACATTGTACAGGAGACAGGGATCAAGACCATCCCCATGGAAAAGAAATGCAGAAAAAGCAAAATGGCTGTCTGGGGAGGCCTTACAAATAGCTGTGAAAAGAAGAGAAGCGTCCTCAATTACTAGATGTCAAATCAGTTTTCATTCACTTATTTCCTTTCCCAGTTCCAGGAATCTTTGTTGCCAATTCTCATCTGCTTTTGGCTTTTTACCTGTTTTCATTGTGGCTTTATGTTCTTGTACTAGTTTCATAGTTTTTGTATAATATACATGTGTTTATACTGTATTATTACATTCATTTCTCCTTATACCCAAGTTACTCTCTCCTAGTAAATAGCAGTTGGAGCTAATTCCTCCATGCTAATTTTCATGAGCTAACTAGCATATCAGACCACTCTATAAAATGTTAGTGCTGTAACATGTTAAGAATGAATTTCTTGCTCCTGTCAAAGTACAGTCATGGTTGATAGGGATCAGTTCTGCTCCATTTAATTACTATCCCCTGGGTCCTTGGGAGTCTTTCTCTCAGACCTGAGAACGGGAAGAGGGCTGATGGTCACACATGAGAAGGCTTTGGGGCCAGACTCAGAAGTGGCTTCTTGCATCATTTCTGTGCACATGCATTGGCCAGAATGCAATTACATGTCAGCATTTAAATGCACAGCAGTAAGGGGAGTGCAGTCCATCTATTTTCCCAAGAGGGAGATGAACAATTAGCCATTCCATGCTATGCATTTTTTGCCAATTCCCATACCATTGCATATACACAGACATGCACCCTCAAACATGCATATGTTCATGAACCCACTTCCTTTACAAAATCATTGTCTGTGCTATAAAAATGGGTTAATATTGTGTGCATCTGTTTTCATCTTCTTGTTCCCAGTCAGTGGTGGCTTTTCTTGGTCTCTACCATTGGGAGGCCTAGACATATGAAGTCCCTGCTCTGCCTCATGAGCATGACCTGAATCAGAGCAAGAAGCAGTGTCTGAGGGGCTTTCTTAGAGAACCCAGCCCCTTAAAATGATGGCAGAACCCAGTCTGGCTTCCCTGGTGCTGGTGGTCTAGCCCCCATTGCTTGCTGGCACTGGTGCTTACTCCTATCTCAGTGCCCAACAGTCTTGGAGCATCACTGGGCCTCGGAGCAGCTCCCTGGAGATCTTGATCTCTGTAAATTGCAGGTCAGGATACCTGGGCTCCTGCTTTGCTTATTAGTTGTCCTGCATTTGACATGTCAGCTAGAGTACCAGGTCTCTCTTTCCTCATCCACAAAATGAGGAGTTATTAATAGATGAAGAGGACTCTGAAGTCCTTCCAGCATGTATTTATGGCCAATATTCTGTCTGTTCTTATTGAACCTTCTCAGTAAGACTCAGAAGATGAGTTAACTTGTTATTAAACAGACTGTTGTCTGTTACTTGAGAATTGCTTGTCCTGGGACACCTATGATTTTTGGTTCTGGAACTGACTTCTGGTATAATTACTGTTGTCTTGATTCCATGGAACAGATTACCCAGACCAGAAGGTTAGGAACGTAAGGACTTGTGTTATTTATTCATGATCCCAGTTTTCTGGAAAGAAGGATCAGTGGCAGGATCATGTTTCTCGTTAGGCTGTTGTTTCTGGGGAAAGTGATAGAGGATGTTGTTGTGAGCAAAGCCTGGAACTCATCTCACCCTTCAGCTGGCCTTCTTACATGGCAAGTTGGGGAGTGGCATGTCTGCCTACTGCAAACGCCGCCCTTCAGATGCCTCGTCTGGGCTCCGTCCAGGCTGCAGTGCTGCCTGGAAGCACCAGTGGGATTCTGAGGCACCATTAGGACACAGTGATGCACCAGAATCATTACTGGCTCAGCTTCCAGTGAACTGATGTGGGTGGAACACACCATCCATAAACAGAAGCCAGGTAGACATGCTTCTCTTGGCCATAAGTGAAAAGGGTGAAGGCTGTTGTTGTTCCCTGTATTTTTTTTTCTTGTTTCAAGTATGAAACTGGATCTGTCCCATGCCCCTTCCTCTATTCCTTTGCCTACACTCATGAGCCTGGCAGGACTCAGATCCAGGCAGGAAGAGGAGAGGGGGAAATGGGTGTCATTTGCAAGGCTTTTGTGGCTGGAAGACGCTCTGTTCTTTGGATTCATTGAACAGGGAAGATAGAATTCATGCGTGTGTTTTCCTTTTTGCACAAGCACAGCTCATTTCTGGAGAGTCACACAGAGGCAGTTAATACTTAAGAATCACTTAACACAATCACAGTTTTTTATTTTCACATGTTGATCATGTATCTGGTCCTATCACTTCATGGCAAATAGATGGGGAAACAATGGAAACAGTGAGAAACTTTATTTTGGGGGGCTCCAAAATCACTGCAGATGGTGACTGTAGCCATGAAATTAAAAAATGTTTGTTCCTTGGAAGAAAAGCTATGACCAACCTAGACAGCATTTTAAAAAGCAGAGACATTACTTTGCCAACAAAGGTCTGTCTAGTCAAAGCTATGGTTTTTCCAGTGATCATGTATGGATATGAGAGTTGGAATATAAAGAAAGCTGAGTGCTGAAGAATTGATGCTTTTGAGCTGTGGTGTTGGAGAAGACTCTTGAGAGTCCCTTGGACCACAAGGAGATTCAACCTAAAGGAGATCAGTCCTGAGTATTCATTGGAAGGATTGAAGCTGAAACTCTAATACTTTGGCCACCTGATGTGAAGAACTGACTCATTGGAAAAGACCCTGATGTTGGGAAAGATTGAAGGCGGGAGGAGAGGGGATGACAGAGGATGAGATGGTTGGGTGGCATCACCAAATCAATGGACATGAGTTTGAGTAAACTCCGGGAGTTGGTGATGGACAGGGAAGCCTGGCGTGCTGCGGTTCATGGTGTCGCAAAGAGTCAGACACGAATGAGTGACTGAACTGAACTGATTGATCGTGTAAAGCGAGTGTGGCTGTTCCTCTGGGCTCAGCAGCTGGGTCTGTCTTCAAGGCTAGAGCAGGATTGGATGCCTGCTCACCAAGCATTCCTCACCCCACCACTTGTGGATCTCATTTGTCACCGTTACCCTGAATGTGCTGGTCAGGTTCCCTAGGGGTCCTCCCAGGTGGGGAACCTGGAGCTGGCTGAGGAGCCTCAATGCTGAAGGGGCAGATTCAGATCTTGTACAGAAATGTGGAGGCCCAAGTAGCAAGGAGTAAGTTTGGACTGTTTTTTAAAATATGAGCTATAAAGGTAAATGCAGCTGCAGAAATGTTATACCAATGCATATTTTAAAATTGTAATGAGAAATAGTAAACTTAGGAAATTGTAATTACAAACCTTTAATTATGAGAATAAACCCTAATCAATGCAGAATAATAGGAATAATTGGAAAAATAATCAATTCAAAGTTTGAGGTCAGACAGTGATTGTGAGTTTTTTCAAACTTCTGAAGAGCCTCCTGCAGTGAGCTGGTTGTGCCATACACTCACACCACTTTTGGACCCTGGTCCACCTTCTTGACCTTGTGGAATGAATGCATGGACCAGTGAATGAGTGCTCGTGAGCGTGAATGCAAGCAAAACAGCCTATTCAGAGGTTATCATAGACTTCCATTCTTAATAGGAGCTCTTAAATTGTTGTTGTTATTCAGTTGATAAGTCATGTCTGACTGTGACCCCATGGACTGCAGCATGCTAGGCTTCCTTGTCCTTTTCTGTCTCCTGGAGTTTGCTCAAACTCATGTTCATTGAGTCAGTGATGCCATCCAGTGAACTTCCAGATGTACAAGCTGGTTTTAGAAAAGGCAGAGGAACCAGAGATCAAATTGCCAACATCTGCTGGATCATGGAAAAAGCAAGAGAGTTCCAGAAAAACATCTATTTCTGCTTTATTGACTATGCCAAAGCCTTTGACTGTGTGGATCACAATAAACTGTGGAAAATTCTGAAAGAGATGGGAATATCAGACCATCTGACCTGCCTCTTGAGAAACCTATATGCAGGTCAGGAAGCAACAGTTAGAACTGGACATGGAACAACAGACTGGTTCCAAATAGGAAAAGGAGTACGTCAAGGCTATATATTGTCACCCTGCTTATTTAACTTCTGTGCAGAGGACATCATGAGAAACGCTGGGCTAGAAGAAGCACAAGCTGGAATCAAGATTGCCGGGAGAAATATCAATCACCACAGATATACAGATGACACCACTCTTATGGCAGAAAGTGAAGAGGAAGTAAAAAGCCTCTTGATGAAAGTGAAAGTGGAGAGTGAAACAGTTGGCTTAAAGCTCAACATTCAGAAAATGAAGATCATGGCATCCGGTCCCATCACTTCATGGGAAATAGATGGGGAAACAGTGGAAACAGTGTCAGACTTTATTTTTGGGGGCTCCAAAATCAGTGCAGATAGTGACTGCAGCCATGAAATTAAAAGATGCTTACTCCTTGGAAGAAAAGTTATGACCAACCTAGATAGCATATTCAAAAGCCGAGACATTACTTTGCCGACTAAGGTCCATCTAGTCAAGGCTATGGTTTTTCCTATGGTCACGTATGGATGTGAGAGTTGGACTGTGAAGAAGGCTGAGCACTGAAGAATTGATGCTTTTGAACTGTGGTGTTGGAGAAGACTCTTGAGAGTCCCTTGGACTGCGAGGAGATCCAAACAGTCCATTCTAAAGGAGATCAGTCCTCGGTGTTCTTTGGAAGGACTGATGCTAAAGCTGAAACTCCAATACTTTGGCCCCTTCATGCGAAGAGTTGACTCATTGGAAAAGACTCTGATGCTGGGAGGGATTGGGGGCAGGAGGAGAAGGGGACGACAGAGGATAAGATGGCTGGATGGCATCACCGACTCGATGGACATGAGTTTGGGTGGACTCCGGGAGTTGCTGATGGACAGGGAGGCCTGGCGTGCTGCAATTCATGGGGTCGCAAAGAGTCAGACACGACTGAGTGACTGAACTGACTGAACTGAACTGATGCCATCCAACCTTCTCATCCTCGGTACCCTCCTTCTCCTCCTGCCCTCAGTGTTTCCCACCATCAGGGTCTTTTCCAATAAGCTGGCTCTTCGCATCTGGTGGCCAAAGTCCTGGAGCTTCAGCTTCAGCATCAGTCTTTCCAATGAATATTCAGAGTTGAGTTCCTTTAGGACTGAATGGTTTGATCTTGCTGTCAAAGGGATTCTCAAGAGTCCTCTCCAGCACCACAATTCGAAAGCATCAGTCTTTGGCTCTCAGCCTTCTGTATGGTTCAACTCTTGCTTTTAGTTAAAAATACTAAAGTGGAGGTGACTTATTTACTATTGTTTCTGTACACAAATGTAGGTGACCATTTTCCTCCTCGAAGTGCTTTGAAAGCCCCATCAACCTCTGATGCTAAGCCCCTCATTTCTGGTCCTGTCTGCCCACTGAGTGGGAACTTTGACCCTTTTCATCTCAGGAACTGCTGGATGGCCAGCGATGCCAGAATAAAATAGCTGGATCATATGTAGCCCCTGTGTGGTACCTGTTCACCCATTTGAGGGAATATTGCTTTTAGCAATTTGTTAGAATACAAACTTGTAAAGTTCAAACTTGTACTTATACATTTGTTCCAGGATTAAACCAAGTATAACTGATAGCACAGTTAGAGATATTTATGTTCTAAACCAGTGGTTTTCAAGCTCTATTCCCTTTCAACTCTGTGTCCTTGGGGCTCCCTGGCTCATCTTTAATCAGAATTTTCTATAGTGAGCTTCTCCATATGATTTTTTTTTAAAAAACTGGAAGTCTTCTCAAGATCAAAAGGGGTTTAAAACAAAATGCTATTTCATTTTTTAAAAAGCAGTTGATTATAATAGGTCCAGTTTGGAGGAAGAGGGATACTCAAATTAAGAGGGCTAGAAGTTCTGGCATACTAGAAAGAGTTTTAAAAATAGCAAAACATTCAGCAAGTAAAAGTACCAGTTGCTTGTAGTCTCACATTTCTTCTTGCTTTATGTCAAAGCTTCATTTTATTTTTCCAAAAAGAAAATTATAAGAAAGTAAAATTACAAAAAGATCTGGTTACAAAGGCAACCTCCGGGCTCTGTTAAAGGGTTGTTATGGGTTCACCTCAAGCTGTGTGCCTTTGGCATTTGAAACAATTATGTTTATTATCAGCATAGACCTCAGGGAGAAAAGAAAGATTTTCAAGGATCAGAGAGTAAACTATAGTCAGTATCCTCCATTTAGTAGACACGATAATGGATCTTAGAGAGAAATATGTTTTCATAGAAGCTGTAGAGTAACAAACCAAGTATTGGAGAAATATTCAACTGTTTTGTAAGTCATGCATTATCAGAGATTTTATTTTCCTGCTGCTATTTCTAAACTTGAGAAACTCAATACCCTTTCGTCTTCAAGCAACTCAGCTGAACACTTTTATGTGTAATAGCTTTCAGATTGAAACTTTTTGCCACCTCTTAAACATTGGCCAAGTTGTCTTTTGACTGATTTTTGGTGAATTCTCTTAGTTTCCATGATTTGGTAAGCTCCAGGGCATTTTCCCCTACTCCATTTTCTTTAATATTCCTTGAGCGACCATCTTTGTAGACTCCTGGTTCCCAGTATTTTAAGACTGGAAAGAAGCTTTAGGTTAATACAGTCTAGTTCAGTTCAGTTCAGTCGCTCAGTCATGTCCGACTCTTTGCGACCCCATGAATTGCAGCATGCCAGGCCTCCCTGTCCATCACCAACTCCTGGAGTTCACTCAGATTCATGTCCATCGAGTCAGTGATGCCATCCAGCCATCTCATCCTCGGTCGTCCCCTTCTCCTCCTGCCCCCAATCCCTCCCAGCATCAAAGTCTTTTCCAGTGAATCAACTCTTCGCATGAGGTGGCCAAAGTACTGGAGTTTCAGCTTCAGCATCATTCCTTCCAATGAACACCCAGGGCTGATCTCCTTCAGAATGGACTGGTTGGATCTCCTTGCAGTCCAAGGGACTCTCAAGAGTCTTCTCCAACACCACAGTTCAAAAGCATCAATTCTTCGGCACTCAGCCTTCTTCAAGTCCAACTCTCACATCCATACATGACTACTGGAAAAACCATAGCCTTGACTAGATGGACCTTTGTTGACAAAGTAATGTCTCTGCTTTTCAATATGCTATCTAGGTTGGTCATAACTTTCCTTGCAAGGAGTAAGCGTCTTTCAATTTCATGGCTGCAGTCACCATCTGCAGTGATCTTGGAGCCCCCAAAAATAAAGTCTGCCACTGTTTCTACTGTTTCTCCATCTATTTCCCATGAAGTGATGGGACCAGATGCCATGATCTTCGTTTTCTGAATGTTGAGCTTTAAGCCAACTTTTTCACTCTCCTCTTTCACTTTCATCAAGAGGCTCTTTAGTTCCTCTTCACTTTCTGCCATAACATGGTTATATTAAAGATGAAATAAGAGAAGCACAGACTGTGGCTTTAAATTACATTTTGGTACGGTTTTAAAACAGCTTAACTGTTATAATTATGGCAGCTTTTACCTGTTTTAAATTTAGATATAAAGGATCATATGTTTATCTTTTCTAATTTTTTATTGATTTTTCCTTTTTGTCATACACCTCAAAACTGGGCAGTGATAGTCCACGATTTCTTAAGTTATAAGGTTAATTTTAGAAAAAAATGAAAGCATCTAAACCAATGGATAAATTATAGTAAGATCCTTTAATTGAACCTTGTGATCATTAATGAATTTATCATTTAATCTGTCCTTGTCTTTTAAATATCTTGAAAATAACCAAAACATTCTTTTAACTCTTGCAGGTTTTTATGAAACCAGGATAAAATATTAATAATATGCGTAAAATGTCTGTGTGTTCTTAGAACTACAGTTGTATTAAATATCTGATGCAAAAGCAGAACAGTCATGTTTTAGAAAACGTTAGCAACACGTCTGAATTGTTGGATTTCTCATGACTTGACCCTCTTGTAACATCACAGCGATTGCACCATGGTTTTCTCCTGAATGTGAAACTTGAAGTTGTGGATAAGCGAAACCCCAGGTGAATTTGCTTGCTACGATTATGGATATTGACGACCAAAGTATAAAGGTACACGTTTCGATTAGTGTGATATTATATTGGCGTTTCCCCTGTGTCTCCTGTGAGGCTGGCTTCAGAGGCTCTAAGTTCCTGTCTCAGAGGGAGGATGGAACTTGGCCCGAGTTCATTGCTGGTCTCGTGTCTCTGTTCTCGTGTCTCAGCTGACATGTGTGGAAGAGGATTCTATAGCTTAGACACGACTGATTTTCTGAAGGCTCTCACACATCTTTGTTTGCACTTGCTGCTGAGATGTCACAAATTTTGTTCCTTTTTAAAAAAAAACCTTCTTTTTGTTGGTATCATCAGGTTTTTCTTGAAACTGTTGTCATTAAGCAGCTGAAGAACGATTACCTCTTTGTTCTCTACTAGTCAAACAAAAGATTTGATGTTGAATTGAAAATCGATTCACAGATTTCTATACCATCCTTGTTGTGACATCTGTGTTTTTTAAAAAATATACACATCTTCAAAATTAAATTATCCTTAAGTGAAAGCCTTTCATTTTTTCACACAGACAGCTGAAAGTAACTGTGGAATTCAATAAATCTTCTACAGCATATGACAGTTCAAGATTCATTTTCCACACGAGCACAGTTTATTTTCATATTAATAAAAAATTGAAGTCAGTGAATATTTATAGGCTTTATTAATAAAGATGTATTTAAGTTGGATATACAGTTGTATATAATTGAAAAGAAATCTTATTTGCTCTATGCCTAATTTGAAAATAACTTCTAATTCATCTCCTAGAGAATAATCAGTATATATATATATATATATATATATATATATATATTTATTTATTTATTTATTTTAGTAAAATACAGAGATGAGTATTTGGCTTGGTCACAGGTTATCAAGACCAGATACTGGCAATGTCCTTTATTTTTCTGACAGGTGAAACCAATAACTGTGCTAAATGCTATTCAGGAATATGTTATAGGTGTTCTATCCCACATACATTGTTATTAATGTTTACATTTAATTTTAAGCATATTAAGTTCTTATTTGTGACTTTTTATTGTTTACTCTTATTATAGCGCTTACTGTGGAAATGATTTTTGGATCTCATAATTATAAATTCAGTAATGTTTCATTACTGAAAATGAGCATCAATTTTTTTCTTTGTATTCTTACTTAACTTTCATTATAAAATCACTGCATTTCTAGGAAAAGCTTTATCTTGATAGTACATCACATGTTATTTAGAATTTTAATTGACAGATTATTTTCTTGTGATTCCTAAGATACATAATACAATAGTATCCAATTGAACATATTTGCCAGCTTATTGTGTGATCACATTGGATTAGTACTACCTTTTGAAATATTGTTTGAAAACCTTTAGCTCCTAAAGTAAATTTAGTATACTTCTTTATTTACTATCTCAGCATCGAACTTTTAAAATCTCTTATGATTTCGCTGAGCCTTCCAAAGAAATATTTCATATGTCTTCTTCTTTTTCTTTCATGGAAGTTGCTTTGTCCTTTATTAGTGGCAAAAAAGTTGAAAAGTGTCTGGTACTTCTGACGAGATTAGAACCCTAATGTTACCTCCATGACTGTGGGCTAATGGAAATCCCTTTAGGATTTTAGGCTAAATTAAGATGTGACATGGGGCTTTAGAAAATCTGCGGTGAATTGCTTCCACACACCCTTAGGTCTGCCAGAATATATCCGTCTTGAAATGACATACATGTCTTGGGGCTTGTGGAGAACTTGAGGTCCCCCAGGGAGCCTCTGACCTCCTGCAGCACGTGCTGTCACGGCCCCTCCCTCCCGTCTCCTCCCCAGGCAGGCCCTCAGTTGGGTACATGCTCTTCCTGCCCCCAGAGGTGGAGGGGAGGAGATGGTCTGGGGGCTGGCGCAGTTGTCTGAATAGAAACAGATTACAGAGAAGACTCGGAAGCATGGCTTCAAGTCCTATTCAGCACTGTTCCCAAAGATACAGGGCGTTGAAAATGAGCATCAGGTTTTTCCTCTGATTCTTGTTCAAGGCGATTAAAGGCGGAGAGTGAGGCTGTCTTTGCAAGTAGGAAAATTAGTTGCTTTCCCTATCTTCTCTTGGCCTGAGGCATCCATCTGTGCCTTTATGAATGTGCTGATCCTATTGTTCCGTAATCTTCTTTTTTGAAGTCAATACCCTCAAGGACTGTCTTTATCCTTGGCAGTGATGGATGCTGAGTGTACGTGTGAATGAATGGGTGAGTGCAGCGGTGCTCAGTGGCATGGAGTGTACCCTAAAACCCTCCTATGTGAATGGGAGTCCAGTGTGTTAGTCACAGCGCACTCTCCCCTTAAGCTCAGCTGCCAGGAAATCTAAGGTGGCCTTCTGCACAGGAAAGCGCCCTAGGTCACCCTGGTGGGGTTTCATTCCAGCTCTGACTCCTGTTTAACCAAGTTAGTAACTTCGTGGTTACCTGACGTATTGTTTTTCTTGGTGGCTCAGATGGTAAAGCATCTGCCTGCAATGCAGAAGACCCGGGTTCAGTCCCTGGGTTGGGAAGATCCCCTGGAGAAGGAAATGGCAACCCACTCCAGTACTCTTGCCTGGAAAATCCCATGGACGAAGGAGCTTGGTAGGCTACAGTCCATGGGGTTGCAAAGAGTTGGACATGACTGAGCAACTTCACACACCTCTGGAGAGCAGCGGCCTGCAGTGCCCACCTAGGGGGTTGGCTATAAGCATCGGGATAGGGAGCCTCGCTGTGCCCTGCCCTCTCTAGGGCCTCAGTGGCCACCACCATGGTTATTGGTCAGTGCAGGTGCTCTGGGCTGCTCTCCCAGGGGCCCTGGGCCTCAAGGAAGTAATCACCAGCTGTAGAAGGAGAGGAGATGAGCCCAGGCTCCCTGGGGAACAAAACAGTGAGTTCCCTGGAATCCCTGGGGACACTGCAGAGCACTTGCGATGTACCATGGGCCCAGTCTTAACACTGATAGTGATGATGGTGCCAGACACTTTTCTCAGGGTTTTTATGCACGAGTGTATCCTCACAGCAACTGGAACGATGTACTATATGACCCTGTGTGTCTGGCCTCTTTCACTCCGTTTTGAAGCTTTCATCCAAGTTGTAGTGTGCATCACTATTTTATCCTTTTTTTATTGCTGAATAGTATTCCCTTGTATGGATGTATCACGTTTTGTTCATCACTGATAGACATTTGGGTTGTTTCCCCTTTTGGCTATTTTAATAATGCTGCTGTGAACATCTGGGTGTGTTTTTGTGTGCGTGCATGCTTTCACTTCACTCAGGTACACACTAGGAGGGGGATTGCTGGGTCTTATGGTATTTCTCTGTTTAAAATTGTTCTCCAGAGTGGCTGCAGCATGTTACATTCTCATTGGAACCTCTCACAAAGGTCCAAGGAACCTCTCTACATCCCTGCCAACATTTGTTCCTATCTATTTTGTTTATTTTGTAATCATCCTATTGGGCCTTATGTGTTTAGAACCAGAGAGTCTGAATTATTACCTGCAACCACTAGGTTATGTCTTGGCCAAGAGGGCTGGGATGCAGCAATGGTTGCTTTGTGGTTGTAGCAATAGTAGTGGCAGTAGTGGATGTGATGGTGTTGGTCTCCAGTGTCAGAGACTCAGTCCTAGTAGAGTAAGAAGACCCAGGTACTGAATATGGGGTTTGTTCTGGGTACCTGGTTAGGGATGTCGTGTAGCTCATCTTTATCTTCACAACTCTTTTGTTAATTTTTTTTATTGAGATATAGTTGATGTGTAGGGTTGTATCAATATGAGTTTTAGGTGCACCATATGATTCAAGATTTGTTTCTGTTCTGCAAGCATCACTACCATAAGTCTAGCCACACAACAGCCCTTCCAGGTAGCTGTTATTTCTTCTTTGTAGTCGGCGTGGAGAACTGACCAGAGTGTCATAGCTAGTTTGTGTGCTTAGACAGTCAGTCGTGTCTGACTCTCTGCGGCCCCATGGACTGTAGTCCACCAGGCTCCTCTGTCCATGGGGATTCTCCAGGCAAGAATACTGGAGTCAGTTGCCATGCCCGCCTCCAGGGGATCTTCCTGATCCAGGGATGGAACCCAGGCCTCCCGCACTGCAGGCAGATTCTTTACACTTACATAATTACACAGCTAGTTTACACTTGGGTGTTTTGCTTTCATTTTAGCTCTTACTTCAGAGCTATGATGAGCCATTGAAATTAGGGAGCATCCTTGTCAGTGCTGGAGAGTGGGACCAAGGCAGTTTGTGTCAAGATATTCTACACTCTGCCAGGACTAGTCAGGCCAGATATTCTGCTTTTCATACCAAAAATATGGATTCAGTTGTGTGTGGTTCATTGGTAGGTGAGCTGTGAAGTTTTTCTTACAACGGCAAGAATTTAAGATACTACTTCTCCTTGATCATATGTGTGCTGAGTGCTAAGTCGCTTCAGTTGTGTCCGACTCTTTGCAACCCCATGGACTGTAGCCCGCCAGGCTCCTCTGTCCATGGGAATCTCCAGACAAGAATACTGGAGTGGGTTGCCATGGATAACAGTGTATATTAATTACCATGGTTACTCTCTAATAAATATTTATGATGTACTCAGTGTGTATCGTGTTCAGTTTACAGCCAACTATTATGGTTAATAACTGTTCTTTTGTTTGGTTGTATACTGTACTCTGTTATATCTGAAAACCCATTACTGTCCCCTTATCAGGAATTGTACATTAAATTATAATAGACAGATGGATGCTTTTAGGAAGTTTAGCCTTAATTTGGGGGAAAAAATGTATTCTACAAATAAATGTAAAGGGATAACTTAAAACAGAGTAATATTTGATAAATATTTGCCCGGTGGGAAGCGCTGCTAAGCTGTGAAATGAATTATAAATGAATTCCAAATAGATGTTTTAGGAACTTCTACTGAATCATTAATAAATTGAGTCTCTTCAGCAAGTCTTTTCATATTTAATGCATTAACTGGATTATGTATTTGTGGCATTTCTAAATGAAACAAGAGCATCATAGCCAAGAGGAATTGTCGGGGTAAGTGGTTTATGTGTAGGACTCGAAGCTGGTTTGAATTTTAGGTCAGACCAATAAGTTTAAAGCTTTTTGTTTGAAAACACCTACGGGTGGACTCGCGCAAAGCGGAAGTCCAAATACAAGCCTGTGAGTGCTTGCTGTAATTAAGGCTTGCCAGCGCTTCGAGGAAGTCGCCTGACCCCCACGGGTCCTGGTGTAATTATCTGTCAGAGAGGGAGCAGAGTCTGGAGTGTGTCCTGTCACTCGGCAGTGTCTCCAACACGGATGCATTTTTGAAAATGGTTTTGAAATACGAGGCTAAAACAAGATACCCTGTTTAAGATGACAGTCCTTTGAGTTAAACTTCTAATTAATGGCCATTACGGTGCCGCGGTGATTGATCACCATCTTCATTTGGGAAGGATATTGGGACAACTTTCAAAAATATTATGACCCATTAATGAAAAGATAATTTTCCGAGTAGGTGACAATATCAATTAATGTCAGCTGTGATTTCCAGAGGAGTTGAAGCAGGTGCATCCTTGCGACCACGGTCACAACAAACAGCAATCGATGGTAACTGCTGTGCTCCTCCCTCGGGTGTGGCGTCCCATGCAGCCTATTCCTTTCCCCGTCCGTGCGGCCACCCCACAAGGGAGCCTCGGGGAGGAACCAGCGCAGGTGGCTTGGGTGACTCGCCCGAGGCTACAGCGTCTCTATGTGGTAGAGCAGATGGGGACTGGGTAGCCCAGGTCCCAGCCCAAGCTCTTCATCTGTAGCGGGGCATCTCCACCTGTGCAGGGCAGAAAGCGACTCAGCCCTGGGGGCTGTGTGTCTCTGGTGCAGCCACTGCTCTGTGGTTTAGCACAAAAGTAGCCATGAAAACTTTATTTGTGGACAATTCCAATTCTTTTACGTGTCATTAAATAGTCTTCTTCTTCTTTTTTTTTTTTAGCAGTTTAAAAATGTAAAAACCATTTTTAGCCACTGGCATGCATAGAACAGGTACCAGACCCTGTTTAGCCTGGAAACTGTATTTCCCAGCTCCTGTCTTAATAGATCTGCTGTGCTGATTGGACAGTGAGATGAACTCACTGAGTTGTTACCTTTAGTATAATCTGTTTTAGACACCCACCTTATTTTTTTGGATATTTGATCTGTAAAGAAAACCAAATCGGTATTTAATTTTCGATCTAGTTTTAGTAAGTTTTATACAGTCAGTCAAGGAGGTAGAAGAGATGGTGCCACGGATCAACACTTTCTAGACTTAAATGCATGTTTCTTAGTAGCAATGGATTGTTGTTTAGTTGCTAAGTCATGTCCAACTCTTTGTGACCCCTTGGACTGGGCTCCACTGTCCATGGGATTTCCCAGGCAAGAATACTGGAGTGGGTTGCTACTTCCTTCCCCAGGCGATCTTCCCAACCCAGGAAATGAAACTTGCATCTCCTGCACTGGCAGGTGGATTCTTTACCACTGAGCCATCAGGAAAACCCATCAATGGATAATCAGTCGTTCATTTAATTTTCAGAGTAAAGGTAGTCAATCTCTCTGCCTCCGCCACCCCATGATGTATATTCTTTCCCAGAGTCTGTGTCTCTGCCGCTGGTGTTGTATTCTCCAAGAACTGTGTGGAGACTTACTTTGCACATTTTTTATGGAAGTCAGTGTATCCAACACAGAAACCTTCCCAGCAGCATGAAGAACTGTGGTGGCGGGGAGCTGCCCACTGGGCTGGAGCCACTGTCACGCTCCCGGGTACCCTCACCTGCTCATCCCCCAGCCTGACCTGCAGGATCTGCCAAGATCCTGCCGTGTGACTATTTGGCTGGAGGCGCCAGCTGAGTCACAAGCTTGGGAGAATAGAAATAGCGCATTTCACAGCTTCTCCACAGAACACTGCCTGTGTGGAACCTCCTAAATAAAATATGACAATGAAGGAGCACTGGTTGTTCTGAACCCTTGTTTCGGGATCATGTATCTCTTCGAGTGTCTGCTGTAGACGGCGAAGCTGCAGAGTACACGTGCCTGTGTACACAGAGGCTGGATGCTGTTTGTGTTTCAAGGGTTAATGGACTTTTCAAAAACTTTTTATTTTGTATTGGGGTATAGCCAATTAACGATGTTGTGGTAATTTCAGGTGAACAGTGAAGGGACTCAGCCATACATATGTATGTATCTATTCTTCCCCAAACCCCCCTGCCAAGCAGGCTGCCACGTGATGTTGAGCAGAGTTTTATGTGCTCCACAGTAGGTCCTTATTGGTTATCCATTTTAAATATAGCAGCGTGTACATGCCCATCCCAAACTCCCTAACTATCCCTTTCCCCTGACAACCATAAGTTCATTCTCTAAGTCTCTGAGTCTCTTTCTGTTCTGTAAGTTTATTTGTATCATTTCTTTTTAGATTCCACAGATAAGGGATGCTGCATGATATTTCTCCTTCTCTGTCTGACTTATTTCACTCAGTGTGACAGTCTCTAGGTCCATCCGTGTTGCTGCAAATGGTATTATTTCATTCTTTTTCATGGCTATCATTCCACTGTATATATGTACTACATCTTTATCCATCCCTCTGTCGATGGACATTTAAGTTGCTTCTATGGCTTGGCTCTTGTGAACAGTGCTGCAGTTAACCCTGGGGAGCATATATGCTGTCAGATCATGGTTTGTTTGTTTTTTTCAAGAGTTAATGGACTTTTGACCAAGTTAGTGGAAGGCCCTCCATTCCCTATAATCTATCACCTCATTCAAAGCTTTGCATTTACTCAGAAATTGTGAAGTTGCTTGCCTGCTGTGGTAGTGAAGACTCATTCCCCAGGCCTCGTCGGATGGTGCTGTCTAGACTCGCTGCCTGTGGAGCAAACCAGAGAGTCTGTGGCTGCATCTTAGCTTTGGGCGAGACGCGGTGTCTGCTGTTGCTCTGAACAGAAGTGTGCCATTTCTGACCAGCTGCCGCGCTGACATCCCAAATGCCCTCACTAATACTGACACTTGGCTAATTATGCTGAGCATCGTCTCATTCTCTCACATCCTGCTTTACTCTATTTTTACCCCTGGAAGAATCTCTCTCAAAAATAAATGAAGACACCCCAGAATAAACTGATTAGGCAGAATGGCGAATACATTTCCCACCTTGTTACAAAATCTGTGTCGTTCCTTGTGATACAAGAAATGGCAGTAGACTCGGGGAAAGGGGGATCTTCTCCAAGCAGGGCATGGGTGGAGTCTCACTCCGGTTAATTTATTTCCAAATGAAGTTGTGTTATCTTTCCATTGCTGCTGTAACAAATTACTGCAAACTCAGTGGCTTAAAGTGACACAAACTGGCGCATTATATTTCCCTGTGTTGCTGGGCTAGAGCGGAGGTTTCAGCAAGGCTGTCTCCCTTCAGGAAGCTCTGAGGAGTCCAGTTTCCAGTCTTTGTCAGTTTCTATTCCTTGGCTCTTGGTGCTTTTCTTCACCTTTACAGTTAGCAGGCAGCACAAATACAGAGAGTAGCATTGAAACATGTATATCACCATATGCACAATTAGATGGCTAGTGGGAATTTGCTGTATGATGCAGGGAACCCAAACCTGGTGCCCTGTGATGACCTAGAAGGATAGGATGGTATGGGAGGTGAGAGGGAGGCTCAAGAGAGAAGGGGACATATGTATGTCATTTTGTATATAGTTGCTTAGTCATGTCCAACTCTTTGTGACCCCATGGACTGTAGCCCACCAGGCTTCTCTGTCCATGGGATTCTCCAGGCAAGAATACTGGAGTGGGTTGCCAGTTCCTTCTCCAGGGGATCTTTCTGACCCAAGGAGTAAACCTGAATCTCCTGCATTGCAGGCGGATTCTTTACCATTTGAGCCACCAGGGAAGCCCAGAGGTATGTATACATATGGTTGATGGCAGAAACTAATGCAATACTGTAAAGCAATTATCCTCCAATTAAAATAAATACAAATTAAAATTCTATTGTTGATAACGCTATCATATTTCTATGCAAAAATAAATATATATATTGTAATTTTCATTGTAAAATCTGTTTAAATATAAAGCTTCTAAATATTAAACAATATAAAGTCAGCAGGTATCACCTCCATCCCTCCCTCTGGCATTTCTGCCTCGGGACATCTGGATATCATGGGCCCCCAGGATAACCCAGGATAGGATGGTCTCTGCCATCTCAGAGTCCGTCACTTGATCATACCTTCAGCGTCCCTCCTATGATGTACAGGAGCATCTTCACAGGTTTTAGGGGTTCGGCTGTGGCATTACCGAGACCATCATTCTGCCTACTGCAGTGGTGTCAGGTAAAGTTAAGATACTAACAGCAGAAGAGGCCAGCCCTTCCTTCCATGTAATTGGCATTTTTGAGTCACTGAGCTCCGTGGGGCAGAAGGGACCATTCTGGGAGCCGGGGGCCAGGGATGAGACCTCACAGCCTGGCTGGGAGATGAGTTACATCACAGAGCAGTGTTGAGTGCAGGGCATAGATGCGTTCACCTACTGCAGTGCAGCAAGCAGAGATGTGGAGGGGCAGATGGCTGTTCAAGAAGAGCAGTCTCTCTTCTCTTAGAGAAAGTGTACAACATGCCTTGTTTTATTGCATTTCCAAACACCAAATGCCTTTATTTACTATCATGTGGAGACAAAGGATATTCAGATTTAATGTTTTAAACCGTGTGTGTGTGTATGCATGTATGTGTATTTGTCCACACACACACAGATATATCTACTTAGTTTAACCGAGAGCTGCTTGGGCCGGCAGGCTGTTGCAGATCTGTGTTTGGACCTGGATACAGGGGCATCATGGTTAACTGCACGCCTGTGGCACTGTCGGGGCTCAGCTGCAGGGAGCAGGGGCCTGCAGCTCAGGCAGCTGGAATAAATCCTCCTTTTCTGCTACTCCTGCTTGGAGACTTATCGCCCACACCTCCTCTCCTGGCCTCCGTCTCTGTGTGCATCCTTGCTTCCTTGGCAGAGCCAGCACAGGCCATGGAAACAAGGGACCAGGCTGCATTCATGGGGATGGTCTCCTCCTGACCCTGAGGGGGCCTTTGACAGACAGAGATGGGGTGTGTAGATCTTGAAAACGCAGAGGGTGGATTTGTGTTGCAGGATTGTTGAAGCTGGGCTTCCCTGGTAGCTCAGACAGTAAAGAATCCACCTGCAGTGCAGGACCACAGGTTCGATCCCTGGGTCAGGAAGATCCCCTGGAGAAGGGAATGGCAGCCCCCTCCAGTATTCTTGCCTGCAGAATCCCATGGACAGAGGAGCCTGGCGGGCCACATACAGTCCATGGGGTCGCAAAGAGTCAGACATAAAAACCATCTCTGGGGCTTCCCCAGTGGCTCAGATGGTGAAGAATCCGCCTGCAGTGCAGGAGACCCAGGTCTGATTCCTAGGTTGAAGCAAATGAGAGAGGAGTTGGAGCTGAACTGTCTGTGTTGGGTCCAGAGGTGCAGGGTCGCAGCCCCGTGAGTAGCTGGCCGTCAGGGACTCAGGAGGGACGCAGAGTGGGCATAGGTGCCACTGACTGTATCCAGTATCCCGGCTTCAGGGTGGAACTGGGGGAACTTTTCCAGGCTTCTGTGCAAGTGAAGTTTTCCTGCAGCTGCAGAATGTGAGCTCCCATCCCCAGGGAGCAGGTTAGGAATGGGGCGCTCCCGCCTCACCCCAGACCTGCCGAGTCAGATCCTGCATTTGAACTGGAACCCTCTCCGCAGAGCTGCAGTCCTGTATTTAACCAGAACTTGATGTCACTTACATGTTCCATGTGAGCATGTCCTGGGGCACACAGACCCAAACCTGTTTCTTCCCTCGGTGTCCACAGTTTACTAAACAGCAGCTCAGCCAGCAGCTTGCTCGGTTCAGACACTGGGGAGCTATTCCTAAAACCTACCTGTCTCAGAATAGCATGCAGCCCCCACCTCATCCTATTGATTCTCACTCCTGGTATTGTGTCCCTAGTCTCCTTACGTCTCTTCATCTCCATGACAACCACTATAATGAAAGCCGGCACGGGTCTCTCATGGACCACTCCGCTTCCCTTCCAGCTGGGCTCTCTGCACCCCTGAGACCCTGTCAGTCCATGCTGCACAGAGATGCCAGAGTGGACTTACACGTGAAATGGAGCACCCACCTTTAGGTGGTGGTTGTTGTTGAGTCACTCAGTCGAGTCCAACTCTTTGTGACCCCATGGACTGCAACACACCAGGCTTCTCTGTCCTTCACCATCTCCCAAAGTTTGCTTAAACTCATGTCCATTAAATAAATATAATCATTAATAATTCTGGTCTTCTATGTCCATGAAAGACACCTAATGTAGCCTCCTCACCATTATTCACCAAAAGCTGTGAAATATGGTTATAGAACATTACCCTTATAATTTCTCATTATTGAAATGAGAAAAACTCTAACATGAGAATATAACTATTCTAAGTATGTGTATGTATTTGTCGCTCAGTTGTGTCTGACTCTTTGTGACCCCATGGACTACAGTCTGCCAGGCTCCTCTGTTCATGGAATTCTCCAGGCAAGAGTACTGGAGTGGGCTGCCATTTCCTTCTCTAGGGGATCTTCCTGACCCAGGGATCGAACCCAGGTCTTGATCTGCCATGCAGATATGCAGTACAGGGGGATTCTTTATCATCTGAGCTACAGGGAAGTCCCAACCATTCTAAATATGGTTACATAATATTCCCCTTATAAAATATTAACCATTATTGAAATGAGGAAAACTCCAGAACACAAGAATATAATTATTCTATGAGCTACTAATTATACTGAAATCTTCTCAGGACATCCCTATATTCAAAGGCCTCTGTTATTAGTGACCTATTCAAATGCCCACATTACTAAAATAGCAGTCATGTAGTTCTAATGGTGCATTCAGAAGCTGGGCTAGTCAGCCGAAGCAAGAGAAATACAAGTTGTCATAATATATTTTTCTTCAAGGGGACTGAAAACTTTATGAATCTTCACAAATGAAAGCCTTGTTATTAAAAAATTATAGTCCCTATCTGTCCAATGTGGTGGCTTGAAGGAATGTCATCTCCAAGCAAGGCAGAAATCTGGATAAAGTAGTTTAGTATTATTGTTCTTATAACAGAGAACCCCACCCATCAACAGTGGAAATACTATTTTAATAAAATTCATAGTGATAATAATAAAAAATGTCCGTTGACTAGGTGATGCCATCCAGCCATCTCATCCTCTGTCGTCCCCTGCTCCTCCTGCCTTCAATCTTTCCCAGCACCAGAGTCTTTTCCAACAGCTCTCAGAATATCCGACTAGGTCCTGCATGCTCCATTCTCAGCTCACTGTCTCTTCCCATCCTTTATAACTTGAGAGACAGCTGTGTGGTTTAGAAAACTGCAAGCATCAGATGGGTGACTCTGGACTTGGTTTCCCAGTTCTCTTTGGAGTGACGGTGACACTCCACTCTCCACCTCGCAGGAATGGTCATGCACTGCCCTTTCTCATGCCCCTAGCAACGTGCGTTCATTTCTTTCTTGGGGAACTGGCCACACTCAGGACCCGTGTGGGCAGTGACAGCTGTTTCACGACCCTTAGCACTTGGCAGAGCCCTTCTGCTTGGATGGACGGTGCGTCTGGGTCTCACAGTTATGGAACTCTGCTACAGGAAGGCGAGAGGTCGTGTGGTAACGTGCAGGATAGAATCAGGGAAATCAAAGAATTCCATTTTCGTGTTTTTTTTTTTTTTTGAACAAAGATTTGCTTTGTGAAGTCAGTAGATTTGTTTTTTTTTTTTTTCTAATAAGTGGAATTGGGCTCAGTCTTATATGACTGTGCCAAAGGTGGAGGCTTTTAATCAAGAACCACCAGGGAAGCAGAGGCTGTCGTCTTGTTCTCCACAGGTGCCTCGTCCCTGGCCGTCGCTTCCTCTTCTGCCGTTTCTATTACGCTTCCGCAGCTCCTCTCTCTGGGAAGGGGTTTCTGCCCTTTCTTTAATGGCTGCCTGTTTACAAACTTCCAAGTGAGGCCACTTTGTGTCCTGTGGCCGGAGAAGACAAAGAGCCATCCCAAGGGCTTACCTTCAATCCCATCCGCAGGTTTCTGGGGCCCCGAAGCCCACTCTAGCCCCCGCCTCCCCATCGGCCGTGTTCCCAGCCTCCAAGGAGGCTGCTCCATGGTCCTGTCCCCTCACGCCCTCTCCCCCTACTCTCACAGCCCTCCGTGCTTCTCCTTCACGGGGAGACCGAAGCAATGCAGAGAGGAATCACCCCGTCCTCAGTGGCCAGTCTCCTTCCCACCCGGGGTCTAGACACGTACTTGGAGCCTCTGCCTGCCTCGGTGGGAGAGACATCCTGGCTCCATCAGAGCATTCACTTTCCTCTTGTGTGAATTTAATCCGACATTAGATTACACACCCGTGTGTTTAGTTATCACGTTTTGCCACTGGAATGTAAGCTCCTGGTATGTGTGTTAGTCTCTCAGTCGTGTCTGACTCTTTGCGACCCCATGGACTGTAGCCTGCCAGGCTCCTCTGTCCATGGGATTCTCCAGGCAAGAATACTAGAGTGGGTTGCCATGCCCTCCTCCAGGGGATCTTCCCAACCCACGGGTTGAACCCAGGTATCCTGCATTGGCAGGTGGATTCTTTACTGTCTGAGCTGTGGAGGAAGCACTTTTCTCTCTTGGTTTCCCAAGAACTCTCAATGTCCTTGTGCCTGTAGAGCAGCCTCAGTCCCTGGCATCTCACAAGAACCAAATAAACACTTGCTGAATGAATAGATGAATGAGGGTTGTAAATAAAAATGCACTGATAGGTTGTTTACTGGCAGTAAATTACTATTATTAAGGATCACTTATGACTCATACCTTATCAAAACAAATGTGCATTAACTCTTGGCATTAACTGGATCTCCTCTACATAATCCCCCATAAAAGAGTAACTATAACACCACATAGGACATTGGACTTTAATTGGTGCTTCTGTGTTATTAATAACCTTTTAATAGGCAACACAGTAGCTATGAGCATAGCTAAGAATGATACAATATTTGAATAACTGAAATCACGCATTATTTCATCATGTACGATGTTGTCTCCTTTGGAATATTGACACAGTGAGTCATGTCAGTGATAATGGTGTCGGGGAGGCAGAGCCCATTTCGATGCCATTATGCTAGTGGCATGTGACAAACAAGGGGGCCAAGGGTGGTAATGGATACATAATGGATAACGAAGGGCTGGGATTCTGCACAGTGATGGCTGCTAGTGATTTTCTAGTAGTAATAACCGCCTTCTCTCAAAATAAATGTAACTTCAATGTTGAAAACTGTCAGCAGCACAAAGGGCCCCCACTGCTTTTGGGGGTGGCCCACTTTGCTTGGCTTAAGCTTTTCCTCCAGAAACCCGGGTTCATCTTGCTGCTTCCCAGGCACTGAGGCAAGCTGCTCTGACAGCCTGCCCCACGTGTCTCCCATCAGTGTGTCCGCAGGGCCCTCCTCAAGGAACACACAACCCCACGCCCCAGATTGATGTACCTTATGCATATCTCCTCCTTCGCTGGTCTCCACACTGATTGTTTCTTGCTTGCATCCAGGATTCTGGAATCAACCAGCAGTTTGCACTGGTGCGTGGTAGTACCCTCAGGACACCTGCTGCCTGGCCCTTTTGTGGTGCTCCCTCGCGCCCCCTTCACTCCTCCTTTGCTGGCTTTGGAGGTAGCTCCCCAGCTGGGGTGTTGTCCACTCTGTGCTCTTTCCCACCCAGCACCTTCCTGCCAGACATTCTGAGGCTCTGCAGCTGCCCCAGTCAAGTGTTGCAGTGTAAGTTCAGAGATGTGCTTTGCTCTGAATGCTCTTCATAATTCATGTCACCACCTGTGAGCCAAGGCAGTGCTGGACCCAGGATTCCCTTCTACTGAGGCTCACTGCAATGTCTCCATTTCCCTGGGCTCCACAAACCACATTTATTCAAGAATAAGGGCTTCCCAGGGGTGGTGCTAGTGGTAAAGAATCCACCTGCCAATATAGGAGATGCAAGAGACACAGGTTTAATCCCTGGGTCAAGAAGATCCCCTGGAGGAGGAAATGGCTACCCACTCCAGTGTTTTTGCCTGAAGAATCCCATGGACAGAGGAGCCTGGCGGGCTACAGTCCATGGGGTCACAAAGAGTCAGACCAAGATTGAACAACTAACACACAATAGTCTCTGTGTGACTGGGATGCAGATACAAGAGGGATGTGTGATCCAGGGGATTGACGGAGGCTGAGGATGCTGCGGACGGGGTGGGGCAGGAATGCAGAGGACAGAGGAGCCGTCCTCGGGCAGGGGAGTCGGCCCCCTCAGCCCCTTGTTTGCCGACCTTCAGCATCCACCAACATGTATGATGATTCTGTCTGCTCTGGGTTGGTTTGCAAAATGTTTTTTCAAATTCCATTTTGTTTTTCTAGCACAGGAAAACCAGGCTTTATGGAATAGCTAATAAGGCCAATCAGATAAGCTGTAGGCATCTGCAGAAATTAAACTGAGAAGGAGGAGGAATTGCGTGGAATTTTAAGACTGTTTTCGCCTCAGCCACAAAATATTTTATCCCTAAAATAATGTTTTCATAATAAAAATAAATTTCAGCCATTTTTCAGCTGCAGAAATATTGTGAGGCTTTTCTGAGTTTGCTGTTTGCATACGTTTGCGTTTGTTCCTCAAACCATCAGACTCGGCGTGATTGACTCATCCCGGGGGATCTGCCCAAACAGATTATGGGGTCAGAGGACCCTCTGCCCTGCTCTCGGACCCGGGCAACCCTAACGCCAGAGAGAAAACCCTGGCAGGTCGGTCAGCTCAGCTTTACTGCGTAATTATACAAGTAGGTAATCTAGCACCTGGTGGAGGTGAGGTGTTAGCCACCCCATCTCCGGGGTGCACGGGTTCCGGGGTTCCACACTTCAGGTGAGGCGACAGGAGTTCTGAGGCTGGATGGAAACCTGCCCTGGACCACGCACCGCTGAGCCTGGACCCCCTTCCGCAGCTCAGGTGGGTTTGCTCTCAGCTGCCTGAACAAAGACAAAGCCTGCTTTTCCTATGCTAGAAAAACAAAACGGAATTTTAAAGAATGTTTGCAGACCAGCTCAGAGCAGGCAGCATCACTGCACATGTTGGTGGACACTGACTTTGGAGGTTGATGGACGAGACCCCCAGACCACAGGGTCTCCCTGCCCCACGCTGGGAGGAGCAGCCACTCTGCTGAGGCAGCGAGGGCTTCACTCACCTGCCCACTTGGAGCAGGGTGACAGGTTTCTCGGTGCTTCTCCTAGCTGCCTGTGTCAGATGCATCTTTATTGCAGATGTCCTATTTGGGGGCCTTTGTCTTCCTTACTGTTCCTCCGGTGCTCTCTGTCATGGCAGCTCCAGGCTAAGAACCACAGAGCATCAGATGGCGAATCAGAGGCCTTCCTGTTAGATGTGCTGATCTGCCTGGGATGGCTATTATACAGGCCATACAGCATGTGGGCGGTCATCAGTTCCATGGGCCTCTTCCCACTGTGCCTGCTTTTAAGCTGATGATGACTCTGATGCCATGCTGCTGCTACTGCTGCTTCTAAGTCGTTTCAGTCGTGTCCAACTCTGTGCGACCCCATGGACGGAAGCCCACCAGGCTCCCCCATCCCTGGGATTCTCCAAGCAAGAACACCATAGTTGTCCCTTTATTGAAAAAAATATTTTTAAAAGAAAATGGCTAAGATGGCTATAGATCCTCTATTAGGGGCTAAGATCCCTAGTAAATCTGTTAAAATATTAACTATTTACATTAAAATTTCAATATTAATTATATTGCAAGTGAATACTGGAGTGGATTGCCATTCCCTTCTCCAGGGGATCTTCCTGACTTGGGGATCTGACCCAGGTCTCCTTCACTGTAGGCAGATTCTTTACCATCTGAGCCACCAGGGAAAGTTTAGTTGCTCAGTTATGTCCAACTCTCTGTGACCCTATGGACTGTAGCCCTCCAAGCTCCTCTGACAAGGAATTCTCCGGGCAAGAATATTGGAGTAGGTTGCTATTCCCTTCTCCAGGGGAATCTTCCTGACCCAGGGATCGAACCCAGATCTCTTATATTGCAGGCAGATTCTTTACCATCTGAGCCACTAGGGAAGCCCAAGAATACTGGAGTGGGTAGCCTATCCCTTCTCTAGGGGAACTTCCTGCCCAGGAATCGAACCAGAGTCTCCTGCATTGCAGGCAGATTCTTTACCAGCTGAGCTACCTGGGAAGTCCATATAAGTATAAACATAACTGTATGTATGATTATATTAAAATATATTTGTATATGATCATAAACATAATGTAAAATATAATTAGTTACTTATTAAGGATGATCTGTGTAGAGGTTGGCAGAACTGGTATATTATCTGAATTAAGGCCAGCAGTTGCTGATTTCAGCTTTCAGAACCAAGGCTTCCAAGATAGAAAAGTGGGAGAAAGGCAAGAAATGAATGGATAGGCATAAATATTCAGAACCACATGAACTGAAACGCTGGAAATAGTTTTTGGTTGGCACCGATGATTTCTTTTTGTTTTTATCTAAAATAAACTAGAAAGCTAGCTTGAGATGATTAGATCTTTGTATAATACTTTATTTTACATTATGTTAAGCTATGTGACCTGTGGAGTTTTAGAGGATAAATAGCCTGTGAAATAATTTTTTTTTTCCTGTACCAAGAGCCCCGTGGGCAACTAAGTTATTTTCAAAAGACATAATTTAAATTCCTGATGTTGACTTATGAACAAACACGTAAGGAAACAGGAGCAAACATGTTAATTGCAAACATTCATTCTCCTCCATTGCTTGAAAGTTATGCACTGGCTTGAACATGTTTTATTTTCTCCAGAGAGGTAATCCATTTTCAGAACATGTTGTTGTGGTTGAGCTAACCACTCGGTTATACACGGAAAGAGGAGAAGTCTCCTGCAGTCAGCCAGATGGATTACTTGTTTCAGAGAGAGCAGTGCATGGAAATATGAGAAAGTTATAGAGAACTTAAAATTCATAACACAGCCCACCTTTAAAAAACTTTGTTTATATCTTTATCAAAGCTACTCATATACAACATGCAAAAAGTAACTCTCCTAGTTTTGTTATTGAACACTAGTCCCAAGACCTCCTTCTCCCACTCTGCACTCTGCAGAGGCACCCACGGTCCTTTACTGGAGCTAATTGTTACGGTGTTTACCTGTGACTCCAAACATAGCCTTGTTCTGCACCATCGTGACATGCTGTGAGATCCTTGCTGTGTAGACAGAGCCTCTTCCCTCCCCTACCCTCTTCCTCCCCCATACATGCTCTTCCCTCCATCTGTCCCCTCAATATAGAGAGATTTTAGTTAAAACAATTTTTTTAAAAAATCCATGACACGTTAGTCATCATAACCTAGAGACTTATGTGTCCCCTTTTGTATCCCAGGACTTCCCTGGTGGCTCAGACGGTAAAGCGTCTGTCTACAATGTGGGAGACCTGGGTTTGATCCCTGGGTCAGGAAGATCCCCTGGAGAAGGAAATGGCAATCCACTCCAGTAGTGTTGCCTGGAAAATCCCATGGACAGAGGAGCCTGGTAGGCTACAGTCCATGGAGTCGCAGAGAGTCGGACACAACTGAGTGACTTCACTTTCACTTCACTTTTGTATCCCAAAGAATAAATGCCTGAGAACAATTCCAAGCAACTTTCACATGTTTCAATATCATCTTACTCGAAGGGAAACAAAGTGTTGGTAGCCCAGAGGTGTGTCTGTAGAGTAAATGGATAAGGTTTTGGTTAAACTTAAATGGGCTTTTTAGATGTGTTTGTTTAGTACTGTTTGCATAACTTGAATGGACATACTTGAATTTATACATTCACTTGTTTGTTCATTCATCCAACAAGCAGAGTGTTAAAATGCTTCAACACATATACTCCAAATATTATCTGGTACTGGTAACAAAAAAATATTAGAAGAAACATCCAGTTTCAAATTCCACACGGAAGGAACTTGGAAGTTGTCAGTCTCTTTTGACAACAAGGAAAAAGTTGAACAGACTGAAAACCTACAGCTCTTCTTGGATTCAAAAGTCAGGCAAGGGCACAGGGCGGCTTCACTGGCCCCAAGATCGGAGAGACAGACAGGTGGGCACTGGGCGTCATGGCTCACCGGGACAGAGCTGCTGAGCAGAAGCCAACCTGGGAACCAGGGCTGGGCAGGAGGACCTGAACCATAATTGATGAGTTTCTGGGGGCTCAGCGTTCAAAGCTCCAGGGGACCGAGTTGTGGTGGGGGGCACGTAGAGCGTTATAAGATTTACCAATAGACCAAGTTTAACCAGGAGCTCAACTGTTGTAAATCTAGGAGAAAACACCCATCACAGGTCTGGCAGTGGAAGGGGCGGAGAAATGAATCATTTGGAAATGTATCAGGGTACTCTGTCCTTCTTAACAGGGCTGCCTTTAGGGGAAGCTCCTTAACCAAAGCTCACCCTGCTGGGGCACTGGCAGAGCCTAACTGACTTGGGAGGGCGGATGGTTGTCATTCAGCCACTCAGCCATGTCCGACTCTTCGCGACCCCGTGGACTGTAGCCTGCCAGGCTCCTCTGTCCATGAGATTTACCAAGCAAGAGTACTGGAGTAGGTAGCCATTTCCTTGTCCAGGGGATCTTCCTGACCCAGGGCCCGAATGCATGTCTCCTGCATTGGTAGGTGGGTTCTTTACCACTGAGCCATCAGGGAAGCCTGAGCCAGAATATATTGCAACAGAAATCTCCAAAACGTTAGCAGGGAACCTGCAGCCAGAGCTGCTTCAGTGCTTACAACTTTACAACTCTTAATGGCAGAGCTTTTGAAAATATTTATATTCGTTATAACCATAAACTCATTTTGAGAGAGTTTGTCCTCACACCACTTATGAAGGAGGTTTTTCTTCCTAAGACATTACCCACGCATCTGGCCATGGAGCCCCAAGTGTGGCTGTTTCATGCCCAACTCTGATGAAATATTTAAAGATCTGTTAACAAAGATTAAGCCCTGGGGGTGCTGTTAGAAATTTGGCATTTTTATTTCTTGCAAGAATCCTATGGCAGAAATTTATTTTATGGGATAGTCTAATTGTATTTGTTATAGCAGTAATTGTAGAAATAGAGAAGTAGAAACTTATGTAGACATATTTATCAGAAATGGAGACATTGAGAGTTGAATGTCCTCTGCATTAGGCCCTCCACCAGGTTTCTCTTGGACTCATTGTCATACAAAATTTAAAAAAAGTCTATGGCCTTACAAAAATTACATTATTTTGATTGTTTTGGCTGTAACTCTGAGTTTGATGGCAAATTCAGTTGATAAACAACTGTTCCATGGTACCCCCCTAAAGAGCCATTTCAGAGTTTTTATCCAGAAACCATCTACAAAGTAATCTAGGACATGTAGTTTAAGAAAATGTGATTTCCAGGTATTATTCCTGATGTCCACTCCTCCAGCCCCAAATTCGAGTCCTGATGGGGGAAGGGGACAGTTGGTACTTTGCTTATTACTTAATTTTGAAAACCACTGCCCAATAAGTACGATGAATTGGGCAGTGACCTTGACAAATAAAAGAATTTTAGATTGGCTATGGTGAAACTATTGATTTTTAATTTAATGACAAGTTGTTTTCCATATTACTTATTATAGGAACAGACTAGATAGGAGTTGAGGGAGCTGTATTTGTGAAGGAGGAGGTTAGCGGGGGAAGGGAACGGAGATGATTTCCCTGGCGTTGGAAGGAAGAAAGGAACGTAGGGGCTGATGGTTCCAACTACTGAGCAGTAGCTCTGGAAAGTCAAGGTTTTCAAATCCCCATCAGTTGCTTGGAAATGCACATTTCGCGCCCCCTGTGTATCTCAGGAGCTACTTGTATCAAATGAAGCTATTACATGACAAGGGTAGTTTTTTAAAGTATATCGACTCTTTTGTTCTAATTCTTTTCCTTCATGGTCCCTCGACATCAGTTCTTGCTTGGATAGACACAGTATATAGTAAGCAGATCAACTCAACATGGAATTAATGTTTAATGTGCAAAACTGTGGGTAGTTCTGGATGGCAGTCCTGCGTTACTAATTCCATGTTGCTTTGTTTTCATTATGAAAACACCATTTTATATTCTTATTAATTTTTGTTGGAGTTTAGTTGCTTTACGAAGCTGTGTTATTTTCTGCTATACAGCAAAGTAAATGAGCTATATGAATACATATATCCCCTCTGTTTGAATTTCCTTCCCATTTAGGACACCACGGAGCATTGAGTAGAGTTCCCTGAGCTACAGTAGGTCCTCATTAGTTTTCTGTCTTATACATAGTAGTCAGGAGTGTAATATATGTCAATCCCTATCTCCCAATTCATGGGAGATTGAATTCTGCCCTTGGTGTCTACAAGAATCTGTTCTCTACATCTGTGACTTTATTTCTGCTTTGCAGATAAATTCATCTATACCATTTTTCAAGATTTCACATATAAGCAACATTATATGATATTGGTCTTTCTCCTTCTGACTTATTTCACTCTGTATGACAGTGTGTACGACGTCCATCCACGTCACTGCAAATGGTAGCAAATGCCTTTTCTATTTTAAAAACGTAATTTCCCTCCACTACAGTAGGTTCTTAGGTCGAGTGCTCCCAGATAACCTCACAATTTTTATTTCTGGAAGGTTCTTTCAGTAAACTCTTCTCAGCTGAAGTCTGGCTTTGCCATTTACTGGCTGGCTGATCCCTGCAAACCTCTTAAAAGGTTCCTTTCCATCATCTATGAAAACAATGTATAGTGGTCATTAAACGAGTGTGTGTGTGTGTGTGTGTGTGTGTGTGTGTAACAACTATGCCTGGAATGCAAAAGTTCACAACAAAAGGACTCCCCTCGCCTTAGCATGCGTGCCTGTTCTTACACTGTGGGGTGTTTTGTGAAAATGCAACACAAGCCTCCTAGTCCTGCTGCGGACATGTGTCTGGCCTCTGTCCTCTTCCTGCTTTTCCTGTCTGGCCCCCAGCAGAGCCCTGCCTGCATCTTTGGAAGTAAGATTCACCGTGGTCTCATTAGCATGAATAGTTATGAGTAATGGGTATTGGGATAATGTATGAAAACTCAGTTCTTCTTTCTAGAATGAAATTCAAGGCTAAGTCTCTTTAACTGAAACAGTATTCATTTAAAGCTACACGGATTTCAGGTACAGTAGAACCTCTTTCTAAATAAGTTAATGTCATACGTATAGGTGCTTATAATTCATTCACCACAAGCCTTTGAAATAGATTTGAGGGCTCTGACAATAAAATACACGTATCCAATAAGCCTGTTGCAATGCAAATTAAAAATTTAAAAACCATATAGCAGGAGCAAACAAGCATAATAGTTACTTAGGCTAATAAAATTATTGTGATTGAGCATTAAATTGAGCTCCACTGTTCCCCAATAAATAGCTGCTTATTACCTAACTGCCCAAAGGAACAGAGAGGGGTGATAATGACCGTCATACGTCTTATTCAGCTGATGGTTTTCGAGGTGAGGCGATGTGTGAGCCACAGTGCCAGGAACCTTAGAGGCAGCCAGATGACTGAGGCAGGGACAGAGCGCCCAGGTCCAGGGGAAGTCCCTGATGTGAGGACTGGAACTGGATGGTAAATGATGAGGCAAAGCAAGAAAGACGGTGCAAGTCCAGACAATCGCCAGCTTTGGAGTCATGTGAAGGATTTGTCCTTGGTTATTTATGTGCTGATGAGTCTCAGTTATTTTACTGACCATTAATAACTAGTGCATATAGCATTAATACCATCAGGAAGCTTCACTGTCTGTTTAAGGATAGGAGCTTGAGACAGTGGCCAATTTCATTTTACGACCTTTGTTTTCCAGTTCATCAAAATCTGGGCAAGAAGGGTCTATATATTTACTCAGCTTTATGCAAACCCAAATATGTGAAAAATCATAAATGCATGAAATACAGTGCTGGAGATGATTTGGTTTTCAGAATGATTCTTCGCTTTACAAAAGGACTCTTTGTAAATATTCTTAAACTGCCACTCTTCTTTAGTAACATGAAAATCTGGTTAGAATTCTTAAAATTGGATTTTCCTCCCAAGTTATGAAGATCCAAAGATATGAAAATATCTTTCATGAAGACGTATATGGATACAGAATTTGGTTATAAATTCCAAGTTTAGATGGCCCTTGGGGGGAGGGGGCCTCATATCACTGTATTAGAAAGGGCTATTTTAAATTTCCATGGTTTTCATCGTCAGTAATTATATACAGCCTTGGAAAGAGTAATTTAATATTTCTTAATGTAAACATAAGGGGAAAATGTTGAATAGAGAACATAAAAAATCATGTCTATCTGCTTTCAAAACATTTTTAAAGATATTTTCTTTTTCCTTTTTCAGTTTTAGACCTAAATTCCACAGAAGATCCCCAGGTCTGCTCCAATAGCTATAGCTGAACTAGGAAGACTTAGCTCTCCTGCACATTGGATCTGGGAGTGCTTGGCCTGCCTTGTTTGTATTTAGAAGTGGTTTCCTTGCTTTTGAAATGCAAACTATTGCATTACAAAATTTAAAAGAGAAGGACTTTTTAAAAATTGAGTCTGGCTCATATTCATCTATATATTTGCATATCTAATAAAATTCTATTCTGTGTTGAACATAATAAATGATACAGTGTGCAGAGTTGGGAGTATTTGTCTCCCTTTAAAAAGAATAGTTTATTTTATCAGATAGTTGATTACTGGTGGTTCTTCTTCATCTTGTTGAGGCTTTATTTAGCCTTTTTTAGAACTGGTCTGGAGTAACATTTATCTAGGACGTGGTTCTAGCATGTGCCTTTTTGGTGTCTCAGTCAAATCCTCAAGGTGTGACTGAGGTCCCTCCACTCTGGTCTCTCTGTTCTCTAGGGTGTATGTCCTCCAGTTTGAATGAAAGTCGCTCAGTTGCGTCTGACTCTTTGTGACCCCATGGAGTGCAGTACACCAGGCTCCTCTGTCCATGGAATTCTCCAGGCCAGAATACTGGAGTGGGTTGTCGTGCCCTCCTCCAGAGGATCTTCCCAACCCAGGGATCAAACCCAGGTCTCCTGCATTGCCGGCGATTCTTTTTATCTGAGCCCTATCTTTGTCTTGTTTTCAGCTCTGTATCAGCTGTTCTTCACAAGACACCTCATACATGTGCAGTCCAGCCATTGGCCAAGGTCCTGTGAGTAACCCACGTAGACTCTGGGGTCCCCTTCTCAGAGCTCTGTCCTCCCTGGTCTTTGTCCTCGCATCTCCAGCTGCATCCTCAGCTCTGAACGAATGGCGATCTTTTCTCCTCAGCACAGCCTGACTACTTTCCAGAGTTGCCCTTTCATAGCTGTTAGAATCACCCTTTATTAGGATCACTCTTAATCCGTCTACCTCACAGCTCGTATTGTTTTGCTCTTTGCCTCTTTGGGTCCAATGGCTCCTACTCTCGTTTGTCAGGATATCGAGATTTATTGCTTCCTTTTACTCCATGCATTTCCTGTCAGCTTAAGGTTTATCCTGGTGTCAGATGGTGACTCTCACGGTTGAGATGCCGACCCTGTCCTTGCAGTAGCTGCAGGACAGGAAGTGTTCTTTGAAAAACATCTTAGAATGTCTAGTTGGGAAAACAGATGGGTCCTACCCTTTCAAGTTCTATTCAATCCTTGACAATTAATTTTTTTTTAAATTTCTTGGAAAAACTGGTCCAGCTGCCTTTGGTGGCTAGATCAGAAAGCTGTTTCATAGCACGTTTTCAGTATTGTTTCAGCTGTAATGTGAAATTATAACAATTTTAATCTCAACACCAGAGGTGTTTTCTCGTGTTTTGACACAGGCATAGTGGTATACTGATGACCAAGGACTAATTTCCAACAGATTCATTTTGATGGCTGGGACCACAAATACTACTGCTGGGTGGATGCAGACAGCCCTGACCTTCACCCCATTGCATGGTGTGATGTCACAGGTCATCCCCTGGAAGTTCCACATCGTGCGTATCTTGCTGTTCATGTTGTTGCTTTTTAAAGACTTAATCTGAAGCCTATCTTAGTGCTGTTTCTCTCATGTCATTGTAGGTATTTTAAAGCTCAATATCACATAGGTGAATTGATTAACCGGTATTATAGCAACACTGAAAGCCAGTTATTCATAATCAAGCCTTAAAAGACATGCCTTGTATAAATGAAGAGTTATCGTCATTAAGGAATTATTTTGATAATGTAGTCTAGAAGAATCTTTGTTTTCCACATTTTAGTTGGGGAAAACTGAGCTAGGTCTAAATGCATCTGGGATCAAACCAGGTCTCTTATGTCTCCTGCACTGGCAGGCAGATTCTTTACCACTAGTGCCACTTGGGAAGCCCCTTGTTTGGATTAATTATTATTAATCTAGTTTATTATAGGTTTCCTGATTAACCTTATGTTTTATAATGATTCAAATCTGCATTATTAGTCTTAGTTTTAAATACCTAGACTTTAAGACATACTTGTGGTTCTATACACACACACTCACACACACACACACACACACACATATATCATCTACACCCGCATTGTTAAAGCAAGAATACATACACATACACACACACATAATCCTCCTCCAGCCTTTATTTTCTTACTTGTTTATCACAGAATCTTTTTACACTGGAAAGTAGAGATGATTCTTTGGTCTGGGTCCTGCAGAAAAGCAAAATTTGAGGGTCTAGCATCGATGTTGCAACAGCTTCTTTACTATCTTGTCTTGTTTCTCTGCCATAATATTAATAGTCTGTGTAAAATCGAAATCTAACCTTTTACCAGCATCTTTCGACTCGAGGCTCCTGTGCACACACCAGGCCAGTCATAGTCTGTCCTCTGCTAACCTCTTGCCCTACCCTTTGCCATTTCAACCAAAAACAGAATTACTTCATTTATACGTAACAGGTTTACACATAGTGCCTTGAACTTTGGCTTTATAAGATTCTGACAACAGTACGTCACCTTTCTGTCCATTGCTCTCTTGGCTTCATTTTCAGAAAGTCGCACCCCACAGTCAGTGTCATATGCCTGAGGACTGAGGAGCTGGCAGGATCACTTGCCCTGCAGCTTGGACCACGTGTAGCATCTTCACTCTTGTGCCATCTCTTATGAGGGTACTTGTACAAACAGCCACCATCAAATCATCTTTTACCACCCGTGCTATTTTAAGTCGAAGCATTTACTCATATAATTCATACCAAATTTGTAAGTCTAATATCTTTGATAATCAGATCAAAGTAATTACATTTTGTAAGTAGATCTGTAAAGCCAAACCCAGCATTTTATCATATATGAACAAAGTCATCTTAGCAATATTAATTTTCTTATATTTCAGATGTTTTAACTTTCAGACATTGTACTCTGTAGTTTTACTTCAGCTGTATTTATATGATTCATCAATCGCCTTTAGTACTTTATATAATATGATAGCTTTATTGATCAAATGCTGCAAAAGACTATTCAACATTTAGGACTTGGAAAAGGGCTTATAAATCATCTAATCTACCCTGTTATTTGGTGGAGGCAGAACCCGACTTGAACTTTATCTGTTTTATTGATTTACTCTAGTGAATTTTTATAAAAGATACAGCAGCATGTCATCTATGCGGGGTATTCTGTGCAAATAGAAGCAATCAAAGAAAATATGAGGTAGACACTTTTTATATCTGTTCTTCTCATCTGTTTTTCTTTACAAATAATTTCCTTGACCCTTTTTCAACAGATCTATAGGTCAGAATTATAACACATGCCTTGGAAACAAAGGAATAGAAAATAGAGAATATTTGCTGTTTATATATATATATGCGTTTTTTTCTTTCTTCAGTGACTTCCTAATTTATGTTTGCGGGATCTGCAGTTTAGAAGTACATGAAGCATAATAAAATTGCTGCTTATGAACGAGTAAAACTATATGCAGATTGCTACAGTGGTTTTTAAGACAGAGCAGATGGGCCAGTCTAGCCAAGCTCCTAGAAGGGTGTTAACCTGAATTCAGAAGTGCATGAGGGGCCTGGACCAGCAGAGGGACAGAGGTGGCCTCTAAAGGTGGAAAGGCTGCAAGAAAGCACAAATCAAATTTGTTGGTCTTCATGCAGATCAACCCAAATTAGAATTTTGTTTTTATAAATGAGTTTGTATCTGTTCTTCCAGTGCCATTTCATCGGCATCTTTATTCTCACTGCAGAAACTGAGCCAAGGTGTAATGCACGTGACGGATCCACACTTCTACGGGAATCCTTGTGCAGTGCATTTTGGCCAAGACCATGATATTTAATAACCCATAGTATTCCATCACAAAAACTCTTGAAGAAGGTAACTATGAAAAGCCTTTTGAGAGAGAAACTTGAATGTCCCCACTCAGCCAGGAAGGGCGCCAGCTTGTGCGGCCAAGTGACCACGACCTCCTCTCAGCCTCCGTTACTGGCCAGGTCCTCGCTGACACGTCACCTTGTCCACTGCCACGCTGAGATCTCCTTTCCTCAGGCCAGGAGGGCACAGTCTGCCTGTTTTAGCTGATGTATAATCCTTCAGGGTGGATGTTTTTTCTACATATAAAATCAAAATTAAATATTTAAAAGTTAGCACTGACATCACTCATTATCAGAGAAATGCAAATCAAAACCACAATGAGGTACCATTTCATGCCAGTCAGAATGGCTGCGATCCAAAAGTCTACAAGCAATAAATGCTGGAGAGGGTGTGGAGAAAAGGGAACCCTCTTACACTTTTGGTGGGAATGCAAACTAGTATAGCCACTATGGAGAACAGTGTGGAGATGCCTTAAAAAACTGGAAACAGAACTGCCTTCAGGTCAGTTTAGTTCAGTCGCTCAGTCATGCCTGACTCTTTGAGACCCCATGAATCGCAGCATGCCAGGCCTCCCTGTCCATCATCAACTCCCAGAGTTCACTCAGATTCACGTCCATCAAGTCAGTGATGCCATCCAGCCATCTCATCCTCTGTCGTCCCCTTCTCCTCCTGCCCCCAATTCCTCCCAGCATCAAAGTCTTTTCCAATGAGTCAACTCTTCTCATGAGGTGGCCAAAGTACTGTAGTTTCAGCTTCAGCATCATTCCTTCCAAAGAAATCCCAGGGCTGATCTCCTTCAGAATGGACTGGTTGGATCTCCTTGCAGTCCAAGGGACTCTCAAGAGTCTTCTCCAACACCACAGTTCAAAAGCATCAATTCTTCGGCGCTCAGCCTTCTTCAAGTCCAACTCTCACATCCATACATGACCATAGGAAAAACCATAGCCTTGACTAGATGGACCTTAGTCCGCAAAGTAATGTCTCTGCTTTTGAATATGCTATCTAGGTTGGTCATAACTTTTCCTCCAAGGAGTAAGCGTCTTTTAATTTCATGGCTACAATCACCATCTGCAGTGATTTTGGAGCCCCCAAAAATAAAGTCTGACACTGTTTCCACTGTTTCCCCATCTATTTCCCATGAAGTAATGGGACCAGATGCCATGATCTTCGTTTTCTGAATGTTGAGCTTTAAGCCAACTTTTTCACTCTCCTCTTTCACTTTCATCAAGAGGCTTTTAGTTCCTCTTCACTTTCTGCCATAAGGGTGGTGTCATCTGCATATCTGAGGTGACTGATATTTCTCCCGGCAATCTTGATTCCAGCTTGTGTTTCTTCCAGTCCAGCATTTCTCATTTATAAGTTAAATAAGCAGGGTGACAATATACAGCCTTGACGTACTCCTTTTCCTATTTGGAAGCAGTCTGTTGTTCCATGTCCAGTTGTAACTGTTGCTTCCTGACCTGCATACAGATTTCTCAAGAGGGAGGGCAGGTGGTCTGGTATTCCCATCTCTTTCAGAATTTTCCACAGTTTATTGTGATCCACACAGTCAAAGGCTTTGGCATAGTCAATAAAGCAGAAATAGATGTTTTTCTGGAACTCTCTTGCTTTTTCCATGATCCAGCGGATGTTGGCAGTTTGATCTCTGGTTCCTCTGCCTTTTCTAAAACCAGCTTGAACGTCAGGAAGTTCACGGTTCACGTATTGCTGAAGTCTGGCTTGGAGAATTTTGAGCATTATTTTACTAGCATGTGAGATGAGTGCAATTGTGCGTTAGTTTGAGCATTCTTTGGCATTGCCTTTCTTTGGGATTGGAATGAAAACTGACCTTGTCCAGTCCTGTGGCCACTGCTGAGTTTTCCAAATTGGCTGGCATATTGAGTGCAGCACTTTCACAGAATCATCTTCCAGGATTTGAAACAGGTCAACTGGAATTCCATCACCTCCACTAGCTTTGTTCGTAGTGATGCTGTCTAAGGCCCACTTGGCTTCACATTCCAGGATGTCTGGCTCTAGATAAGTGATCACACCATCGTGATTATCCGGATTGTGAAGATCTTTTTTGTACAGTTCTTCTGTGTATTCTTGCCACCTCTTCTTAATATCTTCTGCTTCTGTTAGGTCCATACCATTTTTGTCCTTTATCAAGCCCATCTTTGCATGAAATGTTCCCTTGATTTCTTTAATTTTCTTGAAGAGATCTCTAGTCTTTCCCTTTCTATTCTTTTACTCTATTTCTTTGCATTGATCGCTGAAGAAGGCTTTCTTATCTCTTCTTGCTATTCTTTGGAATTCTGCCTTATGACCCAGCAATACCACTTCTGGGCATACACACCAAGGAAACCAGAATTGAAAGAGACACATTCATCACAGCACTGTTTATAATAGCCAGGACATG
Source organism: Ovis canadensis (assembly GCF_042477335.2). Taxonomy (NCBI): domain Eukaryota; kingdom Metazoa; phylum Chordata; class Mammalia; order Artiodactyla; family Bovidae; genus Ovis; species Ovis canadensis. Next base: position 53,195,285 of record NC_091267.1, on the reverse strand, counting down.
GAAGCAACCTAGATGTCCATCAGCAGATGAATGGTTAAGAGAGCTGTGGTACATATACGCAATGGAGTATTACTCAGCCATTAAAAAGAATACATTTGAATCCGTTCTAATGAGGTGGATGAAACTGGAGCTGATTATACAGGATGAAGTAATCCAGAAAGAAAAACACCAATACACTATACTAACGCATATATATGGAATTTAGAAAGATGGTAATGATAACCCTGTATGTGAGACAGCAAAAGAGACACAGATGTATAGAACAGTCTTTGGACTCTGTGGGAGAGGGAGAGGGTGGGATGATTTGGGAGAATGGCATTGAAACATGTATAATATCATATAAGGAATGAATCGCCTGCCTAGGTTCGATGTAGGGTGCAGAATGCTTGGGGCTGGTGCACTGGGATGACCTGGAGGGATGGTGTGTAGGGGGAGGTGGGAGGGGGGTTCAGGATGGGGAACATGAGTACTCCTGTGGCGGATTCATGCTGATGTGTGGCAAAACCAATACAATATTGTAAAGTAAAAATAAATAAATAAATAAAATAAATAAACAAACAAATAAATAAAAATAACAGCAGAAAAAAGTTAGCACTGAGGTGTCAGGATCTTTTTCTTGTGCTTTGCATCCCTTAAATGTCCTTAAAAAGATAAAAATATCAGGACCACTTCAGACAACTATGGGATTGCCTCTTGGCAGTATCTTTAGTCATAGCATTTGGAAACTAAAATCCCAATCACATTTGATGCTAAATTTGTTTAAATAGAGGTCGTTTCTTTTATTAAATTATTGCATGCTAAGTTGCTTCAGTCATATCCAACTCTCAGGGACCCTGTGTACTGTAACCTGTCAGGCTCCTCGCAAGATTCTCCAGGCAAGAATACTGGAGTGAGTTGCTGTTTCCTCCTCCAAGAGATCTTCCTGACCCAAGGATTGAACCCACATCTCTTATGTCTACTGCACTGGCAGTTGGGTTCTTTATTGCTAGCACCACCTGGGAAGCCCAAGTGAAAGTGTTAGTCAGTCAGTCATGTCTGACTCTTTGTGACCCCATGGACTGTGACCCCAGGCTCCTCTGTCCATGGAATTCTCCAGGCAAGAATACTGGAGCGGATAGCCATTCCCTTTCTCCAGGGGATCTTCCCAATCCAGGGATCAAATCCAAGTCTCCCTCATTGCAGGCAGATTCTTTACCACCTGAGCCACCATGGAAGCACCTGCAAATAACCCATCCACCAGGCAATGGGGTGCCCAATATTTTTTGCTTTGGAAATTAACCGAGCTTGAAAAACAAGATGGAAGACTTCGGAGTTACGAAAGCTTGGGTTTAAATTTCCATTCTGCCCTGACTGCCTGTGGCTTTGGGCAGGTTCCTTCACCTGTGGGACTCACAGGCTTGTGAGATTTAGTACCTGAACCACCTTACTGCCTGCCACTGGCTGTCTTGGCTCAGCAGCCCTACAGGATGGAATGGGCGGGTGAAGAGTACAAGCATATTTGCTTCCTAGACTGCCGTTTCTCTTCACTGATCCAGAAAATTGGGAGTTGACTTGACTGCCTACAACTTAAAACAACAGTCTGTTTTTTCCCAGGTACTTGTTATGATTGCACTGTCCATAAAGGGGTTGCTGATCTCTGAGCAAATGTGGAATAACCGTTCCAAACATTGGGAGTGACTAACATAGACTTGAGATAAGCAGGGCCTGTAAGGCCCATGAAACTAAGCATGAAAGAGCTTTGCTGTCCTTTAAAATAAAAATTGGTCAGCAGATGAATGGATAAGAAAGCTGTGGTACATATACACAATGGAGTATTACTCAGCCATTAAAAAGAATGCATTTGAATCAGTTCTGATGAGATGGATGAAACTGGAGCCAATTATACAGAGTGAAGTAAGCCAGAAAGAAAAACACCAATACAGTATACTAACACATATATATGGAATTTAGAAAGATGGCAATGACGACCCTGTATGCAAGACAGCAAAAAAGACACAGATGTGTATAGCGGACTTTTGGACTCAGAGGAAGAGGGAGAGGGTGGGATGATTTGGGAGAATGACACTCTAACATGTATACTATCATGTAAGAATCGAATCGCCAGTCTATGTCTGACGCAGGATACAGCATGCTTGGGGCTGGTGCACGGTGATGACCTAGAGAGATGTTATGGGGAGGGAGGTGGGAGGGGGGATTCATGTTTGGGAGTACATGTACACCCGTGGTGGATTCATGTCAATGTATGGCAAAACCAATACAGTATTGTAAAGTAAAATAAAGTAAAAATAAAAATTTTAAAAATAAAATAAAATAAAAATTGGAATACTTATTGTACCCAGTTCCAATGTGCATGTGGGTTTTTTTCCCCCACACCAGCTGGGTATCCCACAGTTCAGCTCAAGTCTGACACTTGTCGACTTAAAAATGTGCCCAACATGAGAGGGGTGAGTTAAGGTTTATTTGGGGCAAAATGCGGACTATAGCCTCGGAGACAGCACCTCAGATAGCTATGAGAGACTGTTTCAAAGAGGTGGAGGAAAGGACAGTATAGATGTGATCTTGTTGAAGGGGGTGTATATGCAATCAAGCACGTATTTTTTGGTAGAACGTGTCTTCCAATCTCGTGAAGCTTCTGTTAGTCACGAGAAACAGTTGACACCATGAAGGATTTTAGTGCTTTTCTAGATATGAGGAGATACAAGAATTGGGCTCATAAAATGAGCTCCTGAGAATATCCAATTATCTGAAGACCTGTCCTGCCAGTTTTTCCTGGAGCACAGAGGGACTTATTTCTTCTCTCCATCCTGAGCTCCTTTCAGGGTGTGTTGAAGGTCAGCAGCAGCAGCACAAGATTTAATGCTTGTAGAGGTAGATGGCAAACGCGCATGGCAAGTGCCAGTTTGTAGTTGACATGCTGTTTACTGGAAGTGATGGCTCAGGCCTACATCACTGCTTCCCCTACTCCAGCATCCTCATCCCCAGTTCTCACAGGGGTCACAAGTCCAGGGTGTCACGTGTGCTTCTGAGGGACTGGCTATAAATCTGGAGGTTCCTACTGTCCTCTCCTTAGGTTTGATTAATTTGCTAGCATGGTTCATAGAACTGAGAAACCTTTTACTCACTCCATCACTGGCTTATTATAAAAGGATACATCTGGGGAGTAGCCAGTGAAAGAGATGCTTAGAGTGAGGTCTGGGGAGGGCCATGGAGCTTCCCTGCCCTTCCTCAAACCCCCTTTCCCACAGATTCCATGGGGGTTCACCAACCTGGCCATGCTTTGGGGACTTTTCAGGGGTTTCATTACAGAGGCACTGCAATTCAGTCCTTGGCCACTGGAGCTCGAGCTCAGTCTCTGCTCCTCTTCCCTCTCTGGGGTCAGGAGTCGGGACTGGGCAGGACTGGAAGCTCCAAACCTCTGATCAGTGGTTGCTTCTCCTGACACCCAGCTCTCATTCCGTGGTGCTTTGCACAGTCACATCATTAATATAATAAAGTGAAGTGAAGTGAAAGTTGCTCAGTCATGTCCAACTCTTTGCGACCCCATGGACTATACAGTCCACGGAATTCTCCAACCCAGAATACTAGAGTGGGGAGGGTTTCCCTTCTCCAGGGGATCTTCACAACCCAGGGATTGATTGAACCCAGGTCTCCCACATTGCAGGTGAATTCTTTACCAGCTGAGCCTCAGAAGACCCCTGAAATTCCAAAGGTCTTAGGAGATCTGGGCCGGGACGGAGGTGAAGACTATGTCTATTTGTTGTGCTGGTCAGTTACTCAGTTGTGTCTGATTCTGCAACCCCACGGACGGCAGCACGCCAGCCTTCCCTGTCCTTCAGTATGTCCTGGAGTTTGCTCAAACTCATGTCCATTGAGTCAATGATGCCATCCAACCGTCTCTGTCACCCCCTTCTCCTCCTGCCCTCAATCAGCATCAGGACTTTTTCCAATGAGTTGGCTTTTCACATCAGGTGGCCAAAGTATTGGAGCTTCAGCTTCAGCATCCGGAAAAGGCAATGGCAACCCACTCCAGTACTCTTGCCTGGAAAATCCCATGGATGGAGGAGCCTGGTAGGCTGCAGTCCATGGGGTCGCAAAGTTGGGCACGACTGAGCAACTTCACTTTCACTTTTCACTTTCATGCATTGGAGAAGGAAGTGGCAACCCACTCCAGTGTTCTTACCTGGAAAATCCCAGAGACAGAGGAGCCTGGTGGGCTGCCATCTATGGGGTTGCACAGAGTTGGACACAACTGAAGTGACTTAGCAGCAGCAGCAGCAGCAGCTTCAGCATCAGTCCTTCCAATAAATATTCAGGGTTGATTTCCTTTTGAATTAACTGGTTTGATCTCCTTACTATCCAAGGGACTCTCAAGAATCTTCTCCAGCACCACAGTTTGAAAGCATCTGTTCTTTGGCGCTCAGCCTTTTTTATGGTCCAACTCTCACGTCCGTACATGATTACTGGAAAAGCCATAGCTTTAACTAGAAGGACCTTTGTTGGCAAAGTGATTTCTCTGCTTTTTAATACACTGTCCACATTTTTCATAGCTTTTCTTCTAAGAAACAAGTGCTTTTTTAATTTCATGGCTACAGTCACTGTCCACAGTGATTTATTTCTCCTGGCAAGTCTATACTTCTTATTACAACTCACACTCACACAATCGTGAGCGTGCCACAGGTGACATGCACTTGTTCCCACTGTTGTTCAGTGGCTTCCCGGGTGTCTGATGAGAGGGTGTCAGCAGCTCTTCTCTTCATCTTCCCAGTTCAGCACAGCTTACCCTCCTTCACTCCATGTGGGCGACACCCTCTCTTCTGTCCCCCAGTCCGCTCCTGCCTCTCTCCTGAGTCTGCACGCGTGGCTCTTCAGCTCTTTCTGTGGCTTTTGTATCTTGACCCCTGCCTCTGCTAATCTTCCAGCCCTGTAAGGGATGCCGTGCCTCCTCATAGCGGCATGGACAGGCTTCTGGGTCCCCCAGGGTCCCACACAGGCTGTGCTGAAGCCAAAGAACAGCCCTAGGCCCATTAACTTGGCCCCTGCCCACTACACCATCACCTTCTAGTAGGATCTTTATTGGGATGTTTTCCTAATGACACACAGTCATACTGTAGTATACCAGGGAAAGCAAATAGCTGGCCTTCATCCCAGCCTGGATTGGGGGCTCAAATTAATGCCCCCAAATTTACAAATTAATGCCCACTCAGTGCCAGCCTAAGGAGTGGGTTGGGTGAGATCAGAGGGAGAAATGCACAAAGAGAGAGAAGGTGAGCACACACACGTCTGACCTCGTCTTCCTTTTACCTGCCCCTACTCCACTCACCCCCCTTTTCAGTTTCTTAAATAAGAATTCTTTCCACCCCAGGGCCTTTGCATAAGCCATCTTCTCTGTCTAGGTCAGTCCATCTCTTCTTCTAAGACATGGCTCATTCCCACCCTTGAGAATCCGTCTCCACTGGTCCTTTTTGAGAAAGACCTTCCCTGGCCTCATTCACTGTGATTTTGCATTTCACCGCTTCCTTCGCTCCATTGTGCATATCACAGTTTATAATTACTCTAATTGTCTATTTCTTTTTGCCACTAGTCCCAGGGAGACTGTAAGCTTCATGAGTGCAGTGTCGTCTGTCAACACTTTGCCAGTGTCTGGCTTCCAATAAATATTTATCTGTTTATCCATCTCTCTCTAAGTGTTACTTAATCACTTATACCAAAACCAGAAGCATCTCAGGAGACCAGCCTAGCCTCTTGCTTGCAACCTTTATAGAGTGAATTCTTGAGTAGTAGCTGTGCAATTGGTCTATTCAGGCCTGGTAGGACACACATGGGCCAACACCCCCACAGCTAACAAAAGAACCTTTCATAAATATGAAGCTGACAGGCAGAAAAAGGAGATTTCCTTGCTGGCTTCTATGTCTAAATAATTTTGTCATTGTTCTTTCTTTAGCTTCTGTTTGTTTTATATTTGGAAGCAATTATGAAACTTGATTACAAAATAAACAAAACATTATTATGAAGTTAAAGTCTATATTAATAGTAGTACAAACTACAATAATAAGATCTATAACCTTTGTAATTTATCTAAGGACCTCGAGAGCATCGCTAATTTATTTAACTGTTAAGCATAAATAAGCATACTAGAACATAACTTGATAAAAGATACAGCTCATGTTTACTCCATTTAGTTCATTCCATGGCAGATGTGTAAATATGACAGAACAGCTTGTAAATACACCATATGGGCTGGTATGTTGTTTTTCCTGTTAAGAGAGATAAATGAGTTAAATCTGCATTAAGAAATGAATGATTAATAAAGCCCTCTTTGGGACCTTTGGGATTAAGAGCATTTGGGAACCAATTTCTAATTGGGAATTAGAAACATTTTATTCTGTCAGAGATGGAAATCCCTTTAGATTTAGAATAAGTTAATGAAGGGGCTTCCTGGATGGCTCAGTGGTGGAGAGTCCACCTACCAACACAGGGGACACAGGTTCGATCCCTAGTCCGGAAAGATCCTACGTGCTGTGGGCCAACTAAGCCCATGCACCGCAGCTTCTGAGCCTGGGCTCTAGAACCCTGGAGCCTCAACTATCCTGAGCCCACACATCCTAGAGGCCGTGCTCCCCGACAAGAGAAGCCACCGCAGTGAGAAGCCTGCACACAGCAACTAGAGAGAAGCCCCCATTAGCCACAACTAGAGAAAAAGCCAGCGCAGTAATGAAGACCCAGCACAGCCAAAAATAAATAAATATATAAAATTACTTTTTTTAAAAGAAGAGTTAATACAGATATAGTCCAGATCTGGAATGATAAATGTGATGGTGGACAGATGTTATTCCTAGGAAAAAAGTGAAAAAGTTAACTTTTCAGGTAACAACACATCTCCAATTTCATTCTAAGGAGAATTTCATAAGGAATCTTTAGTATTTGTTCTTCCAAAATAACAGCAGGCAAGTAATCAGCAGTTTTAAGAGTCCCTAAGTACTCGTTGACTTAATAGACAATTACAGCATCTTGTGTTAAAGAAAAAAAAAAGTTAGCTATTTTAGAAGTCCCTAATTACAGATTTACGTAATAGACTTATCAGGGAAAAATAATACATTTCAAAACGTCCTTACAGTCTTAATGATATCACCGTTTTCGGTGTTCCTTGCTGCAGTGCTTGTCGTGTGAGCTCTGTCTGCCGGGGGGTGAGGCGGGGTCCGCCACTTTGTTCTGGAGCTTGGTCTCCAGTGCCCCATGCAGGTGTCTTGTGGCCAGGCGGTCTCGGTTCCCCATTACAGAAGGGCAGACTGTGTCTAGACAAGGCTGGGCTCTGGGCAAAGTCACTGACACTGAGAACAAGAGCACACGAACTGCTGGATGCCACGGAATCACCCAGTGGTTTGACAGTGAGTGAAGCTGGTTCTTAGGGGGGCCCAGTTCAGAATCACATCTAGCCACATGTGTGGACATCAGCACGTGGATGTCCACCTTTAGGGATTTCTCTGAGTTGTCACCCTGTTCAGAAGACCATCACGCCTTCAAGGAAAGCGGACAGGATGCAGTTATTATACTCCTGCCCCTGTGTCCGCCTTGGGGGACCTTGGGTGATGGACTGACTTGCCTGGGTTTCCAGACTTGAGGGAGGGTTTTTCTGTCCCAGGGGATCCTGTTTCTTTGGTCACTGAATGAAGGTTTACTTGGTGTCACCAGTATACTGAACACTGTACCAGGATTAAAAAGTCCTATGGGACAGAACTGTGCTTCAGAGGCCAGGATGACGAAGGAGGAGGGAAAGGAGGTCTGTGACCGGTGCCTCTGGGGGCTTTGGCAGAGGTCACTCGGGGTGACACAGGGCTGTGCCAGGCACCAGGATGCAGCGTGAAGAGCCTGAGATTCCTCCTCCTGAGATGCATTCTCCTGGCCACACCACGTCTTCTTACAAATTAGGGCTTGGGGAAGGTGGTGAGGGCAAGTCCACGGTGGCTTTAAAGGCCAGCTTGGTGCTCTCAGCATCGTAAAGATGTTCTGTTCACTTGTCTAAAAAGATAAACAAGTCCATTGTGTCCATTGTGTCCACTGTGTCTTATAAGTGGATCGTAAAGGGCTCCATGGAATGACAGAAGAATCACATATTTCTAATGTAAAGTAAATGCTACGTATTTGCGTTACCAGAGAAGCTGGAAGGAGATTGTGGGTTTTGTTTTCCATTTCACTCTGCGTTGGAAGCAACTAAGAACCAAGAAGCTGAAAACATAGAGTGACTTAAAATTGAATGAATGCTGCAAATGACAAGCTTATAGAACTGGAAATTTACAGAATGTTTGGTAACTAAGGGCCTTTGGCTTATACATGGCATGTCATCCATGCTTTCATACTGATTTTAAGTCAGAAAGTAAAAATTAGAATTGTTTTCCTTAGCAAGACAGCCAGTTTCACTTCATGTGAGATCACTGTGAATGGTAAGAGAGGGTGGACTGCCCTTATCCTCCTGGGCTAGTGGCTCTCCGTGCCCACATACCAGCGGCAGGACCACAGGCCTTTCCTCTAGGACCAGTTCCCTGGACTGCATGGCTGGGAGCATCTCACGCTAGGGCTGCAAACACACAGTCAGAGCTGCTGAGGCTGGCCAGTGGCCTACTGCCCTCTGCTGCCTGCCACCTCACCCCAGAGCACTGTTTAGAGTACTCCTGATTTGACTAATTCCTCTAGTCAAGGCTATGGTTTTTCCAGTGGTCATGTACGGATGTGAGAGTTGGACTATAAAGAAAGCAGAACGCCGAAGAATTGATGCTTTTGAACTGTGGTGGTGAAGAAGGCTCTTGAGAGTCCCTCGGACTGCAAGGAGATCCAACCAGTCCATCCTAAAGGAAATCAGTCCTGAATATTCATTGCAAGGACTGATGCTGAAGATGGAACTCCAATACTTTGGCCACCTGATGCAAAGAACCGACTCATTGGAAAAGACCCTGATTCTGGGAAGGACTGAAGGTGGGAGGAGAAGGGGATGACAGAGGATGAGATGGTTGGATGGCATCACCGATGGGATGGACATGAGTTTGAGCAAGCTATGGGAGTTGGTGATGGACAGGGAAGCCTGACATGCTGCAGTCCATGGGGTTGCAAAGAGTCGGGCACAACTGAGCGACTGAAGTGAACTGCATTTGACTGATGTCACTCCTTCACAAATATTTTCTCTGTGCACCCTTATTTCTATCAGCACCAAACAGTGGAGGACACTGAGGTGAGGACATAGCTGCTGGCGGCATGCCCGTTGTCCTCCCATAGCCTGGGCCCTGTCCTTCAAGGCGCTGTGCCTTGGATCGTCCTGGCTTCTGCTTATTGCTCCTGTGCTTGGCTGTTTTCCTGGACATTGAAAGCTCTTCTGTCCCGAGGAATGGTAAAGCAGAGTTAACAGAAGCGTGGTTTTGCAGGTTTCTGATCTTTAATGTGCAGTGTGTTTTCTAAATGCATGAAGAACATTCTCCATCATTTTCTTTGAAGTCATCATTCTATTTTTCACGTCAGTGGACCTGTTTTGCAAAGAAAGTCATTAGAATGGGAGGGAACTCTTTTTTTAAGTGTAATGTCTCTGAACAAATTTTATGTCATGCCAGGCACCTAGGGGAAATTTAACAGCATAGGGCAGTCACATCTTATTCCAGGAGTAGCTTCAAAATTCAGCAAGTAAGGCAAACAAACAAACACGTCTCATCACAATCACTGAAAAGTGTCTTGGTGTCCTTTAAGCCCCACACAATGAGTTTTCCTTCCATCAGCAAACCAGGCAGTCGGCAGGTATAGGGAGAAGGGTGTGGTTGGTGTGAGTGGAGGGGCCCAGTTGTGTGAAAACCGTACCACATCTTAAACTCCAGGGCCATCGAAACTGGGGCATCTGCTCCCGTTGTGGGGAGCACAGGTTGGGAGGGGAGCTGAGGAGAGGAGTGGGGCTCTCCGACTCCCAGCACCTGCCTCTGGGCCTGCTGCGATCACCCGGTCTTCGTTGTGTGCATTTCAGGTGTTTGATGACTTTGTCATACATGCCTACCCTTGCTGTCCAGGAGTAGCTGGGGTCCCTGATGAGGAAAGCTTGTGTGTATAAACATGAAAGTTGAGATTCCAGCAGTTACTCATTGGGCAGTGTAGCAGGCTAAAAAGAGCATGGATCTGCATGTTAGGGGTCTTGAATGCTTGTCCTAACTGCCAAAAGGTGATTTATGACCAGGCACAAATTATTTACGCTTCCAGCCCTTTATTTCCTGACTTGCAAAAATAATCGGATGGCCTCGGTCAGTGGTTCCCAACCTGGTTGGGGAAACACTTAAGAAATACCATTCAGAAGCTTGCCTCGGGGGTTCTGACTTTGTGGGGCCTGGAAATACATGTGTTTGAAATCTTTGAGTCCCTCTGTCTGTCTTCTGGGGCTCTCTGCCTCTGTCGTGTCCATGGTCTCCATCCTGGTGTTCAGACAGGATGGTCCACACAGCCAGAGTCATGTCTGACGCCAGTGGTCGGAGCCCGCAAAGGAGCCTTCTCAGAACGGGGCGCCTCCGTGTCTGTTATTTGTTCTTTCCATCAGTCAGCACGTGGGGGTGTGCATCCGATGATGTCCCCTCCATGGGGCTCCCCTCCTGCCCCCCACCGGGACAGCTCTGACACACCCAGGAGGAGTGTAGCCTGTCTTGGGTCTGAAATCCAGGCTTATTCAGAGCCCCCAGGAGTGGTCTGAGGTGTGGGTCTTGGGGTGGGAGGGTGAGCTGCCCCTTCCCTTCCCTTTGAGCGTCTGTCACAGACACAACAGAGGAAGTTCCTCCGCCTTAGACATGTGGCAGCTCTGCCAACAGTGTTCTCAATTCATTCAACGTGGGAACGTCGAGTTAGGTTTAGAGCAGGAGCCTTGAGGAGAAATGTACTTACCTGTTAAATTTTTAAAATACCCATTTCTTAAGCGACTCCCAGCATTTTCCATTGAGAATATCCAAAAGCTCATTGTTGAGAATGCTCTTATTAAGTGTGGTCACGTGAGGTCAAGGCTGATGCGAGGAGCGACCGTGGACGCTGCGGTCACCGCTTGAGGTGTGTCAGCCGGTTATGGGGATGGTGTTCCAGCTACCCCACTTTGGAGTCTTGAGTTACAGAGAGCATCTCATTTTTCTAAATAACGTTTATATTTATGCACATTTGGTTATGAGAACAGATGACGTTTCTGTCAGCAACTAATGTTTGATCTTTTTAGTCAGCAGATTATATGTGACACTTTTAATGAAAATGGGACTTATTGACTAATTTCCTCTGTTAGTAAAAAGGGGCAAAAGCAGTTCAAGGATTGGAGACACTCAGAAACAAGTCATGAGCAACTGCGATACACTGACAGTTCTACGCCTGCTCCTTGCCTCCCCTCACACGGACAAGGAAAATCTCGGGAGTAAGGACAGCATAGCCAACAGTCTCGTGGCTCCCATTTGTGGCATTTTGTTGCGCGAGGTAGAGTGGAAGGATGGAGACAGAAATAGAAGCAGAAATAAAACAGAGCAAGAGAGAGAATGAATGGAGAATCAGAAAAGGAGAGGAGGGAGTGGATTGCAGCACTTAACTTAGATTCATTGGGAATAATCCATTTACACAAACCAAGCACCACATTTGTCTTTTAAAAAATAGCTGTTTTCATATGAAAGATCAGCTAAATTAGGAGGTTCAGAAAGTAAGAGATAATTTTAGTTGTTTTATATTATCTTTGGGAGAGAATTTGTGTAAGAGTTAAAGTTTAGAAGACAAGTGTATCTGCTTTGATTTCTTTCTCAAGATTAATGAAGAAATGAGACAGTCTAGTGAAGTAGCATTTGTATTGGAGGCTGTTTGATGTCACATTACCCTTCAGTTCCTCACTGTACACTTATCAGTTAGAAGGAGATTTAATCCAGTTTACTTTATGTGTAAGTCAATTTTTCTGTGAGCCAATATCTCTAAAGGCTTTTCTGCTCCTAAAATTGTATGTGATCTCTGTGGATCACAGCGTTTTCCCTTCCGTTGGTCGAGGGCTTTGCTTTCCTGATTTTTTTTTTTTTTTGAAAGGTTAAAATGGGTTACAAGGCTGTCGGGCATTTGAGAAAGAGCCTAGTCTTGTGTGTTTAGTTGTGGTATAAAGTAATGCTACAAATCCTTTACTTCAGAGTGTTTGATGGAGAGGTATCTGGGATCAAACCTGTATTTCTCCCTTCTGTCCTTGATGTCATCCTAGCCGTATGTCACATCTCACCATTCAGGCTTCCTCACGGCCCCATCTCCTCCTCTCTGTGGCTCAGACCTGTGCACAGTTTAAGGCTCTGTATCTGGTCCTTTGGGCCAAACCGCCTCTTTCCCAGAAGAGCCCTGGACCCCCTGGGCCTGTGCCCGCATGTAGATGGGAAACCTTCGCTGCCCTGTATCCTGGTGTAGTAGCTACACTGTGCTGTCCTGTCCCTTATTTAAAATTACATGTGTGATTAAGTGCATTTTATTATATTCTGCTAAGAAAATCCTTGCCAGCTGCTCCACTGTCTCCTTTTAAACACAGAACAAAGCCCCATGTGGTGTGTTTCACTTTTTACCTTGGCTGCTCCGAAGCTCTGTTGGGTCTGTCCTGTCCGCACTGCTATCCCTTCTCAGTCCAGGACATCTGTGAGGAGGAACCATGCGATTACTGTTGTGTCCACCCATCCTGCCCGATTCCATCTCCTTCCACATGTTTGCCTGCCTTAGGCACTTGGTTAATTCACCTTCCTCCACTCACAGTGCCATTGCTATGCTTGAAAGGTTTTTCTAGATCAGCTAATATTCACATTTTTCAGAATCCTTTTAAAAATCTATTGCATTCTCATTTCTCAAAATTATTGTTCTGTTTCTTTTATGTGTCATGAAATCTGATGACCTGAAACCCAGTACAGAAAACTGTGGTGTTTGGTTACACCATTTTCGTCTTCTTTTTGAGAAACTCATTATTATAGTACAATGGGTATTTATTGTCCTTAATTTCATTAGAAGGTGGAGAATAGGTAGGAATAACCTGTAATTTCAGTTTGAGAGATATCCTTATTACTTGCATCCTCCAACATTTGGAGTAATTGTTTCACTAAATCTTCTTAGCAAACTCTAGTATAAATTTCCCAGGGCATACAGTGGAAAAAACAGGATACTAACCTAAAAGTGTTAGTTGCTCAGTCATGTCCGACTCTTTACAACCACATGGACTGTAGGCCACCAGGCTCCTCTGTCCATGGAATTCTCCAGGAAAGAATGCTGGAGTGGTAGTCTTTCCCTCCTCCAGGGGATCTTCCCTACCCAGGGGTCGAACCCAGGTCTCCCACATTACAGGCATATTCTTTACTCTCTGAGCCACCAGGGAGGCCCTAAAGTTTCCAATCCAAAATAAAGATGGCTAAAGCTTAATCATTTGAAGTGAGAATATGTGTATATTTTAACAATTTGCTTTATTTTTTATATTTTTAGTCCTAGATTTAATACAGCTGCACTCCTTGTCCAGCTGTTAATTTCAACTGACTGAGCTCACTGTCTATTTGGCTGAGAAAATAAAAGTTCTGGGTGGGACACTGGTTCTCCCATCCCTACAAGTTGCTCCCTTTCCTGGAGCCTGGCTGCACTTGGTCCCCTCTGGCCGTGACTCAGGACATTCCCCAGAATCACACCCTCTCCTTCTGCATCATCATGTTTCCGCTACGGAAACAGAAACAGGAAAATACCTCCTTGACCACAACCCACTTTTCTGTCACCTTTTATACTAAAAGTCCTCAAAAAAGTAGATCTTCCAAAAAAAAAAAAAAAAGTGAGGATTGAGCAGCAAAATTCTTAACTGTATTTCAACACTCCTTTACCCATTGCCGTCCAGGATTCAGTTCAACCTGAGTCACTCAGCAAGTGTTTTATAAAGAAAGGACGTTAGCACTGGGTGGTAACATCCACTAGGACGTACAGACAATTAGTGGCCATCTAGTCACTCAGTCATGTCTGACTCTTTGTGACCCTGTGGAGTGTAGCCTGACAGGCTCCTCTGTCCATGGGATTTCCCAGGCAAGAATACTGGATTGGGCTGCCATTTCCTTCTCCAGGGGATCTTCCCGACACAGGAATCAAACCCACGTCTCTCGCATTGCCAGTGGATTCTTACCACTGAGCCACCAGGGAAGCCCGGAAAAGTCAGACAGAGTCAAATGCCAGCAGACAGTACTTTCTCTTCCTTGCCCCACTTTGTGCATCTCACAGCGCCTGGGTCCAGGCTCCGTCTGCCTTCCTTCTCTGCCCTCTTCAACACATGGGCTTCTCTCCTCATGCTCTCCCCTCATGAGCCCTTAAACTTATCTTCTGTGAAGATCAAGGAAGGGGGAGATGGGCAAAGCAGCACCAACGTCACCTAAAAACATGCAAAAAAGCATTTATGAGCATTGCACATTGCCCTCCCCGTGGGTTGTACTGTCTGGGGCAAAGTTGAACGGCCTTGTCTGGGTGTGAGGGAGGCTGGAGGAGATTACTATGTTAGCTGACACATTGCTGCCGGGACCAGAGTCAGGGCTCATGAGCCAGAAGGGATCTGATCGCAGACGTTGGCACCTGCAGTGTCTGTTCTGGTGGCTTATGGCCAGTGAGGAACCTCATGAGAATGGGCATCTATGACCACGCTCTGCTGTGGTCTTGTGTTAGAACAAACCTTATTCACTGCTCAGATAATTTCCAGTTCACAGGGATATTTCCCATTTCTTTTTTGTCCTCATGGAAACAATTCTACATTTATTCTTGGCTGAGTAAAATTTTCAAGGAAGACTTGAAATAAATGAGGAGTTATTCATGCTGCTAATTAGCAGACCAACAGTTTATTTTAGACAATCTAAGCTCTGAAATGAGAATAAAATGTGATTATTTCACAGCATTATGGTCAGGATGTACCAAAATAAGACTCAGAGGTGTTCACTGTTGTTGTCTTTATAGTTATTCATTCACAAGACACACTTTAATTCAACATCTCTTGTGGGCAGTCACTACTGCAGCCGGTCGGGGACGCGGCATAAACAAGCTGGAGAAGGCAGGTGTCCTCACACCCCAGCTCACTGATAAGGCAATGAACAAGTAGACTAGGTAGGTCATTTCAGGTAAAATGGTAAAAAGAAGACAAAAACGGGTAAGATGGTCAGGGATAGTCTCTGCAGAAGGGATTTTGAGCTGTGAACATTTTCTCTTGAGACCTAATTCTCCAAATATCCAAGTTACAAGTAAGATGTTCTTGGCAAATATACAGTTACTTTCTGGGGAAAAGCATTAATTTTGTTGTAGGTTCCCTTTATCCTAGAGGCAATAATATGGACTAATTCATAGGTTTCTCGTCCCCAACAGAGGGTTCTCTAATTCACCTTTGAGTCAGCCCATTAAACTTCATCAGACAAAATTTGCCAAGAAAAGTTAGATTCTGTGCATTTTTATTGCCTGCTCTCCTTGACTTCTGCTTTGTTACATCCTTGCTGTGGTTCTTAATGAGGTAACTCTTCTCTGAGAGCCAAGGTCACGCCTCTCCTTACAGATTCTACAGGAGA
Source organism: Ovis canadensis (assembly GCF_042477335.2). Lineage (NCBI taxonomy): Eukaryota > Metazoa > Chordata > Mammalia > Artiodactyla > Bovidae > Ovis > Ovis canadensis. The sequence continues at coordinate 53,179,734 of NC_091267.1, read as the reverse complement.
GGGTCACCACACCCGTCAGGGCTCTGAAGAGATACACGCACTGATGAATATTTAAAATAGCACTTCACACCTTGATTGAATCAAGTGCATTAAAATAGCCCTGACAAAAATACCCCTGTAGCCTCCACTGGAAGTTGCTGGAACTCTGTTCCCACAGAGCTACATCTGGGCCAGCTGGTGGGGGAACTGACATGTGGCCTGTTTAAGGTTCCAGCCCTTGGTGCCAGTGGCCTAGGAAGTGTGTCATGAGGCACGATTTGGAGAAAAGTATCTTTATACTCTGTGCTTCTTTCTTTTCTCATAGATTCTGTTTTCACATAAGCATACTTCTTTTAAAAATCAGATGAATGGATAAGAAAGCTGTGGTATATATATACAATGGAGTATTACTCAGCCATTAAAAAGAATACATTTGAATCAGTTTTAATGAGGTGAATGAAACTGGAGCCAATTATACAGTGTGAAGTAAGCCAGAAAGAAAAACACCAATACAGTATCAGTTCAGTTCAGTTCAGTCGCTCAGTCGTGTCTGACTCTTTGCGACCCCATGAATCGCAGCACGCCAGGCCTCCCTGTCCATCACCATCTCCCGGAGTTCACTCAGACTCACATCCATCGAGTCCGTGATGCCATCCAGCCATCTCATCCTCTGTCGTCCCCTTCTCCTCCTGCCCCCAATCCCTCCCAGCATCAGAGTCTTTTCCAATGAGTCAACTCTTCGCATGAGGTGGCCAAAGTACTGGAGTTTCAGCTTCAGCATCATTCCTTCCAAAGAAATCCCAGGGCTGATTTCCTTCAGAATGGACTGGTTGAACACCACAGTTCAAAAGCATCAATTCTTCGGCACTCAGCCTTCTTCACAGTCCAAATCTCACATCCATACATGACCACAGGAAAAACCATAGCCTTGACTAGACGGACCTTAGTCAGCAAAGTAATGTCTCTGCTTTTGAATATACTATCTAGCTTGGTCATAACTTTTCTTCCAAGGAGTAAGCGTCTTTTAATTTCATGGCTGCAGTCACCATCTGCAGTGATTTTGGAGCCCAAAAAAATAAAGTCTGACACTGTTTCCACTGTTTCCCCATCTATTTCCCATGAAGTGATGGGACCAGATGCCATGATCTTTGTTTTCTGAACGTTGAGCTTTAAGCCAACTTTTTCACTCTCCTCTTTCACTTTCATCAAGAGGCTTTTAGTTCCTCTTCACTTTCTGCCATAAGGGTGGTATCATCTGCATATCTGAGGTGATTGATATTTCTCCCTGCAATCTTGATTCCAGCTTGTGATTCTTCCAGTCTAGCATTTCTCATGATGTACTCTGCATAGAAGTTAAATAAGCAGGGTGACAATATACAGCCTTGATGTACTCCTTTTCCTATTTGGAAGCAGTCTGTTGTTCCATGTCCAGTTCTAACTGTTGCTTCCTGACCTGCATACAGATTTCTCAAGAGGCAGGTCAGGTGGTCTGGTATTCCCATCTCTTTCAGAATTTTCCACAGTTTATTGTGATCCACACAGTCAAAGGCTTTGGCATAGTCAATAAAGCAGAAATAGATGTTTTTCTGGAACTCTCTTGCTTTTTCCATGATCCAGCGGATGTTGGCAATTTGATCTCTGGTTCCTCTGCCTTTTCTAAAACCAGCTTGAACATCAGGGAGTTCACGGTTCACGTATTGCTGAAGTCTGGCTTGGAGAATTTTGAGCATTACTTTACTAGCATGTGAGATGAGTGCAATTGTGCAGTAGTTTGAGCATTCTTTGGCATTGCCTTTCTTTAGGATTGGAATGAAAACTGACCTGTCCAGTCCTGTGGCCACTGCTGAGTTTTCCAAATTGGCTGGCATATAGAGTGCAGCACTTTCACAGCATCATCTTTCGGGATTTGAAACAGCTCTACTGGAATTCCATCACCTCCACTAGCTTTGTTCATAGTGATGGTTTCTAAGGCCCACTTGACTACACATTCCAAGATGTCTGTCTCTAGATTAGTGATCACATCATCATGATTATATATGTCGTGAAGATCTTTTTTGTACAGTTCTTCTGTGTATTCTTGCCACCTCTTCTCTATATCTTCTGCTTCTGTTAGGTCCAGACCATTTTTGTCCTTTATCGAGCCCATCTTTGCATGAAATGTTCCCTTGGTATCTCTAATTTTCTTGAAGAGATCTCTAGTCTTTCCCATTCTGTTGTTTTCCTCTATTTCTTTGCATTGATCACTGAAGAAGGCTTTCTTATCTCTTCTTGCTATTCTTTGGAACTCTGCATTCAGATGCTTAAATCTTCCTTTTTCTCCTTTGTTTTTTGCTTCTCTTCTTTTCACAGCTATTTGTAAGGCCTCCCCAGACAGCCATTTTACTTTTTTGCATTTCTTTTCCATGGGGATGGTCTTGATCCCTGTCTCCTGTTCAATGTCACGAACCTCATTCCATAGTTCATCGGGCACTCTATCTATCAGATCTAGGCCCTTAAATCTATTTTTCACTTCCACTGTATAATCATAAGGGATTTGATTTAGGTCATACCTGAATGATCTAGTGGTTTTCCCTACTTTCTTCAATTTCAGTCTGAATTTGGCAATAAAGAGTTCATGATCTGAGCCACAGTCAGCTCCTGGTCTTCTTTTTGTTGACTGTATAGAGCTTCTAATTTAGAAAGATGGGAACAATAACCCTGTATGCGAGACAGCAAAAGAGACACAGCTCTGTGGGAGAGGGAGAGGATGGGATGATTTGGGAGAATGGCAATGAAACATGTATAATATCATATAAGAAATGAATCGCCAGTCCAGGTTTGATGCATCAGACAGGGTGCTCGGGGCTGGTGCACTGGTATGACCCAGAGGGATGGTACGGGGAGGGAGGTGGGAGAGGGGGTTCAGGATGGGGAACACGTGTACACCCGTGGCGGATTCATGTTGATGTATGGCAAAACCAATACAATATTGTAAAGTAATTAGCCTCCAATTAAAATAAATAAATTTAAATTGAAAAAAAAATCTTTTTATTTATTTACCTGGCTGTGGTATGCAGGTTCCTATTGTCATTGTGTGTGTGTTAGTCACTCAGTTGTGTCCAACTTTTTGTGACCCCCATTGACTGTAGCCCGCCAGTCTCTTCTGTCCACAGGATTTTCCAGGCAAGAATACTGGAATGGGTTGTCATGCTCTCCTCAAGGTGATCTTCCTGACCCAGGGATCGAATCCACGACTCCTGCATTGTAGGCAGATTCTTTACTATCTGAGCCACCAGAGAAGCCCATTGTCATTAACTGGGTAAAAAGAATTTTTATATCATTCATAATCTCTGGGTTTTGTTTTCATGTCAGTTCTGTTATTGTCATCTCAATTTTACATAGCTGCAAAAGATGAAAAGTATTGTTTTTTAGGATGCATCTTTGGTGGTGTCTGTTGAGGGTCTTAGAAACACAGACCCCCACACACATACCTTTACATACGCTAGAAGCTTGCCACAACACGTCCAAAGTTATCATGAAACATTTTGCTGCTTGTATGTCAAAGCAAGAGGTAAGACTGCTTAAACGTTATTGCCATCTCCCAGAACCCTAGACATGCTACTGTAATCATGTCTAGCTTGAGTTTCCTGAACAATCTAAATTAAACATTCTAAAATGAATGTATTTATTTAACTTGTCTCAGATATGTGTACCTCTACCAAAGTCATCATTCTACAAGATGCTTTTTTCATAGTCTCTAGTCTAGAAGATTCTTAAGCAAATATTTTTACATTTAAAAAAAGAGAGGAAAAAACAAGAAGTACTCCCTCCAGTTTCATATGCATGCTTGCATGCTCAGTCACTTCAGTCCTATCCAGTTTTTTGCAACATCATGGACTGTAGCCCATCAGACTCCTCTGTCCATGGGATTCCCCAGGCAAGAATCCTGGAGTGGGTTGTCATTTCCTCCTCCAGGGGATCTCTCTGACCCAGGGGTCTAACCCACATCTCCTGCATTGGCAGGCGGGTTCTTTACCCACTGAGTCACCTGGGAAGCCCCAGGTTAATTTAAAACAACTCAAATGACTTGTGCTCCCAAAGCCTTTGGGCAGGCTTGGGAGCCTAGACCTATATCAAGTAAAGTGGCTGTTTCAGCTGCTTTCCCAGGAAACACTCCCAGGCAGTGAGTGCCTGCAAGGAATGGATGTTGTTTTTATCATTTCATGTCAGAATTCCTCCTTCTGATGTTGAAGTTTTGGTGTTTTGAAAGGAAATAAACAATATTCTTAAAATAAGTTGTCAGCATCTTGTTTTGTACAGCTGACAAGAAGGGTGACATGAGGGTGTAGCTGAAGACACTTGAAGATAACTTGTCATTTTCAGAGGCCAGACAGAGCCCTCGGTGTCTTTTTCAGACGAATTTCAGACAGGCTTATTTTTGTTTTCAGGTAAATTGTCAAGGGGTTAAAAAAAAATGTTCAACTCTGTTTAGAGTTCATGTAGAAGCTGCATAAACCATTATTTGAAAGAAATTGCATCAGTTCTTATCTGCATGAAAACAGGACTTTTGGCACAAATTTATCACACCATTTACATTTTATTTGAATGAATTTACATAGTGAATAAAAAGAAGTAGGTGTATTTGTTAACACAGAAATATTTAAAGATGACAACATTGGGACTACAGGATGTAAACGTCCTTTTAAGCCAGGGTCCAGGATTAGACATGTTGTTTTTTCTAAATGAGCAGAACAGACTGAGGAAGACTTGATCTACGTCTGTGCTGTGAAAAAGACAAAGGTGATGGCCTTAAGAGGTACTGATTATTCTTTACACAGAGAGCCAGGCACTGTAGAGTGTAAGCCCCCGACCCTGGTCTCTGGACCTGAATTGCCAGCATCACACAGTCAAGAGTCAAAAGCAGAGGAGTACCTGCCACTCCGGGGTGAGAGGTCGGATAAACCTAAGGCGTCTGGGTGCTCATCATGGAAACTTCCAGCACCGCTCAGCCTCTGTGGTTTGTCTGGAACAGTTTTGTCGACTCAAGAGTTGCTGTTCACTCGCTAAGTCGTCTCTGACTCTTTGCAGCCCCATAGACCACAGCACACCAGGCTCCCCTGTCCTTCACTATCTCTCAGAGTTTGCTCAGATTCATGTCCATTGTGTCAGTGATGCTGTCTAACCATCTCATCCTTTGTCGCCCGCCCCCTTCTCCTCCTGCCCTCAATCTTTCCCAACATCAGGGTCTTTCCCAATGAATCAGCTCTTCACATCAGGTGATGGTGGACATCATTTCAGATCCATTCTCTTCTCTTCACATCTGTTCCCCTGTGTGTGGTCACACCTCGCTCACTGGTTCCATCTGGAGACGCACACCTCTTATTTCCAGGAGCTCCATGTGGTTTCTTCAGTTGCCGTCTTTTCTCTCTGCTCCGCTTGTTTTCCTGTCGTGATGCTCAATCTTCTCCCCTATCTTAAGCACTTTGTCTTTTGTTCTCTTGCTTGGAGTAGTTCTCAATTTTGTCTTCTATCCCTTTGATTTTTTTTTTTTTTTAACTATACTACGATTTTTTTCCTTCAGTTTCTGAGAACATGTCCTTCTTCTCTGATTTGTTTCTCTGTTACATCCTGTTCTTATTTGAAGGGTGCATGTCTTTTCTTAACTCTCAGACAGTATCTGAGGCTGTGGTTTTCCTGCTCCCTTGCATGTTGATTTGTCGTCCAATTAGGTCGGCTGGCTTCTCTCTCCCATGTGAGAGACATTTCTCAAATTGTTACCATCTTTCTCCAAGTTCTTTCTTGAGGACGGGGCACCTGCAGTCCTTGCCTGCGTGCTCGGAGCCTGCCAGATGGTGGGGCTCAGGGGCAGTGGTCAGGAGGGACCTGGCCGACGCCAAGGAGTCAACATCACCGCCAGGGGTCTCCCAACAGAGCCTTGCTTCCAGAGGTGTCCTGGTGGGTGTTTGTCATATAATCTCTCTGAAGACTCCTGTCTCCCAGCTTACCCATTTTTGAGCCTCAAAACTGTGTGGACCTCTCTGATCCTCCGTCATTTTTGTTCTCGTCCTTTGTCTTTATGCATTTATAACCTTTATTCATTTATTAATTATTTTAGTATCGAGAGAAAGGATTGATTATCGAGAACAAATGATAAATTCAGTTTTCCAGTCTGCCATTTTTCCCTAACTTATGTTTAAAACTTTATTTATCCCAAATAATAATTCCACTAATAGCATAGGACTTAATTTCTAACTCCCTTCAGTCGTTCTGCCTCGTTATACCTGTACCTTCCTCTTAATATACGTACAAAATATAAGATTTTCTACAATGAATCTTTGTTTGGTTTGGCTCTGTAAATTTTATGATAATGACTGATGAAAGTACTGTGTTCAAAAGGATCGTCAAAGGCATGGTCTTAATTTTATATGCACAGAACTTCTGAATTTATTGTTGCCTTCAGTTAACACTTTCATCCTGACAAGAGAGTACCTTGATGAAATGCATGCACATTTATCTGATTCTTTTGTCACTTGGCCTGTCATTTGCTTAGACTTCATTTTACCACATAGTGAAACTGAGCTGGGTAAAAATTTAAAAATAAACTTGCGGATGTATTTTTACTTTAGTAAGTAAGAGGGAAAACAGTATCCGACTTTAGCTAACACTTTTAATTCTCAAAATGACATGATTAATGACCCAATTTAGTAAAAGCACTGATAATGTAAGAATGATCAGCCCTGGGTCTTAAAATCACTTCTATCCATTATTATAAAATTCTCAAAGGTTAATATATATGTCTGATCTTACTGAACTAGGAAATAATTAAATGAGAATTCTATGGGGTTTTTTTTTCTATCTTTAAGGAAGAAGATTGCATATGAAATACTTAGCTTTATAGTAATTAGAGTTTTGATTTTCTAAAGATGCCATATTATTTGACATCTTAAAGATTTTATGAAGTATAAAATTCCAAACTACCTGAATTAAAAATATTATAGGAACCGTATCTTTACTGTTTTATTTTTAAGGATTTTATTAAGTGCAAAAACATACAGGCACACACTCACTCACTCACAGACACTTACCACTGCAGTTGTTATTCATAATTTGTTACAGAAAATAAGAATATAAGCTATCTGAATGCTTCTCTCCACCTTGGTACATAGAGCTGTTAACTCCCCTTGTAGAGCATGAACCATCAGTAAGAAACTTATAAATCAGAAATCTGAAATAAAGCTTTTAGTTATGAAAATACTAAGCCAGGTATGGTGGGTTTTAATTATCCCTTTGTCTCAATTATTCCCATTTTGATGAAATAATAAATACAGCATCATATTCCAGTTCCTGTTATTACAGATCTGTGCCCACACATGTCAGATTTAATATTCATTTGCCTGCCTTTATGTGGGGCCAGATGGAGAGGTATATTGGCTATTTATAAGAACTAGCTAGCTGTTATTACTGAATTTTCTGAATTACTTCAACAATAATAGTGGGTGTGTTGAGGGTGGTTTAGGATCACATTAGAAATGCCAGAACAGAAATCCGAAATAAATAACATGGTACCATGTACAGACAAATGATGGGACTGGTGACTCAGTTAGACACGTGGCATTGACCTCAGTTATAATAATAGACTCTCCAAAAGGTGCGGGTGTGAAGGAGAACAAATAGCTCTGCAGGTAATAGATGGACTTGGATCTTGGGGGCCTTTTATAGGACGCTGTGAGCATCAATTATGTAGTAAATGCCAAAATTAATTTCAGAAGATACAGCAATCCCAGTCCTGGTTAAATGCCCAACAGAAACGTGGGTATAAATTCACTGAAAGTCACATGCCAGAATGTGTGTAGCAGCACACTGATAGGAGCTCAAGCCTGAATCTTCCCAAATGCCCATCAGTTGCCAGTGATGCTCTGCACCTTGTTTACACAGTGGGGAAGGAGAAGGAGCAGACTAACCATGCAGCAACATGGATGTGACTCATGGACCAGTTGGAACCGAGACTTCCGAGCCAAACACCAAGGGCAAACCCTGAAAAGTTCCTTTAATCAAAGGGGCAAAAGCAGGCAAAATGGACCACTCCAGAAACTTCCACACTGTGTCACCCCTGGGAGATGCTCTATTTCTTCACCTGATGCTCCTGGCCGGCATGTGTTCAGTCCGTGAAAACAGCTAATAATCTGAGTGTTCTATGTATAAAGTCTACCATGAATTGAAAAAAGTTCAGAAAACAATTGCTTCAAAAGTATCAGAGGAGCCCTCCTGGCTGACATCTCTCCCATGTTTCTACAAGCCTGACCCTCTGTGTTTGGTGGACCTCGCAAGAGTGTGACATGAAACCAGTCTAGAGAACTCTCCATGGAAATCTGATGTTTCCAGAAGCAACAGCTGCAGCCCACTCCCCAGGCTTGGTGACCAACTCCAGGATCAGTTGGCCAGTCCCTCAGGCGCTCCTCATTGACATCCAGGTGCAGCTAGCTGGTTTTTCAGTTCTCACTGGAGTTTGAGTTTGCAGGACTCATCTTAGGTTTTAACCTGCTTTGCATGGCTCTCTCACAGAGAAAAGTGAATGAACAAGCAGAGCAATATGTGGAAATTTCCCTGAGTTGGGAATTAGGAGACTCACTTTTCTGCCCTGTATGCTGCGTTCGTTTCCCAGCCATTGGCTTTTTCTTGAATCTTTTCACTTACCTTCGGTTCGAGGGGAGAAACAACTTCTCCTGTGAGACAACAGGTCTGGCAGAGAGACAAATTGGGAGAGTGAACAGTCACCTTAAGTTCCTTCCAGTAGGATTTATATTTCATGAAAAGCCACAGTTTTATCCTGGAATTAAGCCTCACGAGCATCTACCTCCCACAGCCATGAAAGAGGCATGCAGTCTGCTGTCAGACGGAAGTTGGCCTGGCTTCCGGGCTTTTCACACCACAGGGGATGCTGGGATCTTAGGAAGAATGAAACAGCAGGACCACTCACCTGAGCCTCTCTCAAAGTGACCCGCGCGCACTGACACTCTGTCTCTCATCCCCACCGCCTGGGCCTTTGTCTGAGGATTCTCTGCTGGTGATTCACCAGCACTAAAACATCTTTTGAAGGAGAACAAAGAGGCAGGCTTTGGGAAGCCGCAGCATGTCACATCCAAACACAGGAGCGTCCGCTGCCCTTGGCCGGCCCCCTCCTGCTCCCACACCCTCCACAGACCTGGCCCTCGAGGGAAGGAGATGAATGTATGGTGTTAACTAAGCAGCGTGAGAAAGTGTGTATGGGGAGCCACGTATGGGTGGTCCTGTGAGGGTCTCCAGCCGATCTAAGAGTGTCAAGAAGAGTTTCCCCAAAAGATACCTTCTGGGTCCTGAAGGATGAGTAAGTGTCAACCAAGCGAATGTGGGAAGAAGGGATATTCTACCTGAGACACAGGACATGCATGTTGGTGTGTGCGTGTGTGGGTGTGTGATTGCCTGTAATTTTAACCTTGCATAACTCGAGCCTGGACTTGGGTGGTGATGATGGGGGATGAAGGGGACACATGAGGCTAAAGAGTGGCTGGAGCCGATCCCGTGGTCCTAAACCTTCCAGCCTGTCCTGGCTGCAGGCCTTCTCAGCCTCGCAGGTAAGAGGTTGAGAGTTCAGATGTTTCGTCTTGCCTTCATGTCTGAGCTGGTTCAGCCAGGCTGGGTCTCTCCCCCAGGTGCCAGGCTGGAGGCTGACTGTGTCTGTCACTAGCACGTCTGATGGAGTGAGAGAAAGGGCTGGCTCCTCCTTCTCCTCTTACTAGGACAGAATAGTAGACCTTCTTTCTGTGAGTTCATCCTTCAGCTGGTCCGGGATGTTTTTCTAACACTTGTAACTGTGGTTTTGTTGCTGATAATCCACCGAGAAATTTTTGAATGACATGTCAACATTGGGTTTCTGTTGTGTGCCAAGATTTTTGACATATGACGCTGAACTTAATTATCACAACACACATTTTACAAGAGACCTGATCTCCATCTCAGAGCTGAGGAAACCATGGTTGATTTTGGCCATCTCCCTGGTTATGGGTGAGGCTGTTTCATGAGCTCTCTGTGCTCCTCCCTCCCTGCTTCTCTACCATGAGGACCCCACTGCCCTGGCCTGAGCACCTCCCAGAGGCCCCCACCTCCTTCTCCATCACATTGGATGTCAGGATTTCAACATATAAACTGGGGTGGAGGGTGATGCAAACATTAGGACCACAGCATGGATGAACTGTTTATTCCAGAAATGTTATTGAAATACTGCTGTGCTCGGGTAATATGGTGAGAGCTGGGAGAAGTGATAAAGGATATGTAAGACTCTCAATGACCTTGTTGTCTAATAAGGTTGAAAATACAGGAAACATATGAATGCAGGTGATTTAATGCAAAGCAGAGAATGATGAGCATCTCAAAAGAAGCACAGATGAGTGCTTAGGGTTTCGGGGGAGGGAGAGATTAATTTGTGGTGCAGTTGACACAGAAAGCTTTCCAGAGGAAGTGATGTTCATGCTGTAAAGTGAGAGAACTCAGCCAAGTGAACCTGTAGGGGAGGAGAGGAGGTAGGAGGAGAGGCGGGACGAGGGGGAGATGGTTTCTTGGTCGAAGAACCCCTCAAGTTCCCTCAGCAAGGCCAGATCCAAACATAAGCATCGCCTCTCTCCCCTGCGTTATCGTCATTGGAAATGGGTATTTGTGTGTGTGTGTGTGTGTGTGTGTGTGTGTGTGTGTGGTGTGCACTGTTCATTGCACCTCCAATACCAGGAACAGTTCTTGGCATCTGGTAGGCCCTCAGTTAGTATTTGGGGGAGGAAGAAGGAGAGAAGGGGGAAGGGATCTGAACTTGAATTTGGTCCTCATCTCCAAGTAGGCAGACGGTGGCTCTTACAGAGTTGATGAAAATGTGAGCCAGATGGTGCCTGCTATACTTAGCTTAAGTGTACACTGGAGCAATTTAAAAACACCTTGCTTCCTATTTACTATCATCTGGATGTGAAATATCCAGTTTTGGGAAACAGTAATTATAATGTCGAACTCAGGCCGTCTCCGAGTTGCCTGTGATTGGTAGGACAGAAGAGGAAAACTGCCCAGGAGTGGTACACAGGAACGCAGTGGTTTTGTGCTCTTGAAACAGGTGAATCAGTGGGTATCTTTAAGAAGTCCTTTTGCATCCCTCTTGTTTGTGTTTACCAATAAGGACACATAGTCATCAGAGGCTCAGAGGAGCCTGTGAGAGTCACTGTCATAGGCTCGCTTGTGATTCCTCCACTGTTCTGGAAGTGAAGTGTTCCCTAAATACATGTTGTCACTCCTTGGTCTTCATTTGGTTTTTTTTTCCCACACATTCCTCCAATTATACCTGTGTCATAGCTTTATTGTAAATGCAACCAAGCTCTGTCAGTGTTTGTGGTTACACGATAATAACTTTTTTTTTACCTATTTTGAACTCGCTTTTTTTTTTGAGCCTTTGTTCTATCACGGTTTCTAAAAACAAAGGAAGCAATGCCCATATCAGTGTATGAATGTGTTAGCCTTTAATTTTAATCAGATAAAATTCAGACATGTACAAAACACGAGAGAATAGTTTTTGTTCCACCAAAGATTCCCGCCCATCTTCGTTGTTTTGTTATCAGTATATCCAGTTCTATAAAGTATTTTCTCATAATTTTATCTTTCCTGAAATTGCTTTTTGGGAACTATCAAGTGAAAGATGCAATATACACACAAATTGAATTAAGCATGAAAGACAGATGATTCAGGCTCCGTTCTTCTGGTGTGCTGGGGAGTTAACCAGGCACAGTTCATTAACACTAATGGAAAAATTCATCATTTACCATGAGCTTCTCTAGACATCGTAGGGCAATTTCTCCCCCTAATTTGCTATATAATTTGATTACTTCTAAATATACTAAGATTCGAAAAGGAGGTATTTTATCAATCATGCATCTTAAAGATTACTTCTCATTAATTTAAATATGAATTCCTTTGAGACTAGACTTCCTCTCCCCAAATCAATTATCTTCTATAAATATGTCCATGATTTCCTAGGCTCTATAGCCTTCTTTACGTTTCCAGATAATAAAAGCATATACTTGCCATAGTTTAACTATAACTTACATTCTCTTTGTGTTTTAAGTATGGCTCAAGATTCAGAAAAAAATTAATTGTTTTTCTTAATTTGACTCCGAAATCTCTATGGAGTAGAGATTTGGGACTTCCCTGGTGGTTCAGTGATTAAGAATCTGCCTGCCAATGCAGGGGATACAGGTTTGATCCCTGCTCTGGAAGATCCCACATGCTGTAGGGCAGCCAAGCCCACATGCCACAACTAAAGCGTAGTCCCTGCTTGCCAGAGAAAGCAAAGCAGCAACAAAGATACGTGTATGTGTGTAGAAATGGACTCACAAATGTGCTGATGTCACATATCGGAGATAATGTTTGGCTCTATCGCCAAAAGACTAAATTTGAAACCATAGGGGTCTCAAGCCTACTTAGGATTAGAGGTTTCCCTCCAGAAGCAGAGACACTCCCAGCCTGCAAAGGACTTCGTAAATACTGAGCAATCATACTTCACCACCTTCAAATCTTCTCTTTGGACTTAAAGTAAAAATTCACATTAGGACACATCTTAGCTCTGCAGCCCACTGCCTAAGAGGGTCACCTTCCATCCTAGTGAGCATGCAAACTGCTTCTGGATACAGATTCCATTAGTGATGGTGCCCATGGGTACCAGGAAGGCTCACTGGCCTCGGCTTGTCTTTTCTTTTGCATGCTAAGTCGTTTCAGTTGTGTCTGACTCTGTGACCCTGTGGACTGTAGCCCACCAGGCTCCTCTCTACATGGGAGTCTTCACGCAAAAACTGGAGTGGGTTGCCATGCCCTCCTCCAGGGGATCTTCCTGACCCAGGGACTGAACCCACATCTCTTGCTTCTCCTTCACTGGCAGGTGGATTCTTTACCCCTAGGGCCACCTTTCTTATCTTTGCTTCAGTGGGAAAAGAAAATGTTAGAAAGAGGCAACAGTAAAGTATATGAAAAAGGAATGAAAATCTCTGCCATTTCTAAAGGAAACGAGAAAGTGGGGAAAACAGAGTCTGTTGGAGACCGTCTTGGGTTGAAGTCTGACTGGTCCAGGTGTCTTCTGGGCACACGGTGGCTTCTGGGAGCCATGAGGTCAGTGAGAGTATGGGCCATGCTTGTGTGTGTTTGCATTTGTGCATTTGTCAGCCAGGGAATCCATGACATTTAGTAGATTCTCAAAAAGGATTTCAACTCCAAAGAGCCTCTGGAATAATATTTGCTAATCCTTCAGGAATGATTAGGTGGCACAGTGGTAAAGAATTTGCCTGCCAATGCAGGAGCCACAGGAGACATGGGTTTGATCCCTGGGTGGGGATGATCCCCTGGAGAAGGAAATGGCAACCCACTCCAGTATTCTTGCCTGGAGAATCCCACGGACAGAGGAGCCTGGCAGGCTACAGTCCATGGGGTCACAGAGAGTGGGGCACGACTGAGCACGCATACCCAGCATCGATCAGAAAGGACCTGCAGAGGAGAGAGAGCCTTAGAGAAAGAGGCTGGCAGGAGGCGGCTTACCGAGACAGAGATACAAGACCCTGGACGGTCACTGTGATGGTGACCACACTCCTCTATGGTGCATGGACACACTCGCATCAGTGACGCTTGCACACGTGATGTGCACAATAAAACCAGAAGGAAATGGGGGAAATGTTGATGGTTTGCTCTGGGAAACCATCTACTAACATTCTATATTAGAAAGTTTATAATTTATAAATTATATATAGGTTTTCTAAAAACAGAAACTTCAGTATATAGCTTACAAGCTAAAATGAGGACAAGTAAAACCTTGTTCAGGCCCTAAGATAGTAAAATTTCTAGTAGTTTTCATGGTCTGAATATACAAGTAAACCTTGCATGTGGGTAGAAAGTATGGGGCAGAAATTGAAGTCTGTAAAGAATCAACACATTTAAGATTTCACTGTCAAACTGGTTAAATTTAATGAGACAATAGAGATTTAAACCATTTAAAAAATCTAACAAAGTGAACATTTAGAACCCTGAAACTTCCAAAGAACATCTACCTCGAGGGTAAAGTCATAGGTTGATTTCATCTTTCCATCTTTCCCATCAAGTGATGCTTTAAAAAGTGGCCCATCGCTGGTCTAGATAGAAACGGGGCCTCTTATCAGAGAGAAGCTGGCATATGATACCACTGAGAAGAGTGTGTGGTTTCAACTAAAGAGAAACCCTGAGTTACCTCCACTAGTTTCCTTCCTCCAAAACATCTCTGCCTTCAAATATCCCCAAACACACACGTCTGCACAGACCCACAGTCTCTTGAACGCTTCAGCGTGCCAAACACAGGAGGTGGCAGGTGGGAGTGGAGGTGCTTCCCCAGAAAGCTCAGCTCCGGAGGGAAGGGAAGAAAGCAGCCAGCACAGCCTTGCTCCCGCCCCCCTCTGCAAATGGCCCACCTGCCCTGAAACCTGATTCTGCCTCACTCAGTTTTCAGGATGGGGTCATTGTCAGTCAGTGCCTCTAGCTCTGAGATCAGGTCCTATAGAGCCACACGGAGAGCAGTGGATGCGCCTGAATAATCTGTGCTGTTGCAAATTGGTCCTAGTTTCAGCTTTCTGGGATTGCACAGCTAATGCAAGCAGAGAGCTTAAAATGTCAGCTTATCTAGGCAGATTTGCCAACAAACACACACAACTGGAACATTTCTATTGAAACTATTTTTGTACGGGCAAGTTTTTAAAAGATGGTAATTAGCAAAATTAAAGACAAAAGAAAACTTTTTCTGCCTTTTCAAATACTGTCTACCTGCAGCACCAAGCTGGAGCCCCACCTCCTGCCTGGAGCCTCCTCCACCCCCGTGCCACCCCAGCCACATCTCTCTTGTCTAAAGGATGCTCTTCTGTGTGAAATCACACAGCCTCCCATTACCGAGAGGCTCTTAGGAAATCTGTCCCTGCTGCTGCAGCTGGAGACCAGGAACCACTCAGCTGCTCCTGGGGTGCCTGGCTTAGGGGGGTAATGTGGGAAGCTGAGACCCTCGCTTAGTGCCAGAGAGACCCGATGTCCTGGCATGTGGTGGAATTCATACTCTGAGCAGCCGTCTGTCTCTGCTCATCTGCAGAAAGAGACCACAGGGTCCCTCAGTCTGCTGTTTAAAACACTGGAAACAGGGAACATGATCTTAGCCCCACATGTGGCATCTCATCATACTCAGAGGGTTAGGCTTCAGGGTTTGATGCCCAGATTGAAGCCTCCGAACCCCACGGCCTGGTTTTCTACAGTCTGCATCAGAACCAGCTTCCTTCTGCTGCTGATGCTGCTGCTCTGGTCCAGACCCTTGGCCTGCCTGCCATCAGCTCCCGCCCCCCCATCCCGTCCCTCAGCCTGCTCCTCTTTTGGCCAGAGCTGCCAGTATGACCTTCCCGACCTTTAACCTTTCTTTCCCAATTCAGGAACCTCCAGCATCTCTGGGAAGTTGAAGCAATCAGGCCCCCACACGGTGAGAAAGGGTCTCCGCCCTGTTTCCTGGCCTGGTGGTCTTCTCCCAGAATCTTTCATCTCTCTGTCTCCACGCCTGGGACTGATGAGGCCAGACTTATTTCAAGAACCTGCCCCCTGTTCCCTCCTTGGTCCTAGAGTAATTAACAGCAGCGGCAACAACAAAACAATTTTATGAAAACATTCCCTTCCCAGAGTGTGTTTATTTAATGAAATAATGCATATAATGTAATATACACTTATAGTGCCTGATACATAGTATATGCTTAAGAAGTATGTATTGCTGTTGTTATGGTTATATTATTATTAAACACGTACTATGAGTAGTAACAATAAACTCACAATATAATATCCACAGCTTTTGCCTTTTAAAGATTTTTTTAATGGGGACCATTTTTAAAGTCTTTATTGAATTTGTTACAACATTGCTTCCATTGTTTCTGTTCAGGTCTTTTTGGCCTCAGGGCATGTGAGATGTTAGCTCCCCAACCAGAAAACGAACCTGCAACCCCTGCATTGGAAGGCAAAGTCTTCACCACTGGACTGCCAGGGAAGTCCCTGCTTTTGCCTTTTAGATTTTTAATTAATTTCTTTTTGGACCCTCAGATCAAAGACCCTTGAGCTAGGCTCTGTACAGTTGTCCAGGTTCCCTAATGTCTAACGCAGTGCTGTGCATACAGCTGTTGCTGTTCAGTTGCTAAGTCGTGTTCAACTCTTTGCAACCCCATGGACTGCATACAGAATGCCAGACTTCCCTTGACCCTCACCATCTTTCCGAGTCTGTTCAAATTCATGTCCATTGAGTCGGTGATGTCATCCATCTCATCCTCTGTCACCCGCTTCTCCTCCTGTCCTCACTCTTTCCCAGCATACAGTGGCATACAGTAAATGTTTGTGGATGGAATCTTGGCAGCATTTCTGCCCTCCCCCCGGCTCCTGGCCTCCACTCACACAGGGTCTGCTTGGACACTTGCATGGCCAAGTTAGGTGGAATCTTGTATTTGGCTGTGTAGAAGAAACATTAGTTTGTGTGTATGTGGGTGTGAATATTTAAATTCTCATTTAAAACATGTTAGGATGGAATGCAAAATCTTTTTTCTGGCAGAAAGTCAAACCTGTCTCTTCTCTATTTTCTCCTCCTTTCTCACGGTTTTTATAAATTACCGCTTGTCCCAATAAAAAATTATCCAGATGGCCAGTTCCTCACATCACATTTTATTCCATGCAGAGAACGTGTCTTTGTTTCTAAAGAATTCCTTTTTCACCACATGTTCTATTCTTGAAACAACTCGGTAAATTTTGGAATGAAATTGAAAAAAAAAAACACTGAATGGCTTAAATTCTCTCAAACTGTTCTGATTTTCCTACCTTTCTCTCTGTATGATCAACAATGCCAGAGACATTACGTAAATACATTAACATCATAAATATCCATTTGGCAACGTACCCACTGTGTACAGGACGATAATGTCAAGTATTCCACCACTTTTATTTATATATGATGCATTCAGAGAAAAGTCTAATCCCAGAGGGAGTTTGGCATAGAACTTAAAAGCCTAGATCCTAGCATGAGTCTGCCTGTGTCTCAAACCCGACTCCAGTATCCTACCTGTGTGGCCTTGTATGACTGACTTCACCTCTCTGTACCTCAATTGCTTCATCTATAAACTGCAGATAATAATAGAACCTATCTTGAGGGATGTTGTGAGAATTCAGAAACTTAACGTATAAAGAGAGCTTAAGTCAGGGCATGACACAGAGTAAAAACTATAGAACTATGATCTGTTTTAGATATTATGAGTATTAGATGAATCAAGCTGTGTTTAGGTATCAACTTCTCTTTAAATTTTTGAATGATTTTACTGCCTAAATTTAGTAGAAATAAAAGAATTCATATACATATTTTAGATTAGTCTGGTTGTCTTATATAAAATATTTTGCATGTTGATTCTCAGTAACAAATAGTTAAAACAAATTACTTGAACAGTATGTCAAGATAGCTTATGGTAGAAAAAGTAGTGTTGAGTTATATTTTCTTGAAAGAAGTAAGTGTTCATTTTTATCCACAATTACATGGGTGCCCCTAATCTTTAGGCTTCCCAGGTGGCACCAGGGGTAAAGAACCCGCCTGCCAATGCAGAAGATGCAAAAGACTTGTGTTCAATCCCTGGATTGGGAAGATCCCCTGGAGGAGGGCATAGTAACCCACTCCAGTATTCTTGCCTGGAGAATCCCATGGATACAGTCCTTAGGGTCGCCACAACGACACAACTAAAGTGACTTAGCACTAATCTTTAATATCTCAGCGTGGTTTATTTAAACTTTAAAAAAAAAGTTTTAATATCTTTATTAAAGATAGTTTAATAATCTTTAATAACTCAGTGTTGCATGCCCTAATCTTTAATATCTCAGTGTGGTTTATTTAAACTTAAAAAAAAGAGAAATATATAAAATCCTCCCTTCCAGATTTAATAAGAGTGCTAATGTTGATTATTGCTAATTGGGATGATACTGCTTTATGCACACTAAATTGCAGTACAAGTTTGCCTTTGGTATGTTAACTGATTTAGGGGAAAGAGAATTGGCAATCAACTCCAGGAGTCTGAGGAAAGCCTAATATTGAGACCTTAGATTGCTGGTCTATATATGTATCATTTGTACTTGCTCACAATTCTCATAGAAGTAAAATAGTAACACTTTTAAGTCCTAGTTAGCTTTTGTAAGTTTCCATAGAAAATATTACAGGAATTCTACAATTATAGCAACCTGCCTTTTGGTGTTTATCATGCCTTTTATTACTGTCGGCCAAAAGGTCAATGTTACCTTCAAAATAAAAATTGTCCATTTAACATACTGGGCACATTTAAACTGTCCACATGTTAAAGTTGGATGGCAGTGAGGCAAAGGTTTGTCTTCCCGCCCTGTTTCCTGGCACACCCCCTGTTCTTCAAGTCTCTGTCCCCATCCTCTGAGGAGGCAGCATCCAGAGCTTCCTTGCTGCCTTTGCTGCAGGAGGCAAGCCCCTCAGATGGTCTGTTCCATGAACACTTCCAAATACTTAGCCTCCTCTCACTCCAATTAAATTCTTATCTTTTGAAGACAACCCAGGAGAGTTTGGAGAAGGAAATGGCAACCCACTCCAGTGTTCTTGCCTGGAGAATTCCAGGAATGCGGGAGCCCCGTAGGCTGCCGTCTATGGGGTCGCACAGAGTCAGACGCGACTGAAGCGACTTAGCAGCAGCAGGAGACTTTAGCATCTAACGTCCCGGCTTAGATATATTGTCTTGTCTAGATCTGAGAAAGAAAGACTACAATTGGCTAGTAAAATTATTGAGACTAAGCTATATGATGCGGTGAGCCTCCTGAAGATTGCATTAGGGAAGAACTCTTCATAGTCTCACTGCAGCCTAAGTCCTGGGCTACGTGAGGACATGTTCCCAGACCAGGCTCCTCCTGGGAGCTATTGGCCTTTCTTGGATGACTTCACTCTTCTGGATCAGCAAGAAGGTTGTCAGCAACCTGACACTCTTCCTGAAATACCGCTGACCTCTGGGTTTTACTTATGTTTTGAAGTACCCAAGGGGCTGTTTCATCTTTCCCAGTCTGCTTGAATGTGTAAAGCCTCTAACGTCATGTCATGGAGAGAAGATGCTAATAGATACCTGGGCAGGGAAGGAATTCAGAGCGGGGGCCAAGGCACTCAGGCCAGAAGGACTCTTGGTGCCCAAGGTCCCTCCAGCCACCCCAGGGCTGTCAGTGCCCAGCGCTTGGGAAGCTTCCAATTAGGTGTGTGGTGACAGCTTAGTTACACTCTCTTGGTCCAGACTGTCCATCCCCCAGGGTTTGACAGAGCATGGCCCATTATTTTTATCAGGACAAGAGAGTCATAGAGAAGCAGGGACCACATCAGCTGCTTGGGTCTGAGAAGATGAAAACGTAGTGAGTACAAGATGATAATAGGGTTGGATGAGTAGGGCCTGGAGCCCAGGGGTTTGGAAATCAGCAGCTCTCGTCTCGACTCTTGGAGTTGGAGCCAAGCAGGAGGAATCAGAAATGAAAGTGAGGAATCCCAGGAAGTGGGCAAAGCACAGTAAGAGAGAATAATTCAGGGGTATAGGCGCATGGAGGCCTGGTCAGCTGGGGAGGCAGACCTGCCTTCCAGGGGTGGGGTTAGGAGGCAGAGGGCTTGGCATGGGAGGGGGCCCAGCAAAAACCAAATAGGAACGTAGGGCTTCCCCGAGGAGGACCCCTGGGTTCTTGGCATGACAGTAGATAAGACTCTTACTTTTTTAAATTTATTTTTACTTTCTGGCCATGCTGTGGAGCATGCAGGACCTTAGTTCTCTGACCAGGGATCGAACCCACATCCCCTGCATTGGAAGCTTGGAGTCTTAACCACAGGACTACCAGGAAAAGTCTCTCTAGACCAGGCTTTTAGAAACAAAGTGTGTGTGTGTTAGTCACTCAGTTATGTCTGACTCTTTCTGACCCTATGAGCTATAGCCCACCAGGCTCCTCTGTCATGGGGATTCTCCCGGCAAGAATACTAGAGTGGATTGCCATGCCCTCCTCCAGCAGATCTTCCCAACCCAGGGATCAAACCCAGGTCTTGCGCATTGAGGGCAGATTCTTTACCACCTGAGCCACCAGGGAAGCCCAAGAATCCTGGAGTGGCTTGCCATGCCCTCCTCCAGGGGATCTTCCCAACCCAGGGATAGAACCTGTGTCTCCTGCATTTCCTTCTCCTTCATTAGCAGGCAGATTCTTTATCACTGAGCCAACAAGGGCCGATGCAAATGCCAGGTTCTGTGACCCAGAGCCCACAAGGCTGAGCCCTGAGCTCCGGTATCAGAACTAGGCCCTGCTTCAGGTTCAGACCTTTGGACTTTAGACTGAACTGTGGAGTTCAGCGACTCACCAAAGGCTTCAGATCAGGATTGGTTTTGAGAATAAGGGGCAACTGCACTGACCTGTGAAATCAGGTGCTCCTGTCATGGAAGGAAGGCGATTTCAGAGGCTGAGGACCATCAGGGGCCTGACATCACCTGCAATGATTCAGCACTGGCCGCTCCAGCTCTGGTCTAAGTACAACCAGCAGGGCAGCGGCAGCCAAGGATGCTGCTCCTAAGAGGAGGGCAGGACAGTTTTTAAGGAAAGAATATATACCAATACAGTTTTCTTTTATTTTTCTATTTCTTCTCAGGTGAAATAGAAATTATACTTGCTTCTCAATTACACTTACATATTCTGAAAAGCAAAACTAGTATTTTTAATGGTCATTTTTCTATTTATGAAGAGGTCTACTAGGATCTCAGATCTGGTCGAAAAATCTTCTTTAAACAATTTTGTTTTATCTATTTGTTTTTGGCTGTGTCAGGCCTTAGTTGCAGCACCACAAGCGTCTCTAGTTGTGATTCTGGGGCTCAGTTGTTCTGTGGCATGTGGGTCTTAGTCCCGCCACGCCCCAGCCCAGGGATCGAACCTGCAACCCCTGTGTTGGAAGGCAGACTCTCAACCACTGGACCACCAAGGACATCCCCCAAAACCTCTTTTAAACTTTGCAGCTGTCTAGAAGTTTTTGTTTGTTTAGCATTTGCCCTCTAGTCACCTGTCTTGCTGATGAACTTGGACCTGACATATTTTATAAATTATTCAGCTGAACTGTATGAAATTCCTGGTATTCAGCTGTGTCTGACTTTTAAAAGCTATGTAGTTTCAGCAGTCTCTTCCTCCTTTCCCTGCAAGCAGCACACATATGTTGAATTAAGGAGAGCTGTGATTCCCAGTCAGAAGAACCCCACCTCCCACGGAGTTCCTGCTCAGTCCAACCATCCCACCCGCAGTTTTCTTGCTTCCTTCACTCTGTCCACAATGAGCTGAAATTTGAACCTGCCACCTCCCTGTCCATCAGAAGCTACCATTTTCCTTTGACCAACAGAGACTTGAGGCATAGAAATTTCAGCTTATATGTCAGCAATTTGCTGAAGAGACTATGTCTTCAGAACCTTCCCCCCGCCTCCCCAATATTTGGCTAAACCAGTAGTAAGTTTTAAATGGTTTTCATCATACCTAAGACAACCACTTCAATCAACTTTCTTCTATGTGTATGGTTTTATGAAGAGTCGTGTATGTTCTTAAACATGCACATATACACACATATTCCCTGGAGGAGGAAGTGGCCACCAACCCCAGTATTCTTGCCTGGAGAATCCTATGGACAGAGGAGCCTGGCAGGCTACCATCCATAGCGTTGCAGATTCGGACACGACTGAAGTGACTTAGGACACATACACACGCATAAGGGTGTGTGTGTGCAAAAAGGCTCATGATTGGGATGCTATCTCTGTAACATAAATATTTCTCTGCACTGAAGGCAAGTAAGCAGAGAGCTACAATCCAGAAATGCATTCCCAGCAGAGCCGAGGTTGAATGGGACGCCGACAATGCTACCGAAAGCCCAGCATCCCCACTCCTTGCGAACTTCCATTTCTCTCCCATTGTTACTTTCTTTCAGGTTCTTCACCAGCATCTTCTGCAATATGTGCTCTTATTCTGACCTGTATAATAGGGAGATACTCTGTCATATGCCTTGCCTCTCAGAACTGAGAAATACCCCATTCTGGTGATGCTCGAGGCACTGCATTGGTGCTAATAATTAAGTGATTTGTTTTGGGGTTTCCCAAGAAGATGCCAAGTCACATTGGGAAAATTGCTTATCTTGTGTGAACCTGTTTTCTTACCTATGAAAAATACATCAATAAACTATCTTTAGTTTTTGCATGCCTTAGTACCTGTGAGACAAAGAAGAGCTAGAATGGGATTAAGAAATAAGTGAATGATTAAATGACTAAAAGCACTGATTAATGAGTAAAGATTGAGGGAAACAGAATTGCTCTTAACTGAGCAAGAGGGCGAATGGTAGCTTCTACAAGCCTGGGCAGATAAGCCTGAGGAAGATGGCATGAGTGCTGTGCAGCACAAGTCACACAGGGGTCATGATACGAAATCAAGAAAATTCATGGCCATAATGATCATTAAACCATCTCGAGTTGGGAGTATGTGTTGATGGATGGTTAGCAAAGCTTCTGAGTGATAGTATTTTACTGAAAACTCAACTGTGCGTGAAATAAACATTTTCCATCTCCCTTAGGTTAGCCTAATGCCTTTCAACTCTCATCCGCAGAAAATTCTTTCCAAAAATCTCCCTTAAATCTCATAAGTTGCAGCCTAAACCAATCGGTCCTGCTGGAAACAGCTTTATCACCACTTCACTCCTCACACAGGACCCGGCACAGACTGATTTATTTTCCCCTAGACATGGAGGGCTGGGTACCACTGCTTTCTCCGGTAATAGTGACTCTGCCACTCTGAACAAGAATTATGTTCCCTTTCTGACAGTGCCGAAAGCGCCGTCCCACTTCGGCCCACATGGTTGGTGCTAATAATTAAGTGATTGATTTGGGGGGTTTCCCAAGAAGGTGCCAAGTCACATTGGGAAAATTGCTTATCTTGTGTGAGCCTGTTTTCTTACCAGTGAAAACTATATTAAAGATATCTTTGGGTATTTATTGAACCCAGGTCTCCTGCATTGCAGGCAGGTTCTTTACTGTCTGAGCTACCAGGGATTCCCTTGGGTGTTCAGTGCTAAATACTAGAGATAATGTATGTAAAACACCTTGTATTGCAGTGGGCCTATGTAGGCACTCGGCAGGGGTGGCTTTTGTTCTTATTTTAAATTTTGTGTTTTGGAACATATCCCAGCTTCTTCACTAGAACTGTATTCTCTCAGGTGCCTCACATGTAGCACATGCTAAGTTAGTGGGTTGTTGGATCAATAACTGGATAAACAAACTAATAGATCAAAGCCAATTAATATGAAGTACAGAACATATGTGCATGGCGTGCTGCTGTCTGGCAAAGTACAGGTTTACCCTGTTATGTCGGGCGAGGCTCGTGTTATCAGAATCACCCCACTCCTAATTCCAGAAGGCCCATTCCAGATCCAGGTTGGTACTGAAGCCCTCTGAGGTTAGACTTCATATAGGTGCTCCCTAGAAAACTCAAGTCTATTGTAAAACAGAGGGAAACATCATTGCTCCTAAAAAAGTCAATTCCTAGGCAGGTTAATAAGAAGTCCGGGGTCCCCAAGGAGGAGAAAGGGGTCTAGGGCTCTTGAGGAGGAGATAGGGGTCTGGAATTCTTAAGGAGGAGAAAAAGACAACCTTTTCACGAGAGCAGCTCCCTGTCTTGAGGTGTGTGTGTATGTATGTGTATGTCTATATGTGTGTATGTCTTTTTTTTTTACCTCTGCATTCCTTAGTCTTCATAAGATGTTTTTCTTCTTTAAGCCCAGAGCTAATGATTACACAACAAAACAGCTCATCTTAAACTCTGTACTAAGGATTATATAACAACAATGTATCCTTCTTGAGGACAGTTTCTCCTTCTTGAAAACCTTCTGATTAATCCTGTTATCTTAAAATGTGTATTATGGAAGTGGGTCTGGTAAGATCTTTCTATTGTTCGTTCTAATCCTATCATCGTAAAATGTAAATTGTGAGAGTGGGTCTAGTAAGATCTTTACAACCTTGAGACATTCTTTGGATTTATTATAATAACCAATTTTAAAAAGTATTTAGCTTGCTTGCTAAGACTAGCAAGGGGGGCACTCTCTGTCCCCCTTCTGATGTCTATGTCAGAAGCTTTCTCTGTCCTTTTTATACTTTAATAAAACTGCTACAGAAAAGCTCTTGAGTGATCCTGGTCCCTGGTCACAAAGTTAAATCTTCTTCTTCGGAGATCACAAATCCGACATCGTTCACTGTTACTTATTACTCCCTAATTTGATCATGACTTGAAAATAACAAAAGCAAACTCTCCTGTATCTGAAAGGATTTATTATGCATTGTGTTACCAGCTGGAAAAAAAGCCCACTGCCAAGATACTGACGCATTTGAGTCCATGCTCCCCTGGATGTTAAGGATGACAGCACTGTCATCATGAGAGCACTTCCCAGACCTGGGGTGTGTGTGTGTGTATGTGTGTGTCTATGTGTCTGTGTGTGTCTGTCTGTGTGTGTCTGTGTATGTCTGTGTGTGTGTGTGTCTATGTCTGTGTGTGTCTGTAGTTTTCGTGTGTATGTGTGTCTGTGTGTATGTATGTGTGTTTGTGTGTCTGTGTATGTGTGTCTATGTGTTTATGTGTATCTGTGTCTGTGTATGTATGTATATTTGTGTGTGTTGTGTGTGTGCCTGTATGTGTGTGTTTCTGTGTGTGTGTGTCTATGTGTGTGTCTATTTGTATATCTGTGTGTGTATGTTTCTGCATTTGTCTGTGTGTGTGCGATTCCTCATGGTCACAGCATCCCAGAGGAGCTGGATCTGATTTTCCCATTTTCCTGGGGGAACTAGAGCTTGGGTGTGGACCAGGTCCCTGAGGGGCGCCATCACACCTGGTCATCTTCTGATGGCGCCTCCCTTGTTCAGAAACAGGTTGGAGCCTCTGGAGGCAGCACTGTGGGTGCAGAGCACTGGAGACAGCAGGCACCCATGGAAGGGACTGGACCATTGGTCCCGGCAGATCTTTGACCTGAAACTGCTGTCGGGCTCCAACCACATCGGGAGTTCAGGATTCAGCCGCAACCCGGTCTCTCCTCTTTCACCCACTTCGGCCCTTCATGTTCAAACACAAAACTTCCTAGCCAGTCCCAGGAGGATGAAGCAGACAACCAGATACAGAATTTCTGGATAAACAAATGATTTTTAAAAAGCTTAATATTCTCTTGCTGGTAAATATGTTTGATTACCCCATAGTGCTCTGTGATGCAGGCAGTCCCATCAGGGCATGGATTTTCAAGGATACAAACTGAGTCAGCTGTTTATATGGCATTTTAACCGC
Source organism: Ovis canadensis (assembly GCF_042477335.2). Classification (NCBI taxonomy): domain Eukaryota; kingdom Metazoa; phylum Chordata; class Mammalia; order Artiodactyla; family Bovidae; genus Ovis; species Ovis canadensis. Next base: position 53,154,348 of record NC_091267.1, on the reverse strand, counting down.
ATGCGCATCTTTATGACAGTCTTCTGTTTTTGAGCTTCTTAAATTGTGAAAACTGTATTGCTGATGACTACGCCTGTGATGTCTGCTGACCAGTATCTGAGGCCTGCACAGAGGGCCATATGGGAAGAAACTTCACACAGTGTGTTCCGTGAAAGGAGGACGTCTCTATCCAGTGTTTCAGTTTTGGATGTGTGTCTGTTCCCATGACAGTTCAGCCCTGATGCGTCACCCTAAACTGACGCCTGAGCTCTCATTTTTATATAAACCAGTGCTTTCGGCTGGCCGTGTTCGGACAGGAACTTGAAAAAAGGAGGCAACGCTTCAGGATCGTCTGAGAGAACAAACACAGGCAAAAAAGTGGAATCAGGCTCTGCACATTCAATATCGAAAAATCTCTATAGCTTGAACTTCAGTGGAAGACTCCAGAAAGTGAACAACCAACCAGTTCAGGTAAGGAAGTCTTAAAAATGTGAAACAGAGAGTAAAGCATGTAGAAGAGAAAAAAACAAACTTGTTAGTGATAATAATTCCTTGTTTCTTCAAAATCTTTTTTTTTTAATTTCTGGATAATATTATGTTCACTAGCTCGTAGAATTCATCTAAGCCTTAACACTTCATTTTTTAAAATATTTTTACTTACTTCATCCTCAGTAATGTGAGTTGACCTCTAAGTGCAGGTATTATGTGGAAGTCACAGAAAGCAAATCTCACATGTAAAATTCTGTAAGACTCCCTGCATCTTTGGAGATGTCTCACAGGTGGCATCTCTCTGGGCACATGGCCTGGTATCCACGTCCTCTCATCCCACCAGCACCCTCTCGCTCACCTGGTACATGTTATCTTTAATCCAAACATCCCTCAGACATGGTTTCCTTACTCTGAATAGTTTCCATTTTCATTTATCAATGGCACCTCATCCTTTTGTTCCTAAATGTACACTTATGACTATCGGTCCTCAGTTTTTATTTGTTGTTGTTGTTGTTCAGTCATGTGACCCCAAGGACTGCAGCCTGCCAGGCTTCCCTGTCCTTCACCATCTCCTGGAGCTTGCTCAAACTCATGTCCATTGAGTCAGTGATGCCATCCAACCATCTCATCCTCTGTTGTCCTCTTCTCCTGCCTTCAATCTTTCCCAGCATCAGGGTCTTTTCCAGTGAGTTGGCTCTTGGCATCAAGTGGCCAAAGTATTGGAGCTTTAGCTTCAGCATCGATCCTTCCAAAGAATATTCAGTACTGATTTCCTTTAGGAGTGACTGGTTTGATCCCCTTTCTGTCCAAGGTATTCTCAAGAGTCTTCTCCAGCACCACAGTTTGAAAGCATCAATTCTTCGACGCTCAGCCTTCTTTATGGTCCACCTCTCACATCTGTCCATGACTACTGGATTATTTACATATAATTTTCTAAGAAGCTGCAGGTGCAACTGTATTTGCACTTTTTTTTTTTTAACCTAAACAAGTAAATAATCTAAATGACATTTAAGAATAAAAGCTTCATTCCCCATGCTGGGGATTATAAACACAGGAAGATCTAATACAAAGTGAATGACTGACGACCAGAGATGGAACCATGAAAGGCTTGAGAGAGGTGAGAAGTGGGCGTCTTCTGACCCCGCTGTGGGCAGAGGGCACTGGCGTTGAAGGACAGTAGACCCCACCCAAGGTGAGCTTTGGGGGAGCTGCTAGGGGAGGGGCTGCTGGTTCTCCTGACCCTCCACCCCCAGCCCTGTTCTTCCCACTCAGCCTGTGGGACCAGAAGGTGTGCACGCCTCTACGCAGAGGCTGACTTAGCGGGGATACTCTTGTACTCATGAGACCTGATCATTGGGAGAGTTTGGTTCGTGCTGTGCTGTGCTTAGTCGCTCAGTCCTGTCCAACTCTTTGCGATTCCAGGGACTGCAGCCTGCTAGGCTCCTCTGTCCATGGGATTCTCCAGGCAAGAATACTGGAGTGGGTTATCATGCCCTCCTCCAGGGGATCTTCCCAAAGTTCAGCTCATAGGACATGCTTTTCAGGTGGATTCTACATCTCGGACTGCTCATTTTGTTCTTTCTGTAGAGCATTCAGGTGATGTTGCTTTTTCGTTCACGTGGCTGATTTAAAGCGTGGTGGCTCTGCACGCTCCTGCGCACCCTCCCTCTGCGGCGTGCCATCCGCTGCCTCTGGGTACCGAGGCGCTCCTCTGTCGCATCTGTAGCCTGCATCTCATCCTTTGTTCTACACCCACTCCTCTTGCCGAAACTGCACGGGGTCTGGGTTTTCTTCACTGCTTTTCACACCCACGCCGTTTACAGCTTCAATTGGCTGAGAGCTTCAACAGTCTTTCCCTTTCCTAGTGGAGGGAGAAGTTTTTCTCTTTTTCTTTTTCTAAAAACTGTTTTTCCCAGGAACCCTGTTTGTTTATTCCAGAGGCCAGTACATCCATTTGCTCTTACTCTTTTTGTTCTGTTCTGTTATCTTTTTTCCCAAACAAAAATGCTCTTGTAAACATTTTAGACATTCATTCTCAATGTCAAAAGCCAGAGAGAATAAACAGCTCTTTGAACTGCTTTAAAAAGTGATGACACCGTGGTGTTCTCTCGGAGGTTAGCCAAGCCTTTCTCTTCAGCACAGATGTACAGCTCCCCTAACTCCGCTTATGGTACACTGTTGAGCGCCTTATGGTTTTGAAGGGGGTTTGCACTGAAATGGACCAGTAAGCATAATTACTACTGATAGAAAAAGCAGAGCACGTTAGTGGATGTGTGTATGCATGCCCATCACTTCAGTCATGTCTGACTCTTTTTGACCCAGTGGACTGTAGCCCACCAGGCTCCTCTGTCCATTGGATTCTCCAGGCAAGTATACTGGAATGGGTTGCCATGCCCTCCTCCAAGGGATCTTCCTGACCCTGCGATCAAACCGGAGATTCCTGTGTCTCCTGCTTTGCAAGTGGATTCTCTACCCACTGAGCCACCTGGGAAGCCCTGTTAATTGATTACCAAGCCAAAAAGAAAAAAAAAAAATCACACATGATGCTATTCTGTGAAATCCTCTTTTGTAAAGGCAGGGAACTGTGTTAGCAGCTGGGCAGGGAAGGGGAGACCCCTGGTGAAAGTCTAGAATTCTTAAGCCATACTTTTTCTTTCATATCCTGAGACCAAAGTCATGCTCGTGCCCCAGTCCTCGTCCTCTTTTTCTACACCGATCATCATAACGTTGTTTGGATCAATGGTCTTGGCGGTAATGTCTGCTTGGACCTGCTCTCTGCCGCCCCACCCCCTCCAATCTCCCTGGTCCAATTCATGGTCCAGAATTCCAGCTGGAGGAAAAAAAAAAGACAACAAGGAAATCAACAAGGAAGAGGATGTCTGCTGATGATGAGCAGATACGATTTATTTTAACTCTTTTCACAGTTTACTTGTGATACTCTCCTGCAGCTGCCTATACTCTAACCCAGATCTTTGTTCTTAAAATAATAAGATACCACGTAGAGGTGGAGGAAAATGTTCAAATCCCATCTGGCCTCTTCTACATGCTGAGGGAAAATAATTTTTACTTGGCCCATGCCCAAGGATCGGCACGGGCATTAAATTAGCAAGTGAAAGTGTCTTAGTCGCTCAGTCATGTCAGACTTTTTGTGAGTGTAGCCCGCCAGTCTCCTCTGTCCATGGGATTCTCCAAGCAAGAATGCTGGAGTGGGTTGCCATTTTCTCCTCCCGGAGATCTTCCCAACCCAGAGATCAAACCTGGGTCTTCTGTGTTGCAGGTGGATTCTTTGCTATCTGAGCCACCAGGGAAGGCACAGGGTTAAATTAGCAAAGATCAGAGTTTTAATTTCCCCTGGCTTCAGGGCATCCACCATCACTGAGCTCCGGACAGGCCCACTCTGACTTCTTATGCTGGCAATGCTGTGACCTTAGAATCTCCAGACTGCTTACAGTTCCAGGGAAAAATATAAAATTAACTCTTGACTTTCTTCCAAAATCAATTAGATGCTGCCCAGCAATTGAGGAAGTTTTGTCTTTTCCTTAACAGCACTCCAGTTTTGTGTTTATTTTTAAAAAGCATGCTTGTTCTGATGTTAATCTTTGGAGAGGGAACTATAATTAGTAAATTCTAAGTCTCCATGATTTAGTAGTGGAAACAGTCTATTTATGCTCACATTTTCTTAGTGGAGGGTCATGTTATGGGTTCGAGTGTATTACATACTACTTAACGTTTATAAGATTCATCTTCACAGTCTAAGTTTGCATGTTAATACAACCTTGAAGAGTCAGATTCACAATAAAATGCCACTACTGAAAAACTATATACTATTAGATATAGTCCCTTTTTTTGGTGCTAATAGAATCAGTAGTGGGCTTTCCTGGTGGCTCAATAATAAAGAATCCGCCTGCAATGCAGGAGACGAGGATTCGATCCCTGGATTGGAAAGATCCCCTGGAGAAAGAAATGGCTACCAGCTCCGGTATTCTTGTCTGGGAAATCCCATGGACAGAGGAGCCTGACAGGCTATAGCTTATGGGGTTTCGAGAGAGGGATACGACTGAGTAACTAAACCATCACCAGCAGAGAGAGTAGTAGTATATTCATGGTGCATTAAATGCAGGCAAATGACCTTACCCTGGAGTATCTTACCCTTGAGCATTCAGGAATGAACTCTAGGGTGAAAAATGACTTTAATATATTACCTTGAAAGTTCCCCATAATCTTGTCATTTAGGCAAAATAGACGTTATTGTCATTAGAGTGTTGTCACTTAACTGGTGAGGAAGTCAAAGGTCTTCCTAGTAGCTAATCCAAGACCTGGGTCTTCTGGTTAAGTCCAGCATATTCTTAGTTCTGTAACCTCAGAGCACCAGATTTATCGACAATAATGCTGATTGCACACACTCAGCTCCTACTGCAAAGCCCTGTGAAAGACAATTCATATACACGGTCTAGTGAATTTTATTTCATCCTCACAGTAACTCTATGCGTGATAAATATTCTGATTCTGATTTTATGATGTCGGCACCTGAAGGTTCAGAGTGGTTAGGCAAAGTGTGCAGGACCACACTGTGGCAGAAGAGGTGGGATCCAAATCCAGAACACCTGACCCTGAATTCTATGTGCATTTCAAAGCATCAGGCTGGCACCAACACAGCAGCTGGAGGCTCTGAACCTGCCCGGCTGGGTTCAGATTTAGACATTCTCCTGCTGTTTAGGATTCTCAGGGTAATCTTGAGAGGAATTTGTTTCTTACTTGGTGAAAATAGAACTACCGAGGGGGAGGGAACTTAACCATGTCCTCCCCAAACTGTTTATTCTTATTTATACTGTAGATGCAAAACTTGCACCTTAAACACGTTTCTTTGTAATTGGTACTAAAGGCTTCAATCTGCAACAAGGGAATAAGATTATACTCACTAAACAGTTTCCTCATAAAGGAAATTGCTAGAAATGCAGCTCCCCTCCCCCACCTTATACAATCTGTTCGCTGGCTTCCCCAGGCCAGCATAGGACTTTTTTCCAGACCCCTCCCGTCCACCACAGTATTCTCTAATAGCATCTTCTGCCTCCCAGAGCAGTGTTTAACATACTCTAATTCACACAATCGGCAGAACCATTAGTTATAATAGCTGTCATATTCAATCACTGCTATTAAGAAAATCTAACAAAACGCCTTATAAAGCTCACTTTGTTTTTCCTAATGCCTGCCATATTATAAATTTTGCACACTTCCCAAAGGCCTATATTGATGATGAAAGTGGCTGGGAAAAAATTATGGTAATCAGACAAGAACGGCAGGCAGTAAGGTGGTTCCTTAATGATCCTAATAATAAATTCCTCTGCTCTGAGCTAACTAGTTGGTATTCAAGACTCAAATTACCTTCTACAAGGTCCATTCTCAGAATTAAAGCAGTGTTAGCTGGTTGTTTCCTGTATGAACCTTCCAAGACCTTCCAGAGGTTTTCTTTAAGTCGGTCAGCCTCTTCTCTTGCTCCTTCCCACACGACTTTTGTGCTTCAGAAGGTGAAGTCTCCCAGGTGTCCCACATTTCCTGTCTCTGGGCATGGAGATTCTTATTTCTGTGCTGGTTCTTTTGTTCCATCCTTCTTGCCTTCTTCGCTCCTGTCGCATCTTCTCCCTTCATCAAGGCTCCGTTTGGTCTTGAAACTTTCCACAGCAGTTCAGCCCATAAGAGCTTCCAGACCTTAGAGATGGGGTTTTACGCATCTGTGTATTTCTAATGTCTAGCTCAGTGCCCAACACTAGCCTTCCAGGTTCCCATGCTATATTGTTCTTTACAGCATCGGACTTTACTTTCACCCCAAGACACATCCACAACGGAGTGTCATTTCTGCTTTGGCCCAGCTGCTTCATTCTTTCTGGAGCTATTTGTAATTGCCCTCTGCTCTTCTCTAGTAGCATACAGGACACCTTCTGACCAGGGGGCTCATCTTCCGGGGTCATATAGTTTTGCCTTTTCATACTGTTTATGGGGTTCTCCAGGCAAGAATACTGGAGTGGGTTGCCATTCTCTCCTCCAGTGGACCACGTTTTGTCATAACTGTACTCTATGACCTGTCTGTCTTTGGTGGCCCTGCACCACTCAGCAGCCTGGGCAGTTTTCTTACCCCGAGATGAAAGTTTAACAGGGACGAGGAGTTTAGTCTGTTTTGTCCACTGCTGTATCACTGGAGTTTGGAGCAGTGCCTTTCTAAGGGTTTGTTCAATAGATAAATGAGGAGCAAATGAACGGCTATGATGGGGATGCTGAATACAGCAAGATTAGTATCATTCAAGTATTCATATGCCAAAATACTGCCAACCCTGCAGGGAGAATATTTTCAGGAGCGATGATGGAGGAAGGAAAGCAAAGTTAAACATAACAGAAGAGAGACTCCTGGGTCGTGATGAGTGACAGGGAATGAGAGGGGGGCCTCTGGTTTCAGCAGTGACCACCTTAGGTTCCTGGAGATGGTGAGCCAATCAAGGCGATCAAGAAGAACTAAACGGTTCTGTTGAATATTTTGCAAGCTAAAACTGAGCTGAGTCTGTCAAGATCAGCCCAGGGGTGTGGACAGAAGCCGACGCGATGAAAGGACCCAGATACTGGATTCTGCTCTCCTCAGCTCCCCTGGCACCTTCATTATAGTCTCATGCATTTCCTAAACAAATTTACAGTCTTGCTAAAATGTGATAATATAACCAATGCATGCCTTCAAAAGATCTTTAAAAATATTTTTCTGTGCTTATTTTCATGAGGCATTTTATGATCTATTGTGGATCTCTGAATTTCTGGAATCTTGCCTTGGCTCAGGCCCTTAGCAATTAAATGCTGAGAACAGTCTGTGCTCAAATGTCCATGGTTTATTCCATCAAGGAAATATTGGTGTTCTTGCACCCCAGAAAAACACAACTTTGTTGCCTAAGCACCAGCAGGCATTTTTTTCTCATCTACATACTTCATTTGGCTTTAAAATAATTGTTGTTCAGTCACCCAGTTGAGTCTGACTCTTTGTGACCCCATGGACTGCAGCACGCCAGGCTTCCCTGTCCTTCACATCTCCCAGCTCAAACTCATGTCCATTAAGTCGGTGATGTCATCCAACCATCTCATCCTCTGTTGTACCCTTCTCTCCTGCCCTCAATCTTTCCCAGCATCAGGGTCTTTTCCAGTGAGTCAGCTCTTTGAATCAGGTGGCCAAAGTATTGGAGCTTCAGCATCAGTCCTTCCAATGAATATTCAGGGTTGATTTCCTTTGGAATTGACTGGTTTAGTTTCCTTGCTGTCCAAGGGACTCTCAAGAGTCTTCTCCAGTACCACCGTTTGAAAGCATCAATTCTTTGGCACTCAGTCTTCTTTAAGGTCCAACTCTTGAAATATTAATTGTTGGCACATGACTGGCCTGACGTTACTGCTGACCACACGCAGTAGATGCTCCCAAGGCCGGTGCTGCGCTGGCTACTTCCGCTGCTGTTGCTCTTCACTCACCCAGTCATGTCCAGCTCTTTTTGACCCCCTGGACTGCAGCATGCCAGGCCTCCCTGTCCCTCACCATCTCCCGGAGTTTGCCCAAGTTCACATTCATTGTTTCAATGAGGCTGTCCAGCCATCTCATCCTCTGATACCCTCTTCTCCTTCTGCCCTCGATCTTTCCCAGCATCAGGCACTTTTCCAATGAGTTCTCTGTTCTCATCAGGTGACCAGAATACTGGAGCTTCAGCTTCAGTCCTTCCAGTGAATATTGAGGGTTGATTTCCCCTAAGATTGACTGGTTTGATCTCCTTGCTGTCCAAGAGTCTTTCAGGACTCTTATCCAGCACCGCAGTTCGAAGGCATTAATTCTTTGGCATTCTGCTTTCTTTACAGTCCAGCTCTCACAACTGTATGTGACCACTGGGAAGAGTCACCATAGCCTTGACTACACAGACCTTTGTTGGCAGAGTAATGTCTCTGCTTTTCAACACACTGTCTATTTGTCATCGCTTTCCTGCCAAGAAGCAATCATCTTCTGATTTCATGGCTGCAGTCACTGTCTGCAGTGATTTTAGAGCCCATGAAGAGGAAATCTGTCACTACTTCCACTTTTTTCCTTCCGTTTGCCAGGCAGTAATGGGGCCATGGCTACTTCCATTGCCATCACGATAAAGGCCGCATGCTCAGAGCAGCGTGCCAGGCTCCCCGAGCCCGGCTCCAGCCGCAGCCTCACCTCTGGTCCTGCCTTTCCTCACACAGGCAGATGCTTCCCCCAGATCAGTTGACCTGCTTATTCATGTCCCCAAATGCTCTCTCTTGCGTTTCACTTTCCTCCTGCCCTCATTCCCTGGATCTCTGTGGTCCCATCCGTCACTTACCTCTCGCTTCTTTCAGAACAGACCCAGCTGCATCCTCTGCCTCCTCCCCAACCACACAGATCTGAGCCCTCCCTCCGGTCCTCGCAAGCACTACTATACACCCAGTTCTCTCCTCCCCTGTGCCATCTCCAGCTCCGGGCCATCTGTAGATGCTCACGGACCCTCCCACCCTCCGTTCCTGGAAGGCGATGTGTAAGGGAGAAGAAAGTTGGCTTTGGAGTCTGCTGACTTTGCCTCCAGACTCACTCACCCTCCGTCATCGACTCACTGTGCCCTTAAGATGGGCAAGTGGTTTAACATCTCTGAGCCTCAGTTACTTGATTCATAACAAGCATCCTTATAGAGTTTTTGTGGGAATGAAATGCAGTTAAGTGAAATGAAGAGTCTGGGAGTCCTTAGGTGACACCTGCCTCACTCAGGAGATGTAACTGAATCTCAGTAGTTTACAGAGTTTGACTTGGTGTGTCTCCCTGATGATGTAATAATTTTGAAAGCAATAATTATTCCTAAATAGATCTGTGATTAATTGCACTGCTTTGCATTTTTTGAAAAGCCACTTAGTAAACTTATTTGATTTGTTTTTAAATTGCCTTTTAAAATTCTCATCAAAGTTATATAAGGCATACTGGCTTCTATTTTTTTTTTAAATTTTGTAGAATAGAACCTTGATCTTCATGGTATTGTAGAGGGAAACTTTCAGATAATCTGAAAATCAACTCACCTTTATAAAACTTGTAAAGTTTGAGGGAAAATACCCAACTATTTGCCAAAAAGATGTAAGCAGAGCTAAAAATAGTTCTTTTTTTCCATCTTATTCTTTGCAAAATGACTCTACTGAGCACAAGTGCTTCTGGCATCCCATGTGAACCAACTTTCTCTCCTAGAGGCTCCCTACTTAGGGCCAAGTCTTCTTTCTACCACTCATGTTCTTAAGAATGTAGATAAATCCTGATATATACATACATATATATATATATATATGGAATTAATAAAAATATTCCACATAGTTTTCTGCATGACCAAAGATGCGTAAGAGTTTATAGACTATGTTATAATATGTTGTTTCACTGATTGTTCTGAACGAACCCTGTAAGGCAAGTACTATCTGGGTTTGGCAGGTCAGGAAGCTGAGGCCTCTAGACTTTTAACTATTCACTCTGGGCCTCCTACCCAGAGAACAGGGTGAAGACATGGACCCAAGCTTTGGGTGGACTGATACCGGTCTGCATCACAGCAGAGTAACTACCTGGGACTAGCATGCACCGCAGTGGCTGTGTGCAGGTCCTCCTTTTAAGACCCAAAGGTGGGATTTCAAGAGCAATTCTTTCTCAGCTAATTGCTTTTTTGATTAAAAAAAAAAAAGTCTTCATGGTTAAAAAGTATCTGATTAATAGAATGCATTTTTACATGACATAAATGTTTTTTGAGGCTTTCCTGGTGGCCCAGACAGCAAGGAATCTGCCTGCAATGCAGGAGACCCAGGTTGGATCCCTGGGTTGGGAAGAATCCCCTGGAGAAGGAAATGACAACCCATCCAGTATTCTTGCCTAGAGAATTCCATGGACAGAGGAGCCTTGTGGACTACAGTCGAAGGGTCTCAAAGAGTCAGATATGACTGAGGGACTAACACAAATATACACACACACACACACACACGCACACACACACACATGTTTTTAGAACATGTAGATAAGATTGCCTCAAATTATGTACGAGTTGAGTTTCCCTGATGGCTCAGCAGTAAAGAATTTGGAGATGTGGGTTTGATCCCTGGGTCAGAAAGATCCCCTGGGCAAGGAAATGTCAACCCACTCCAGTATTCTTGCCTGGGAAATCCCATGGACAGAGGAGCCTGGTGGGCTATAGTCCATGGGGTCTCAAAAGAGTCAGACACGACTAAGTAAGTGACTAAGTGATAATTATGTGCCAGTCACTTAGGTTTATGTGTAAGATTTAGTAACTGAATCCATTTCCTCATCCAAAACAGAAACTGAAATAGTACTAGAATGTCCACATGAAAGACTTTTCAGTGAAAATAAAATGAGAGTGAGGTTATCTAAGTGAAACCAGAAAATATACCTGCAAAGCAAGGTATTCTACTTTTCATTAAAATCTTAAATATTGCAGATCAATTAATCCATCTTCTCAAGTTCTGACCACCTACAATTAATTACTAAGTAATTAGTAACACTGGCAAAGTTTTATTTTAGAAGCTTCCACATTCATTACAAACTATGAGCCTCAAGTTTTAATGAAGCTCCATGATGAAAGAGTTGCAGAATTAATCCTCACTGTATCCTGGAGCATCCTAAAAGTTAATTAATTCTCTGACATTCAACAGTGTAACTAAATTACTTTGTACAGTTGTTTGCGCACAATGTCTATAATCGTCTGATTAAAATAAGCACAGAAATCATCAGGAACAATTATTATTTACCACCTACCACACCATCACCTACAATCCATAGCTCTTCCTCAGAATCTAAGGACTATGCTCCAGAGACTTTTAGAAACTTTTGGCTATAATAGAACCAGAGGCTGGGGGCTTTCGAGTTTCAAGTTTCAAAGTTAAGAGTTTCTGAACAAAGGTATATTTTTAAATCTTAAACTGGAGAAGACTTCTAACAAGGCTCCATGCTTCAGAATACCTGCTATTTCACCATTGTTTACCTGTGATTTCTATTTAAATTTGTGCTGCTGTCATGATTTATTCCTGCCTCACAGGATAATGAATCCAGGTTTTATTTTAATTTTTGTTCTTTGCCCAGACTTGTACAGCAGACAAAGTGCTTGAAAATCAAAGGAAAAGAAGATATTGACTTGGTTATACTCCCCAGAGGTAAAAACAAAAGCACCAGCAAAAACACAGACTCTGATTTTTGTTGGGAAGGATGCCTTGTTTGTGTGTTTGGTTGGTGTTATTGTTCCAAAAAGGAGTGTTGGGTAAAGACGCTTCCAGAGGCTAAGAGACTTGTACTTGTGTCTTGTGTGCTTGTCCTAACTCTGCTTCACTACTCTGACCTTCATCTTCTTGTTTTTAAAGCGAAAGACCCCGTCATCTGCCTCTGTGGTCCTCTCTGATGACAGGACAAATCTAAAGCTATAGGAACACCCGTCTCAGTGGTGGAGGCCCTCTCTGCCATCCCCACAGGGCGTGGGGGAAACCAGAAGTGTCTCCTTGTATTTTTATAAATTGGGGGATTGGGCAATGTACTTCGTTAGCAAGATGGGCAAGAAGGCTGAACAAACCTAAGCATTAAAAGCTGAGGGATTACTGAAAGTGAAAATGTCAGTCACTCAGTTGTGTCCAACTCTTTGTGGCCCCATGGACTATGGGATTTCCCAGGCAAGAATACTGGAGGGGGTTGCCATGCCCTCCTCTAGGGGATCTTCCTGACCCAGGAATCAAACCTGCATCTTCTACACTGCAGGCAGATTCTTTACCTTTGAGCCAAGAGGGATTATTAGAGTGTAAGAAAAAAATGCATATTTTTACTGATTGGGTTTCTTTGCAATTAAGGCTCAATAGAGACAGATGCCTTCTGTCATTTTGAGGTTATATAGTAGCAAGCTAAGGAATAAATTTCCCCTTGGGTGTGTTCATTTGGTGTAATAATTTCTATTTGGTCGGATGAAAATGTTGGTCATTTGTAATTAGTATGTCTTCAGCCACAGTAGTTCTATATTTGTATCTTCCAGAATGTGATAGGAGATATGCTTATCTTCTAGAGCAAAAGAAAATTAGTGAGTTTTCTCCTCCTTTAACTAAAAGTTCAACAAATTAGCATAGTTTGGTTGCACTGTACTTCCCCGCCAATACAATTACCTGTTCAACTTTTCTTAAAAGAAAAATAGGTGCTTTGCAGTCATTGATCAAAAGGGCTGTGACTTCTTTTTTTTTTAAGTGTAGTTGATATACAATATTGTATAAGCTACAGGTGTACAATATAGTGGTTCCCAATTTTTAAAGATTTACTCCATTTATGGTTATTATAAAATACTGGCCATATTCCCTGTGTTGTACAACATATCCTTGTAGCTTATTTCATACATAATAGTTTGTACCTCTTATGCCCCTCCCTCTTCCCATTGTGTGTATACACCACATGTTCTTAATCCATTCATCTCTTGATGAACATTTGACTTGCCTTCATATCTTGGCAAATTGTAAATAATGCTTCCATGAACATTGGGGTCCATATATCTTTTTTCATTTCTTTTTTTCTGAAGTATATCAAGGAGTGGAATTGCTGGATTGTATGATAGTTCTCTTTTTAAGTTGTTGAGAATGTTGCATATTGTTGGAGAAGGAAATGGCACCCTACGCCAGTATTCTTGCCTGGGAAATCCCTTCGACAGAGAAGCATGTCCAGCTACAGTCCATGGGGTGGCAAAGAGTAGGACACGACTGAGAGACTAAGCACGCACTCTCCATACTGTTTCCACAATGGCTGCATTGTTGACATTCCCACCAACAGTGTTCAGTTCAGTTCAGTTCAGTCTCTCAGTCGTGTCTGACTCTTTGCAACCCCATGAATCGCAGCACGCCAGGCCTCCCTGTCCATCACCATCTCCTGGAGCTCACTCAGACTCACGTCCATTGAGTCAGTGATAACATCCAGCCATCTCATCCTCGGTTGTCCCCTTCTCCTCCTGCCCCCAATCCCTCCCAGCATCAGAGTCTTTTCCAATGAGTCAACTCTTCCCATGAGGTGGCCAAAGTACTGGAGCTTCAGCTTTAGCATCATTCCTTCCAAAGAAATCCCAGGGCTTATCTCCTTCAGAATGGACTGGTTGGATCTCCTTGCAGTCCAAGGGACTCTCAAGAGTCTTCTCCAACACCACAGTTCAAAAGCATCAATTCTTCAGTGCTCAGCCTTCCTCACAGTCCAACTCTCACATCCATACATGACCACAGGAAAAACCATAGCCTTGACTAGACGGACCTTAGTCGGCAAAGTAATGTCTCTGCTTTTGAATATGCTATCTAGGTTGGTCATAACTTTTCTTCCAAGGAGTAGGCGTCTTTTAATTTCATGGCTGCAGTCACCATCTGCAGTGATTTTGGAGCCCCCCAAAATAAAGTCTGACACTGTTTCCACTGTTTCCCCATCTATGTCCCATGAAGCGATGGGACCGGATGCCATGATCTTCGTTTAGTGTAGGAGGGTCCAAAAGGGCTGTGACTTCTATGGGCTGATTTCAGGCAGAGCCCAAGCTCTGCTTGTAGCTGGGAGAACTCTGGATTTCATCACATCCACAAAGTGGGGAGGAATCTTTTCCTCAGAAAATGGAGGGAGTTAAGTTGCTCTGTTTTGTTTGTTCATCTATATGTGTTTTCCTTGCCTGAAGAATTCCATGTAATATAACTAGATAGAGACATTACTTTAAGTCAATGTCTCCTACCTCATTTCCAGTGAATATTGAGGGTTGATTTCCTTTAGGATTGACTGCTTTGATCTCCTTGTAGTCTGAGGGTTTCTCAAGAGTCTTCTCCAGCACCACAATTTGAAAGCATCTGTTCTTTGGCCCTCAGCCGAAGTGTGGTAATCACAGTCAACTCGAGCAGGATGTTCTAAGTAAAAGGAAACTGGTGACCTAGTAAGAGGACTTAATGAGTATTCTCAGTGTTAGTCCAGAACAATTTCAGCAGGCATCTTGCATCAACAGTGCTGTAAGACAACACGAACAGAGTCCTGGTTCTTATGATAAGCAAGTCCTCTAACTGTCAAACCCTCCTGCCGGCTCTCTGCTGCTTTCTGCAGGTGTCAGTCAAAATGTTAATAAGAACTTACAAGATGAAATGAAATGGAACTCAGGTTTCCCATTAACAAGGAGAGTTATTAGCTTTGTGCGTGCATGCTAAGTCGCTTCAGTTGTGTCCGACTCTTTGCGACCCTATGGTCTATCACCCACCAGGCTCCTCGGATCATGAGATTTCCCAGGCAAGAATACTGGAGTGGGTTGCCATGCCCTCCTCCAGGGGATCTTCCAGAGCTAGGAATCAAACCTGTGTCTTTTATGTCTCCTACACTGGCACGTGGGTTCTTTAACACTGGTGCCTTACTTTGCATAAAACGACAAATAGCAGCCCTGTATCCCGGAGTCAGAGAGGGGCTGAGATTCAGAGGATTGAACTGGAGATTTGGAGGTGCTGAGATTCCAGTAATTAGTTCCTTTCCCTGCCAGATGCTCTGAGACACCTACACTCATAGGCCCGCCAGAAGCCATCTTGGTGGGGCCAGTAAGGTTCAGAGCAGGAGGAAAATTCTTGGATCTGAGAGTGGGGTCTGGTCACCTCTAGCCTCCTTCCAGGGATATCGTGAGCTTTTTTTCTTTTCTCTTAGTTTGGTTTTTAGTATATTGTATATTATCGTTCATAAAATTCCCTTCATCCTTCTTTCCAGAGCAAACTCTTTTCCTGTCGAGTTCCAGAAACACGTGAAAATGAGAAGCCAGTTTTCTTGCTGAAATCAAGTCATAGTTTATAGTTTATGGATTTTAAAGAATTATAAGCCTTATGGACAGAATACTTTGAATATTCAAATGTGGAGAAAGTTATAGTGCACGGGTGGAAAAGTCTAGCAAAAATAAATCTGCTTTAATAAGGAGATACTTATTTTTAGTTTTGAGGCTTGAGGGGCTGACAGTTCTGGAAACTCAAATCCACAGCACCATGTCTGGTGTGGTGTGGGCAGCCACGCCGTGAGCTTCCTCAGAGAACTCCAGAAATAACCCTCTGGGACTGGAATCTGCCACTGACACCTCCTCTGCCGCGTCTGGTTGTGCTAGGATGCAGCTTCACCTGTCCAAGTCACCCAGCCTGGGGGCTTCCCAGGTGGCGCAGTGGTAAACAATCCACCCACCAATGCAGGAGATGCAGGAGACACAAGAGGAACAGGTTTGATCCCTGGGTTGGGAAGATTCCCTGGAGAAGGGAATGGCTACCCACTCCAGTATTCGTGTCTGGAAAATTCCATGGACAGAGAAGCCTGGTGAGCTACACTCCATGGGGTCCCAAGGAGTTGGGCACGACTGAGCAACTGAGCACATCACCTGTACAAGTCACTCAGCCTGCAGGCATGATGTCCTGGGATGCAACTCAGACACAAGTCGCTAAACTGAGGGCCCTCTACATGCTCACTGTGCAGGGTTTGGGCAAAGTGGATAACCCAGAGAGCCACGGAGAAGTGGATCTCTA
Organism: Ovis canadensis; assembly: GCF_042477335.2. Lineage (NCBI taxonomy): Eukaryota > Metazoa > Chordata > Mammalia > Artiodactyla > Bovidae > Ovis > Ovis canadensis. The sequence goes on along the minus strand of NC_091267.1, from coordinate 53,138,325 downwards.
CTTGGGATCAGAATTACAGCTTCGTGTTCCAGCCCAGGACAGCTCTCCTCCTGGGCTAACACACAAGTCCTCGATTCTTAGATCTTCCACCCATCCTCCCAGGCCAGATGATCTTGTTGTTCAGTCTTTCCCAGCATCAGGGTCTTTTCCAATGAGTCAGCTCTTTGCATCAGGTGGCCAAAGTATTGGAGCCTCAGCTTCAGCATCAGTCCTTCCAATGTATATTCCATGCTGATTTCCTTTAGGATTGACTGGTTTGATCTCATTATTATACACAGTAGTGTATATATGTCAGTCCCAATCTCCCAATTCATCCCACCCATCCCCTATCCCCCTTGGTATCTACACATTTGTTTTCTATGTCTATAGTGCTTTATTTTTAATGCCCTTTTATGTAAATTCTCTCTTTTGATCCACCTAACTGCTTTGAGTAGGGAGATCCTCTCTACCTGACAGGCCAGGAAGCAAAGGCTCACAATCTCAATGGCTTAGCCCTTCAGGCAGCATGTGTGTCTCAATTTGAAATCAGGTCCCACCACGCTTCTGCCAGGACCCTCCCCTATGCCACAGTCAGGAGGCAAGGAAAGAGGCTTTGAGTGGCTGAAAGGCGAGAGCTTTGGAGTGTCCAGGAAGAGTTGAGCTCTCTCTCTCTGTCCTTTAGCAGCAACTGACCTTGAACAGGTTGCCCAGCCTACTCTCTATCACCTTAATGGAAAATGGTGACCACAGTTCCAGAGACAGAAAGCAAACATGAATCTGCTTTATGATTTGGGAAGTACTGTGTGAATATGTTATTATCACCGTCACTGTGATAGCCGGCATATTAAGGAAACTGCTATTATTTCATGCTACTGCTAAGAAATGTTTTTTTTTAAAGTGTCTTTCCAGAGTTACAGACCAAAAACTAGGCAAAGTATGTTAATAAAAATCCACTACTACTGGGGGAAAATTTTTTTTAAGCCTTATCTTTCTAAAGGCAAATAACGGGGAAAAAAAGTCATCAGAGTAGCTACATGTAGAATAACTCAGAAATCTTATCTTTTTTTTTTTAGTTTACTTTCTCATTTCCTTCAGTTCAGTTCAGTTCAGTCGCTCAGTCGTGTCCAACTCTTTCCAACCCCATGAATCGCAGCATGCCAGGCCTCCCTGTCCATCACAATCTCCCAGAGTTCACTCAGACTCACGTCCATCGAGTCAGTGATGCCATCCAGCCATCTCATCCTCCGTCATCCCCTTCTCCTCCCGCCCCCAATCCCTCCCAGCATCAGAGTCTTTTCCAATGAGTCAACTCTTCCCATGAGGTCACCAAAGTACTGGAGTTTCAGCTTTAGCATCATTCCTTCCAAAGAAATCCCAGGGTTGATCTCCTTCAGAATGGACTGGTTGGATCTCCTTGCAGTCCAAGGGACCCTCAAGAGTCTTCTCCAACACCACAGTTCAAAAACATCAATTCTTCGGGACTCAGCCTTCTTCACAGTCCAACTCTCACAGCCATACATGACCACAGGAAAAACCATAGCCTTGACTAGATGGACCTTAGTCGGCAAAGTAATGTCTCTGCTTTTCAATATGCTATCTAGGTTGGTCATAACTTTTCTTCCAAGGAGTAGGCGTCTTTTAATTTCATGGCTGCAGTCACTATCTGCAGTGATTTTGGAGCCCCCCAAAACAAAGTCTGACACTGTTTCTAATGTTTCCCCATCTATTTCCCATGAAGTGATGGGACCAGATGCCATGATCTTAGTTTTCTGAATGTTGAGCTTTAAGCCAACTTTTTCACTCTCCTCTTTCACTTTCATCAAGAGGCTTTTTAGCTCCTCTTCACTTTCTGCCATAAGGGTGGTGTCATCTGCATATCTGAGGTGATTGATATTTCTCCAGGAAATCTCGATTCCAGCTTGTGTTTCTTCCAGTCCAGCATTTCTCATGATGTAGTCTGCATAGAGGTTAAATTAGCAGGGTGACAATATACAGCCTTGACACACTCCTTTTCCTATTTGGAAGCAGTCTGTTGTTCCATGTCCAGTTGTAACTGTTGCTTCCTGACCTGCATACAGATTTCTCAAGAGGCAGGTCAGGTGGTCTGGTATTCCCATCTCTTGAAGAATTTTCCACAGTTTATTGTGATCCACACAGTGAAAGGCTTTGGCATAGTCAATAAAGCAGAAATAGATGTTTTTCTGGAACTCTCTTGCTTTTTCCATGATCCAGCGGATGCTGGCAATTTGATCTCTGGTTCCTCTGCCTTTTCTAAAACCAGCTTGAACATCAGGGAGTTCACGGTTCATGTATTGCTGAAGTCTGGCTTGGAGAATTTTGAGCATAACTTTACTAGCATGAAGGATGAGTGCAATTGTGCAGTAGTTTGAGCATTCTTTTGCATTGCCTTTCTTTGGGATTGGAATGAAAGCTGACCTTTTCCAGTCCTGTGGCCACTGCTGAGTTTTCCAAATTGGCTGGCATATTGAGTGCAGCACTTTCACAGCATCATCTTTCAGGATTTGAAACAGCTCCACTGGAATTCCATCACCTCCACTAGCTTTGTTCATAGTGATGCTTTCTAAGGCCCACTTGACTTCACATTCCAAGATGTCTGGCTCTAGATTAGTGATCACATCATCATGATTATATAGGTCGTGAAGATCTTTTTTGTACAGTTCTTCCGTGTATTCTTGCCACCTCTTCTTAATATCTTCTGCTTCTGTTAGGTCCATACCATTTCTGTCCTTTATCGAGCCCATCTTTGCATGAAATATTCCCTTGGTATCTCTAATTTTCTTGAAGAGATCTCTAGTCTTTTCCATTCTGTTGTTTTCCTCTATTTCTTTGCATTGGTCTCTGAAGAAGGCTTTCTTATCTCTTCTTGCTATTCTTTGGAACTCTGCATTCAGATGCTTATATCTTTCCTTTTCTCCTTTGCTTTTCACCTCTCTTCTTTTCACAGCTATTTGTAAGGCCTCCCCAGACAGCCATTTTGCTTTTTTGCATTTCTTTTCCATGGGGATGGTCTTGATCCCTGTCTCCTGTACAATGTCACGAACCTCCGTCCATAGTTCATCAGGCACTCTATCTATCAGATCTAGGCCCTTAAATCTATTTCTCACTTCCACTGTATAATCATAATGGGTTTGATTTAGGTCATACCTGAATGGTCTACTTTCTTCAATTTCAGTCTGAATTTGGCAATAAGGAGTTCATGATCTGAGCCCCAGTCAGCTCCCAGTCTTGTTTTTGTTGACTATATAGAGCTTCTCCATCTTTGGCTGCAAAGAATATAATCAATCTGATTTCAGTGTTGACCATCTGGTGATGTCCACGTGTAGAGTCTTCTCTTGTGTTGTTGGAAGAGGGTGTTTGCTATGACTGGTGCATTCTCTTGGCAAAACTCTATTAGTCTTTGCCCTGTTTCATTCTGCATTCCACAGCCAAATTTGCCTGTTACTCCAGGTGTTTCTTGACTTCCTACTTTTGCATTCCAGTCCCCTATAATGAAAGGCACATCTTTTGTGGGTGTGAGTTCTAAAAGGTCTTGTAGGTCTTCATAAAACCGTTCAACTTCAGTTTCTTCAGCGTTACTGGTTAGGGTATAGACTTGGACAACTGTGATATTGAATGGTTTGCCTTGGAGATGAACAGAGATCATTCTGTCATTTTCGAGATTGCATCCAAGTACTGCATTTTGGACTCTTTTGTTGACCATGATGGCTACTCCATTTCTTCTGAGGGATTCCTGCCCGCAGTAGTAGATGTAATGGTCATCTGAGTTAAATTCACCCATTCCAGTCCATTTTAGTTCGCTGATTCCTAGAATGTTGATGTTCACCCTTGCCATCTCTTTGACCACTTCCAATTTACCTTGATTCATGGACATGACATTCCAGGTTCCTATGCAATATTGCTCCTTACAGCATCGGATCTTGCTTCCATCACCAGTCACATTCACAACTGGGTATTGTTTTTGCTTTGGCTCCATCCCTTCGTTCTTTCTGGAGTTATTTCTCCACTGATCTCCAGTAGCATATTGGGCACCTAATGACCTAGGGAGTTCATCTTTTGGTATCCTATCATTTTGCCTTTTCCTACTGTTCATGGGGTTCTCAAGGCAAGAATACTGAAGTGGTTTGCCATTCCCTTCTCCAGTGGGCCACATTCTGTCAGGCCTCTCCACCATGACCCGCCCATCTTGAGTTGCCCTGCAGGCATGGCTTGGTTTCATTGAGTTAGACAAGGCTGTGGTCCTAGTGTGATTAGAGTGACTAGTTTTCTGTGAGTATGGTTTCAGTGTGTCTGCCCTCTAATGCTGTCTTGCAACACTTACCATGTTACTTGGGTTTCTCTTACCTTGGCGTGGGGTATCTCTTCACAGCTACTCCAGGAAAGCACAGCCACTGCTCCTTACCTTGGACGAGGGGTATCTCCTTACCGCCACCTACTGATTTCAATGTGGGATAGCTCCTCTAGGCCCTCCTGTGCCTGCGCAGCCACCGCTCCTCGAGTTGCTCCTCCGGGCCGCTGGCCCTGGCCTCGGGCGTGGGTGGCTCCTCCTAGCTGCCGCCCCTGGCCTCGGGCTCAGAGTGGCTCCCCAAGGTCACCCGCCCTGGCCTCAGGTGCGAGGTGGCTTCTCCTGGCCTTCCCTGATCTCAGACGCAGGGTGTCTCCTCCTGGCCACCACTGACCTCGGACGCGGGGTAGCTCCTCTCGGCCGCCGCCCACTTTATCATTATTTTATAATCTGATTTTTTATACATCAAAACCATTAAAGGTTTGGAGCCAAAATTTGAAGGAAATGGCATCATCTAAAATTAATAAAGGAAAACAAGAAAACAGTGAATGATGTAGAACCATGTAAATAATAGAAGAACTGTTGTCTTTGCTAATAAATATCCTCTATGCCATAAATGATATGCGATGTACCCCCACAGGGCCACAGTAACCATGGCAACAAGAAGAGATGCAATGCACTCAGATTGACTCAACCAAATACCTAATTGGCACACTAAACACATTTCAGGTACATTTTCATACAGTACTGAAGTATTTTTTATCCTTATTTATGTAAGATAATAGCCCCCTTTAATTCATAAAGAGATTAAGTTTTCTTGTATCTCCCAACTTGTGTAATAGATCAAAACCAAAACAGCCCACGTGTACCAGGGTCGGCAGCAACACTCATTCTCTATTTGCCAGTGGGGATTTCTAGGTCTGAAGAATTTCAGTTCAGAAATCATCTAACACAGTGACTATCTGGTGATCTAGCTAAGAATCACTTACATGCATTCAAGATGTCAAATTCTGATTCTCGCTCTATTTAGGCATGAGGTGCTTGGCATTCCTATTTGAAGTCTGCTCTCTGCAATAATGGAATGTCAGAATAGCAGTGATGTCTGGATAGAGAAACTCAGAACCATGTTTGGCTGAAAGTCTTTTAAGAAAAGAAATTACACTGCCTCGTTCTCTCAGTTGCTCCAGGATCTTGTACCTTCTCTCCTGTCTTACCCTTCTGCTCTAACCTTTAGGACAAGCTCTTCTTGTCCTAGGTCTGAGCTAAGGACTCAGAGCTCAAGGACTGAGCTAAGGACTTAAGAGCTCAAGGACTGAGCTCTTCTTCACTGACTCTCATTATAAGGTTTAAACACCAAGTTTAGTAAACTTGCCCTCATAAAACAGGCACTTTCTCTCCAAGCAGATTGTGTATTAGGGCAGTTTCTTTCCAAGCCCTCAGTACTTATCATGGAGGCAAAACAGGTCTCACACCCTCCACCTGATGGAGAGGCATGGGCTGTCTCTCTTTGATCCTGGAATATTTGAGAGGTGAAGGTTCTTCTCTGTGGCCTGGAGATATTTCTCATTAGCACTGGAATTAGAGATGAGGAAAGCAGACTTGGCAACATCCTGGGCCAAGCGATGAATAAAGGAGACAAATGCTTTGCTTTGGGAGTGTCCACTCCCCAGAGACACCCACACAGTTCTCACATGTTCATAGCCTCTGAGAAGGAAGATGTCCACACTGGGAGGAAGATGAAGTTATCAGAATTCCCTATCATGTATGGATGTGAGAGCTGGGCCATAAAAAAGGCCGAGTGCCAAAGAATTGATGCTTTTGATTGTAATGCTGGAGAAGACTCTTGGATAGCAAGGACATCAAGCCAGTCAATCCTAAAGGAAATCATCCCTGACTATTCATTGGAAGGACTGATACAAAAGCTAAAGTTCCAATACTTTGGCCACCTGATGCAAAGACTCATTGGAAAAGACCCTGATGCTAGGAAAGATTGAAGGCAAGAGGAAAATGGGGCGGCAGAGGATGAGATGATTGGAAGGCATCACCAACTTATTGGACATGAGTTCGAGCAAGTTCCAAGAGATAGCAAAGGACAAGGAAGCCTGGCACGCTGCAATCTTTGGGGTGGCAAAGAGTTAGAGACACAACTTAGAGACAGAACAACAGCAATGAGAACCTACTGTGCAGCACAGAAACTCTACTCAGTGCTATGTGGTGACCTAAATGGGAAGGAAGTCCAAAAGGGAGGGGATAGGTGTATATGTATGGCTGGTTCATTTTGTTGTACAGCAAAAACTAACAAAAGCAACTACACTCCAATAAAAATTAATTTAAAGAAATAAAGCACTGTATTGTTGAAGGTATGCTGCTGCTGCTAAGTTGCTTCAGTCGTGTCCGACTCTGTGCGACCCCATAGACGGCAGCCCACCAGGCTCCTCCGTCCATGGGATTCTCCAGGCAAGAGTACTGGAGTGGGTTGCTATTGCCTTCTCCTGTTGAAGGTATGACCAGTACTCAAACATGTCTCTATAAGTTCATCAGAGCGGATTCATAGCACCTTAGATTTAACCTCCTGACCCGGCTCCCACTGGTGGGCATGTCCTAGATGCCCTGTGACTTTTGCTGCTTCTCTGACCATTTGCTCAGGTCCCCTTTCAACATAAAAGTAAACTTCTGCAGAAACTCTGGGGACTTTACTTTCTGTTGGACAGATTGGCATTGATGTCTGAAGTGAAAAGCCATTTCAGCATCTCTTGACATTCTTATTCTGTTCACTGACAGTCTTTCCTTTCTTGTGAAGAATGCTTTCTGCTTGGCCAGAAATTTCTCCTTGGAGATGACAGAATCGCTGTCTTACCATTAATGAATGTTACAGCCCAAATCCTTTTCATTTGAAAGAAATATGGACGTGTCTGCCTGAAGCCTCGCTTTATGACAAACCAGAGGGGCACCACTGCTGTCCCGAGACCCTCAGCCCCGCTGGTGATGCGCCTTCAGACACTGCCTCCTGCCCACTTGGAGAAGCAGTCCCATTCACAGGTGATATTTGCATGTTTGAAAAAGAAGCTGCTGCATGTGGAGAGAAGAATAGTCCAGTCATCTGTGTTTCACACAAGTGCCCTGAAGTTTTGTGGGAGACTCTTCCCCGAGGGACTGAGAATCTGGGTCGAGTCACTCTTTCTGTAGCATCAGGCGTCTGTCACATGATGGGCTGCATTTGCCTAAACTGTGGAGGTAGCTGTTGTTTATCTGTTCATGATGTTTACATCAGAATTTTTTTTTCACTTCTGTGAACATCGTTGTTGTTTTTGTTTAGTCACTAAGTCGTGTCTGACTTTTGATGACCCCCTGGACTGTAGCCCATCAAGCTCCTCTGTCCATGGGATTCTCCGGTCAAGAATACTGGAGTGGATTGCCATTTCCTTCCTCCAGGGGATCTTCCTGACCTAGGGATGCAACCTGAGTCTCCTGCATTGCAGGCGGATTCTTTACTGCTGAGCCTCCTGGGAAAACCTCTGTGAATCCCTCTGTGAATACAGGGGTTGAGTAATAAGAAGTTTCAAAGGAATCCTTGTTTGAGTGTTGTTTCACTGTTTAGCCTTAAAATGAAGAACATTTCCTGAAAAATCTTTCTAAGGCAGCTCTCCCCAAATCCTGCAGAACACACACACAAAACAAGTAGAAGGAAAAATGAAGCTCTAACAGGAAAGAAGATGAAACAGGAGGGAGCAGAAAGGGAGAGCAGAACTTGTAGAGCACAGAACGAGGGACACAGAAGATTAAACACACACACACACATACACACACACACTATGAAGAAACTTTACTGTCAAGTACACCTGCTTTCCAAATGTGGTCTTGGTGGCTGTGGCACCTGTACCCAGCACTCAGTTCTTTGTAAGCCCAGAGACTTAAAGGCATCCAGTGTGAATGAAATGAACATAATACCAGATGTCAATAATCAAGAGAAGTTAGTCTTGGAATGAATGCCAAAGTGTTGGAAGTTTTCTCTGAGGGCTCCATGCCACCAAAGGTAGACCCTCTCTGAACACGTCTAGAGAATTCCTTGGGGAAGTGCAGGAGGTGAGATGGGCCCCGTCGTGTGTCGTGGGCAATGAATGCAGGCTGGGTGTGCTTCAGGTGCTTCTGCAGTAACAAGCAGCGGGGAAATACATGGTCATAGTGTCTCTAGCACCCTGAGGCAGAAGGTGTCCATCTTAGGAAAGAGCTTCAGAAGCAATCAGGTTTTAGACTGCCTCCTGTATTGGCAAGCAGACGGCTTCACACATTGCTGGTCCCTCCAACACTCCAGTATTCTTGACCGGAGAATCCCATGGAGAGAGGAGCCTGATGGGCTTACAGTCCAGGGGGTCACCAAAAGTCAGACACGTGCTCCCAGAGCACGTGTACACCCATGGCGGATTCATGTTGATGTATGGCAAAACCAATACAGTATTGTAAAGTAAAATAAAGTAAAAAAAAATGTCAGACACGACTTAGTGACTAAACAAAAACTACAACTGATGTATTTTACTGCCTTCCAGGGGCATTGGGGTAACCCAGAATTAAACAGATGAAGGCCAAGCTGCGAGAGGGGAGGGGAGCCAAGCTCCCCTGCCCGGTGCCACATCCCTAACCCTGCAGGACCCTCGCGGCTCTTCCTCAGAACCATTTCTTCCTGGATCCAGTCATTCCTTTGTCCCTGTGGTCTTTAAACACATTCTTCCTCCTCATTATTATTCCAGGCCTGGGGAGGGTGAGGTGGATGAGGACAGAGCTGTGCTTAGTGACAGCCACTGACAGCGCCAGGGGAGAGGGTGCTGGGAGGTCCAGGAGGGGGTCTCTGAGGAAATGACAGGGGCCCCGCATCCGAAGGGGGAGCTGGGCCTCAGGGCAGGGTGGCAGGGAGGGCAAGGGGAGAAGAGAAGCATGTGTGAGGGTGTTTCCATGAGCTGATGGTGTGGGTACCATGTGTGTCGCGTTGTGTGCTGGGGTGATCCATGTCAGAGTCTTCTTCCTATTTTGAGGGTACCCTGCCCTACAGGTACCCTCAGTCCCTCAGCTAAAGATAATGGAGCAGGAGTTCGGACCCATCTCACTGCCGAGCCCCCGCGCTTGCCATCTCTCTACTTTGCCTCCTAATGTGAGCTGAGCAGGCTCATGGGGGCTGAAGACAGAGATGTGTGAAGCTGTCTGCTTGCCAAGATCAGAGAGAGTCAGAGGTCTGAGCCCTTGAGTTCCCACACCAAGATGTGCGAGGCTGTAAAGATGGGGTTTCAAGAGTCCTTAGTGGGAAAGATGCTGAAGCTCAGGATGGAGCAGATCCCCCAGGGCCCTGGGCATCTCTGTCTCTGAGGTAGGGGACCAGCGGAAATGAGGCATACATTCACGAACCCCTCCCCCCATCAGAGCATTAGCAAACAAGGGGCCTGCGTGCGGAGGACAGAGCTTGCTGACCCGGCCAGGCAGACTTTGCCTCACCATCTGCATGACCTGGTGCTTCCCAGGGGGCGGCAGTGGTAAAGAACCCACCTGCCAATGCAGGAGACGTAAGAGATGCAGGTTCAGTCTTTGAGTTGGGAAGATCCCGTGGAAGAGGGCAAGGCAACCCACTCCAGTATTCTTGCCTGGAGTATCCCATGGACAGGAGCCTGGTGGGCCACAGTCCATGGGGTTGCAAAGAGTTGGACACGACTGAAACAACTCAGCACGCATGCACTGCTTGACCTGCGTCCTCTTGCAGTCGCTTCTTGAATAATGCTGAGTGCATCTTCCTGACTGTTTATGTGTCCATGAGACCATGAACTCATGGCACTGGACTCTGCTTGTTTTTGCATCCTCTGCACCTGGCCTTGTGCCAGTCCTTCAGGGAACACTCCATGCTGGATGCATTTTGTCGCATTTCTGGAACTAAGTCTCTTGCCCCTTTCTCTGCAGATTTGTTGCCTTATCAAATTTATATGTCAGCTATGCAAGCAGTTGTTTTACTAATACACATAATTAGATTACACATTGTCTTAACTCTCCCAACCTGGTATATTTTAAAGAACTAACACTTGTCATTAGTGAATCCTAAAGGAAATCAACCCTGACTATTCACTGGAAGGATGGATGCTAAAGCTGAAGTTCCAATATTTGGCCACCTGATGCAAAGAGCTGACTCATTGGAAAAGACCCTGATGCTGGGAAGGATTGAAGGCAAGAGGAGAAAGGGGCGACAGAGGATGAGATGGTTGGATGGCATCACTGATTCAATGGATGTGAGTTTGAGCAAGCTCCAGGAGATGGTGAAGGATAGGGAAGCCTGGCGCGCTGCAGTCCACTGGGTTGCAAAGAGTCGGACACAACTGAATGACTCAACAACAACAACAACATTAACAAGCACAGAATGATGTTCGAGTCTTCCGGCACTGGACTTGTTCTTCCAGATACTGAACTTATTGTGGGGATTGTAAATGGACAGAACTTTCTTTTCTTTTCTTTTCTTTTTTTTTACTTTATTTTACTTTATAATACTGTATTGGTTTTGCCATACATTGACATGAATCCACCATGAGTGTACATGAGTTCCCAAACATGAACCCCCCTCCCACCTCTCTCCCTGTACCATCTCTCTGGGTCATGCCTGTGCACCAGCCCCAAGCATCCTGTATCCTGCATCGAACATAGACTGGCGATTCGTTTCTTACATGATAGTATACATGTTTCAATGCCATTCTCCCAAATCATCCCGCCCTCTCCCTCTCCCTCTCCGTCAGAGTCCAAAAGTCCACTCTACAAATCTGTGTCTCTTTTGCTGTCTCGCATATAGGGTCATCATTACCATCTTTCTAAATTCCATATATATGGGTTAGTATACTGTATTGGTGTTTTTCTTTCTGGCTTACTTCACTCTGTATAATCGGCTCCAGTTTCATCCATCTCATTAGAACTGATTCAAATGTATTCTTCTTAATGGCTGAGTAATACTCCATTGTGTATATGTACCACAGCTTTCTTATCCATTCATCTGCTGATGGACATCTAGGTTGTTTCCATGTCCTGGCTATTATAAACAGTGCTGCGATGAACATTGGGGTACATGTGTCTCTTTCTATTCTGGTTTCCTCGGTGTGTATGCCCAGCAGTGGGATTGCTGGGTCATAAGGCAGTTCTATTTGCAATTTTCAAAGGAATCTCCACACTGTTCTCCATAGTGGCTGTACTAGTTTGCATTCCCACCAACAGTGTAAGAGGGTTCCCTTTTTTCCATGCCCTCTCCAGCATTTATTGCTTGCAGACTTTTGGATCATAGCCATTCTGACTGGTGTGAAGTGGTACCTCATTGTGGTCTTGATTTGCATTTCTCTAATAATGAGTGATGTTGAGCATCTTTTCATGTGTCTGTTAGCCATCCGTATGTCTTCTTTGGAGAAATGTCTATTTAGTTCTTTGGCCCATTTTTTGATTGGGTTGTTTATTTTTCTGGAATTGAGCTACATAAGTTGCTTGTATATTTTTGAGATTAGTTGTTTGTCAGTTACTTCATTTGCTATTATTTTCTCCCATTCCGAAGGCTGTCTTTTCACCTTGCTTTAGTTTCCTTTGTTGTGCAGAAGCTTTTAATTTTAACTAGATCCCATTTGTTTATTTTTGCTTTTTTTTCCAGAATTCTGGGAGGTGGATCATAGAGGATCCTGCTGTGATTTATGTCAGAGAGTGTTTTGACTATGTTCTCCTCTAGGAGTTTCATAGTTTCTGGTCTTACATTTAGATCTTTAATCCATTTTGAGTTTATTTTTGTGTGTGGTGTTAGAAAGTGATCTAGTTTCATTCTTTTACAAGTGGTTGACCAGTTTTCCCAGCACCACCTGTTAAAGAGATTGTCTTTACTCCATTGTATATTCTTGCCTCCTTTGTCAAAGATAAGGTGTCCATATGTGTGTGGATTTATCTCTGGGCTTTCTATTTTGTTCCATTGATCTATATTTCTGTCTTCGTGCCAGTACCATACTATCTTGATGACTGTGGCTTTGTAGTAGAGCCTGAAGTCAGGCAGGTTGATATCTCCAGTTCCATTCTTCTTTCTCAAGATTGCTTTGGCTATTCGGGGTTTTTTGTATTTCCATACAAATCTTGAAATTATTTGTTCTAGTTCTGTGAAAAATACAGCTGGTAGCTTGATAGGAATTGCATTGAATCTGTAGATTGCTTTGGTAGTATACTCATTTTCACTATATTGATTCTTCTGATCCATGAACATGGTATATTTCTCCATCTATTAGTGTCCTCTTTGATTTCTTTCATCAGTGTTTTATAGTTTTCTATATATAGGTCTTTAGTTTCTTTAGGTAGATATATTCCTAAGTATTTTATTCTTTTCGTTGCAATGGTGAATGGAATTGTTTCCTTAATTTCTTTTTCTACTTTCTCATTATTCGTGTATAGGAATGCAAGGGATTTCTGTGTGTTGATTTTATATCCTGCAACTTTACTATATTCATTGATTAGCTCTAGTAATTTTCTGGCGGAGTCTTTAGGATTTTCTATGTAGAGGATCATGTCATCTGCAAACAGTGAGAGTTTTACTTCTTTTCCAATTTGAATTCCTTTTATTTCTTTTTCTGCTCTGATTGCTGCGGCCAAAACTTCCAGAATTATGTTGAATAGTAGCGGTGAAAGTGGGCACCCTTGTCTTGTTCCTGACTTTAGGGGAAATGCTTTCAATTTTTCACCATTGAGGATAATGTTTGCTGTGGGTTTGTCATATATAGCTTTTATTATGTTGAGGTATGTTCCTTCTATTCCTGCTTTCTGGAGAGTTTTTATCATAAATGGATGTTGAATTTTGTCAAAGGCCTTCTCTGCATCTATTGAGATAATCATATGGCTTTTATTTTTCAATTTGTTAATGTGGTGAATTACATTGATTGATTTGTGGATATTGAAGAATCCTTGCATCCCTGGGATAAAGCCCACTTGGTCATGGTGTATGATCTTTTTAATGTGTTGTTGGATTCTGATTGCTAGAATTTTGTTGAGGATTTTTGCATCTATGTGCATCAGTGATATTGGCTTGTAGTTTTCTTTGTTTGTAGCACCTTTGTCAGGTTTTGGTATTAGGGTGATGGTGGCCTCATAGAATGAGTTTGGAAGTTTACCTTCCTCTGCAATTTTCTGGAAGAGTTTGAGTAGGATAGGTGTTACCTGTTCTCGAAACTTTTGGTAGAATTCGGCTGTGAAGCCATCTGGACCTGGGCTTTAGTTTGCTGGAAGATTTCTGATTACAGTTTCAATTTCCGTGCTTGTGATGGGTCTGTTAAGATTTTCTATTTCTTCCTGGTTCAGTTTTGGAAAATTGTACTTTTCTAAGAATTTGTCCATTTCTTCCACGTTGTCCATTTTATTGGCATATAATTGCTGATAGTAGTCTCTTATGATCCTTTGTATTTCTATGTTGTCTGTTGTGATCTCTCCATTTTCATTTCTAATTTTATTGATTTGATTTTTCTCTCTTTGTTTCTTGATGAGTCTGGCTAATGGTTTGTCAATTTTATTTATCCTTTCAAAGAACCAGCTTTTGGCTTTGTTGATTTTTGCTATGGTCTCTTTTGTTTCTTTTGCATTTATTTCTGCCCTAGTTTTTAAGATTTCTTTCCTTCTACTAACTCTGGGGTTCTCTATTTCTTCCTTTTCTAGTTGCTTTAGGTGTAGAGTTGGGTTATTTATTTGACTTTTTTCTTGTTTCTTGAGATATGCCTGTATTGCTATGAACTTTCCTCTTAGCACTGCTTTTATAGTGTCCCACAGATTTTGGGTTGTTGTGTTTTCATTTTCATTAGTTTCTATGAATATTTTGATTTCTTTTTTGATTTCTTCTGTGATTTGTTGGTTATTCAGAAGCGTGTTGTTCAGCCTCCATATGTTGGAATTTTTAATAGTTTTTCTCCTGTAACTGAGATCTAATCTTAATGCATTATGGTCAGAAAAGATGCTTGGAATGATTTTGATTTTTTTGAATTTATCAAGTTTAGATTTATGGCCCAGGATGTGATCTATCTTGGAGAAGGTTCCGTGAGCACTTGAGAAAAAGGTGAAATTCATTGTTTTGGGGTGAAATGCCCTATAGATATCAATTAGATCTAACTGGTCTATTGTATCATTTAAAGTTTGCATTTCTTTGTTAATTTTCTGTATAGTTGATCTGTCCATAGGTGTGAGTGGGGTATTAAAGTCTCCCATTATTATTGTGTTATTGTTAATTTCCCCTTTCATACTTGTTAGCATTTGTCTTACATGTTGCGGTGCTCCTATATTGGGTGCATATATATTTATAATTGTTATATCTTCTTCTTGGATTGATCCTTTGATCATTACGTAGTGGCCTTCTTTGTCTCTTTTCACAGCCTTTGTTTTAAAGTCTATTTTATCGGATATGAGTATTGCCACTCCTTCTTTCTTTTGGTCTCTATTTGCGTGATATATCTTTTTCCAGCCCTTCATTTTCAGTCTGTATGTGTCCCTTGTTTTGAGATGGGTCTCTTGTAAGCAGCATATATAGGGGTCTTGTTTTTGTATCTATTCAGCCAGTCTTTGCCTTTTGCTTGGGGCATTCAACCCATTTACGTTTAAGGTAATTATTGATAAGTATGATCCCGTTGCCATTTACATTATTGTTTTGGGTTCAGGTTTATGCACCCTCTTTGTGTTACCTGTCTAGAGAATATCCTTTAGCATTTGTTGGAGAGCTGGTTTGGTGGTGCTGAATTCTCTCAGCTTTTGCTTGTCTGTAACGCTTTTGATTTCTCCTTCATATTTGAATGAGATCCTTGCTGGGTACAGTAATCTGGGCTGTAGGTTATTTTCTTTCATCACTTTAAGAATGTCTTGCCATTCCCTCCTGGCCTGAAGAGTTTCTATTGAAAGATCAGCTGCTTTCCTTATGGGAATCCCCTTGTGTGTTATTTGTTGTTTTTCCCTTGCTGCTTTTAATATTTGTTCTTTGTGTTTGATCTTTGTTAATTTGATTAATATGTGTCTTGGGGTGTTTCGCCTTGGGTTTATCCCATTTGGAACTCTCTGGGTTTCTTGGACTTGGGTGATTATTTCCTTCCCCATTTTAGGGAAGTTTTCAACTATTATTTCCTCTAGGATTTTCTCATGGTCTTTCTTTTTGTCTTCTTCTGGGACTCCTATAATTCGAATGTTGGAGCCTTTCATATTGTCCTAGAGGTCTCTGAGATTGTCCTCATTTTTTTTTTAATTCGTTTTTCTTTTTTCCTCTCTGATTCATTTATTTCTACCATTCTATCTTCTATTTCACTAATCCTATCTTCTGCCTCCGTTATTCTACTATTTGTTGCCTCCAGAGTGTTTCTGATCTCATTTATTGCGTTATTCATTATATATTGACTCTTTTTTATTTCTTCTAGGTCCTTGTTAAACCTTTCTTGCATCTTCTCAATCCTTGTCTCCAGGCTATTTATCTGTGATTCCATTTTTATTTCAAGATTTTGGATCATTTTCACTATCAATATTCAGAATTCTTTCTCAGGTAGATTCACTATCTCTTCCTCTTTTGTTTGGTTTGGTGGGCATTTCTCCTGTTCCTTAACCTGCTGAGTATTCCTCTGTCTCTTCATTTTGGTTATATTGCTGCGTTTCGGGTGGCCTTTCTATATTCTGGGAATTTGTGGAGTTCTCTTTATTATGGAGCTTCCTCACTTTGGTTGGGTTTGTATCAGTGGCTTGTCAAGGTTTCTTGGTTAGGGAGGCTTGTGTTGGAGTTCTGGTGGGTGGAGCTGGATTTCTTCTCTCTGGAGTGCAATGGAGTGACCAGTAATGGGTTATGAGATGTCAATGGTTTTGGAGTAACTTTGAGCTGCCTGTATATTGAAGCTCAGGGGTGTGTTCCTGTGTTGCTGGAGAATTTGCGTAGTATGTCTTGCTCTGGAACTTGTTGGCCCTTGTGTGGTGCTTGGTTTCAGTGTAGGTATGGAAGCGTTTGATGAGCTCCTATTGCTTAATGTTCCCTGGATTCAGGAGTTCTCTGATGTTCTCAGGATTTGGACTTAAGCCTCCTGCTTCTGGTTTTCAGTTTTATTTTTACAGTAGCCTCAAGACTTCTTCATCTATACAGCACTGATGATAAAACATCTAGGTTAAAGATGAAAAGTTTCTCCACACTGAGGGACACCCAGAGAGGTTCACTGAGTTACATGGAGAAGAGAAGAGGGAGGGGGTAGTTAGAGGTGACTGGAATGAGATGAGGTGGGATCAAAAGAGGAGAGAGGAAGCTAGCCAGTAATCACTTCCTTATGTGTGCTGCACAGTCTGGACCACTCAGAGGTATTCACGGAGTTATACAGGGAAGAGGAGAGGGAGGAAGTAGACAGAGGTGGCCAGGAGGATAAGAGAGGGAAATGAAAAGGAGAGAGACAGATCCAGCCAGTAACCAGTTCCTTAGGTGTTCTCCACCGTCTGGAACACGCAGAGATTCACAGAGTTGGGTAGAGAAGAGAAGGGGGAGGGAAGAGACAGAGGCCACCTGGTGGAGAAAAAGGAGAGTCCAAAGGAGGAAAGAGTGGTCAAGCCAGTAATCGCTCTCTCAGGTAATATTGGGTAGTGAAGTTTGGGTTTTTAAATGTACAAAATTGACAACAAAAACCAAAAAGCAAAGATTAAAAATCTAGAGTAGAGGTTGGATTTTCAAAAATACAATATTGAAGAAAAGAAGAAGAAGAAAAAAAAGAAAGAAAAAGCCACAAGAATTATTTTTAAAAATCAACAACAACCACGCAAAGACTATATATTTGCCTTTAAAAATAGGGTCTTTTTTTTTTTGAAAAGTAATAGTAGGTTATAGAAATAAAAATTAAAGAAGAAAACTTTTAAAAGTTAGAAAAAAAAGAAGAAGAAAAAGAAAAGAAGAAAAAACAACCACATAACAACATTAACAAAAAACGAAAAGAAAAAAGAAAAAAAAAGAAGAATGATCGTAAAAATAGTAAAGATATATCTGGCCCTTTCTCTGGTGTTGTGGGCAGTGTGGGGTTACTTCCAAGGTGGTTCCCTCTGTTTTTCTTCTGTTTGCTGGTCTCTTCAGTGTCTGATTTCCGTCCTGACACAGAGGGGATGGTGGTGGACACTTTTTTTTTTTTTTAGGCTCACTTGTTCAGTCGTGCTGTGGGGAGGGAGGGATGCTGCAAACAAATAACACTGTCGTGTGCACGCAGTGTCTCAGCCCCACTGGGCCTGCCCCTGCTCGGGGTGCACAAACCGCTCAGGCTCTACGTTGCTCTGCTGGGAACCATCTGAGGCCGGCCTTAGGCTGCATGCACCTCCCCGGTCTAAGCCGCTCAGGCTTGGCACTCAGGTAGCCCTCAGAGATGCAGATTCGGTTGGGACTGTGTTTTGTGCCCTTCCCAGGTCCAAGTACCTCAGGTGTTTGGCGAGTGCAGTCGCTGCGACTTATCGCCTTTCCCGTCTCTGCTGCTCAGTTTTCTGGGTGTACCGCTGGCGCCCCTTGTGAGGTGGATGGTGACTGTCCAGAACCCCCAGAAGCCTTAGCAAAGCAGCCTGCTTGCAGTTTGGTAGGTAAAGTCTCTCCAGGGCTGCGATTGCCCCTTTCCAGCCCTTATGGGTCTGGCTGCCTGTCCCCGGCTGGGGATGGTCTGCAGCCGGCTATTTCTGTTCCGTCCTTTGTTCTGTGCGTGGTCCTGGTGGTGTCTTATGTTCGAGCTTTTCGTGTGGTAGCTATCCCACAGTCTGGTCTGCTAGCCCAAGTTAGTTCATTCTGGTTACGTGTGGGGCTTTCCTGCCCGATTCTTAGAAAGCACTGCAGCCCACGCCTCCCACACCTCCCTGCCCTGCCCCAACTTGCTAGTGGCGGATGCAGGCATCTGCGCTGCTTTTCCGCTGGAGGAGTTACTGTTGGGCTTGTAATCTGTTGGTTTTAATTATTTATTTATTTATTTATTTTTCCTTCCTGTTATGTTGCCCTCTGTGCTTCCAAGGCTCGCCAGAGACTCGGCAGGGAGAGTGTTTCCCGGTGTTTGGAAACCTCTCTTCTTAAGATTCCCTTCCTGGGATGGGATTCCCTTCCCGGGATGGAGCTCCCTCCCCACCTCCTTTGTCTCTTTTTTTCATCTTTTATAATTTTTCCTACCTGTTTTTGAAGACAATGATTTGCTTTTCTGGGTGCCTGATGTCCTCTGCCAGTATTCAGAAGTTGTTTTTGGAGTTTGCTCAGCATTGAAATGTTCTTTTGATGAATTTGTGAGGGAGAAAGTGGTCTCCCCGTCCTATTCCTCTGCCATCTTCCCACTCCAGTCTGAACAGAACATTCTAGTAAGATTCCCTGAGCTGTAGATGGTTTTTGCTAGTCATCCAGATGTGCTGTAGGATCAGATTGTGTCGTTCAATTTGCATTGTCCAATTTCCTACCTTGCGGTACATTTTCCAGTATGTTGATTTGTTCTTCATCTAAAAACTAAAAGTGTCAGAACCTTTTATGCCCATTAACCTACTTACTCGCTGGATCTTGAAAGAGAAAATTCTTCACTAATGGTAAAGTACCAAAGAGTCAACTATTTGCAAAACTTAAAAATGGAGATTCTCTCTTTTGCCTCAGAAGGTTAGACGGGGGGAAAAAGCACATGTAAGTTTTGGAACTCACTATCCTTTCAGCTGCAAAGGTCAAACAAGGATATTTGACCTTTTCCCTGTCGTTTGCTTAAATGTCTGGAAACTGATGCTTATTATTCCACAAGAGGCTGAGAAGGTACGGGAAGTCCTGCTTGTTCATCATGACCAACATCTGGCAGGGACTAGGCACTGATCACAGTTATTGTAATCCAACATATTGACTAATTGAGACTTAGGTATGTGTCAGCTGTCTGCCACACTCTGAAAATTGTAATGAATTTGATGCTGAATATATGCTTTATTGCTTTATGATTCAGACAGCCCTCCAGAGACTTTGTAAAGTTCTCAGTCATTGTTTTAACATCACTTTAAATTGTATTGTGACATGATAGCCCACTTTAATAGGAGTTCCCAGTCAATAGCATACTCTTAGTATCAACCTATATCCATAATTTGTAAACTGAAACATCAAAGAGAAAGTATTTATGAAGCTGACTTCAAGGCAGCTTTTTAGTATACTTTTGAAACTACCTCCAATTGCTTTTCAGAGAACTCTGAGATACACGTTTTATAATTGAACAGTGGGGTTGGTACAGAGAAGCCTTGAAGGAGGTCCGTCGTGATCATGCAGACAGCCAGCGGCCATCAGTATTGAACAGGACCGAGAAGCTCGCTGATGGGAAATGTCGCAGGACTCGTCCAGTGCTTCTGCAGTACCTGCCCTTGCAGCCACAGCTGCCCCTCTCAACCATCCCGATGATGAACTGTTATCCTGTACAGCCAGGCATTTGTCATATCACATAATGCAAGTCACTGGGGCTTCCCAGGTGGCACTAGTGGAAAGGAAACTGCCTGCCAATGCAGGAGATGTAACAGATGAGGGTTCAGTCCCTGGGTTGGGAAGATCCCTGGAGGAGGAAATAGCAACCCACTCCAGTATTCTTGCCTGGGAAATCCCATGGGCAGGGGAGCCTGGCTAACTACAGTCTATAGGGTCACAGAGTTAGACACCACTGAAGTAACTTACGGAGAAGGCAATGGCACCCCACTCCAGTACTCTTGCCTGGAAAATCCCATGGATGGAGGAGGCTGGTAGGCTGTAGTCCATGGGGTCGCTAAGAGTTGGACACAACTGAGTGACTTTACTTTCACTTTTCACGTTCATGCATTGGAGAAGGAAATGGCAACCCACTCCAGTGTTCTTGCCCGGAGAATCCCAGGGATAGCGGAGTCTGGTGGGCTGCCGTCTATGGGGTCGCACAGAGTTGGACACGACTGAAGCAACTTAGCAGCAGCAGCAGCAGAAGTGACTTAGCACACTCGCACAGTGAAAGCCATTGCTGAAAGTCAGGCACTTAAGATGCCAACATCCTTCATACCATGTGGTACCCTAGGAGCACCTTTCATCAGCACGAGTCCCCTGTCCTGCAGAGTTCCAGCAAAATAAAGACTGGTGGGCTGTATTTTTCCACCAGACATTGACCCTTTGATGGTCAATGTCTCCATCAAAGTCACAGACTGAATTCAGTCCACAACAGAAATTTTCTAGAAATGGCTGGATTCATCCACTGAGTCTGCCTGACCACAGGAACACACCAGGATTTCCACCCAGTTCTCCAGTGAAGACAAGAATGCAGACTGTGATGGCCTCCATGGAGTTTCGTTGCCCCAAGGCCTGCAGGCTTCATCAGAATCCTCGCACACTGGCAGCCTAGCCAGTTAGACCTGCGTGGTGTATCCTATTGACCTGTGTACGTTGAAGTCCCAGCAGGGTGAAGACCATAGGGAACATCCCGTTCCCGAAGGATGCCTCTGCCACATCCAGGCTGAGAGTCCCATACCAACATCCAGGGCCCTTGTGGCTAGACTGAGACTCTGGAAGCAATGGCCACCACAGCCTTTATGTCCTCTTCCCCGCCAAGACCTGAGGCAGGAGGAAAACAAGCATCACATTCCGGAAGGAGTCTGAAGAAGTTACCAGCTGTGTTGATATCACACGTCTGCAATTCTTTAATAGGCAGCATGTTGAGAAAACTTTTAACAATTTAAGAGAAAAATCAGTATGAGTTCTGCAACAGAATTTGCTATGAAAAATCCTTCCCCATTATGAGCAGATCACTTACTGGGAGGGGGGAAAAAAAATCCTTCCACTACTGTCTCTGCCTCTCTCCAGAACTCATTTCAGACCCATGTTATTGCCCTAAGAGGAAAAAAAAGAAACCTCCATTAAAAACCAGAAGTTGTACCCTGCACAGCGGCAGCTCAGAGCCTCAGGGGGACAACATGACTCTTATTCAAACAGCGAATCTGAGTGCTGCCATGCTCCCTGGAGTCAGGTCTTATTTGCATTTTGGAAACTGTTCGGTATTGATTTTATTGAGTTATTTAAAATTAGATACTTTAGAAATTAGTGTGCACAAGTATTGGTCATGGAGAATATCACGACTTATAAAAACTGAGAAAGTTTGCTCTTAAATTGCAAGAATGGCACAGTGACAGTACTAAGGCGGGTGTTGTTCAGTTGCTCAGTCGTGTCCAACTCTTTGTGACTCCACGGACTGCAGCACGCCAGGCTTCCCTGTCCTTCACCACCTTCTGGAGCCTGCTCAAACTCATGTCCATCGAGTTGGTGATCCCGTCCAACCATCTCATCTTCTGTTGTCGTCTTCTCCTGCCTTCAGTCTTTCTCAGCATCAGGATCTTTTCCAGTGAGTTGACACTTCACATCAGGGGTCCAGAGAATTGGAGCTTCAGCTTCAGCATCAGTCTTTCCCTGATGAATAATCAGGGTTGATTTCCATTAGGATGGACTGGTTTGATCTCCCTGCTGTCCATGGGACTCTCATGAGTCTTCCCCAGCACCATGGTATTAATATCTTCATCATTTTGGAGACTACAAGGTTAATTGCCTTTCAGACTGCTGAGAGTAACTAGTTTTCTTTCAATTTCTACCTAATGGAAGAGGCTAGGACTAGGATAGGCAGATGTTATGTGGTCCTGGAGAATTTCCCTGACGCACTTTGGGGAAGTGTTAAGGAAAACAAGGTTTGGTGAGAAGTCAGGTTATGCACAATTCTTCATCTTGAGGAAAAGCATACTGAGAATTAACAGGCATACAGAATTCACAGGCATACAGTCCATCTTTTGACCTCCAAATACTTTGTCACTTTTTGTAGTATTTATTGAAAAAAGGCCTATCTTTTTTAGTGATTTTTAAAAAGTTTGGTCCCTTAATAATTATTGTACCAAGTTGAGTAGCATGAGTGTTGTGGAAAATGGTTTTTAGTACTCAAAATATTCCATTTACTGTCTTCCCAGACTCATACCTGTGTTTTTCAGCAGAGTTTTGCTAGTTCCCTTCTTGACCGGTTTAAAAAGAAGAAAAAGTACAGAACACTACAGTAGAATTGCATAGGTGTAATTACATATTAAGAGCTTTCCACGTGGCACTAGTGGTGGCCAATGCAGGGGTTGCAAGGGATGTGGGTTCGATCCCTGGGTCAGGAAGATCCCCTGGAGTAGGAAATGGCAACCCACTCCAGTATTCTTGCCTTGGAAATCCCATGGACGGAGGAGTCCGGCAGTCTACAGTCCATGGGGCCGCAAAGAGTCAGATGCAACTGAACACAATTACAAACTGGGCTTATTGTGCAAAATTACTTTTCTGAAACTGCTTTAATAACATCAGTCAAAAAGTTCCCATTGTTGTTTTTGCTCTCTCCTTCTCCAAAGAATAATCAAGGGTCATGTAGAGGAAGGACCAGGGCTGGCCAAGTTGCAGTCAAGGCCACTCTCAAACTGTAAGAAGAGCTCTTAAATTAGCCAGAGAGCTGTCGGGGGGCCCAGGGTGTTCTGGGGGCTTATCAAGACCACTATCAGGTCTTCTGGGGAGATGTAAGCTCAACTCACAGGCAAAACTATTGTCAAGACTTAAACTGGAAAAAAAAATTAGGTAACTGGAAGCAAAGCCACTTCTGTGATTTTGGGGACAACAGTGACTCGTCTGATGAACCACTTAAGGATGGGAAGAAGCCTGGGCGAAGGCGAGGGTGCTCATCCTATGGGGTGCCAACACCTGCTTCTCCCACTCTTCACCATAGCCAAGTTACATTGTGTGTTCTTTCTTTTTAATTATGAAGAAACTGGGCAGAGAATGCATAACCTCCCAGGGCCCACAGCCAGTACATGGCTGGCTGGCACCAGCTCCACTAGTTTGTCTTCCCCAGGAAGGCAGAAGGGGACGGGGGGTTGTGGTGCCCTGATAAGTAGTTTGGCAGCAGAGGCTGGGGGCTCCAACCTGTGTTAAATCTGCCTGAGAAATCCCTTCCTGATTCCACCTGGAAACAAAATGAGAGTGGATTATCCAGCTTCCCACAGTCATCTGTGGTCATAGCATGAACTCATTCGAAGTGTGTGTGTATTTTCATCAAAGGGTAACAGCAGAGTGTTCTAACTCTGCTTCAGAGAACAGGTGCCATATGTCAATATCCACTTCCTTTCACTGCTTTCTTCAGCTGAGCGCCTACATTCCAAACACAGATCAAAACCTTGCCTCCTCCAAGCGTCACCTGAAAACAAAATCAGCTGTCCCTTACGAGTGCTCTTGAGAAAACATCTATATTTAACTCTGAGTCAAGGAAAGTAAGTTAGAAAATGTTGAACCTACTAAAGGATCCTTTTGCTCTAAGATCAGCCATTCAACAAACATTTTACAAGGCAATCATTGTGTGTCCAGCACTGTAAACTTCAAAGAGTCAATCCAGTCATAGCTGGATCAGAGGAAAGAAATACAGAGCACAAAGTTTTTTAGTTGAGAAGCTCTGGAAAATTCTGGTCATGGGAAGTGAAATAAAAGAATTCATTGCTCTGTCATGTAATTCAAAAGCTTCGATCTCTATTTGTACTATGGTTAAAAGCACAAGTCCTGGATCATTGACTGATCAGTTCGTTGACTGATTCTGTTTTACAAGCACTGGGTTGGACGTGGGGGTATGTAACTTCCCAAACCAGAGACAGTTCTTTGTGCTCAGTCGTTCAGTCATGTCCAACTCTTTGCAACCCCGTGGACTGTAGCCTTCCAAGCTCCTCTGTCCATGGGATTTCCCAGGCAAGAGTATAGGAGTGGGTTGCCATTTTCTTCTCCAGGGGATCTTACCCTTCCCGACCCAGAGATCAACCCTACATCTCCTGCATTGGCAGGCGGATTCTTTTCCAACTGCACCACCTGGGAAGCCCCCATCTCCAAATATCATCAACCAGGGGCTTAGGGCCTCAACATATGAACTTTGGGAGGACACAAATACTCAGTCCATAACACCAACTTGATAAGAACATGCAAAAATGATGATAGAATTGCTTATTATTTATGAGGCTGACTGATCAAAAGCTCTCTCTTGTGTATTACCCTTCTTTGGTGAGATGTCATTTTTGTTGTTGCTGCTGTTGATTTCTTTCTGTTAGATGCCCCCTCGACACTGATGTGCCCTTGCTCCCATCTTTTATGTAAGCATGCCCACCCCCCTTCCATGTGGCTATCTCTTACTAGGTGACCAAGTCAAGTTAGCGGTCAAAAACTGACCCAAGGCACTGATTTCTAGTATCCTCTAGGATTCTAGTATCTCTGTTAAAAATACATTTAAGTAACTTACTTGTATCTATATTGACATTGGTTAAATCTCACTGGGGGCACAAATATTCGATGCAGCAGAATTTCATTACAACAAAAGCTGTTTGCTCATCTCTTGATTCCATTGCAATGAGTTCAGAAAAAGAGCATATTAATTCTGAAGAATTTGCATAGGGTTTGTATGTTATGGAGCTTTGTATAATACCATATGCCTTTGCAACGTCCATTCATTTACCAAGACAAAAGTAGAAAGCAGTAGAAACACAAATTACCAAAACACTGCTGGGGAGGAGAGAGAAAGCAAGTGTGACTATGGCGAGTACAGGAAGTAATTCTATAGCCTTTATTGAGGAATGGGGAGGAGGTGACGACGAAACCAAAAAAAAAAGAGAGAGAGAGAGATATTTTGAATCATTTCAAAAATATACTTCCCATTCTGGAAAATCTGACTTTTCCTTGGTATGCAGATGAGTCTCTCCCCCTGGAGAAACCACCTGTGGCTACGGCACTCATTGCATTTTCCTTATATAGAACTGTTTTTCACAGAGAGCTGAGCAGCAGAATTATTTGGTTGGTCCTCTAGTCTCTCTTTCCTCAAATCTGACATGATACTTGGAGTCAGTCTGGTCTGAGCTTGTGGTCCTCTTCCCCAGGCATGTACCCCGTCACCAACCTCTCCCGGACTGAACAGGGTCATAACCTTCCCCCGCTTTGACCCCAGTAAAAGCTGATGCTGAATCAGCTGCAATGTACAGTGCTTTTGTTTATTGATTTGTTTTGGGCTGTGCTGGGTCTTTGTTGCTGCACTCAAGTGGCTTTCTCTAGTGTCAGCGAGCTGGGGCTACTCTCTGTTGCGGTGCAAGGGCTTCTCATTGCTTCTCTCGTTGCTGTTGCGGAGCACAGGCTCTAGGCAGTTGGGCTTCAGGAGTTGTGGCACACAGGCATAGTTGCTCTCAGGCATGTGGGGTCTTCCCAGACCAGGGATCGAACCAGTGTCCCTTGCATTGGTAGATGGATTCTTAACCACTGGACCACCAGGGAAGCCCTGACTTACACTATATATATAGTGTAAATATGGTAAATCCCGAGTATTCATTGGAGGGACTGATGTGAAGCTGAAGCTCCAATACTTTGTCCATCTGATGCAAAGAGCCAACTCATTGGAAAAGACTGATGCTAGGAAAGATTGAGGGCAAGAGGAGAAGGGGGAGACAGAGGATGAGATGGTTGGATGGCATCACTGGACTCAATGGACATGAGTTAGACCAGACTCTGGAAGATAGTGAAGGAGAGGGGAGCCTGGTGCGCTGCAGGCCAGGGGGTCGCAAAGATCAGACATCATCAGTCGACTGAGCACAGCCTTCTTTATAGCTGCATGAGGCTGGAGTTACAGATCTGTGTTCCACCAGTTATGAATTTTCACTTTGCAAGCAAGATAACTTAGCCTGTTATTACATACCTGAAATTTGTAGAAATCAAGTTTCCAGTCTTGCATCGCATCTCCAGGCGAGGCGCCCTGCACAGATCTCTACGTGAAGCTATCCCAGGTAATTTCTATCCCAGGTAATTTCTCCACCACCCCAAGAATGAGATGCTCCTGATCTATGTGAATTTCTCAAGAGGCAAAGAACGGTTCCCTCCCAGCAAGTTGTAAATCACTCAGGAGTTAGAGAAGCAGGGAGGAGTAGCATTTCCTGTGTACACCCTGCCTCTCTGAAATGGGCTGATGTGAGGAATCTGTCTTCTCAAGAACACAGTGTGCTTCCTGGCAGCAGGTGGACCAGCTTCCAAAGGCCCCTTTGAAGTAGAAACTAAAATAATGCTTAATGGTCATTCTGCTCCCATGGAGGGGGCAGCAGTGGGTGGGGGGCATAAATCAAAAACACAGCCGGGCTTGGAACTTGGATCACATGAGGCTTTTCTCAATGGTCACAAACTCCAGCCTCCTAACACATAGTAGTTGGATTATTAAGTACTTTTATGGGTCAGTCTAGTGAAAGAGCAGCTGTAAAACCGAAACACAGGGAACCAGCTAGGTAACAAAAAAGACAAAAAGGGTGGTAGAAATAATTGGGTTTCTTAGCACTTCAAGTATTTCACAGCAATGCAGTTACTGTATTTATAAAGGATAAAACCAATACAATATTGTAAAGTAATTAGCCTCCAATTAAAACAAATTTATATTTAAAAAATAAATAAAGGATAAAACACCATTGGGTTTAATGGAGCTGCCTGGGTGTTTATGGTTTACATAATGCAGTTACAGTATATTCCTTGTTCATATGCTTGTTTTAAAATGTGTGACCTCTTTATTATAAGAAGTTTTAAATGCAGTGAAATTCTTAGAAAATTCATAAAGTAGAAATTGAGATGGCAGTAGACAAGAAATTTTGACATAGTGTTTTTAATTTGAAAAAGTTGAAGTCAAAGGTAAAAGCAGATGCTTTGGGGCTGCTCAGCTAGGACTACTGACTAAGTTTCATCACCCTTGACAGTTTAGAATCAAAAAGGTAATTTTTCTTTTCTCTATTTTCTCTCTCTTCTTGCCAATGAACTTGCAATACTTCTGACAGACATTAAAAGAACCGCAGGCAAGTCTGAGAAGGATGGCCCCTTGGAAAGTAAATTTGTGTTACCTTTTTCCCCATGAAGCCCTCTTCCTTATGGAAACAAGCTCAATACTTCACTCATTTAGTTAAAATAGTGAAAACCAATGCTTGGTGAATGGTGAGAAAAGGTACACATGTATGCGTTCTTGCTTTCTTTCCCTTAACAAGCTCATTCTCCCAGACTTAGCCTTTTTCCAGCTACAAGTCAATAACCCAGAATTCTGAGAAGGCAAAAAGATACATTATTGATTTTTAGTAGGTAATAGATGTGCTTGGTACAAAATTCAAAAGGTATGAAGAATTCACAGTGAAAATGTGTCCCCCTCCTCATCCTGTCCTGCAGCTCCAGCTTGCATCCAAGCCAAGGCTGTTCTCTCCTTACTTAGGGATGCCTCTGTGTGTGTGTGTGTGTGTGTGTGTGTGTGTGTGTGTGTGCATGGTTACACATGTCCCTGTGTTCACTTAGCACAATAAAGTTTGGCAAACGGTTCACAACAGTGCGTGTGAAGGATCCTTGCCCTTGTTCACCACATGGATGGACTCTGACTTTGTCGATGGCCATCCAGGTGGTTTTCCACATTTTTATGTAAAGAATGCTGAAGAGTGGTCCACATTCATCATTTCACACTGTGAGAGTCTACTGGGCAGATACCAGAAGTGAAATCACAGGTCCGTGGGGACACACATTTTAGATAATGCCAGATTTTTCGCCTTAAAACCTGTACTGTATACCCCCACCAGCAATGTATGAGAGGACCCCCAGCCTCCTGCCACTTTCCACCTGTTATATTAAGAAATTTTTTCATCTAAACCAAAAAAGATAGGTTGAAAAAAATAGACTTAAGTCTGAGAGTAAGCATCTTTGCATATTTCAAGAGCCATTTGTATTCATTTTTCTGTGAACAATTGTCTAAACTCTGTCCCCATTTTTCTATTTAGTTTTGGCTCTGTGGGGCTTTCCAGGTGGCACTAGTGGTAAAGAACCCACCAGTCAATGCAGAAGACATAAGAGACGCGAGTTCAATCCCTGGGTGGGGGAGATCCCCTGGAGGAGGAAATGACAACCCACTCCAGTATTCTTGCCTGGAGAATCCCGTGGACAGAGGAGCCTGGTGGGCTGCAGTCCATGGGATTGCAGAGTCGGATATGACCTAGTGCCATGCACATGAGACTCTGTGTGTGTACATACAGGGAAATTAACCCCTTTAATGTATTGCAAGTTGGAACCACTTTTTCCGTTTTCGTTTGTCTTTGAAATTGCTAATGGTACTTTTTATGTTTTTTTAAATACAGTTTTTGGATACGAATATACCAGTCTTTTCTTTTGTGGCTTCTAGTTTTGTATCACAGTTGGGCTTTTCTTTCCTTAAAAAAGAAGTCTACCATTTCTTTATTGCATCATGGTTTTCAGTTTGAAAGCATCTCTCCCTTTAACCTCTGTATTTGTGGACAGTGAGAGGTGGAGAAGTAACTTTTACCCTTGTCCTGGCCTTTGATCTAAGTGTCCACAATTTGTTAACTGAGTGTTCCATCTCTTCCCCCACTGACTTAAATCTCATCTTATACTAAATCCCTCTATGCAGTTTATTTATTTGCATGGATCTTACTTGTCTGTTCCTGTGTTGGTGCTACCTTGTTTCAAGTGCTGCAGCTTTATAGTACTTTTTAAAATCTAAATAGCAGTTAGGCTCCTCTTTGTAAAAAATGTTTATTTAGGCTGCTCAGGTCTTAATTGCGGCTGCGTGTTCTCTAGTTGTGGCGCGGAGGCTCAGTAGTTGTGATGGGTGGATTTAGTTGCCCTGAGGCATGTGGGCTCTTAGTCCCTGCCAAGGATTGAATCTGAGTCCCCTACATCCCAAGGGGGATTCTTAATCAGTGGACCACCAGGGAAGTCCCAAGGCTCCTCTTAACATTCTTCCAGCTACTCTTTCTTGTTTGTTTTTTCCAAATGAACTTCAGAATCAGTTTGTCTAGTATGAAACCAAAATCCTGTTGTTAATCTTACTGTGCTGTGTGCTTAGTTCCAACTCTTTGCAACCCTGTGGACTATAGCTCGCCAGGCTCCTTGGGGATCTTCCTGAGCCAGGGATCCAACCTGCATCTCCTACGACGCCTGTATTCGCAGGTGGATTCTTTACCCACTGAGCCTAAATTTATGGTTTAACTCTGAATGTGCTCCTTTATGAAGTTAAACACAATAAGCCTTTCCCACACTCAAATCATTCCTGTCCCTTGGTAGTATTTCCGGTTTCTTTCATGTAGAAATTGTACCCTTCTTATGAAGTTTATTCCTAAGTATTTCATCATTTTTGTTGTTACAACAAGTGGATTCATTTCTTTCTTGATACCTTGGAGCTAGTGTTGATTATGTATAAAAGCTGTCAATTTCTGTACAGCAATTTTGACTTTGTGATCAAGTCAAATTTTCATCTATATGTAATTTTTTCATGTAATTGCTTTCTAGGTAAATAAATGGGCCATCTACAAATAATTATCATTTTACCTATTAAAAGCTGTTTGTTTTGTTTTTCTGATTCTCCACGAATTGACCAGCTTAGCAACTTTTGGACAGTAGAGTAAGCTTCTCCTTGGCAAGTAGAAAGGGGGTCTCTCTGAGACCACAGACCCCCTCATCTCCTGGGGGACCAACACAGACCTCTGCTTCTATCTTAATTTTGTTTGGCTAGTCTCTTACTGGGCTTCCCAGGTGGTAAAGGACCTGCCTGCCAATGCAGGAGGCTTAAAAGATGTGGATTTGATCCCTGGGTTAGGAAGATCCCCTGAAGAAGCACGTGGCAACCCCCTCCAGTATTCTTTTCTGAAGAATCCCACAGACAGAGGAAGCTGGTGGGCTACGGTCCATAGGATCACAAAGAGTTGGTCAGGGCTGAGTCCACTTTGCAGCAGCAGTACTCTCTTACTGAAAGAAATTAGAGTAATTCATTTCTTTTGTTTATTGAACAGTGGGATGGGAGCTGGTCACAGCTTTTGTGGTTTATTTAAACATTTACTTTATTGGTTTCCTTATAAATCCCATTTAACATGCAGTAACTGTACTCTCGCCTGGAAAATCCCATGGATGGAGGAGCCTGGTATGCTGCAGCAGTCCATGGGGTCGCTAAGAGTCGGGCACAACTGAGCGACTTCATTTTCACTTTTCACCTTCATGCATTGGAGAAGGAAATGGCAACCCACTCCAATAT
Organism: Ovis canadensis; assembly: GCF_042477335.2. Classification (NCBI taxonomy): domain Eukaryota; kingdom Metazoa; phylum Chordata; class Mammalia; order Artiodactyla; family Bovidae; genus Ovis; species Ovis canadensis. The sequence continues at coordinate 53,107,980 of NC_091267.1, read as the reverse complement.
TCTTGCCTGGAAAATCCCAGGGACGGGGGAGCCTAGTGGGCTGCCGTCTATGGAGTCGCACAGAGTCGGACACGACTGAAGCGACTTAGCAGCAGCAGCAGCAGCAGCTTTAAATTACTTAGATTAGAATAGTCAGAGGATGGCTATTACACTGAGCAGTCTTATTATCTGGAAATTAGTAACCTTGGGAGGAGTCAGGGTCCTTCCCCCTCACGCCTTCTCCAGGCAGCTCCAGCATGCGGGTCTCCCCAGTCTCACCAGTGGGAACCTCAGCCATGCACTGCAGGGCATATAGGGCAGTTAAGATCCAAGCCTGAGAGACTATTGATAGGTTTAGCTGGATGGCAGTTGAATTTATCAGAAGGTGAGGAAAATTAATGCGAGAAGTTACGGATATCATCTTAGCTCAGAACTCAGCTGGTTGTGTAGCCCTGGCAAATCGTGTAACCTCTCTGCTGTGATATTTTCAGTCTGGGGCTGTGACTATTATTAAATATTCAGTTAATTGATATTTAATATCAGTTAATAATCTTAATTAAAAGTATTCATTCATAGTAGATACTCAGTCCTGTACCTACGTTTGTCCCTGCACTCTACGTCTTAATTAGGAGACCTCACTTAACAGCCCTGAGTGTTGCTGTTATTACTCACTGTGGTTACCACAATCCCATGTGGCATTTTAGATAAGGAAGTGGGTTGGTCTTTGGGGCTTCTCCCTTGCTGCTTCAGCAGACTGAAGAGCAGCTGGGCTAAGAACCGGCAGCCATAGGTTTTTAATCAGCTGCCACCTCGAGCTCAGCATCACTCCATCGGGTGGCCTCCCTGCATGGTCCTGTCTACCATCTTCTCAGAAAGTGGATAAGGGTGGACTCTCACCTTTTGCTAAAGTCACTGCAAGTTGGAGATGTTAAATCACATAAATCAAAGTAGACCTCCTAGGGATAAGACATTGGCATTAAAAAGCATTGTGAAGGTGTATGAAATATTTTAATGAAAGAAAGTAAGCCCTACTTGAAATCATATTCATAGTCAAAGGGAACAGTCACCAAGATTTCCTTTAAATTGTAGATGGCAAGTCATTTCCTTTCCTCTAATCAAGTACACTAGTGTTGGTATCTTGTTCCAGCTGTGCTTTTATCACAGTGGCCTATCTTTACATCCCTGTGTAAGACTAGAAAAGGGTCAATAGAAGGAAAAGCCACATTTAAGAAGTCAGTAACACTGTGTGGGGTCTGAGAACTCACTTGGTTCTTCTTTATCTGTGACTGACATGGTTTAAGTGATGTGACGTAACCAGCAGTCGTCATCCTACCAGACATCAGACAGTTAGGCAAAAATATCCACCAACGCTTTTATTTTTTTCTTTTATTAATTTATTTTGGCTGCTTTATGGCACACAGACTTCTCTAGTTGTGGTATGAGGGCTTACTTGCCCCTCGCATGTGGGATCTTGGCTTCCCAGGTGGTGCTACTGGTAAAGAACCAGCCTGTCGATTCAGGAGACATAAGAGACCTAGGTTCAATCCCTGGGTCAGGAAGATCCCCTGGAGGAGGGCATGGCAACCCATTCTAGTATTTTTTCTTAGAGAATCCCATGGACAGAGAAGCCTGGTGGGCTACATTCCATGGGGGTCTCAAAGAATCGGATGTGACTTAGTGATTGAACAACAAGAGTACGATAGAATTTTCTTTTTCTTCTCATAAACATTATTATTTTTTTTTATCTGTTTCTCTGTCTGGAAGGTAAGTTCCCTAAAGGCAGGAATCTTTGATTCTATTCCTAGATGTGTCCTAAGCATTATGTCAGGTCCCAGAAAATAGTAGGTATTACATAGACAACTGTTGGATGAATGAATGGACAAATTAATGTCATTGTATGCAGCCAGTATCGACTTCTTTGAAGCTCAGCTGCTGCTGCTACTGCTAAGTTGCTTCAGTCATGTCTGACTGTGCGACCCCATAGACGGCTCCCCCGTCCCTGGGATTCTCCAGGCAAGAACACTGGAGTGGGTTGCCATTTCCTTCTCCAATGCATGAAAGTGAAAAGTGAAAGCAAAGTCGCTCAGTCGTGTCCGACTCTTAGCGACCTCATGGACTGCAGCCTACCAGGCTCCTCCATCCATGGGATTTTCCAGGCAAGAGTACTGGAGTGGGGTGCCATCGCCGTCTCCGTTGAAGCTCAGCAGAACTTCCTATTTCATGAAGAAAGTGTCTGGGGGCATATTAAATGTAGGGTTGAGCTATGTTTGTTTGTTTGTTTTAAATATATATGGATGGAGGAGCCTGGTGGGCTGAGGTCCATAGCGTCACAAGGAGTCGGACATAACTATCGTGGCTAAGCACGCATGCACGTGTGGGATCTTAATTCCCCAAACAGGAATCGAACCTGACTCCCCTGCATTGGAAGGTGGATTGTTAACCACTGGACCATCAGGCAAGTCCCTCCATCAACACTTTAAAATATGGAAACCGATAAGTGTATGAAACTATGCACAGTGAAGGTTTAGAAAAGCAAAAGAGTGAACATTTTTTGACATGGGGGAAACTGGAGTATGTGCTTACACAAAAGGTTTAATAAGATGTCAGTACGAAAAGATTCAGGCTTGTCTTGAGGTTACAATTCGTTTTGGAAAGACCAGGTGAAGCTTGGGTTCCGAGAGAGGGTGAGGGCTGCAGAATGCAGTCAGGGTCAGTGGAGGACACAGCCGTGTCTGTGTTCAGAGACCCTCCCAGGAGAGGTGGAAATGTGTTTTTTCTTCACCAGGGAGCATCCTTTAGAGTGTATCTCTTTGTCCTGTTTACCAGACGATCAATGCCCCGGGTATCTTGTGGATCTTAGCTAAGCATCCTAGTTCTGAAACATCATTCTTCCAAGGTTTTGTTTTGTTTCTTACCAAAACTGAACCCAGAATCCATGTTTTAGGATGCCCTCCACAGACCTGTGAACTTTGCAGAGGCCTTTGGAGGGACCCCACAAATATGATCGCCCCAAGGAAGAGAGAGGTGTTGATGGGTTGTCATGAGTAAACAGGGAAAAGAAAAGAAGCTTCTCTGAAAAAAAGGCTAGAAATTATTTTTACACCCTCTGTGATTATTTAGCTAAATGTGGGAGGCATACCAAACTTTATTTTCAAGTATGTGACCTTTTCACAATCATAAGCTGTGCCCTGGAATGTGCCAGAGTATGCAGCGGTTTTAATTAGCCTCCCTATCGTATAAAACCAGCAACCAAACTGAATATGAGACTTTTTTTTTTAATACCCATTGATTTGAGTAATTAGGAAAAAAAAAAAAAGAATTGCAAGGAATGTTCTTCAATTGAGTTTATCCTGGCTTTTTAAATTTTAACTGGAGCAGGGCAAAAAAAGAAAAAGTAAATGACACTATTTGGTTTCACTTCTTACTTTAGAGAAATGAATGTGGCCAGTTCTAGTTAATTAGCAGAGGCACGTTTATGTCATGGTGTAGTTCGGCCTGTGCACCTTATGTGGGAAAGATAGGTGATTTGTGTTATTTTTCTCTGTGGGTTTTGGGGACTATGATTTAGCAAGGCAATATCCTGGAATACGTTAGAAAATAACAATGACAGATCCACCTTATATTTTGTGCCCTGAAAAGCTGTTAATGTAAATGCTGTGCTTATAATATAAAAACGCCTGGGAATTACTGGCCCCTTAGCCAGGGCTTGTGAGAGGAGAGAGCAAGACAGTGAAAATCAGATTTTGCCCAACTTGACTGCGATGACTAACCCTCTATAAAGAAGGCATAGACAGGCCCCCATTTGAAGGAATTCCATAGGTGACCATCCAAACTTCACAATAAATCACGGCAGTTGTGAACAGTGCAGAAGAGCACTGTCTAATAAGAAATAGGAAGAGCTTACAGTAAAGTAGAAACGATTATCCATTTTATGGGATATAGGACTTCCCTGGTGGTCCAATGGCTAAGATTCTGAGATCCCAATGCATGGGGCCTGGGTTTGATTTTTGGTCAGGCAACTAGACCCAGCACAGCCAAATAAATAAATATTTTAGAAAAAGAAAAATGAATTTACTGTAATACCTCCCTGACGAAACTGTAAGGAGAATTAAATGGAGAGACTCAAATGGCAAATACCAAGCATGGCACATAATAGGTTCCCATTGGGTAGTAGGTATTTTATAATTGGAATGAATTTCAACATGTTTATTCGATGCTTTTTGAATGACCACACCTGAAAACAAATGAGGAACAAAGAATTCGTTTCTTGAATGTGACTAAAATAACAATTTTGGCCTGGGTCTATGAGGGGGAAGTCTCTGGACTATGGCCTCATATATAATTTATCATTTGTCTCCATTAAACCATAATAAATTATAAAGAATCAGAGGCTCAGGCTTTGTACTAGAAACCTCCTCTGAACACAACCTGAGGGAACTATTTGTACTTCCACCACCTTCCTGCAGAGAATCATTTGCTATTAATAACATGGGACCATCTTTATTTGTCCACGATTTCAATTCTGTAAAATATCACATAAAAGCTGCCCTTTCCTGGACTCAGCCTCTCCAGCCTGGGATACTTAGGGACCCTTGAAAAGTATAAAATCCGTGACTGTCTATACAACAGCAGAGATGTATTTAAGACACGGGCTATGAGATACGTGTATGCTGTATGCTCAATCACTCAGACATGTCCAGTTCTTTGTGACCCCAGGGACTGTAGCCTACCAGGCTCTTCTGTCCATGGAATTTTTCAGGCAAGAAGACTGGAGTGGGTTGCCACTTCCTACTTCAGAGGATCTTCCTGACCTTGGGATCAAGCCTGGCTCTGGTCAAAAGCTATATCAGTAATGTGTGTGTGTGTGTGTGTGTGTGTGTGTGTGTGTGTGTGTGCGCATGCCCACGTATGTGCGCTCAGTCGAGTCCAACTGTTTGTGACCCCTGGACTGTTGCCCACCAGGCTCCTCTGCCCATGGTATTTTCTAGGCAAGAACGCTGGAGTAGGTTGCCATTTCCTTCTCCAGGGGATCTTCCTAACCCAGGGATCAAACCCATGTCTCCTACGTTGGCAGGCGCATTCTTTACTGATGAGCCACTGGGGTAGCCCCATGTACCAATCACAGCCACGACTTGTTGGCATTCTGAAAATGAAGCGGAAGTGGATGGCAGAAATTTCATATTATCTCTTAAGATTAAAGTGTTCAGATAATTTAGATAATCAATAACATAAAGAATACCCTTTTAGGACTCACCTCTTTTCCATGTGTTACATTTTATCTCCTTGGTAAAAGAGCTGTGTCCTTTATGTTGTTGGTGATCTGAAATAACTGGGCACTTTAATCCTAAGAGATGATATGAAATTTCTGCCACCCACTTCCACATCACTTTCAGAATGCCAACGAGTTGATTGCATTTAGTTTGGGGTCCCTGAGAAAAGGTTAAATATTAATTAACTTGCATAGCTTTAGGCAACATTGCCAGAATCCTGCAGCCCTCTCTTTTTAGCATTGCTAATCAGAATCTTTGCTGTTATTTTCTAAACCTTAACTCTTTTAGAGTTTGGGGATACCACTGGTTTGTGTGCATGCTCAGTCGCTTCAGTCCTATCCAACTCTTTTTGAGTCCGTGAACTGTAGCCCACCAGGCTCCTCTGTCCATGGGATTATCCAGGCAAGAATCCTGGAGTGGGTTGTTATTTCCTTCTCCAGGGGATCTTCCCGACCCAGGGATCAAACCTGAGTCTCTTGTGTCTCCTGCATTGCAGGCGGATTGTTACCACTTCACCACTTGAGATTAGCCCGTTATCTAAGAATCAGTGTTCCTGATTAGAAGTGGTTTGTTTACAGGACATAAAAGCTCCAATTTGCCCTCAGAATTCAGAGTGGGGAGGAAATGGTAGGGCTTTTTCCTGTTACAGTGGTTTCTATGAATCACATTGCATACTCTCAACACATGAAACATCTCTTTTCACTTTTAAATGTAACAGATGCCACTGGATACTATGGTAAATGTGTGTGTGTGTGTATACTCAGTTGTGTTTGACTCTTTGCAACCCCATGAACAGTAACCACAGGCTCCCCTGTCCATGGGATTCCCCAGGCTAGGATACTGGAGTGGGTTGCCATTTCCTTCTCTAGGGGATCTTCCTGACCTGGGGATCAAACCTCTGTCTCCTTCTCCTGCAGGCAGAGTCTTTACCACTAGAGCCAGCTGGGAAGCTCCATCAGTTCAGTTCAGTTCAGTCGCTCAGTCGTGTCCGACTCTTTGCGACCCCATGAATCGCAGCATGCCAGGCCTCCCTGTACATCACAATCTCCCAGAGTTCACTCAGACTCACGTCCATCAAGTCCGTGATGCCATCCAGCCATCTCATCCTGTGTCATCCCCTTCTCCTCCTGCCCCCAATCCCTCCCAGCATCAGAGTCTTTTCCAATGAATCAACTCTTCCCATGAGGTGGCCAAAGTACTGGAGCCTCAGCTTTAGCATCCTTCCTTCCAAAGAAATCCCAGGGTTGATCTCCTTCAGAATGGACTGGTTGGATCTCCTTGCAGTCCAAGGGACTCTCAAGAGTCTTCTCCAACACCACAGTTCAAAAGCATCAATTCTTCAGCGCTCAGCCTTCACAGTCCAACTCTCACATCCATACATGACCACTGGAAAAACCATAGCCTTGACTAGACAGACCTTAGTCGGCAAAGTAATGTCTCTGCTTTTGAATATGCTATCTAGGTTGGTCATAACTTTTCTTCCAAGGAGTAAGTGTCTTTTAATTTCATGGCTGCAGTCACCATCTGCAGTGATTTTGGAGCCCAAAAAAATAGAGTCTGCCACTGTTTCCACTGTTTCCCCATCTATTTCCCATGAAGTGATGGGACCAGATGCCATGATCTTCATTTTCTGAATGTTGAGCTTTAAGCCAACTTTTTCACTCTACTCTTTCACTTTCATCAAGAGGCTTTTAGGCTCCTCTTCATTTTCTGCCATAAGGGTGGTGTCATCTGCATATCTGAGGTGATTGATATTTCTCCAGGAAATCTTGATTCCAGCTTGTGTTTCTTCCAGTCCAGCATTTCTCATGATGTATTCTGTATATAAGTTAAATAAGCAGGGTGACAATATACAGCCTTGACATACTCCTTGTCCTATTTGTCTGTTGTTCCATGTCTAGTTCTAACTCTTTCTTCCTGACCTGCATACAGATTTCTCAAGAGGCAGGTCAGGTGGTCTGGTATTCCCATCTCTTTCAGAATTTTCCACAGTTTCTTGTGATCCACACAGTCAAAGGCTTTGGCATAGTCAATAAAGCAGAAATAGATGTTTTTCTGGAACTCTCTTGCTTTTTCCATGATCCAGCGGATGTTGGCAATTTGATCTCTGGTTCCTCTGCCTTTTCTAAAACCAGCTTGAATATCAGGAAGTTCACAGTTCACGTATTGCTGAAGCCTGGCTTGGAGAATTTTGAGCATTACTTTACTAGCATGTGAGATAAGTGCAATTGTGCAGTAGTTTGAGCATTCTTTGGCATTGACTTTCTTTAGGATTGGAATGAAAGCTGACCTTTTCCAGTCCTGTGGCCACTGCTGAGTTTTCCAAAATGGCTGGCATATTGAGTGCAGCATTTTCACAGCATCATCTTTCAGGATTTGAAATAGCTCAACTGGAATTCTATCACCTCCACTAGCTTTGTTCATAGTGATGCTTTCTAAGGCCCACTTGACTTCACATTCCAGGATGTCTGGCTCTAGATGAGTGATCACACCATTGTGATTATCTGGGTCATGAAGATCTTTTTTGTATAGGTCTTCTGTGTATTCTTGCCACCTCTTCTTAATATCTTCTGCTTCTGTTAGGTCCATACAATTTCTGTCCTTTGTCAAGCCCATCTTTGCATGAAATATTCCCTTGGTATCTCTAATTTTCTTGAAGCGATCTCTAGTCTTTCCTGTTCTGTTCTTTTCCTCTATTTCTTTGCATTGATCGCTGAAGGAGGCTTTCTTATCTCTTCTTGCTATTCTTTGGAACTCTGCATTCAGATGCTTATATCTTTCCTTTTCTCCTTTGCTTTTCACCTCTCTTCTTTTCACAGCTATTTGTAAGGCCTCCCCAGACAGCCATTTTGCTCTTTTGCATTTCTTTTCCATGGGGATGGTCTTAATCCCTGTCTCCTGTACAATGTCACGAACCTCATTCCATAGTTCATCAGGCACTCTATCTATCAGATCTAGGCCCTTAAATCTATTTCTCACTTCCACTGTATAATCATAACAGATTTGATTTAGGTCATACCTGAATGGTCTAGCAGTTTTCCATACTTTCTTCAATGTAAGTCTGAATCTGGTAATAAGGAGTTCATGATCTGAGCCACAGTCAGCTCCTGGTCTTGTTTTTGTTGACTGTGTAGAGCTTCTCCATCTTTGGCTGCAAAGAATATAATCAATCTGATTTCAGTGTTGACCATCTGGTGATGTCCATGTGTAGAGTCTTCTCTTGTGTTGTTGGAAGAGGGTGTTTGCTATGACCAGTGCATTTTCTTGGCACTGGTCTTTATTAGTCCTTGCCCTGCTTCATTCCACATTCCAAGGCCAAATTTGCCTGTTACTCCAGGTGTTTCTTGACTTCCTACTTTTGCATTCCAGTCCCCCATAATGAAAAGGACATCGTTTGTGGGTGTTAGTTCTAAAAGGTCTTGTAGGTCTTCATAGAACCTTTCAACTTCAGCTTCTTCAGTGTTACCGGTTGGGGCATAGACTTGGATAACTGTGATACTGAATGGTTTGCCTTGGAGACAAACAGAGATCATTCTGTCATTTTTGAGATTGCATCCAAGTACTGCATTTTGGACTCTTTTGTTGACCATGATGGCTACTCCATTTCTTCTGAGGGATTCCTGCCTGCAGTAGTAGATATAATGGTCATGTGAGTTAAATTCACCCATTCCAGTCCATTTTAGTTCACTGATTCCTAGAATGTCGACGTTCACTCTTGCCATTTCTTGTTTGACCGCTTCCAATTTGCCTTGATTCATGGACATGACATTCCAGGTTCCTATGCAGTATTGCTCTTTACAGCATCGGACCTTGCTTCTATTACCAGTCACATCCACAGCTGGGTATTGTTTTTGCTTTGGCTCCATCCCTTCATTCTTTCTGGAGTTATTTCTCCACTGATTTCCAGTAGCGTGTTGGGCACCTACTAACCTGGGGAGTTCCTCTTTCAGTATCCTGTCATTTTGCCTTTTCATATTGTTCATGGGAAGCGCCATAGTCAATGGTAATCGCCATACTAGAGTTCACCACTATTGTGTATCAGGACTTTGGTTTGGGTGATCATGGAAAGAGCACCTGGATGTGATTCTTCAGAGACTCTAGTGGTTTTGTGTGGCCTGTGCTGTGATCCTCACTCTTCTCTACATCAGAATCTCCTATGTAACCTTCTACTAAATGCATGTACTCAGGCCCCCACCCAAGCTATTATAACTTAGATATTCCGGAAGTGGAGCCAGGTCCCTCCAATTTAGGGGACCTGAGGAACTGAACAGGTCGCAGTAAGGATCTCTAGGTAGGGGGAGGAAGGTGGGGGCAGGGGTGGGACAGGAGGACGAGCCTACAGAGAGTAAACGTGCAGAGACCATGAGGGGCTGCACGTGCAAAATGTTCTCACGTCCTCACCATGGATCAAAGGAGAAAAGCGGTTCATTCCATTGATTTCTGGCAAAACTGACACCAAAATCAAATGCTTGTGTATGTTTTTAAGATGTATTTTCTATGGCAGCGGCTTGACACACACAATTCTTCTTTATGACCCTTGTGACAGCTTGCCTTGTCCTGGGAGACTTTTTTTCTCCTCCCTGATCTTTATTTCATTGACAGGCAAATAAATATAACTTTAAATTTCCCTGAGCACTCGCTGTGGCCCTGCTAGACAGTTCTTCAGAGTAGCTGTTCCTCAACCCTTCATCCTAATTCTTCAACCATCTTTACATCATATTTCTGCTTCCCTGTGATCTGTGTCCAGTTTACAGAGCACACTCCTGAACTAGCCCCAGAAGTGTCCAGGCAGCACTTGGGGGTAGTGACCACAAATCCTGTTTTTAAGGAAAACTGGGTTTTAATGTGCTTCAGGCCAAAGGATAAAAGAAAAGGTTTCTGTCCAGCAGCAAAGCCGAATGTTGATGGGAATCAGAAAGGTAGTCAGGCCATTGTTAAAACTGGAGGTGATGGTTTTTCCTTGACTTAAAAAAAAAAAAATCCCTTAAACGATTCTCCATCCCCCAGTCATTCTGTTCTTTGTACCTCATGTTTGTGTTATTGCAGAGATTGTGAACATGGAGCATTGTTCAGCCCCTGTCCTCTGTGTCCAAAAGGTCTCTTGCATTTCTTGAAGCCACTGCATTTATGTTGCGCCTGTCTAACAATGGTTGGGAGCACTTGCTCTTTGGAGATGGTTGGGGAGAGCTCCCAAGGATTTGGTAACTTGCTACTTTCATGAGGGAAAATAAATGGGAAGTGGGAATTGATGCTTTTAAATTGTGGTGCCGGAGAAGACTCTTGAGAGTCCCTTGGACAGCAGAGAGATCAAACCAGTCAATCCTAAAGGAAATCAATGCTGAATATTCATTGGAAAGACTGATGCTGAAGGTAAAGCTCCAAAACTTTGGCCACCTGATGCGAAGAGCCTACTTATTAGATGATGCTGGGAAAGACTGAAGGCAGGAGGAGAAGGGGACGACAGAGGATGAAATGGTTGGATGGCATCACGGACTCAATGGTTGTGAGTTTGAGCAAACTCCCAGAGATAAGTGAGGGACAGGGAAGCCTGATGTGCTGCAGTTCATGGGGTCAAAAAGAGTTGGAGATGACTGAGCAACTGAACAACAACAAGGAAGTGAAAAGGCATTGGTGACCTGGGAACATGGGACTGGATTAAACAACCATTCAGATGTGGATTAGTCAGAACACAACCAAGTATATGTCTCCGCACACTGACTTGTCACTTGGCCCTCTTGGAATGTTCACTCCAAGTCTGCTTGTCAGGTACCTGCCCGCAGAACCTTGGCTCACCAGCAAATTCGGCCATTATTTTGAAATGACAAGAGAATCTGCTTCTACCTCTTGGTCTTTTAAAAAATGTTTACATCTTTCTCGATATGCTGTCAGGGCTGACAGACTAAATGAGGACTTGTCACATGCCACTTTAGCTTGTCTCCATGTATTTTCAGCCCCCATTGAAAACACAGATAGTAGTAATTAAGTCTTCTTTAGAAATCATCCCTTAGTGGTGATGTGCTTTTCGGTTCTTTCAATGAGACGCTGTACCTTGATAAATCACTCCATTGGCAGCAGCAGCAACAACAGAACCTGAATAATTGTAAACCCTTCCTTCGCTAATACTTAGCAAAGTCATCATCCAGTGCAGTTTCCTCACACCAGAACAGGGGGGCCTACATGAGTAAATTTTCAGAAACCCTCCTTCATCCTTTTCTTTTGGGAGGAGTCGCTGGTCACTCAAGAAATGAAGTCAGAAGAGATGGCGCCTCAGAGAAATGGCCTTGTTGCCTAGGGCCTCCCCTCCTGATATTCATCAAGTGTGGACCAGTCCTGAGGCCCTGTTGAGTCTAAGTCCCAAGAGAAGATGTTAAAAGTCCCTTTGTCATGATAAAGTTTCCACTTATTTTATTTCCATTTTGCTTTAAAAACAAATTAGAATTAAGCGTTTACCAGACATAGTAGAAAAGCTTTTGTGTTCATTTGTGTGTGTGTGTTAGTCACTCAGTCATGTCTGACTCTTTGCGACCCCATGGACTATAGCCCACCAGGCTCCTCTGTCCATGGGGTTCTCCAGGCCAGTATGCTGGAATGGGTTGCCGTGCCATCCTCCAGGGGATCTGCCTAACCTAGGGATCAAACCCGGGTCTCCTGTATTGCAGGCAGATGCTTTACCGTATATATATATATACACATATATACATATATGTAAATAGTATGTTTGTGTGTTAGTCACTCAGTCATGTCTGACTCTTTGCAACCCCACAGACTGTAGCCCGCCAGGCTCCTCTGTCCATGGGGTTCTCCAGGCAAGAATACTGAGTGGCTTGCCATCTCTTTCTCCAGAGGATCTTCCGAACCCAGGGATTAAACCCTAGTCTCCTGCATTGCAGGCAGATTCTTTACTGTTTAAGCTACAGGGAAGTCCTTTACGATAATATAAATATTTTAGAAAACTGATGATTTTAAAGCTGAGTGCTGAACAGTTGATGCTTTTGAACCGTGGTGTTGGAGAAGACTCTTGAGAGTCCCTTGGACTGCAAGGAGATCCAACCAGTCCATCCTAAAGGAGATCAGTCCTGAGTGTTCATTGGAAGGACTGATGTTGAAGCTGAAACTCCAATACTTTGGCCACCTGATGCAAAGAGCTGACTCATTGGAAAAGACCCTGATGCTGGAAAAGACTGAAGGCAGGAGGAGAAGGGGACAACATAGGATGAGATAATTGGATGGCATCACCAACTCAATGGACATGAGTTTGGGTAAACTCTGGGAGTTGGTGATGGACAGGGAGGCCTGGCATGCTGTGGTTCATGGGGTCACAAAGAGTTGGACATGACTGAGCGACTGAACTGAACTGGAAAAATTTATGACATTTTGATTCCACTTGTTTGACTTAATGTGAATAGAATCCTAGATCTCTAATTTATATTCACTCAAAATTTTTATATTGTTCCATGTATTTTGGCATCTAGTATTACTGCTAAAAGTCTAGAAAGTTTATTATCTTAGTGATTAAAAAAAAATTGAATGAGGCTTGAAACTTCTAATCCGATTCGGAGAATATGAAGAAATACTATATTGTTTAAAAAAAAACAACAGGAAATGTGATCCAGTATTATTAACTAAAGTACAGATTTTGTTCAAATCTCAAAAAAAAAAACAGCTTAGAATTATTCAGGGAAAAAATATTATATTATGTAAATAAAAGGAGACAGATGGGTTAAAGGGAGAAAAGACTATTTCCATTTTAGCTCAGCTTTGGAAATCTAGGCCAACACTGATAAAAATTGAAGAAACACAGATTGAAACCAGATCTGTCTCACCAGAGAAACTAGTGCCGCGTGAAGGCTCCCGCTCAGGCGGCTCTGGCTGGAGAAAACCACCCACCCTGGCTTCAGAGACCTTGCTCTTCTACTGGACTTTTCCAGATTTGATTTTTTTTTTTTCTTAATGATTCAAGTCATCACCGATCAGACTGAATCATAAGTGATTTTTTACGTGACATTTGGAGAATGTTTCAAAGGCAGAAAGCAGAGCCGCCGGACTCTTCCCCCTCAGCCTGTATTTCTTGGTAGATTAGCAGCATTTTAAAACCCAAACTCTCACTTGCTGACATTTTCATTAGCGCTTATTCCGTGTTCTGGCTTTTAAATTTTAATGCCTGTCTTATAAAGAAGGAGAGAGTGGAGGCTTCCTAATCAGAAATGTATTCCTTTCAATTTACCATCTTCAAAAAAGAAAAGAAAAGAAAAGAACCCCTTGTTGAATAGTCATGACCAGGATGTAAGGAGTCGTGGGGAATCACGAAACGGTGGAGACAAACACTGGCTCTGTGTATCTGAGGTGCCACTGAGTCAGACGTGCGATCCTTCTGTACACTTTCCTCCCTTGAATATGTGATAGATGTAACTCCACTGTCTTCCAGGTTTTTTTTTTAATTGTGATAAAATATACATAACACAAAAGTTACAATTTTGCCCATTTTTAAGTACCCAGTTCGGTGGCATTAAATGAATTGACATTGTATGCAACCTTCACCACTTTCCACCTCCAAACTGGAACCCTGTCCTCCTTGACTAGCAACTCCCACCTCACCACCCCCAAGCCCCAGGTCATCACTGCTCTACTCTCTGTCTCTGTGTATTTGACTGTTCTAGGTATTTCATATAAATAGAGTCATACAATATTTATCCTTTTGTGTCTGGCTTATTTCACTTCGCATAATGTCTTCAAGGTTTATCCATGTTGCAGTATGTATCAGAATTTCATTCCTTTCTAAGGCTAAATAAATTCCCACTGTGTATCTACTACATTTTGTTTATTCCCTTGCCATCAGTGGGCACTGACATTCATGTCATTTTTGGACAGAGATCATTTCCCCGCTTCTTTTCCAACTGAGTTGCCTTCCTGCTGGTTAGGAAATGTTCCCTCCTCTTCAGTTTTTGGGAAAAGTCTGAGAAGAATTTGGGCTTCGCTGGTGGCTCAGATGGGAAAGAATCTGCCTGCCAGTGCAAGAACCACAGGGCACCCAGGTTCAATCCCTGGGTCGGGAAGATCCCCTGGAGAAGGGAATGGCTACCCACTCCAGTATTCCGGCCTGGAGAATCCCATGGACAGAGGAGCCTGGCTGGCTACAGTCCATGGGACTGCAAAGAGTCGGACATGACTGAGCAACTAACACTTTCGCTTTCGAGAAGAATTTATGTAAGTTCTTTCAGTGTTTGGTAGAATTCACCCATGGAGCCATCTGGTCCAAGGATTTTTTTTGTCAAGGAGTTTTTGGTTCCTGGTTCAATGTTCTTACTAATTATAGGTCTATTCAGATTCTCCATTTCTTCGTGGTTCACTCTTGGTAGGTTTTGTGTTTCTAAGAATGTGTTCCCTGTATCTGTGTTAATGTGTGGGCACACAAGGGCATATAGCTGTTCATAGTGGTCTCTCATAATCTTTTTTATTTCTGTAGAGTTGGTAGTAATTCACCCACTGTTCATAGTGGTCTCTCATAATCTTTTCTATTTCTGTAGAGTTGGTAGTAATTCACCCACTTTCATTTCTGATTTCCATAGGTTGCGTCTTCTCTTTCTCAGTTAATCGTTTTGATTTTGTTAATTTTTCAAGAAAAACACAACTCTTGCCTTCATTGTCTTTATTGTTTTCTCTATCCTGTCAATCTCCACCCTACTGTTTCTTATTTCCTTCCTTCTGCTAGCTCTTGGTTTTTCTTCTTTTTCAAGATCCTTAAATTGTGAAGGCAGATTGTTGATTTGCGTTCTTTTTTCTTTTTTTGATGCAGCATTTACAGCCATAAATTTTCCTCATAGCACTGCTTTCATGCAATCCCCTAAGTTTTGGTATGTTGTGTTTTCATTTAAATTTGTATCTTTAAGGGACAAATACTTATAATTTCTAATTTTCTTTCTGATTTTCTCTTTGGCTCGTTGATTAAGAGTTTGTCATTGAATTTCTACAAATCTGTGAATTTCCCAGATTTCCTGCTGTTACTGATTTCCAGTTTTATCCTGTCCTAGTCAACAAAGATTCTTTGTATGATATATATGTTTTAAAATGTATTAAGACTTGATTTGTGGCCTAACATAAGGTTTGTCTTAGAAAATGTCCCATGTGAACTTGAGAAGAATGTGTATTCTGTTGTGGGTATATGATTCTGTATGGTTTCTGTTAGATCTAGTTAGGTTATGGTTCTAGTCCTCTATTTCTTTACTTATCTTCAGGTCTGGTTGTTCTATCTATTGAATTGTGTGTTCAGTTTTTATTACTTTTACCATGCAGAGCTCTGAGTTCGTTGCTGGGGCCCTGGTAGTTTTCCCTGTTCTTTCTTTCCTACAGTGGATAGTGTTCTGGGAGAGAGGGTGGGATAAACAACTTTTTTACTTGCTACATTGCAAGAAGATCAAACCAGTCAATCCTAAAGGTAATTAACCCTGAATATTCACTGATGCTGAAGCTGAAGCTCTAATACTTTGATCACCTTATTCGTACAGTTGACTCATTGGAAAAGACCCTGATGCTGGGAAAAATTGAGGGCAGGAGGAGAAGGGGACAACAAAGGATGAGATGGTTGGATGGCATCACCAACACGATGGACATGAGCCTGAGCAAACTCCAGGAGATGGTGAAGGACAGGGAGGCCTGGTGTGCTGCTGTCCATGGGGTAACAGAGAGTGGGACACGACTTAGCAACTAAACAACAATCCTCAAATACCTGTCTCCCAAAAGGCGAAGGGGAGAATGAAGGGAAAAAAAATTTCAAGGCACTCTGAGATACCCTAAAAGCCACTTCAGCCAGCAGGGGTTGCAGCAATAGCATCTGGCTCCTCCGTGCCCACAGCTCCACAGTCAGCCACCAGAACACAGAGCTTTGGCATTTGGAGGACAAGGTCCTGGCTGTCCACCCTGTATATCCTGCAAATCACGCGCAAACTGCTCCAGGAACATGGGCACAGCTTCCGGCCAGGGGGCTCAGGGCAGGGCATGGGTAGCCACCACTGCACTGAGAGCCAGCGTTGACCGAAATTAACTGTGACTTATCTCCCAAGCCTCCCCTGGAAGCTGCACGCCTTCAAATAGACTCCAGTTTCCAAAATAGTTGCATCAGACAGCTTCTGCCAGTGCCGTCGCTGTCTAGAGAGGAAGCAGATTCCTGGCACTTCCTACTCACCATCTTCTCTGCCGTTCCCAGGCTCTGCTGCTGAAGGTCTGGGGAGAGTGGAGGCTTTCCTGACTGCCCACACGGGTGTTTATCTCTAGATGACGGTGGCTTTACCAAGATACACCCCAATTCTGGATTCTCATTCACCGGATGGCCCTTTCAGTTATAGACTCAAGTATCTTTGAGCTTATAGATACAAAATGCTCAGGAGAATGGGTAGCTTTTATTGTATGTATGTTAAGTGTGTTAGTTCAGTCATGTCTGACTCTTTTGTGACTCCATAAACTGTAGCCCAGGCTGCACTGTCCGTGGGGATTCCCCAGGCAAGAATACTGGAGTGAGTTGCCATGCCCTCTCCAGGGGATCTTCCCAACCCAGGGATCCACCCCAAGTCTCCCACACTGCAGACAGATTTTTTAAATAATCTGAGCCACCAGGGAAGGTTTTACTGTGTGTGTGTGTGTGTGTGTGTGTGTACACATGTATGTGTGTGTGTGTATGTATGTATATATATATATATATATAGTTTGTTTGTTTCATTGTTTTGCTTTTTTCTCAGAGACACTAGCTATGCATTTGCTGGATCTCCTCCTCTAATCTTTTCTTAAAAATTCTTTTTTTTACATTTCAACTGTATTTTGCTAGGAGTTTTCATTTTTATCTTTTGTATCCCTTGCTCAGTGTTGAGCAAGGTCTGTCCTCCCTTTCTGCTTCCTCCAGTTTCATCTTCATTCCTGTTAAGGTTTTATTTTCCTTCTACTTATTTTATGTGTGTGTGTGTGTTCTGCCTCTCTTGCTGTTAACTTGTTATCTCTTCCTCAAATGATTGCTTTTCTACTTTGTATAGAAATGGCCAAATTCTGAGTTTCTATTGTTTTTATTTTCATAAAAGAGGAAGACCATCATGTAAATAGCTTTTCAGAATCAGCTCATCTGAAAAATGTTTAATTTTTTAGAGGACGAGTTTCGGATTCGGCCTCCAGCTTTCATGCCTCATAACGGGAAGGCTAGAGGCAGGTGGAACACACCGTGGTGGGAAGTTGGGATTTAATCAAATTCAGGGAGCCCACCGCTGCTTTATTTTAAAGCACTTGATTGCATTTCTGCTTTGCACGTCCCGGCGTGGTGTGGCTGCCCCTGCAGAAAGCACAGATGGTGACTGTCAAATCCATGCATCAAACCCATGGCCCTCCTGGAGGCAGCTGTGTCCTCCGGCTGGCATCCTGAATGTAGCTATTTTCCAACCATTTTGAAAATTAGCCTTAAATATACTTTAAAAAAAAAACCCACATTTCTGGATGCACCTTCTTCTGCTCCTAACAAAGTCTCAGTTAATCAGAATGATGAAAGGGAGCCTCATCTCCATTTGAGGGGGGAAAAATTGAGTTGTGGGCCATTTATAAAAGCAGATAAAGATGTGACATCTTCATGGATGACATAATCATGATTATTTTTACAGGGAAGAGAAAATGGAGTGATTCACAGCAATTCCAGAGAGCTGAATGCTGGCCAGTGGACACAAGTGTAAGAAGACAGTTTTACTCCAGCCTAAGGAAAGTCTTCCCTGGTGGCTCAAACGGTAAAGAATCTGCCTGCAGTACAGGAGACCCGGGTTTGAGCCCTGAGTCGGGAAGATCCTCTGGAGAAGGGAATGGCTACCCCCTCCAGTATTCTTGTCTGGAGAATTCCACAGACAGCAGAGCCTGGCAGTCAACAGTCCAAGGGGTTGCAAACAGTCGGACACAACTGAGCAACTTTTACTTACTGATAGTTAGAAAAAAATTGTTAACTTAAAACAATGAGTAACATGGACATAACAAGTGCCATGTAAATAGCATCACCAACTCAATGGGCATGAGTTTGAGCAAACTCCGGGAGAGAGTGAAGGACAGGGAGACCTGGTATGCTGCAGTCTGTGGGGTCGCAGTCAGACACGACGGAACTACTGAATAGCAGCAACTGTCTATTAAAGATGAATAAAGGAAATATGTTCTAAGGTGTCTGAGGGACACCAGAGATCTTTTCTGAGGGCCTCTTTTCCACTAAGCAGTAAACAAGGTGGATACGGGTGCCACCTGCACACATCTCCGATCTCGGGCTGGAGAAGGAGTCAGGCAGGTACCCAGCATGGCCTGGAGAGGACTTCGGGCACAGGGACCCAGGCTCCTATGGCATCTGGAACCCGGGCGCCTGGGCTGGACGATTCCCACCCTGATCCCCACTGCTGCATTGAGATCAGACTCTGCTGATTTCATCCGGAGCCATGGTTCATTACAGCCCCCGACTCACACATTTCCTCATTCACTTACCTTTACTAACAGGTTAGAATCTAGAGCTTCTGAGTACAAAAGCATATATATTTCTAAATTGCCCAATAAAAGCTTTATTCAGTTAGAAGTGTATGTTCAGTTTTTTCATTTGTTGCAAATTCCATTCTTGTGCTCTCTGAATAAAACCGTTGGAGGAGAAAATAGTATTTATTCAAGTTGTGTCCTTGAAGGAAATAATAGCTGTCCTCACAACTCCCCTTTTTCATTACTTTTACTACCCAGGTTGAAATAAGCATAGGAGCTGTATAATGATGGCGATGATTATAATGCATAATTCTGTGAAGTTTTTGTTTGAAGGATCTCTCAGTGAAACTGTCTGGTGAGCAACACATGACTTGAGTTCATTTCTGTTTTCTTAGGATTAGGCATTATCAGGATGCAGAATGTATAATTACCCTCTAGGTTGAACTGATGTCTATCTCAGATGAAATGATGTTTCGTCAGGAGGCAATGTGAGGTCCAGATAGGTTAGGTAACATGCCTAAGGTCACACAGCTTGACTCCGGCATAGCTGGGATTGGAACCCAGATCTCTCTGACTCTAAAATCCGTGCCTACTCTTTCCACGGTAGTATGCTTCAGGCAAAATAAAATAATTGCTGAAGACATACACACTGCTGTGGTAAAACAGGAAGGGGTTCTTTATTACAGCAAGGAAGGATCCATGGATCCATGGATCATGCTACAGGGCCTCCATTGCAGGGAAATGAGTGGGGCGGATACATGGTGGATCAGCTCCTTCTCCCTCTAAAATGCAGCATTTCCATGCGAGGTCTCTGTCCTATTCCAGGAATGGTCTGTGGCTTGTATTGTTCATGGCTTCTACCTTAGTTCCTTTTTATTTAATTGTTGTTCAGTTGCTCAGTCGTGTCCAGCACTATAATTCTAAAGCATCAGTTCTTCAGCGCAAAGCCTTCCTTATGGTCCAGCTCTCACATCCATACCCTACACGTTGATCAATTCACTGCACCATTATTTACTGAGCTCCTAAGAGGTGCCAGGCACAGTGGAAAAACACAGGGCGCCGCCTTCAGAGAGAATCAGGCTTCTCGTTTGGAAAGTTCCTGGGGTTATAGCCAGCCTGCGTGACTTTTAAGTCTTTGCTTCTCAAAGTCTGATCCTGAGAACCGTCACAGGAGCATCACCAGAGAGCTTGTAGTAATGACAGAACCTCAGTTCCCCACCACCCATTCTATCAATACATGAGCAAAACCTCCAGGAGACCCAGCACAGCAGAGCCTGAGAAGCTCTGCTCTGAGACTGAGAGTCAAGTCAGGGTAGGGGCCTGAGTTGGTTGGGTGGATTGTATGTTTACTTGCAGTGGTTGTGGTTGTATACCTGTGGGTTTAAATTGTCCTTCACATGGCAAACTCTCTTTGAGGGATTGTTAATGTAAGCGACACTCCCTGGTACTGGAGAGCACCACTAAATTACAAGTAAGCAAATAGAGATTTATCTCTCCTGTTCGAAAAATGACAACTTTCCAGACACTGCTCATGTTTCCTTCTGCAAATATTTATCCAGTTACCCTTGCATTCAGGGGATTTGTGCTCACTCAGACGTTGTGAATTGGTATTTGCAGGCTTGGCCAAGCACCTGCTTGTGTGGCCAGCAAGGGTTTTCATAAATGTTTAATCCTTTGTGAGCATTTAAAAACCGAGAGATTTTCATGTAAAAATGCAGACTTCTGGCTTCTCTTGAAAATCAGGCAGCCCCACCTTCCTGATGACACAACAGGCTGGCTCTGGGGGTCCCCTCCAGTTTACCCACCCCCACCCACTCCGCCAGCCTTCTGGACTGGAGGCCCCAGAGCTGACCCTGCCTCCTGGAATAGCCACCTTTTAGTCACCTTCAGAGTCTCCGTTCAGAAGCAGCCCCCACAGGAGGAGAGAAGAGGGCAGCACTGGTGGTGAGGATGGATATATGGCTCCAGGCTTGAGATCCTCAGCCCTGGTGCAGGAGTTCATAAAGGCATCAGTGCCCACTCCCATCGACACCCCAGAAAGTCTGATTTAACTGGTTTGGGCATCACCAGATTTAAAAATCTCCGCTGGTGATTCTAATCTGGCTTGAGAACTACTAGCTGAGCCCATCTATCAATACATTACTTGCAAAAAAAAACCTGAATTATGCCAAAGTGAGGAATAAAACGTGCATATATATGTGTGTATGTGGATACATGGCCTTCCCAGGTGGCTCAAGTGGTAAAGAATCCTCCTGCAATGCAGGAAATGCAGGTTCCATCCCTCGGTCAGGAAGATCTCTTGGAGAAGGAAATAGCAATCTACTCCAATATTCTTGCCTAGAGAATCCCATGGACAGAGGAGCCTGACAGGCTACAATCTGTGAGGTCGCAAAGAGTCAGACACGACTGCACACACACACACACACACACGCACATAAATTGACAGAATTTACACTGAAGCCTCATTTCTCTGGACGCTGGTGATCCAAGATGTTTTATCTAATGACCGACCATCTACTTTCCTATAGAACAAGTCAGCCAAGCAGATGAGTACTGTAAGCAAGATGGCTTTAAACTGTGTTATAGAAACTAGACTTTTTTTTTTTTTAGGATTTAAATTCAAATCCTGCCTTGAGCTAAATATAATTTACATTCTCGATTACAAAAACGAGAATTTGCAGGATACCAGACAGAATTGTGAGTAGATCAGCCAGGGCCCCTCTGACAATTGCTTTTACCGTAGAATTGCTTTTACTGCCTTGTCTATTATCACATAGCCTAAAATTCTATTAGTACTTTAATTGCTTTAGAACAATGTTTATTATTGTTGGAATTCAGCTGTTCATGCCACAGAAATCTCCATCTGAGGGACATCATTAGAGGATGACTTCCTGTAACACCGCAGCTTTAGTGGGACCCGTCCCCTCACCCCAACCCTGATCCTGCTCAGGTCCTCAGATTTGCAGATTTGTGCTGCAGCACTCCGGCAATTGAAGTGCCTGCCTTTTCGGGCAGAGCCTTTTGATGAGGGAGTCTGACAATCGCCAGAGTAATTCATGCGATGGCTTTATGCAAGAAATTTCATTATTTCTAATAGCTGATGGTGGTTTAATATTTTAATGTAATTATGCTTAATTATATATTGTAATAACGCATTGATCAGGCTTTGGATCTGGGTCTAAGTAAAATACAGCTTGTGGAAAATTTTCCTCCAGTTTTTTTTTTTTTTCCTCTAAAAAGGAATTAAGTCCTGAAGTGAAACTGGATGCAAATCCGACAAGCAATCTCTTGCCAGAGAAAATATTGGCATAATATATTTGAATGGCCTAGTTTATCAGCTCCCTTGGCTAAATCCCCAAAGCATACACTGTTTGAGAATTATTTCGGAGCTGCTGTTCCTCACCCTTGCGCTAACCTACTTTGGGTCATTTCTGTTTTGTTTTATGAGCTTTTACCAACCGGCCTTCTGCGTGTGGGGGACACATGTCATTTACTGTGATGGTGGTTAAAATGGGGAGAAGGGCTTGGAACTAATGGCAAGATAAGACTGCGGCCTCACTGGTCTGTGCTGCCCACTGTGGCCGGACACACCAGCTGGATGCAGACAGCAAGAGCTGACATACAGCCCCCCAGTGTAGGGGCTGCGCGGACCCTTCCCCACCCCACATCCCCACCAAGGCATCTCCCTTGTGACGGCCCCCAAGGTGTGGGGCCTGGGGCCTGACAGCCATCCAGACTCGGGGCCTGACAGCCATCCAGACTCGGGGCCTGACAGCCATCCAGACTCGGGCCTCAGCGAAGTCCCCAGAAACAGAAAGGCCAGCCCACCCAGTCTTGAAAGGAGAGGAAGGGAAGGGAAGGGGAGAGGAAGGTAGAAAAGAGACCCCAAAAAGGAGCAGTGCCTCACATCCACACAGTCCTACCCCATGGAAGGAACCCCGTTCCCATGAGAATCCTGCCTTGTTGCTGACTCACGCCGTCTTCCAGCGGAGAAACCTGAGGCTCTGGAAGTGGGACGCACGGACGCGGCGCACACGGGCATGCACGGGGCAGCCTGTCGCCGAGTCCGGGGCTCTGCCCCCACGTCACAGCAGCCTGGCTGCACCCGCAGGCAGCTCCTCACAGGGGACGGTGCTCCCTGGCTCAGAACTGTTCATTCTGCGCTTAGCAGAGTTTAACACTGCCTGTTTTGAAATCTTTCCTCAAGAGCACATTGTGAAGTTTAGAAAAAGGAAACAACAGGAAAAAAAAAAAAAAAAAAAACCTTGCCACCACCAGAGGAGAGAAGGCAGAGGAAACCTCCCAGCAGAGGCTCCCAGGGAAGGTTTATTAAAGGTCACCTCGTTTGTGACGGATGAGATGGTTAGATGGCATCACTGACTCAGTGGTCATGAATCTGAGCAAACTTCGGGAGATAGTGAAGGACAAAGAAGCCTGGTGTGCTGCGGTCCGTGAAGTTGGCAAAGAGTTGGACACAACTTAGTGACTGAACCACCGACCACAACCTCTCTGGCGCTGCCGGAGAGCACAACCCGTAAACCTCGTGGAGATGAGAAACATCACGAGGTCTATGGGAAGAGGGGTGGTGGGGGGCAGAGTCTGGGAATGGCTTTGATCCCACCTCTGTGCTTTGCTGGTCCTGGGACTGGGGACTGGAGCCAGGTCACTAGGTACCCACACATCTGGAGCCCCAGCATCCCCTGGGGTGGGGCTCAACCACATATCCTGTTAGCTGCACTTCTGGCAGGCGGGACAGGGGGGTATCCTGCAGGTGAAAGGTGTTCTTGTTTCTATGCCTTTACCAGTCCAACATCCGAACACATATGCACTTCATCATGTTCAAGTCTTTGCAACCCCGAGAGCTGTAGCCCACCAGGCTCCTCTGCCATGGGATTCTCCCATGGGCAAGAATAGTGGCGTGGCTTGTCATGTCCTTCTCCAGGGGATCTTCCCCACCCAGGGATCAAACCCGCGTCTCATATCTCCTACATTGGCAGACAGGTTCTTTACCACTAGCGCCACCTGGGAAGCCCCTTCCATGGTCCGAATGGAGCAGGTCAAAGCCTGCATCTCCTTCGGCCTCTCACTTTGTTCTCACGGGCCCCAGCTGCCCCACCAACACCACCTCTGTGAATTGACTGCTGTCTCTGACCGGGTCACTCTTACTCGCCAGACCTAAGCCAGGATGGCATGATCGCACCTAGGCTGCTGGCTGGCCCCATGTATGGCGGGCACATTCAGAGTCACTCTGACACTGCGTTCTTCTCGGACCCTCAGCTGCAACCATCCCCCAACACTGACTGCAGAATCTGCCTTTTTACTTGGACTGTCTCCTGAAATACATCTGCAGTGCCCTCTCCCTGCCCCCCATAAGCCCCTTACTACAAATCTCCTCTCTCTTCTGTGTCCTTCACCCTGATCTCGTGTGCTCTGACCTTGACCCCATAGATGTCACACCTCAAGGCCCAACTCCTACCTCCCAGGCAGGTGAGTAACTTCCTCCCCGTGGATTCTTCCTAAATATTCATTTCCAGACCAGTCTTTGCCTGTGTGTTGATAATATTCCTCGATTCCTTAAATGCCCATCGGTCCCTTCATAAGGCTGTGTAATGTCAAGACCAAGGGCACAGACCGGGAGGCCAGACAGCCCAGCAGCAGGTCCTGACTTTGCCACTTTCTAGAAGGTTCTTGGGCAAATTCCATTCCCTCTTTGTGCCTTAAAACAGTGCCTGACACCTAGTGCTATGTGAGAGCTAGGCCTTGTGGGGTGGGGTCAGCTTGGGAGGCAAAGGGGAAGAAGGCTGAATTGTAGCAGTTTTGAGCAGGAAAAGCTGAGCGTTTCACCTAGTATTGGATAGAACATTCTTTGCCTGCATTTCCCCTCCAGGGCTGTTTCAGGTCTGTCTGGATCTCTCTCTGGACCCATCTCTGCACCCCCCACGCCCCCACCCCCGCCCCCGCTACCCTGTGCTGCCGGTCACATTACTGCCTTTGGTTCAGTTCGTTATGCTTTTCCTTTTTGTCTTCCTCGTCCACCCAGCTCTCTCATTAGAACTTGTGGGAAAGAGCTTTTTACTTACATTTCAGAGCAGTATATAAATAGCCTGCTTAGTTTCAGCCAGCAGGTAAAAGCTTTTGTCAAATCATTCCTCCTCCCCGGGTCACTGTTTTCTGGGGCTCCCAGGAAGGAAAAGTTGAGAGTTACATGTTTTTCTAATCATTAAGGAAGCACAACTTGCGGCCCAAGCGGCAGTGTTCCATTTCCCTACCTATAATTGACCGATATGATTTGGACCACTCATCAACACCTGTAACATTTTTTCTTCTGAGAAAAATTCTCCTAAAGACTCTTAGATTATGACATAAGATTCAAGAAAACCAAAGTTCAAAAATAACTGAGAAACAAGGCTCAGATTCACTCCATGCAAATTACTTCAGCACATCATTTCTTCACCGAGAAAGAAATGAGAGCGTAAGCAAAAATAGCCAGTGTTTGAAAGAATAACCTGGACAGATGAGGGATCGGGGCGGGAGGGGGGGGTCCCCGGAATTCCCCACTCCTGTTCAAAGTCTGAAGCAGAATGGCATTTCCCCCATATAGTTACGTGGGGGATATCTGGCATTGTTACAGTTACATAATTAAATACATTAAACATTTTCTTAGGGCTCCCTGGTAGTTCAGTGGTAAGGAACCCACTTGCCGATGCCGGAGACTCAGGTTCAATCCCTGGGTCAGGAAGATCCCCTGAAGCAGGACGGCATGGCAACCCACTCCAGTATTCTTGCCTGAAGAATCCCATGGACAGAGGAGCCTGGGGTCACAAAGAGTCGGACCTGACTTAGCAACTAAACCACAGAAACTACTTCCTTCCCTAACTCATTAACATTGATCCTGCAACTGAAAAATCCATCAGCCTCAGTCCTTCAGACATAACCTCATTCTCGGGACTCCCACAGGATCTTCAGTGGAAGGCAGCCTTTCCAAAAAAAATCATAAATCCTGGTTGCAGTTACTTTCAACAGAGGTGAAATCAGGGTTTTGTGTACAAGTGTCATTTACTTGAGAAAGGGACTTATCTGGTCATCACAGGGTCCCCTTTGCATCGGAAATGAGGCTCCATTTACAACAGACTGTCTCCCTGCTGTATGAGTGACTCAGGGCTCCCTGAACAGGGACCCACCAGGGTTTATTATTTCCATGCCCACGATGAAGTAGCGACCCAAGGAAATTGCCATCTCTCTGCTGAGGTGATGACGCCCTGGCACATGTCCTCAGGTGCCCGTTGTTACTAGAATGTCTGATAGGGGCGGGGGTGGGGGTGGTGCTCACCAGATGGCACTAGTGGTAAAGAAACTGCCTGCCAATGCAGGAGACATAAGAGATGTGGGTTCGATCCCTGGGTCTGGAAGATCCCTTGGAGGAGGACATGGCAACCCACTCCAGTATTCTTGCCTGGAAAATCCCACAGACAGAGGAGCCTGGTGGTCTACAGTCCATGGAGCTGCAAAGAGTCAGACATGACTGAAGCAACCTAGCACGCATGCACTAATATGGTAGGTTTGGAATACTTGCTTAGAAGCTACCTGGACATAGTTCCTTAGTAGGTATTTTTACTAGTACTTATAAAATATGTAATTTTTAAATCGTGTATCTTATAATCATATAAATGGGAAACAATAGTCAATTAATTAATTCCAGAAAAAATCATGCCATCTCTTATCCCACCACATAGGCACGTGATAGATGTCAGAGCTTCCATCCAATCTCTTGTAATCTTGGAAATTAGGGAGATTGTCATTTGTGTACGATATCATGAATGTGTAAAATTAGCATCTAGGTCAAAATGTGAGAGTGTGAAAATGTTAGTTGCTCAGTCGTGTCCGACTTCCTGCGACACGATAGCCCGCCCGGCTCCTCTGTCCGTGGGATTCTCCAGGCAAGGATACTGGAGTGGATTGCCATGTCCTCCTTCAGGGGATCTTCCTGACCTAGGGATCAAACCCGTGCCTCATTTTGTCTCCTGCATTGGCGAGTGGGTTCTTTACCACTAGCACCACCTGAGCTCTGCTCAACCTTCAGGAAATCCAGCCTCCATCTTCCCCCAAACAAACAGATTCATTTAGTGGGGACACAGACCTAAGAGCACAATGTGCTCAAGTGCGCGGCACCACGCTGGCCCCCTCCCTGCCTTGAGTGGTGAGCTCAAGGCCATCCTGCCACTTGAACTGCATCCCTGTCCTCAGTGGTGGGAGCCGTGGGCAGCAGCGGACGGAAGAGTCTAGTGCTGTTCAGCAGAGCTGCCAACCACACCTTGGGTTCATTTCCAAGTGGCTGCTCAGTGCCCAAGGCAATCTGCTTCCCAAATGAACGTGTGGAAAATTTCCTTTTTAGGAGTCCAGCGAGGTTTGGTGTTTTTTTGTTTTGTTTTGCTTTGTTGCATTTCAGAGGCCTTCAGGAATGTGATCACTGCCACTGGACATCTTTGTTCCTCCAAAACATGAGCCTCACTCCTGGTGTCTTTTCAGAATCCTGACATCTTGGAAACCACACGTGATTGGTTCATCCAGGGCATGGGTTTGAGACATATGTGATGTGTTTTTTAAGCCCGCGGCATTTCAGTGAAAGCAACCGGCTGATGGATACGGCAGTTCTTTTCCAGAATAAAGCCAGGCTTTGGCTCAGGTCTTAATCCCTAAGAGCACAGAGCTTTTAACTCCTGGTTTCCCAGAAGAGCCCTGGTGATTCTGCATGTCGGAACTGCAGACCTCTGTTCTGTGACGCTTCTTCCCTCGCTTTCCAGGGCATGTTTTGTATACGCTCCTGTCCAACTTGACGACTTCATTAAGGAACATTCACACTTGTAAACCTACTGGCTTTGCGAAGAAGACGTGAAGTTTCAGCCTTACACACTGCTGGCTGAACGACTCGGAGGAGATAACCTATTTACATACTAAAAAGGTCAGTGTCGGACAGTTCGCATCTAGAAATGAATTCGCCTCTGCCGGCAACTGGAGCAGAAGAATTTGGGGGAGGGCCGCAATTTTGCTATCTCTCTGTATAGACAGCACACGGGAGTAAAGATGCAGGATGTCTGTGCGCGGTGGTCAGGCAGAGATGGGCATGTGGACAGGCTCCCTTTCCGATCACTAACCAGTAGGTGACTGTGAGCTTGTAGACTGTGAACGTTGCAGGGCAACCTCACCTACTAACAACTGTAATTAATTTGAGATGGAAATATATGCCTGATAGGGTTTTCCCGGTGACTCAGCAGTAAAGACTCTGCCTGCAGTGCAGAAGCCTAAGGAGACCTGGGTTTGATCCCTGGGTCAAGAAGATTCCCTTGGAGGAGGACATGGCAACCCACTCCAGCATTCTTGCCTGGAGAATCCCCTGGACAGAGGAGCCTGGCCGGTTACAGTCTATAGTGAAGACACGAAAGAATCAGACTCGATTGAGCCCTGCTTACTTACCCTGTCTACACATTAGTAAAGGCAGACTTTGAGAGGGCCAAAGACAGTTCCTTTTGTGGTCTTCCCTTTCAGAGCCTTTCAAAATATCAACAGCTTTACTTGGCTAATGCGTGTTGAAAGAATCTTAAAAGACATCACTATAAAGTCCAGAGTTTTCTCTGAAATCTCTGTAGTGATTTTGTCCTTGCCTGTTTGTATATTCAAAGCAAAATAATGAGGGAATTGAGATCTGTGCATGCTAACTCGCTTCGGTCCTGTCAGACTCTTTGCAACACCCCCATGGATTATAGCCTGCCAGGCTCCTCTGTCCACGGGATTCTCCAGGCAAAAATACTGGAGTGGCTTGCCATGTCCTACCTCCAGAGGATCTTCCCCACCCAGGGATGAAGCTCACATCTCTTATGTCTCCTGCATTGGCAGGTGGGTTCTTAACCACTAGGGCCACATGGAAAGCCCATTGACATCCATAGCTCCATATAAATGTCTGGCTATAATAGAAGAGTAAAGTCCCTTTTGAAGGTGGAAAAGGCTGTTCAGAAAGGCTGGGGAGGAGTGTGGGCGGAAGAGGACTCTGACTCCTTGGTGAGAGCAGCCGGCGCCCTTGCAGCCTTAGGGCCAAGGCCACTCAGAGCTCTGGTCCCGAGGGAGCACCCCATTCGGAGGGTCTGGCTAGGGCTCCGCTCTCAGCTGCAGCCTGTTCCCTGAGTCCCCTGAGGTCGTCGTGCCTGCAGGGCTTACAGCAGCAGCTGGCACCCAGGTGTTCCCCCGGGATCCTGAGCTACATCCCACACCCGATGCCACCCCACCGGGGGACCCTGGGAGCCAGACGTGGACCCGGGCCCATGGTGATGAAGGCGGCGGCTTCCAGGAGGGAAGCGGGCTTTGTGTGCTGCGCATCCAGGCGGCCAGGGTGCGGTCCACTTAGGGCTGCATCCACCAAGGCTCTGCACCTTCCCTGCCTCCCGACTAAGGGAGAGAGGCCGGTATAGGCACAGACCAGCTCCTCCTTGCCATCAGCGGGTCACAGAGATTATTCGAAACTGCTTAGCAAACGGCCATGTTCTCGGGCCTTCACAACGTCTGATTCTCATGACTGTGGTTTTGAAATAGAGCGGCAGCAATGTGGCTGTGTTGGGGAGGGTGATGCCTGGGCAGTGATGCCATCTGTCCAGGGTTCCACTGGGTCAGCCCTCGGAGGGGAGGGGCTACAAGGATGCCCCAGGAGGCCGCCTTTCTCGCCCCTTTACATCTCTTGCAGGGCGCTTGGCCACACAGATGCCCCAGGCGCTGCACCAGCCTGTCTTCACGTCGTCCTTGTTGGCCCAGCCTTTCCGGGACCCTCCCCTGGGCCAGCTTGGCTGACGTGCAGGCCTGCAAGGTGGCCGGATAGGCACTGGAGGAGGTTGAGAGGCCGCTCGGGGTGGGGGTGGTGGACCTGCACACAGCCAGGTTTCCCTTAGTTGCAGAGTCCTCGTGTCAAATTCCAGGTCCACACCTGAGGGAGAAGCAGACCTGGCCTGAGGAAGCTCGTGAAGCCCCTGGGTGGGCCCTGCATGCCCCTCACCCCCAGCCTTCTCCAATGCCGGCTCTACCGCCTGTCCCCCAGGGTGGTGGGATTGAGGCTTCAGCCCCGCATCACAGGTTTCCTGTGAGGAGACATGTACCATGTGAGCCCTCAGGCATGTGCCCTGGCAGCCCCTGGTGAGCCCCCCATGCACTGTGCCCGAGGGGGTCCCTCTGCCCTGTGTCCACCTGCAGCCACAGGTGAGCCGGTCAGCCTCAGGTTTATTTGTAAACTAGGTCACCACGTGGTGAAAGACACCGGACAGAGGGGAAAATGGATTCAGTTCAGTTCAGTCGCTCAGTCATGTCCGACTCTTTGCGACCCCATGGACTGCAGCACGCCAGGTTTCCCTGTCCATCACCCACTACCCAGAGCTTACTCAAACTCATGTCCATCAGGTCAGTGATGCCATCCAACCATCTCATCCTCTCTCATCCCCTTCTCCTCCCACCTTCAATCTTGCCCAGCATCAGGGTCTTTGCAAATGAGTCAGTTCTTCGCATCAAGTAGCCAAAGTATTGGCGTTTCAGCTTCAGTATCAGTCCTTCCAATGAATATTCAGGACTGATTTCCTTTAGGATGGACTGGTTGGATCTCCTTGCAGTCCAAGGAAACATTTCATGCAAAGATGGGCACAATAAAGGACAAAAATGGTATGGACCAAGCAGAAGATATTAAGAAGAGGTGGCAAGAATACACAGAAGAACTATACAAAAAAGATCTCCATGACCCAGATAACCACAATGGTGTGATACTCACCTAGAGCCAGACATCCTGGAATGTGAAGTCAAATGGGCCTTAGGAAGCATCACTATGAACAAAGCTAGTGGAGGTGGAATTCCAGTTGAGCTATTTCAAATCCTGAAAGATGATGCTGTGAAAGTGCTGCACTCAA
Organism: Ovis canadensis; assembly: GCF_042477335.2. NCBI lineage: Eukaryota > Metazoa > Chordata > Mammalia > Artiodactyla > Bovidae > Ovis > Ovis canadensis. The sequence goes on along the minus strand of NC_091267.1, from coordinate 53,077,337 downwards.
TATGCTAGCAAATTTGGAAAATGAATTAGATTTTAATATAAACATGTCCAACAGCATTGTCAATGCGCACTCAGCTGACCCTGAACCCTGAGAGGTGAGTGGACACCTCACTTCACTCCCTGGGCCTGTATCCCAGAGCCTCTCACTAAGCCCAGCACTGAGTAGATCTCCCAGTAAGCATTTGTTGAATGTATGCTGAACAGCAAGGGCATTTGAGCTGGATTTTGAAACAAAAGTGGGCTATGTCCAAGCAGAGAAAAGAAGAAACGCCATGCATGGGAGGAAAACCAGAAGTGGAGGGGACACCGAAGACAGTGAACTGCATTCACACAATCGGGAGGCGCGTATGCTTGTTTGCCCATTTTACAGACAGGGAAGTAGAGGCACCAGAGACCGAGGAACCTCTTAAGGTCACACAGTCAGAGCTGCGTCCTGAGTTGATGTCTCACCCCCAAGCACCCTGCCCACTGGGCTTCAGGAATCTGGGCCTGGGATGGGAAAAGGGTCAAGCCTGGGCCGAGCATGCAGGCCAATCACGCAGTACCCATGTCTTAGGCCAAAAGTCCTATTGTGAAGCTGGTGCTTCAGGGAGGTGCAAACAGCGAAGACATGCTAGGAGATGAGCATGAGAAGGGGCCGGGCTGGGTTCGGAGGGTGGAGCCACCCCACAGGAACTAGATGGGACACAGGATGAAAAGGTGAGATGAGACAGGCTGATTCCTTTTATAGCCTCTGCTTCACGGCCTGGCACTTAATTAGGATAATGACGTGTCAGCGATGCAGCCCACAGTCTTCATCGGGAAGAATGGGAAAGCAGTGGTGTCGTCAAAAAATGGAACTTTGGGGACAGGATCCAGTTTGAGGGCTGGAGGATAAGATGATGAATTTATTGTGGGACCTTCTGAGCTCAGGTCCCCGCAGGTGACACCAAGGGCAGAAATATCAGATGGGGCCTCACCAGGCATGACTCCCAGAGAGCATGGCCAAGAATGGAGGCCAGTGGGTCCATGACTAGGAAGCATAGGAAGTGGGGAAGGCAGAGGCCGGCAGTGAGAGTCCAGGTCACAGGGTTCCCGCTGGGGCTGTGGGATTGGGCTGCAGGGGATTTGGGAAAACTCCGTGTGTATGTGTGCGTGTGTGTGTGTGTTAGTTGCTCAGTCGTGTCTGACTCTTTGTGACCCCATGGTCTGTCCATAGAATTCTCTAGGCAAGGACACTGGAATGGGTTGCCATATGCGTGTATCTTTTTCCCTTAAGAGGAAGGCCACAGCTTTTGTTAACTTCTGGAGGGTGGGAGGAGCATTATCCCAGAGCAGGAATCACTCTTATGGAATATCAGAATGCTTAGAATTTAGAATTCTAATTTCAGAACATTAGAGTTTCTTTAGGAAATTTGTGTTTGGTGGGGGTGGGGGCAGGGGTGGGGGCGGGCGTGGAGAGGGTTCTGATCTGATAAGTTTCAAGTCTGACACTGAACGAAGTGGAGTTTGAGGGGTGATTAAAGGAAAGTAGCTGGCCCAGCACAAGTCTCCCCAGGCTGGGGCACGTCTCAGAAGGGAGATGGTGAGGGAGGCCCAAAGATGCCATGGAAAATGATCAGGAAGCCCGAGTCACAGTTCTGAGCTCTCTGTGATGGGTACACGAGGCATCCCAGCCTTTCATTGCTGGAAGAGGTCTTGTACATTTTCTAGATTAACGACACAGCAGGCATTGGAGAGGCCTCTGTGACTGTGGCCACCCTCAGGGTTGCATCTCAGAGACAACAGCCCACGATATTCCCTAACGTTGACATACCTTTGACTTGCTAACTACCATTGGATGCCCCTGAGGACAAGGACCGCATCCTAAATTTCCCTCTGAATTCTCTCTCACTCTGTAGCACATTTTCTGGCACCAAAATTGGTCTCCAAGAAGAGTCTTTGGAGGTTCAAAGTGTGGGTGCTGTGATGGTTCTGTTTGTATAGTTGAAAACGAGGCGGCTCCCTAGGGGGCATCTTAGTCTCATCCACTGAGGCCACAGTGTCTGTTCTGTGAGCATGCATGCTCAGCTGCTCAGTCATGTCCGACTCTTTGCGACCCCTTGGACTGTAGCTCACCGGACTCCTCTGTCCATGAAATTTCCCAGGCAAGTACACTCGAGTGGGTTGTCACGCCCTCCTCCAGGGAATCTTCCCTACCCAGGGACTGAACCTGCATCTCCGGCATTGGCAGGTGGATTCTTGACCACTGAGCCACCTGGGAAGCCCATGTCTGCATTAGGAGTGGCGCGTGAGGAAGTGAGGACTTGAGGAGCTGAGCGGGCTGGGGGAGCGCTATTCCTCTGCTGTTTGTTCCCATGGGGCAGAGACACATCTCAGTGTGGAAGATGACTGGTGGGTCCTCGTGTTAAGCGCCATCTGGGGAGACTTAAGGCAGGTTGTTGTCTCTGGCCAGAGATGCAACACAGGACAGTCGCTCTTGTTTGCTTTCCTGGCCAGAAGGAGGCTTCCACTCCAAGCTCTGTTACCTGCCTGGGTCTTTGGCACCTCACCCGGAGGTGGGGGCTGGCTTTGAGCTCCTTTCCTGTTTCTCTGGCTCTTTCTGCCAGAGCAGATTCTTTCAGAGCACAGGCAGGCCATGAAGTCAATGCAATGGTTCTAAACAGAGAGACGAGGCCGGAAGACAGCTCATCATCCCATCGCAGAGGTTACTGTTTTGTGAAACCTTCGTTAGGAATGTGGGGGTGAGCACACGCGCAAGGGGTAGTCCCTGGGGAGCATATTTCTTACTCTAGTCGTGGAAGTGTTCTATAGATGGGTGCAAACATTTAAGAGTAGGGGCTAAATTAGCCATATCTTTTCACATCTTTATAGCAAGTGTCTTGCCAGAGCAGCTGTGAGACAGATGTGCGAGTGCAGGGGTGAATTAGGAGGGGAATTTTCTGCAGCCCCTCCTGCCAGGTGTCCATGGGCACAGGCAGGCAGGTGTGACGTGTACACTCATCACAGGGTGCCACTCGGGGATGCCCAGTGTCTATAAGGTCACTTTTATTTCTTACATTCAAAAATGCCTTTTAAAGCAGCATGTGTAAATCTCCCCGGCCTCACCCAAGGGCTCCCTACATGTCCATTAGCTCTGAAAGATGGTGATCACTTCCACACAATCTTTGCACAGGAGGAAGTGTTGAGAAAAAGTCAGGATGATGCTGCCTAGGCAGAGCAGCCTTATACAGTTAGGCCATGAAAAGGGGCAACTAATCAACTCCATTGTTGACAAGAGACCTGGGCTGGAGACACAGTCCCCAGTGGACCTGGAGCCAGGACAGTCAGGGGTATGGAAGCGCTGGCTCAGCAAGATGGAAACATGGGCATCAAGAGACATTTAAGGGAGCAGCAGCCCCACTGAAGGAAACAGGCCCGCTGGTCTGCACAAGGTTGCCTGGGAGGAAGTCAGGTGGGGCAAAGGGCCCAGCTCAGAGCCTGCACAAAGTCATCATTCCTAGTCTTTCCAAACTCTACGTCATCCCCAGAACCCACTGACTCGGTGTCCTTCCAGAGCAAAACCAGGGTGTCTACATGTGATGCCACACCCCGAGAACTCGGGGAACCAGGTATGCTGCCCCCATCAAGACCAGGGTCAAGGTCAGCCACCCTGGGCTACAACCAGACCACCATCACCTCGAGAAAGCAGCTGCATCCACACAGTGGTCCTGGGTAGAAACAGAGGACAGGACAACAGCCTCCTTCTCTGTGGACTTGGCACCATCTGACCAGTTCTCTGTGCTGACCTCAACATGAAGATGGAGACACGTGCCAAAGGGAAGCATGAAAGGGAAACCTTCCGATGCTGCTCTGCGGCCCAGTGAAATTCACCTACTGTACGCTGAGAAAATCTGTAGCAAATGGGCTTTCTCCCGAAGCTCAACATAGAATGAATTTCTTAGGGGTTAGAAATCCTGAGTAGCAATATTGAGTGATGATGCCAAATGATCCAAGCTTTTGGATATTTTTAAATTCTAGTCAGAAAAGTCTGTCTCATTAGATTTCGTTGAACTTATTCTTTACTTTGGAAAAAGGTAGGTTGAGTAGCATCAGAATCTCTGTCCAGAAAGACAGAGAATTTCAGACCCAAGAAAGACAGGAAAGAGAGTGTGAGGCTGTGCAGGCTGGGCCACCTGCCCGCAGTGCGGCTCTGTTTACTCTTTGCTTTAGCACATCATTTATACCCATTTAAAAACCCAATCTACCTCTGACATGGACAGTGATTTCTTGGCTCATGGTACTAAGAAGAGGGAATGTGATCCTTTTCTTTAATTTGTATTTGTTTGTCCAGAAGAGGACATTTTAACCTCTGAAAACCATCAAAGCAATACTTCAGCTCCTTTTGGAGAACAGTAGTTGCTGGCGCATGTGTTTACAAGAGACCGTCTCTGGAGCACGTCCCTGAGCCTGGGGTGAGGGCCCAGGGACCCTGGTGCTGGTGTGTCTTCCCCAGGCAGCCAGGAATTGAGACACAACCAGGGTGTGTCTTAGCTAACTCCTGGTCCCACTTTTCTATGTATATTTCCCTACTGTGGCCCCAGCCCTCGCCTGTCACACAGCGTTCCCGGGAGAGCCCTGCTTCTTCGCCACGGCTCTTGCCCACTGACATCGGCAACACCTGGACTCATTTCTCGTTGTCACCATTGTGCGTGTTGCGGGTGTTCCTGTCACTTAGCTGGCAGAAGGCAGGGATGTCACTGAACATCCTGCAGTTGGCAGGGCAGCCCACAGCAGGAAGGATCAGCCCAGCGTGGGAGTAACGCTGGGGTAGGAAGGCTGTCCTTGAGCATTGTCCCTGCAGTCAGCATCAACTCCTTCAGCCCCACCCCCAGTCTATGGGCGGAGCCTCAGGATTCACCCCAAGCATCTCCTGCCTCCAGCTCTGGGCTCAGCCCCAGTGCAATGTCCAGCCCCCAGAACTCTCTGAGGGGGAGAGGCTGCAGGCTGCCCCTCAGAGACACCCAGGTCTCCTCCTCCCAGACCTCCTCTCACCCAAGGTCCCTGACCCTGACTGCACATTAGGATCAACCTGGGAGTCTAATCTGTGCCCAACTCTCGGGCAGATCCGGCACCTCTGATTTGGAATCTGCAGCGTGAGCCTGGCCTGAGATGGTGTTTAAAGCTCTCCAGGTGGCTCTGCAAGCTCCGGGAGTTGGTGACGGACAGGGAGGCCTGGCTTGCTGCAGTCCATGGGGTTGCAAAGAGTTGGACGTGACTGAGTGACTGAACTGACTGATTGGGCTTCAGCTTCCTCCTCATTTTCCTGGGAATTCCCTCAGCAGAGAGTTCCCAAGTCCCTGTTGCTGGCCAGGCCCCAGGGGAGGCCCTGGAGGCTCAGGTGAGAGAGAGGGGTCTGGAAAGGGCAGGCGGGCAGCCCTCAGCTCCTGACTGTCCCTTCATTACTGATGTGTGCAGCCACTGCCCCCTGCCCTCGTGACCCTGCAGACCAGATGATAGAAGGTTCTAGAATGCCAGGGCCACACGGAGATGGAGGCTGCCATTGCACCATGGTGACTGTCATCCTACGTAGGTTGGCCTAGAACAAGAGGCCAGAAAAGACAGTAGGAGCTGGTGCCACTTCCGAGCTGGCGTGAACTAATATGGCTGGATGGTTACTGTTTAAACCCCCAGCGTGTGAGGGATGTGAAGTGTGTTTTACTCAAACATCGAAGGACTACAACCCAAGGTGTTATTTCCAGTGAGTGTTTTGAGTCAGGCTTTTCACGTCACGCTGCAGGTGGCTGAGTTTGTGGCATCTCTGCTGGGCGGTGAGGAGCGTGCCTAGTACTTCAGGAGGGAGGTAGGGAACGGGAAAATTATATGTATCTAGCCCAGACCCAGGAGTGCTCTGCTTCCGTTTACTTAAGTGTAAATAAGAGCGGTGGGGGGGGGGGGGGGGCGAGAGGAGGAGGTGCAGGCAGGAGGGGTCTCAGGGCGGCCTCTGTCTGGGCTGCTGACATGAGCTGTGCTTTGTAACTTGCAACTAGAGCTGGTGGCCTTGGCTCTGCAGCCACTCGAGGAAGGGACAGTTGGAACACATCCCTCAGTCACTCCCTGGAGTGCCCCTGAGCCCTGTACCCTGGGGTCAGGGGGGCCTGCAACAGACCTGCATCCAGGAAACGACATACACTTTTCTGCTCCAAAGTGGAAGTAGGGCCATCGGGTTTGTCCCCACCCAGCCTCTGCTCAGAGGGTCACAGAGAAGCCGCATGCTCCGTCTACAGGGCTTCCCCTTCCAGAACCAGAGGGCAGGGCAGTTTGCTAATGGGTAAGCTGGGGCCTCGTGAGCAAAAGTTCATCTCGTACCAGTCTGATCCCTGAGCCTCTGCCATTGATCTAGAACTCTTGAGAAAACCATGCTCGTGGACAGGGTGCAGCTCACACTCTCTGTTTCTGGGTTCAGGACACCCGTGGGGCAGGGGAGGTGCTCTCTGAGTTGTGGGTCCCAAGCCCCTCTGATCCTGCCAGGCCCTCTACCTGCAAGGAGCTCAGCATCAGGGCCATGGTCTGGAGCTGCTGCTGGGAACGTGGAAGGGGGAACCCCTACCCCCTAGCCCAGCCTCACATGAACAGGTGTCCTCTGTGTCTGCCACGTCCAGGACCTCCTTGTCCACAGTCTCCTTGAGGTCCAGCTGCTCCACTGTGGCTATTGAGACCTGCAGTCACCATGGGCAGCTTGCCTCGCTTCTCTCCTCCCTACTCTGGAAACAGACTGATGTGAGAGGACCTGCAAGGGTTACGGTTAGTGTGTCTACAGCAGCTGGCCCAGGCTTGTCCCAGGGCAGGGGCTCCATGACTGGCACCGATGCGGAGCAGAGGGGCCCCTGCTGGAGTTCAGCAACCTGCCCACAGCCACAGTGTTGCCCTCTATGACCTGCGGCAGGTTGTGCATGCGTGCAAAGTCACTTCAATCATGTCTGATTCTTTGTGACCCTATGGACTATAGCCCACCAGGCTCCTCTGTCCATGGGATTCCTCAGCCTAGAATACTGGAGTGGGTTGCCATGCCCTCCTCCAGGGGATCTTCCTGACCCAGGGATCAAACCTGTGTCTCTTATGTCTCCTGCATTGGCAAGCAGATTCTTTACCATCTGAGCCACCAGGGAAGCCCATGGAAGCTTTTAAAACTAACACCCTATCTGGGGTCCTCGGGGATCTCTCCTTCCTCAGGGGGACACTGACACGGGGGTTGTGTTGTGAACTAGAAGGGTTAGAATCACAGGGCTGGGTTCCTGGACGGGTATTACTCCAGCAAACTCCATTCTGTCTTCTTGGTTCTGGACCCAGGACTCCTCCTGGGCCCGCCCATGTGAATAGGCAGTGTGGCTATAGGCCTGTCCACGTCCCCGAGACTGGAACTCTGAAACCATCCTGGGGCTTCTAGAAGCTGGAAACACAACCTGCACAGTGGCTACCAGCCATCACGCAGTCTCAGGATAGCCAAGACATTCCAGACCATGACATGTTTTCAAATGAATGTTTACATTCATTTTGAATGTACTTCTGCTTATAATGGTGTTTGTCACAGAAAGCATTTTAAGTAAGGTTAAAGGAGAAAACACCAAGCAAACATCTGGCCAAAGATCACTTCACATTTGCTGTAAAGACTGCAAATATTTCAACTCCGTGTATGTTTGCAGCGATCACACACATTTAATTTTACAAATGAAAACAAATCTTTCTAGGTCATCAGCACATGTTCCCTTGCTTCACAGCCTACAAAAAGTTTCCCAAGTCATTACCTATTACACTGAGACGTGAATTTTGGTGACTGCCGGTCCCGCATCCTCGGTGACACCGTAATTTCTTTCCTTCTGCTGTTCCTGGTATGTCCGGTTGTTTGCAGTATTTCACTGCATGAATAACACCAGCGTGTCCTCACCACTCATCATGTTTGTGTGAAGTATTCCTGGAGATTCACTTGGTATATTTTTAAGGCCCTTGATACAAATTCAGTCCAAAAATTTAAAAATGTAACAGTAGAAGTTTAGCCTAATTTGTGTACGCTGAGTTCACATTTAACAGAATGAACACCTTTTAATGTAACTTAGCTTCAGGGTTCTGGGGAGAACTTACTGTCGAGAGCAGTTGGACTAAGATGCCGCTGTGCTCCGTGGTCCCCCGAGCTCTGTACCCAGGGGCTCCCGGCAGTGGGGGGGTTGGAGGGGGGCAAACAGATGGGAGGAGCAGGCTGTGTTTATTTGTGTGCATTTATTTACTGACAGCACATTGACGGCAGAGTCTTCCTGCTGCTAACAGACGGACATTGTCCAGGTGGATGAAGATCGAGCCGGGTCCAGCCCTGAAGGTTTAAAACTCCATCCTCGTGTTCAGGAGCTCCCAGGACCTCGCCGGGGAGGACGCCGTCTCAGGCCAGGAAGCCATCAGGAGACACTGTACCTGAGGGACCAAGGCCTTGTTCTTTCAGCAGGAACCTCAGCCGCAGGAACTTGATTTCAGTGTTTCCATGGTCATGCCCAAGTATGAACGGGACCTTATAAAGCAGCCATGGCTTTTACGTTTGGAAGATTTGATGGCTGATCCAGCTCCAGCGACGCAGAAGCCCCCAGGCCCAGCAGGACCGGGACCGTCACCACCGCAGCTCTGATGTATGATAAGAACAGACCCAAGAAGCCGACGACATACATCTTTACCCTTGTCCCTCGCTGTCCAAGAAGCAGCTTCTCATTTTGCAAGAATGAAACTCTCTAGGGTGGGATATGAGAAACACGGTTTTCAGACACATACTGTTAATGTTTTCGTCAGCACAGCATCTGAGCTTGGCTGTGATTTGCCCTCTGGGTGCAGGAAGTCTAAGAGGCAGAGGCCTGGTGCTTTAATGACTTCATGTAAGATGTGTGTGCTTTACTCAGGAAAGTGCAGATCTTAAAAAAAAAAAAAAATTAGTAATAAGCACATGTTTTCATGATCCATTCATTCTTATCTAGGTTCCATGAAAAGTTTCTCAGCTGTGCCACCGGGTCTCCAGGAGCATGTCTGGGTCCCATGAGGACAGCCAGCAGGATACTTGGCAGAAACTGGGAGGACCCTCCTGAGGACCCTCCACCTGCGGTGCCATTACTGCCAGGGACCCAAGTCCTGACACAAACACCCCCATCCCCCCATCCACATCCTCACAGCTTCCACTCTGGGGGCTACCTGGGAGGCTGACATCCTGCGGGCCACCTGCCTGTCAGGAGGAGCCGTGTTCACCAGGGCCCTGGGTACCTGTCTACAGACAGAGGCTTCATCAAGGGAAGAGGTCTAGAGCTGGGTATCTAGTACTCGTTTAAACAAGTCTTTTTTTGTTATGAGCGCGTATTTGTTTTGTGTAAGTGACTATATTTGAGGCTGAACCTATGCAAAGTCAGCCTCACAGTTTTGAAAGACAAGCACCTCCTTTCTTATACCAAACAGTAAGAGCTACCCATGCCCCGTGGAATGGAGGCACCGCTGTTTTGGTTGGGTTTGGGGGGCGGTGCGGTTTATTTTTTATTTTTGCTGGGGGGAGAGAAAAGAAATAAATAGAATCAATCCTATGGTATCCATTTGCTTCAATTAAGAGTCTTAGGGTTTAAGAAAGTTGCTTGGAGAGTTTATCAAACTTCATGTCACTGAAGAAAAGAGAACTTCTTCTCTCAGAGGTGTGCTCAGATTCGATTCTTTAGAGTCTCACTTTGTCTACATGGCCTTTTACTATATTATTGGTTGATGTGCATTTTTTCTGTTTGGTTTTTCTTTTTTAAATTGCCACATACAATTAAAATTCCTGCTTCTGCTTCATTACAATTGTAATATATTTTAAATGATAATAAACAGATGAAATGAAAACCCCCGCCTCACTGCCTTCATGAACATGATAGCCTGGAGCCTGCCCTCCCCTCATCTCCTGAAGGACCGTACAGAGTAACCCCGCACCCTCGAGCCAGCAGAGAAGTCAGCCCTTACTGAACGCTCGAGGTGTGTTTCCTCAGGGATGGTGCTAATGATTTGAGAGGTTTTTTAATTAAAAAGCATCTCAAAATGGCTTTTATGTAGGCTCCACGGAAGACAGGAGATTTGCAGTTTGTGTATTTAATACTTGTCATTTCCACAGAAGGATTGAGAACAGGACAGAAAATTCCAAGCCAGATTAGGGTTGAACTTTGTGTCCCTCTAAGACAGGACGGACGCGGGGTAGCTCCCCTCAGCCGCACTGAGTGCGCTGGCTGTTGCAGCCGCTTGCGATGCAGATGCAGAGTACATCATGAGAAACGCTGGACTGGAAGAAACACAAGCTGGAATCAAGATTGCCGGGAGAAATATCAATCACCTCAGATATGCAGATGACACCACCCTTATGGCAGAAAGTGAAGAGGAACTAAAAAGCCTCTTGATGAAAGCGAAAGAGGAGAGTGAAAAAGTTGGCTTAAAGTTAAACATTCAGAAAACGAAGATCATGGCATCTGGTCCCATCACTTCATGGGAAATAGATGGGGAAACAGTGGAAACAGTGTCAGACTTTATTTTGGGGGGGGCTCCAAAATCACTGCAGATGGTGACTGCAGCCATGAAATTAAAAGACGCTTACCCCTTGGAAGAAAAGTTATGACCAACCTAGACAGCATATTCAAAAGCAGAGACATTACTTTGCCGACTAAGGTCCGTCTAGTCAAGGCTGTGGTTTTTCCAGTAGTCATGTATGGATGTGAGAGTTGGACTGTGAAGAAGGCTGAGTGCTGAAGAATTGATGCTTTTGAACTGTGGTGTTGGAGAAGACTCTTGAGAGTCCCTTGGACTGCAAGGAGATCCAACCAGTTCATTCTGAAGGAGATCAGCCCTGGGATTTCTTTGGAGGGAATGATGATAAAGCTGAAACTCCAGTACTTTGGCCACCTCATGCGAAGAGTTGACTCATTGGAAAAGACTCTGATGCTGGGAGGGATTGAGGGCAGGAGGAGAAGGGGACGACAGAGGATGAGATGGCTGGATGGCATCACTGAGTCGATGGACGTGAGTCTGAGTGAACTCCGGGAGTTGCTGATGGACAGGGAGGCCTGGTGTGCTGCAATTCATGGGGTCGCCAAGAGTCGGACACGACTGAGTGACTGAACTGAACTGAACCGAAGACAGAACGATCAGACAGAAAGAACCTGATCCAAGCTCAACTTGAATCAAGCTGTTTTAAATTTGGTTTTGAGCATGTGCGCATGCGTGAATGTAACCGACGCAACACATGTGTAAGCTGCCGGACACCTAACAGTAGCCATTAAATAGGTCTCAGAAAAGCAACCGCAATCCATTTTCTGAACAATCCTGCAGGAATCTCCCACATATGTACTCAAATTTGCACCAAGCTTGACCCCAAGGGACCCACTCTTAGGTGGCCTATGTCGGGGGCCCAGGAGCAGGTGTGGCAGACCCTCGAATTGTCCTGGACATGAGTCCACCACGCCCAGAACCAGCTCTAGCCAGCTCCCTCCCCTGTGCCTATGGTCTCCCGAAGGGCTTGGAACTGGAATGTTAGGAGGTGAGCTCCTCTGCTCTGCCCAGGAACCACCCCCTACCTTCACCACCCTTAGCTGTCAGGCAGCATCCAGAAATACCCAGATGCTGTGAAGGCCTCAACCGCCCTGGGTACCAGCCTCACCCTCACTCCCCTTTTCTCTTCCTGAGTCCCACCCAGAACATGAGTGAGTCGAGGACAAAGCAAACACCTGCCACCAGGGCATCAAGAGATACAGGCTTCTAGGATGTTAGAGTTCCCACAAAGGAGCCCTCATATATACTGCAATGCTGGAAATTAGATCATTAGCAAAAATCCAAAGGGGGCTGGTATTTCTGAGACCATGGTCTTTAAACATCTGTAATTTGAGGTAATTTCTGCAAAAATAAATTTTTCCTCCCTCTGGGATTAGATGCTAACCTTGTATAACCAGGAGTTTGGGATGGATATGTATGCTCTACTATATTTAAAATGGATAGCCAACAAGGACCTATTGTATATAGCACATGGAACTCTGCTCAATGTTATCTAGCAGTCTGGATAGGAGGGGAGTTTGCGGGAGAATGGATGCATGTATATGTATGGCTGAGTCCCTTCGCTGTTCACCTGAAATTATTACAACATTGTTTATTAATCAGTTATGCCCCAATACAAAATAAAAAAATGTAAAAAGAAAATTGACTAATACATAATGGATGTGTTCATTTTTTTAAAAAAAAGAAATGAACTTATTTACAAAATAAATACATTCACAGGCATAGAAAACAAATTTATGGTTCCCAGAGGGGAAGAATGGGGGGAAGGGATAGTTAGGGAATTTGGGATGGACATGTACACTCTGCTATATTTAAAATGGATCACCAACAAGAACCTACTGTATATAGCACATGGAACTCTGCTCAATGTTATGTGGCAGCTTGGATGGGAAGGGAGTTTGGATACAGGTAAATCCCTTCACTGTTCACCTGAAACTATCACAACATTGTTAATTGGCTATGAAGTGAAAAAGTGAAAGTGTTAGTCACTCAGTCATGTCCAACTCTTTGCAATCCCACAGACTGCTGTAGGCCACCAGCCTCCTCGGTCCATGGCATTTTCCAGGCAAGAATACTGGAGTGGTAGCCATCCCTTTAGCCAGGGGATCTTCCCGACCTAGGGACTGAACCTGGGTCTTCTGCATTTCAGGCAGGTTCTTTAAGTTAAAAAAAAAAAAAAAAAAGTGACAGTGCAGGAAATTGACTCCTATTTAGGACAGGGCTCTGAGCTGAGACTGCCTCCCCTGGCTGACGTTGACTCTCAGACATCCCTGGGATTCCTTGGTTGAATCACCTTGGTCTATGGAATCTCCATCTGTTGGGTGAGGGCTGGAAGCAGAGACATAGAGGGAAAAGTACTTGGGCTTTGGAGCCAGACCCAGGCTTGAATCCTGAGTCCTGTCTCTAACCAGGTACCTGCTCTGGAAACGTTTCTCAAACACCCAGCACGTGACCAACTTCCACACTCACTTGTTCCTTTTGAAATACCGTGTTTTGATTGCATTGCATGTTGCGCCATATCTTTTTTTTTTTTTTTTAAGCCAGGCATTTTTTTTTAAACTCTCAAGAAGAACATGTTTTTTTTTTTTTTTTGATGATCTGAAATGACATTTTTTTTTTAATTTTAAAATCTTTAATTTTTACATTTTCCCAAACATGAACCCCCCTCCCACCTCCCTCCCCATAACATCTCTCTGGGTCATCCCCATGCACCAGCCCCAAGCATGCTGTATCCTGCGTCAGACATAGACTGGCGATTCAATTCTTACATGATAGTATACATGTTAGAATGCCATATCATTTTGAAGAATATTCAGTTTGTCTTTCCAACTCCTGGGGCATAAAAATGTATTCTTGAATACGAAGTGTTCCTATGAATACATTCTTAATATTCAAGAATATATTCATCATGAATATATTTTCTTATAAATACATTCTTCTTAAAAACTGATTTCTCCTTGTAAATATATTCATGAAGAATCTATTTGTTAATAGATTTTTGAATATTCAGAATCCTTATAAATATATTCTCCCTATGAATAAACATATTAATGACTAATATATTCACAGGAAGTCTTTCTTCAAAAATACATACTGCTCTACACTGTCTCTCTCTCTCTCTCTCTGCCCTTCAGTTTCTAGCTGTGGCAGGAAGCTACCACAGCCCAGCTCCTTAATATACTGCTGGGAAGACAGAGTGAAACCTGATCAAATAGAATTCAAGAGGTAAACAAGTGGGCTTCCCTGGCAGTCCAGTGGATAAGAATCCACCTGACCAACATGGATGGACCTTGAGATTGTCATACTGAGTGAAGTAAGTCAGACAGAGAAGGAGAAATATCATATGACATCCCTTATATGTGGCATCTAAAAAGAAATGATACAAGTGAACTTACTTACAAAACTGAAACAGACTCATAGAGAACGAACTTATGGTTGCCAGGGGGAAGGATGAGGGGAAGAGACAGGGATCTGGGGATGAACATATACACACTGCTGTATTTATTATAGAATAGCTAAACCAACAAGGACCTACTGCACAGCATAGGGAACTGACCAATGTTATGCGGCAGCCTGGATGGGAGGGGAGTCTGGGGGAGAGTGGGTACATGTATATGTATGGCTGAGTCCATTCTCTGTTCACCTGAAATTGTCACAACATTGTTAATCGGCTATACACCAACACAAAATAAAAAGTTTTTGTGTTTTTTTTATTTAAAGAATCTTCCTGCTGATGCAGGGGACACAGGTTTAATCCCTGGTCTGGGAAGATTCCACATGCCTCAAAGGAGCTAAGGCTGTGTGCACAACTACTAAAGCCTGTGCTGTCTAGGGCCCATGTTCTGCAACAAGAGAAACCAAGCCAGTGAGAGGCCCACACACCACAACTGGAGAATGGCCTCCACTCATCACAACTCAAGAAAGCTGGTGCAGCAACCAAGACCCAGCAGAGCTAAATGAAGAGTAATTTTAAAAAAAATCAAACAAATAACCGTTGATGAGCCACTTGGTGAACTGGTGCTCACACTTTGATTTCTTGGTGAGACTGCCTGCACATTCAAGTCTTTGCCTCATGTATCCCTTTAGGCAGATGACGGATGTTGAACATGGTGATCAATAAAACACAGCCCAGCCACTCCCGCCGAAAGCCCAGGGGCCCAGGCTGAGGCTAGGATGCACCAGGAGGTCCTTAAAGGCAGCGGTGAAACTTGGTGATGGGCGCAGGGGGCGGCGGGCATGCAGACGCCATGTGGACACCTTGGGCTGTCCCTCCCTCAGGACCTCAGAATTTTTAGGGGCAAAGCTGCTGCATTGGATCACTGTCTGTTGATGGCGGTTGCAGGCGTGACACAGAGATGGAGAAAATGCAGGGAAAAGGGATATAGGGTTAAAAAAGAACAAGCCAAAACCACCATTTAAAAGGAAAGGCAAACTCAAAGGTTGGAGAAATGAGACTGAGTTTAAAATAGTAAGTTTTTCTCCAAATGGTTCTGGGAGTCAGGCTGAGTTGTTCTGTGCAATTTTGCCTACAGGCACCACCCATCTATTTCCCCATTTACTTCAGCTTGAAATCAGATCTTGTTCCCTTTGATTGCAGAATCCAGCATCAAGGCAAATCAATTCGTGATGTATACAAAGTAGTAAAAAATCCCAGGTCAAACTTGGAAAAATTTGAATCTAAAATTCTTAAAAAATGTTTTTAGTTTAAAATTCTTTAAAAAAAATTTTTTTTAAAGAATGTTCCCACAATGGCTTTTTCACAATCCTTGAACTGCAACTGATAGCAACTGTGTTAAACACACAGGGCCTATTTGGACATGTAGGACTTAGTGGTTTTCTGTGAAATGCTGGGTCCTCAAGGGTCTTTTAGTAGGGAAAAAAAATCAAGAACTATAGGCTAGTACTAGTTTCATTTAAAAAAATAAAGAAAGAAATAGGAAGCATGTTTATAGGATCTGGTTCCCAAAGATGCATGAGTAGCTTCACCAGCTTGTGGTGAGAAGGGTCAGGTGTGAGTGGCATGTTCTTCCACTAATGCAGTTGTTTTTCTATAAACTGGTTCAGGATTTGCTCTGAAGATGCTTGCAAACACTGTGCTTCAGAGAGCAGCCCAGGTTTTATTTGTCCAAGAAGAAGCAATTCGAATTTCATTTGGCCTGGCCTCTCCAACAAAGAGAGTGAAGCCAGTCAAAAACTACTTTACCAAAGGAAGAGTAGGACTTCCTTGGTGGTCCAGTGGCTAAGACTCCACATTCCCCAATGCAGGAAGCCCAGGTTCGATCCTTAGTCAGGGAACTAGATCCTGCATGCCGCAACTAACAGTCCACATGTTTCAACGAAGACCCAGTGCAGCCAATTAAATAAATAGTTCTTTTACAAAAGAAAGTGCACCCAGGTTCCTTGGTGTTAGTGACTGAATATTTTCCTTTCATTTTTTTCAACGAGTTTGTACAGTTTTCCTCCAGAATAGTCAGCTTACTCTTTTTTTTCCTTTTCATTTCTCTCCTTAAGAATAGATCTGTTTTTCTCTAGGCTTATCAGTTTGAAATTTGAGGTTGTCCTTCTGGGTTTCTAGAAAGTTTTACTGCCATGCCTTTGAAAATGAAGACAAAGAATAGAAGGAAATATCCCAGAATTGCATCAACATTGATTCAGAAATTTTCTTTAAATGAATCAACAAATGCACCTGAACAGAGAGGCCCTTATCTTCATCCACTGTGGAAATTGCTGCATTCATTCATTCAACAATTATTTATTGGGAGCCCACCATGTGCCTAGGTTGGGAAGATTCTCTGGAGGAAGAAAGGGCAACCCACTGCAGTATTCTTGCCTGGGAAATCCCATGGACAGAGGAGCCTGGTGGGCTACAGTCCATGTGGTCACAAAGTCAGATGGGACTTGAGCGACTTGACCTGACATGATGTGCCAGATATAATGAGCACTGGGAATGTATCTGCAGACAAATAAATTAAAATCTCTCTTTTCGTGGACTTTAAATTCAAGTGGGTGGAGACAGACAGTAAAAATATGAAGAGGAGGGAAGAAAAGGAGAAAGGTCTAGGGTCTGGTGTAATGGAAATGGTACCTTGCTTGTCCACCGATCTCATGGACATGCTATCAGGCAGCACCAGTGGATGGAGGCCCCTGGTACCCAGGTCCACGTGGCATCCACAGGACACACACCTGCACAGACCCAGGTGTTGCTATTTTTCTGCCTAGGCTTTTCTTCTTGTTCTGCTATAGTAAACAGTAGACATGCCCTCATGTCTCCCCACAGGATATAAAACAATTTTCCACCAGAGGTGCCATCGCCCACACACATTGCTGACTGGCTGGGTCAAGGAAGGGAATGTTATTTTGAGTGCCAGGCTGATGTTAGCAATTAAGTAATCTGTTACCTGGAAATTTCTGGACCTTTATCCCTCCAGAATGGAAGTAGCAATTAACAAGAAGTAATCAGAGATACTTGTAATGTGATTAAGTAAAATTGTCATCAGGCAGGTAATTTTAAATACAGCCATGCTTCAAATACAGACTCATTAATTTCAGCTCAGTGGTGTTCTAGTATTTATTATGCATACAGAAGCATTTAAAATGTGAATATGTTTTCATATCGCTATGCTCAGTAGTTCTGCCACTCCCCCCCCCCAAAAAAAATTATCCAACCAATTAATTTCCTCCCGGGGGGAAGCTAAAGGTTAATAATGTGATTGTCGAGTGCAATGCTGTAATAAAAAGGATAACAATTCTTGATGAAACGGGTCTAATGAGAAGGTGGAAGGACTTGACCTTCTATGGATGCCAACACAACATTCCAAGGGTAGGTCCTATGTCACAGCTGTTTTCAGTGTCCCCACTTATCAAATTAATCATTTGGGTGCATGTTAATTTGAAAACTGATTAGCCTTAGAGGATGTGCCATTTTAGGAAAAGCAATATTTAGTGATTTATTTCATTCTAGGCAAGTTCTCTTAACCTGAAAATTCTGAAACTGTGTGTTAAGATCTGAATTGGAATCATGGGGGAAAGATCAGTTTTTCTACATCTGGGTAGCTGTTGGACACTTGAAGGGTCCTTTGGAACTTGGGACCACTCTCAGTCAACTTGGGTTATAGAAACTTATTTCAAAATCCTGTCTACATTCTGGGCAGACATTGGAAATATCTGTCTTCAAGAGGAAACAATAAAGAGCTTGCTGATTTCAAAAGCTCAAGCTCAAAGTTTCAAAGATCCATTTTTTACTGGTATTATACTGGTAACAGGTATTTGATTCCACAAACCTGGTTAGCCCCATTTCCATTTCTTCAGAGACAGGCATCACACACACCCATCCTCAGCAGCAATTTCATGACTTTCTAGACTTCAGTGAGAATCTGAAAATAAAGTAATGGATGAATGGAATACGGAACCATGGAACAGAACAGAACAACTGGGTCATGCAACTACTCTCCTTCATTATCTCCTTCCCCAAACTCCCTAGTAAAGCAAGTATCTAATATGCTGCATAGCCTCATTCGAGACCTCTTTGGAAAAAATGATGACTCCTATAAAATCCTCCACACCTCTCAGGGCTTACCCAGAGCCCTGCATAACAGGTCAATTGAATTTAATATTTAACAACTGGACGGTGAGGAAGAGGCATTCGAGAACTAAAGTAGAAACAAAGATGCCCTTTTTCAGAAGGAGCCTCAAGAATTCAAAGTTTAGCTTAAGATTTAAAACAGCTAGTTCTCCAGTCCCTATAAAATCATTTTTCATATATTTTTGAAGATCCTAATGAGATCACTGGTCAGTCTTCTCTTTTGGGGATTAAATCCTCCCTGCTTCTGGTCTCTTTTCATAGATTAACTTTGAAATGTTCAAGTTTCGCTTCTACTATTAATTCTGTTTTTTTTCTAATCTTCGTCCCATGTACCTTCTCAGCTGTTTGCTTCTAGAAAGGCCTTCCCTTTAGTATCTCTGGATGGTTATTGAGAAGCCAGCTGATGTCACTCTGACCTGTGATTCATTTCTGCTAAAAGTTAACCATGACGTAGATCTATTCAACCTCCTCCCTGTCAACCCTCAAAATAGTGTGACCTGAGAGGCACAAGGTGGAACAGCCCAGAAATCCATTGAGTCGTGGAGTGATGCACTGACTCCTGGAATGAGTGAGGGAGGCCTGCCATCCTGGAAAAGAATTCCTAGAGACTGCCATCTCGCTAATGGTTTATAAAACATTACACAACACAAGCACCTAATGAAGAGGCCTTAGGCAAATCAGAATCAGTTTTCAGGCTTCACGATATTACCCGAGCACTTCTCTTGTGCTTCCTACAGTTCCTGTTCCATGTGTCTTGCTGTTCGATCTACAGACTTTCTTGTTCAGTGCATTTCATTTGGTTTCTGCCCAACCTGAACTTCCTTCTCACTTACAATTGGCATCTCCTGGTTAAAGCAACTCTGATACTGTCTCATATTTCTTGCAGCACCTTGCTCAGGGCTGAGACTGTGGTCACATGATACCTTTCTCAGTTACGTGAGGTCAGTTGTCTAGAGAATTGGAACTTTTTCCCGAAGACCTCACCTTCAGAAGACACAACGTGTTTTGAATAAAGCACATCCATTTCAGCCAAATTCTTCCTGGTTCTGTCTTTTATGAACATCTATGTCCTGCCCACAGATCCAAGCTTTGATTGTGATCAGATGGATGTGACCACGGTCCGTGTGGTCAGGGTGGTCCAATGCAAGCCAAGCACTGTCCTCGCTTGGGTGAGTGTGTCAGCAAAGAGCGAAGTCCCACCTCAGCCTTCACGTTGAACTTGGGATGTCTGCCCAAGTATTCCTGGTTTATTCTATCCAGAAAAAATTATTTAGGAGCATGTGGTTAGAAGGGAGAAGAGAAACAAGTTTATTAAAAAATAACTGGAAAGAAGAGGAAAAGCATTACCTAATAATTTATTATACTTTAATGAATAATTTCATTCATTCTTTCATTATCATATTTTTTTAGCATCTACTTAAGTCAGACACTGTGTTCATCATATAAGCACCAGTATTATATATGGAATTATTTATCTTTGGACTGTCATCAATGAATGACTGAATAAATGAACAAAAGCCAGAATTAGAATATAATTTTTAGGCTGTGGAAAGCCTTTAATATTAGTTCACACCAACTCTGATACAGTGTTTTAGAAGGTCTGAAATGTTTGAGTCACATGTGGCAGTAGCTTTCTGAATTTTTAAAATTTCATTCCACAGAAAAAGATGCTTCAGATCACAACCCAGCGTGTAAACACACACACACACATTTCTGTCAATAGCAGCTTTTTAAAAAAAATTGTTGATCCCAGCCCACTGAGCCTCTTGATGAAAGTGAAAGAGGAGAGTAAAAAAGTTAGCTTAAAACTGAACATTCAGAAAACTAAGATCATGACATCCAGTCCCATCACTTCATGGCAAATAGATGGGGAAACAATAGAAACAGTGTGAGACTTTATTTCGGGGGGCCCCCAAATCACTGCAGATGGTGACTGCAGCCATGAAATTAAAAGACGCTTGCACCTTGGAAGAAAAGTTACTACCAACCTAGACAGCATATTAAAAAGTAGAGACATTACTTTGCCGACAAAGGTCCGTCTAGTCAAAGCTATGATTTTTCCAGTAATCATGCAGCTCAGGAAGCGACAGTTAGAAGTGGACATGGAACAACAGACTGGTTCCAAATAGGAAAGGAGTACTTCAAGTATATTGTCACCCTGCTTATTTAACTTCTATGCAGAGGACATCATAAGAAACACTGGGCTGGAAGAAGCACAAGCTGGAATCAAGATTGCCAGGAGAAATATCAATAACCTCAGATATGCAGATGACACCACCCTTATGGCAGAAAGTGAAGAGGAACTAAAGAGCCTCTTGATGAAAGTGAAAGAGGAGAGTGAAAAAGTTGGCTTAAAGCTCAACATTCAGAAAACTAAGATCATGGCATCCAGTCCCATCACTTCATGGCAAATAGATGGGCAAAGAGTGGAAACAGTGGCTGACTCTCATTTTGGGGGGCTCCAAAATCACTGCAGATGGTGATTGTAACCATAAAATTAAAAGATGCTTACTCCTTGGAAGGAAAGTTATGACCAACCTAGACAGCATATTCAGAGAAGGCAATGGCACCCCACTACAGTACTCTTGCCTGGGAAATCCCATGGATGGAGGAGGGCAGTAGGCTGCAGTCCATGGGGTTGCTAAGAGTCGGATACGACTGAGTGACTTCACTTTCACTTTTCACTTTCATGCATTGGAGAAGGAAATGGCAACCCACTCCAGTGTTCTTGCCTGGAGAATCCCAGGGACAGGGGAGCCTGGTCGGCTGCCATCAATGGGGTCGCACAGAGTCAGACACAACTGAAGAGACTTAGCAGCAGCAGCAGCAGGCCCCATATTAAAAAGCAGAGACATTACTTTGTCAACAAAGGTCTGTCTAGTCAAGGCAATGGTTTTTCCAGTAGTCATGTATGGATGTGAGAGTTGGACTATAAAGAAAGCTAAACACTGAAGAATTGATGCTTTTGAACTGTGGTATTGGAGAAGACTCTTGAGAGTCCCTTAGACTGCAAGGAGACCCAACCAGTCCATCCTAAAGGAAACCAGTCCTGAATATTCATTGCAAGGACTGATGCTGAAGCTGAAACTCCAATATTTTGGCCACCTGATGCGAAAAACTGACTCATTGGAAAAGACCCTGATGCTGGGAAAGATTGAAGGTGGGAGGAGAAAGGGACAACAGAGGATAAGATGGTTGGATGGCATCACCGACTCAATGGGCACGAGTTGGGTAAACTCTGAGAGCTGGCAATGGACAGGGAGGCCTGGCATGCTGCAGTCCATGAGGTCGCAAAGAGTCAGACATGACTGAGTGACTGAACTGAACTAAACCCATTAAATTGGTCTCATGACCATGGGTTGTGACCATAGCTGGCATGACACCACCGTGGACCACCAAAACAGCAACCCTCTGCCCTGGCTTCACAGGGGAGTCACTAGAAGCTTTCTAAAAAAAAATACAAGGACTTCCCTGGTGGTCCGCTGGTTAAGAACTCACCTTCCAATCCTGGGGACATGGATTTGATTCCTGGTCAGGGAACTAAGATCCCACATGCCTCGGGACAACTAAGCCTGCTCACCACAACTAGAGAGAAGCTCAAGTGCCTCAATTAGACCCAACAGAGCCACATAAATAAACATATAAAATACACAAATAATGATAAATAAAAATTTAAAAATACAGATGCCTGGTCCCCTACCCCAGACCAACTGAACCCAAATCTGGAGGTGAGATCTGAGCTTTGCTATTAAACTCCCTGTCTGATTCCCACAAGCAGTAAGGGTTAGTATCACCACTCCGCATCTTGGAAAATGTCCTTTTAAAATACACAATTACCACCTTAATCATATAAGTGACACATGGGCCTACTGAAAATTTCAATAGCATAGATGTTTATGAAATAAAAACTGAGGTGCTGGATCAACGCCTTACCTCTCACTTCTGCTGTCTATAGATAAACATTATTAACACTTCCTTCCCCCAAACTCTTGTTGCATATTCGGGAATTCATTGAGATATAGTTTCTACAAGTTTACATTTCCAAATAACTTTAACAATAGGTTTCCAAGTTATAAAAGTTACTGATGGTATTTTGATGAAGATTACTTTGGACTTATGAATTAGTTCAGTTCAGTTCAGCCACTCAGTCATGTCCAATTCTTTGCAACCCCCTGGACTGCAGCACACCAGGCTTCCTCATCCACCACTAACTCCCAGAGCTTGCTCAAACTCATGTCCATTGAGTAGGCAATGCCATCCAACCATTTAATCCTCTGTCATCCCTTTCTCCTCCTGCCTTCAATCTTTCCCAGCATTAGGGTCTTATGCAATGAGTCAGTTCTTCACATCAGGTGGCCAAAGTATTGGAGTTTCAGCTTCAGCATCAGTCCTTCCAATGAATAGTCAGGGCTGGTTTCCTTTAGGATGAACTGGTTGGATCTCCTTGCAGTCCAAGGGACTCTCAAAAGTCTCTCCAACACCACAGTTCAAAAGCATCAATTCTTTGGCACTCAGTTTTCTTTATAATCCAATTCTCACATCCACACATGACTACTGGAAAAATCATAGCTTTGATTAGATGGACTTTTGTTGGTAAAGTAATGTCTCTACTTTTTAATATGCTATCTAGGTTGGTCATAACTTTTCTTCCAAGGTGCAAGTGTCCTTTAATTTCATGGCTGCAGTCATCATCTGCAGTGATTTGGGGAGCCCCCAAAAATAGATTCTCACTGTTTCCATTGTTTCCCCATCTATTTGCCATGAAGTGATGGGACTGGATGCCAGGATCTTATTTTTCTGAAAGTTGAGTTTTAAGCCAACTGTTTCACTCTCCTCTTTCACTTTCATCAAGAGGCTCTTTAGTTCTTCTTCACTTTCTGCCATAAGGGTGGTGTCATCTGCATAGCTGAGGTTATTGATATTTCTCCCGGCAATCTTGATTCCAGCTTCTGCTTCCTCCAGTCCAGCATTTCTCATGATGTACTCTGCATATAAGTTAAATAAGTAGGGTGACAATATACAGCTTTGACATACTTCTTTCCAAATTTGGAACCAGTCTGTTGTTCCATGTCCAGATTAATTTCGGGTAAATTGATCTGTTTACAGTATTAAGAAAAAAAATAGGTCTTTTTATTTATTCAATTACATTTTTATGTCCTTTAAGAAAATATTACAGTTTTTAAAATATATAGGTGTACACATTTCTTATTAAGGTGTTCTCATTCTAGGTGTTCTTTTTTTTTATACTCTTACAAATGAGGTAGATTGCCTCATTACATTTTATAGCTAAATACTGCCTGTTTATTGAAATGCTGCTGAATGTGGATATTAATTTTGAAATCAGTCCACCTAGCTGAATTACCATCTGTTGTTACAGAATTTCACCCAATTGATTCTTTTGTACTTTCTATGTAAACAACTACATTGTCTGAAAATAGTAATAACTTTGTATCCTCAATTGAGATATTGATGCCTCATATTTTTCTCTAATTACATGACCAATGCTTTCAAAACAACAAATTTTAATTTGAGATGATTCCAGAAAGTAACATCTATTATAATGTCCTATTATTTAATGACAGCAAAGAATTATATACACTATATATATATATATGTATATATATATAGGCATATTGAGACTGAGGAAAGATAAAACTTGGTAAAATCACTTTCAATAATTTTTTTCAGTTACCTTTTTCTTTAAAAGACTGTCAACTTTAAAGAAAAATATCATTTTCCCATATTTGTTATTATCACAGCTGAGATTTTATTATGTATCCGTATAACAGAGGCTTCCCAAGTGGCTTAGTGGTAACAAATGTACCTGCCAATGCAGGATACTTGGGTTTGATCCCTGAATAGGGAAGATCTCCTGGAAAAGGGAAGGGCTACTCACTCCAGTATTCTGGCCTGGAGAATCCCATAGATAGAGGAGCCTTGGTGGGCTACCGTCTATGGGTCACACAGAGTTGGACACGACTGAGCAACTAACACTTTCACACCTGAAACTAATATAATGTGACATGTCAGTGAAAGTCGCTCAGTCGTGTCTAACTCTTGGACTATACAGTCCATGGAATTCTCCAGGCCAGAATACTGGAGTGAATAGCTTTTCCCTCCTCCAGGGAATCTTCCCAACCCAGGGATCGAACCCAGGTCTTCCGCATTGCAGGCAGATTCTTTACTAGCTGAAACATGTTAATTATGCCTCAAAACAAAACCCAGACCAACAACTCAGCTTCTCACTAGCCACAGGGCTGGTTGCTGCCGTGGGCTCAGCATGGATCCCACACCACTTGCATCGCTGCAGAAAGTTCTACTGGACAGCAGTGGCTGAGCCATCACTTCCACCACAGAGCCAAGAACTTGACACAGTCACCCTCAGAAAAGCAAATTCAGGCAGACTTGACTCCACCTCCTCCCGGGCCGGCGCTCCCTATTTCCAGAAGTGACAGCAGTTCTCGGCTGCTGGAGATGGACAGCCTCAAGATGCCAATCCAGGAAACAGTCTTTTAGGCAACATATTTCCATGACAAAAGGAAGCAGTCATGTGGCTGGAGTTGTCCAGACCATGGGTTCAGGGGTCTTTTTATATTTTGTAAAGACAAAACGAAAGAGGCAATAACTCCTGTTTTCCCTTCCATTCAGTTCCTTCAGGGTCCCTGAGCTCCGAGGCAGTATGGGAACCATGCCGTTCTCCTTGCATCCAGCCCACCGCCCAGCTCCCAGGATGGGAGGGGAAGAAAATGACAATGTTACCTTGGCAGGCTGGAATGCACCAGCTGGCCAGGTGAGGGCCCATGAAGCCAAGGGCCATGGGTGCAAAGGTGGGGGGAACCCAGCTCCCCGTCCCCGCTCCCCGCACACCCCACCCCCCTTCCCTTCTGCAGATGGAGAGCTGGCCAAGTTCCTTCCCTGGGAACACTGAACTCCTGGGCTCAGCCTCCAGCTCCTGCTCAGAGCCCAGTGTCATCACTGAACTGAGGTCTGAGGGCAACCCAGCAGCCGCTTGCTCTGTCCCTTAAAGGAAACAAAAATAGCAGAGACTTCCACTCCAGAACCTATGCGTGGAGCTGAGCCACTGCCTACCTTGGGCCTGGGATGAAGCCCTGGGGAAAAGTCCTGACTGCATGACTGCCCAGAGCTGCTGGAGACCAGAGCTGTGACCTCCTGGAGTTCACAGGACCATCTTCCTTCCATGGAGGCTCTTAGGAAGGAGAATTAGCCTAGTATAAGCTGCAGCTGCTGCTGCTTACAGTAACAACAACAATAATAATATAGCGGCACTTTTCACTTTTCCTTCATCAGCTTCCTTAATTCTCACAGCAACCCTGCCTGGAAGCTCTTCTCCTACCTTCATCCTGCAGATGGGGAGCCTGGCTTTGTTGTTGTTGTTTAGCCAGTCAGTCATGTCCAACTCTTTGGGACCCCATGGACTGTAGACCGCTAGGCTCCTCTGTCTGTGGGATTCTCCAGGCAAGATTACTGGAGTGAGTTGCCATTTCCTTCTCCTGGGGATCTTCCTGACCCAGGGATCGAACCTGCATCTCCTGTGATTCTAGCATTGGCAGGCGGATTCTTTACCACTGAGCCACCTGGGAAGCCCCCTATAAATAATTGCTCGATATTTATTTGAAGGCAAGGTTTTCATGGCCCAAACAGAAGAACCAAAACCCCTACAGTTGAGCAGACAATCCTCTTCAGAAAGCAGACTGTTAATTGTATGGGAAATTTTTTTTACCACTGTTTTTCCCCCCAAATTTATCTACGTCAAAGAAACCGTAATAATGTGCCATGTTGACAATACTACTTGAATTTGGGGGCAATGCAAGAGAAGCTCGGAGAAAATGAATAACCGTGTTAAGAAAACCCCTAATGCTTTTGCACGTCACTCATCCTAAAAATGCTACAAAAGATACCTGAGAACTGACCTTGAAAGCCAGCTCCTGGGGCCAGCATGTGATTCACTGTGGTCTTACTATTCTCCTCAGCCAGGAGGATCTAAGTTATTAATACATTGGAGGGAGCTTTCTGGCTTCCAAGTGATGTCTTCGGTATTAGCTAATCTGGATGTTCAGAAAGCCTGGGAAGATGCGCGATGTGACCTTAGTTCGATCAGAAGGTGATAAAACTCAGGTTCAGGAGAGCATTAAACAACTCACTCAAGGTCATGTGGTCGGAAGGAGCCACTGCTGCGGATGGAAAAAGCATCCAGAATCCAGATAAGCCAACCATCCCTGACGCCCTGGTGAGATGCGGTTCAATGACTCAAGTGTCTTTGATGCTGTCAGAAAGTGAGAGTGCTTCTGAGCTGATTGTTAGCAGGAAAGAGGCTATTTAGATTATTACAGATGTTCAGGCCTGAAGATGAAGGAAATCAGGTAGCTGTGAATTTAATGACTGCATACAGATATTCCATAATGCCTCAGACTCCCTAGGTCCCAGGCTCACAACTCTTATCATCACAAAGACAAAGGAAGGTGTGAGATTCACCAAGAATCTTTGGGTCCTTATAACTTTGTGTCCTCATAATGACTCACAGGGCTTCCCTGGTGGCTCAGACAGTAAAGAATCTGGCAAGAGACCTGGGCTAGATTCTTGGGTCGGGAAGATTCTCTGAAAGAGTAAGTGGCAACCCACTCCAGTATTCTTGCCTGGAGGATCTCATGGACAGAGAAGCCCGGTGGGCTACAGTCCATGGGATTGCAAAGAGCAACTAACACTTTCACTTTTCAATGACTCATAACTGTGGAGTGAGATTCCATAATGAATCAACCAGGCTGGAAGGAGGAGGCTGAAAATTCTCAAGCCAGGAACTTTGCAAACTTGCTGACAACAGAGTTCACGGCCAAGTTCCCTCTTTACCCCAAAGTCACTGGAGTCTGCATGGACAAGAAGAGCAACACTGATCTAAAATGTTTTCTAGTCAATTGACTCTAAACAAAGAAAAGTACCATTGAATTTGGTAGCTGACATTTTGTGACCTGAACAGGCTGGTGGCACCACTGCCAGGCCAGTTCCTGAGGATTGTTTGTAAAACTCGGCACAGCAAAGGAGAAGACACTGCGATCCTAATGCTATTTGGAAAAACTCTTCCACTCAGTACATGAGCACTTGAAAGTGAAGTCACTCAGTCGTGTCCGACTCTTTGTGACCCCATGGACTACCAAGCTCCTCCCCCCGTGGGATTCTCCAGGCAAGAGTACTAGAGTGGGTTGCCGTTTCCTTCTCCAGGA
Source organism: Ovis canadensis (assembly GCF_042477335.2). Taxonomy (NCBI): domain Eukaryota; kingdom Metazoa; phylum Chordata; class Mammalia; order Artiodactyla; family Bovidae; genus Ovis; species Ovis canadensis. The sequence goes on along the minus strand of NC_091267.1, from coordinate 53,049,978 downwards.
GATCTTCCCAACCCAGGGATCGAAGCCAGGTCTCCCACATTGCTGCTGCTGCTGCTAAGTCGCTTTAGTCGTGTCCAACTCTGTGCGACCCCATAGACAGCCTCCTACCAGGCTCCTCTGTCCCTGGGATTCTCCAGAAGAAAGCCTTCTTCAGTGATCAATGCAAAGAAATAGAGGAAAACAACAGAATGGGAAAGACCAGAGATCTCTTCAAGAAAATTAGAGATACCAAGGGAACATTTCATGCAAAGATGGGCTTGATAAAGAACAGAACACTGGAGTGGGTTGCCATTTCCTTCTCTAGTGTATGAAAGTGAAAAGTGAAAGTGAAGTCGCTCAGTTGTGTCTGACTCTTAGCGACCCCATGGACTGCAACCTACCAGGCTCCTCTATCCATGGGATTTTCCAGGCAAGAGTACTGGAGTGGGGTGCCATTGCCTTCTCCGCTCCCACATTACAGGCAGATGCTTTACCATCTGAGCCACCAGGGAAGACTCAAGTGAAAGTGAAATCACTCAGTCGTGTCCAACTCTTTGCGACCCCATGGACTGTAGCCTACCAGTCTCCTCAGTCTATGGAATTTTCCAGGCAAGAATACTGGAGTGTGCTGCCATGCCCTCCTCCAGGGGATCTTCCCAACCCAGGGATCAAACCCACGTCTCTTATGTCTCCCGCATTGGCAGGGGAGTTCTTTACCACTCGTGCCAGTTGTGTGGCCTGGGAGAAGGAGAAAAAGAAAGGCAGAGAAGGAAGGGGAGGAGAAGACATAGATGGATCTCTAGGGGTCATTTTTGGGGAAAGAGGAAAAATATTCAAAGAAGAATTTTAGAAATCTTTGCTTTATAATGTAAGATGCAATTCCCGCCTTTGTCTTCTGGCATCCAAACTTTTTTATAAGAATCTTCAACGGGATCTTGTGTGTGTGTGTGTGTGTGTGTGTGTGTGTGTGTTGATATAACAATGTACTGAGACTGACCTTAAGATGAAGACTTATTGGATACATTCAAATTATATGTGTTGTGGAAGTCCTCTTACATAATTTTCACATGTGTGTGTCTTGTCTCACTCTAAATTATGTATCCATACTTCCTGAGAGGATAACTGAGGCCACATAATTATCCTCTGTATCTAGCATATAGGCTATCAGTGTCTTACATACGAGAAAGTGAAAAGTTAAAGTGTCAGTAGCTCAATCGTGTCCAACTCTTTGTGACCCCTGGACTCTAGCCCGCCAGGCTCCTCTGTCCATGGAATTCTCCAGGCAAGAATACTGGAGTGGGTAAGCCATTCCCTTCTCCAAGGGATCTTCCCAACTCAGGGATCAAACCTGGGTCTCCTGCACAGCAGACAGATTCTTTACTGTCTGAGCCACCAGGGAAGCCCCTTATATATGAGAAATACCCATTAAATATTTCATTGCTTGATTGATAGGAAGAGCATGTTTGCCAAGTACTTTATTTATAATATATAATTATAATTATTACAATTATTCTGAAATGACAATGAGGAGCCAATACTTTACAACAGAAGAGAATCAAGGATGTCAGCAAAAGGACACATTTGGGTTGGGATTTTTTTTTAAAGATACTCTATTTGGTGAGGCATAACCATGTTCCTATTAACTTTGGAAAGAAACACTTTGTACTCGGTCTTAAGCTAAGAGAAACAGGACTGCCTATAAGCCACTGGGTGCAATTGCTGGCATGACTTTCCAGTCAAATTTCCAAGCAGAACAGTCTCTAAGAGGGCCCTGCCTCAGGCTTTGGAAGGTTATCTTAGGGGAAATGAACTGCGGTCTAAGAGGACACTGAGCGGATGGATGCTGGTAATTCTTTTAACAACTGACTTCAGGGGGAAAAAAAAGGCCTGGTCTACACTGTGTGCCAATATCAGTGGTGTAAGGACTCTCAAAATGGCAGATCTCAAGCTGCCCACAGGGCATCGCCGAGTACAGAGCTAGAAAGAAAACAGGCAAAATGAGCTCTCGGATCCAGTACAAGGGAGCTCCAGGGCCCACCGATTCTGAGGCTGTCCCCACGGGGACGACCAAAGAGCAGGTCTACAAACTACAGAGGAAGGTGGGGATTTTGTGTGTGTGTTTTCTTTCAGAAACATGAGACTGAGATCAGAAAAGTTACACAAGGCACCAAGAACTATTTTCAAAGCATTACAGAAAGAAAAACTATATGAATACACACACCAGGCCATTCAGCCAGCTGACAAAGCATCCTTTCATACAGTATTAGGGGTTGCAAAGACGTCTCAAATTTCATTACCGCACCGGGCTAACATGAGTACTAGGAGAGCCAGAACAGCACAATTACTCATGGTTAAGACCTTGCAGGTCGTCCACTGGCTCCTTCGAGGCAGGAGGTTTTATTCTGATGAGCATAGAATGAGGCGTGCGCCAGCATCTGCACTTAGGTCAATCATCTGAAGATTTCTCATCCGCCTCGCCACATCCTTTTGCATCTGACACGCCGTTAGAGCATTGGAACGCTCTTCCGTGCCGGTTCCCCCAGGGCCCAACTAAGTTGTGCTGACATGCGTGCGCCCTGTGACCCGCAAATCGGTGAACAAGCTTCAAACAACTAAGAGCTTGTTGTAAATCACGGCAGTTTGTTTAAAGCAATCTCCTCATTCCAAGTGGTGTGAGTGCGTGAGCAGGCACACACCTGCACACCTGCTCTCCATCCCCAAAGCCCACCCCCATCTACTGCCTGAAACCACAGAGAGGAGAGACACAGATGTGGGCCCCCAAAGGGCTCCTCTTCATTTCCATCAACTGATCTTCTTTTCCTAAATCTTAAGAACAATATTCCCCAGGAATCTGAAAACAAAGACTAGATTCCAAAATAATTACTGTGAATGTATACGGCGAACCTCTCTCTTTCAGTGAAGCCCAAAGAATTTCATGATGTAAAATATGCTTACTACTGGAGATTACATATATTTTACTTGGGGGCAACTTTACAGAGCAGGATGTTGCAGCTTCCTGGTGTCAACTATTTTCTCTTTTAAAATTCTGTGTGTGTGTGCATGCGTGTGCAGTGCCAGCTTCATTTGTGTGTGTGTGCATGCTCTGACTCTTTGAGACCACATGGACTGTACCCCACCAGGCTCCTCTGTCCATGGGATTCTTCAGGCAAGCATACTGGAGTGGGTAGCCATTCCCTTCTCCAGGGGATCCTCCCGACCCAGGAATCCAACCCACGTCATCTCTTACGTGTCCTGCATTAGCAGGTAGGTTCTTCACCACTGAGCCACCTGGGAAGCCCTTATGAAGGTGAAAAAGATACCCAATCAAAAACCACTTTTAAAAAATATGAAATACATATTTTATCATATTTTATATTGATCCTAAGCTTCTTCTCTTATATTGAAACCAAGAGGTATCATAAGCCAAGTTTATATTATTTCCCCTGAATATACTGCTTTAACTCACCCACGCTAGAGCTCATTTGCTATTTCTCTACCCACTCATGAAATCTCCCAAGATCGTACTACGGTTTATCCCTGTCAGTTTGACATTTCACTTCCATCTTTAATTTCAGAGATGTCACTGCGTACTTTCTGATCCAAATCACTCATAAAACTATTAAATAAACTCGTAACATGTTTCCATCTGGAGAAGCAAATATTTTCCAATGCTTTTGATTTCCTATTAAGCCAACTTTTTATCTACAGCAAAACAAAATACGACCCCCATTTGCCCTCTGACTGGTGGCAAATGACTATTCCACAGTTTTTCACCAGCATTCTTTCTCTTATAAAGAGAGAACATCATGTAGTGGAAAGACCAGCTTATGAAGCTAAACCACATCTGTGGGTGTTCACCAGAGGCCAGACCCAGCACCACTGAGCTGCCGTTTCCTCATCTGTAAAGTAAAGGTAACATACCAATCCTTAGAAAGGAGGCAATGACCCTTTCAGATCAAGCATAATCAATATCAGTTTCCCAGGTGGCGCTAGTGGTCAAGAGCCTGCTTGCCAATGCAGCAGGCTTTAGAGACGCAGGTTCCATCCCTGGGATGAGAAGATCCCCTGGAGAAGGAAATGGCAACCCACTCCAGTATTCTTGCCAGGAGAATCCCAGGGGCAGAGGAGCCTGGCAGGCTACAGTCCAAAGGGTCCCAAAGAGCTGGACGCAACTGAAGTGACTTAGCACAGCATGGCACATAATGAATGTCAAGCTGTGTATCTTACGGTACATTTTCTACATCTTAAGGTAGATTTTCAATACATACAAACTATCCTTATAAATATCTGAAACCCGGAAGCATTAATTTGCTGCAGACTTCTTGGAAATAAAATACATGGACAATGTTAACCATATTCCAAATGTAAAAAAAGTAAAAACCATGCTCCAGCGATGCAAATAACTTGCTTCTTTTTTTCACTTTTATTGCACTGTCAGGTTCGATAAAGCAGCAACATACTTTAATGTTCAAAACTGATAGATAATGATGGCAGGTTTCAAACTTCAACAAACATGCAGGCTTCATTCTCCACAGGAGCAGTGGTCCCTTTTAGGGAGTCTCTGAGATCTTTGATAGGAAAGAAGTGTGGGGTCCCGAGTGGTGATGGTGAGGGTGATGAAGCCGGCAGGAGGGTCCATTCCAAGCCTGCGCACCATCAGCGTTGTCCTTTACAAACCACAGACAAGCTGTTGGTGTGACTCGGTGGTGACAACGTGCCGTCTGACGTGCGGATCTGTCGCGGGGAACGCACTGCCCGGCTCCAGTGGAGATCGGCTACTGGCCTGGAAGGAGTTTCACATTCTTTGAGATCATGGGTCATAACCATAACTCCATGAGTGCTGGGCAGAGACCGTTTCAACCTGAAAAGAGCTTTAGATGTTCTCTGGCTGGGGATTTCTTAAGCGGAGTAAATGCGTGTGTGGCGTGGAGGGTCTCGGGGGGGTGGGGAGGGGGGCATCCAATTACTCAGGGAAAATGGAACTAACTAGGGGAAGGGAGGGCTTCCCTAATGGCTCAGCAGTAAAGAATCTACCCGCAATGTAGGAGACACAGGAAACTCAGGTTCAATCCCCAGGTCAGGAATATCCCCTGGGGGAGAGAATGGCAACCCACTCCAGTATTCCTGCCTCGGAATCCCATGGACAGAGAGGAGCCTGGCGGGGTCGCAAAGAGTCAGATGTGACTAAGCACATGCACCCAGGGGAAGGGGAAGACTGATGTGAGGGGAGGAGGGGCGGCGGTGTGTGTGGTCTGTTAGTCAATCAGTCCTGTCGGACTCTTGGGACCCCATGGACTGTAGCCTGCCAGGCTCCTCTGTCCATGGGATTCTCTAGGCAAGAATCCTGGAGTGGGTTGCCACTGCCTTCTCCAAAAGATCTTCTGGACCCAGGGATCGAGTCCAGAAGATAACCCGGGTCTCTTGTATTAAAGGCAGATTCTTTACCATCTGAGACACCAGGGAAGACCTAGGTGGGACAGAGGAACCAAGGGAATGTCTTCATTATCTCCTTTCTCTTCCTCCTTTTTTTTTTTTTAAATTTTGACTATTTTTTAAAAGATTTTTTTGATGTGGACCATTTTTAAAATCTTTGTTGAATTTGTTACAATATTGCTTCTGCTTTATGTTTTGGCTTTTTAGCCACAAGGTATGGGAGATCTTAGCTCCCCGACCCAGAGAAGGCAATGGCACCCCACTCCAGCACTCTTGCCTGGAATATCCCATGGATGGAGGAGCTTGGTGGGCTGCAGTCCATGGGGTCGCTAAAAGTCGGACATGACTGAGCGACTTCAATTTTACTTTTCACTTTCATGCATTGGAGAAGGAAATGGCAACCAACTCCAGTGTTCTTGCCTGGAGAATACTAGGGACGGGGGAGCCTGGTGGGCTGCAGTCTACAGAGTCGCACAGAGTTGGACACGACTAAAGTGACTTAGCAGCAGCAGCAGAGCAGCTCCCCAGTCAGGGACTGAACCCTCACCCCTCACTTTGCGCTGGAAGGCAAAGTATTAGCCACTGGACTGCCAGGGAAGTCCCCACTCTCCCTTCCTCTTAAAGAAGTTTCCCATCATCACTTATGTGCTATCTTGCTAGCTGCCTATTTCCAGAAAGTTGCACTGTCAGGTTTGATAAAGTAACAGCATTCTCTAATTTTCACTGTTGATAGATGATGATGACTCATTTCAAACTCCAACCGACACGCAAGCTTCATTCTCCATATAGGCGATGGTCCCTTTTAAGGCTAACGTGCCAGCTGCATATTTCTGCCTATTTTCAGACCCTTGCATGGACTCCTATAATTGTCATCAGATCCTAAAGGACATAGAAGGATTTCTTCCTAGAGGAAAGGAGATAGAACTGCAGCCAGTTCTTTAAGGACTATATTTGTTTGCGCAGCAGTAGATTTCTCTCCAAGTCACTGAGTCATCTTCCCAGACACAGAACTGAAACCTTCTTTTCTTTTTATTTGGAGATTGACATTCTCATATACCATTTCATAATAATGTGTTCAAAGGGCACATTTTAAATATATGAAATGTATATGAAATAAAGTCACTGAGAACTAGAGATATTAGGAGCCTCAAGCCAACAGCCTGGCTTAATAAAGAACCACAATAACTTGCAAAACAGAAATTCAGACTAGAGCCCGAAAGGAGTCCCTCTCTCACTCTTATCCGCCTGAGTTCTAATATTTTCAGGTGCTGCCACAGGGAAGAATCTTTAACTAGATCATTTCAAAATTATTTTTCCCCTCTTAAAAATGTGCCATGTGGAATAAACTGCATTGAATTCAAAATAAGTGACTTCATATCTGCGGTGGCTGCCTCTTATACCACGCTGAGGCTGGCACAGCATCAACAATTCTGATGGCTTCTTGGAAGACCAACATTTCTCTTCGAGGCACTTACTGTTACTTTTCGAATGTTTGTGAAACCATTACCCTATCATGCGTGCTAAGTCACTTCAGTCATGTCCAACTCTTTGCGCCCCATGGACTGTAGTCTGCCAGGATCCTCTGTCTGTGGGATTCTCCAGGCGAGAACACTACACCTTAGGGAATTTTCTTCAATGAAACTAAATTTATGTTTCTATTATCCCCAAACATGTGCCTTGGTAGGAATCTACTAAAAGGAGAATGGAAAGTGTTCCAGGGGTGGTGTGCAGCATGGGAGTCTTTCCTCCAAATGTTGTTGTTGTTCCGTCACTAAGTTGTTTCGACTCTTTGCGACCCCATGGACTGAAGTACACCAGGCTTCCCTGTCCTTCACTATCTCCTGGAGCTTGCTCAAACTCATGTCCGTCAAGTTGGTGATGCCATTCAACCATCTCATCCTCTGTCGTCCCCTTCTCCTCCCACCTTCAGTCTTTCCCAGAATCAGGGTCTTTTCCAATAAGTCAACTCTTTGTATCAGGTGGCCAAAGCATTGGAGCTGCAGCTTCAGCATCAGTCCTTCCAACAAATATTCAGGGTTGATTTCCTTTAGGATTAACTGGTTAGATCTCCTTGCAGTCCAAGGAACTCTTGAGAATCTTCTCCAGCACCACAATTTGAAAGCGTCTATTCTTTGGCACTCAGTTTTCTTTATGGTCCAACTCTCACAAATAAAGATTTGTAAACAATAAGAAAAAAGCTCTGGCTTTCCAGTTAAAAATTACAAGCGGCGAAGCACCCACAGCTTTTATCACAAGCAGGCACTAAAATGAGTCCTTCACTGCTTTCTCCCACCCACAGCCCCTGGAAGCTTTAAAGGGGTCATAACTCAGAGGTCACTGTGGCTTCCTAAACTCTTAGGAACCACATCAAACCAGGCTAAACTCTTGATGGAAGTTCACCTTGAATTCCTGTTCTCGTGGCCACTTTTTCACTCAGTGTCTTGAGAAACGGATGAGAAATTCAGCTTCTGACTCAACACTCACACCACTATACAAAGCCAGCCCTATTGAAGGCTGGAGGATCATGAGAAAAGGTCACATATTCAACACATGTCAAGTGGCAGAGCATCCCACAGTACATGTTCCTGTCCTTAAACACCCTTTTGTCCATTCTTTGTCCACCATCTCCATTGAGGAGGCTTCTCACCACCCTTTCCTCATGTCTTACCCAGCCCCCTCTCCCCATTCCCACCCCCTCGGCTTCCTGGACCGTCGTCTGAATTCTTCCCCTCAACTCTTCCTGCATGAGTGCAGGGTGGTTCCACCCTCTCCAGGTCCTGCCCCCACATGCACAGAGGTGACAGACATACACAACAGCATCACAGGTACAGGGACCCATTCCTTCCTGACAATGTGGTTGCACACATCACTGTCCCATCACACAGTACACATTTTCCCTAAGTTTGGGTGTTTTTTAATCGTTTCAAAAACATTCTGCCTCTTTTTGCCAGAGACCATCCAGTACTTTTGCAGCTTATAAGGCTTCAGTTTCACATTTCATTGACAGAACAAATAAACTTATTTGCTCCCCAAATGGAAATTTTATAGGACACATTTTCCCTTTCACAATTTGACTGATAGATAAATTGCTTGCAGTAAGACTGATAGTAATTTTCTCTTCTTTATAGACCCTGATTGTGTTGCCATGAAGCTCTGATGAATAAAGGTAGAGTTTCAGGTGGCTTTGAGAAGCTTAGAAAAACACACGCTCCCATAGCTGAGGGTCAAGGAACTACCATTAATCAATGCCTGACTCTGTGCTAGGTATTTATATCTACATCCTTAAAGTCACAATGTAATTAGTATTCTGTAAAGCAATTATCCTTCAATAAAAAAAATAAATTAAAAGGAAAAAAAAGAAATGTTCTAAACACATATGCTTAATAACTATCTCAGGTTATACCAGTGGCATCATTTTTAGTATCAAGTGGCTTTTTAAAAAATATTGTGTTCCTATTTAATAGTTATGTCTTCTGTCATGCTGGAATTTATCCTTTTTACAACTTTTCAAGTATCAGGACCAAATTTTAATGCCAAACACTTTCACGGACTACTGTAAATTGAGGGGGAAAGTCCAAATGCCCAAAACCCATGGTACCTTTAACAACATGTTCAAATTAATGTGCATTTTTGAATCATGACTATGCTCACATCAGTCCTCCAGTCTCTTAGAGTGGACTGTTAGGAGAAGACTCAAAGGAGGTGACATCTGAGCTGAGATGGGAAGAAGATCAGAGCAATAGCCAGTGTAAATGTCGGAAGGTGAGAATGGGCCTGCAATGATCAAAGCTGAGAAAAAGGCCAGTGTAAATGAGCAGGGTCAGCTTTCAAGAGGTGGCTGGGCCCAGACATCACAGGGCTTTGAAGTCCAGGTGAGGAGACTGACCTTGATGGTAAGCGCAATGCGGACCATTGGGGGATATCAATAGGGGGGTGGCATTGATCTGATTTCAGATTTTACAAGATTGCTCCAGCTGCTGTGAGGCAAGAGAGTGCAGGATTGGGGGGCAGCAGGAGGTCTGTCAGAAGGTACCCCCACCACCTGCCCTGGTCCAGGGGAGAAAAGATGGGGTGTGGCCTAGAGGAGGAGCAGCTGAGGAGAACGGAGGGCTACCTGGTGTGGGTAACACCGGGTATTCAGTGTACACACGATGAGACCACGTACATAGCAAGAGTTTGTCTCCAGGGGACACTGGGGTGCCATGTATGGAAACATGGTCTCCTTTCAGTAACGCCAGCTTTAAAATGCTGCAGAGGGCCTGTGGGAGACACATGGCTCCTTTGCATTTAGAGGCAAACTTGCCAAAGTCTCACATGAACTATTTTCATCTGCAGAATACTGGAAGTAATTCTTTCACCTTGGTGCCTGAGGAGGCTCAATTAGTGAATGCTTATAGGGTGGTTAAAAGGGAAAAATGAAAAAATGTTTAAATGTCAACTGTGACTCTGTCTAATTGTATTGCAAGTACTTAACTCTGAAGCTTGCTGAGACTTCCTCCTCCAACCAACAGCTATTCTCCGGGGATGGTGAGAAGGCAGAAGCGGCCTTTTCTAACTGCAATCAAAAGTCCATTCGTCACTTCACGCCATTTTCAGGGAAGTGAAGTGAATTCGCTCAGTCGTGTCCGACTCTTTGCTACCCCATAGACTATAGCCTATCAGGCTCCTCTGTCCATGGGATTTTCCAGGCAATAGTACTGGAGTGGATTGCCATTTCCTTCTCCAGGATATCTTCCCAACCCAGGGCTCGAACCTGGGTCTTCCGCATTGTAGACAGACGCTTTACCGTCTGAGCCACCAGGGAAGTGGCATAGGAATCAAGTCCTGTAGAGAAGCGCTTCGTTATCGTCTGGAAAACCATGTTAGATGATCATTTTTATGAGAAAAAGAGATATGCGGCGAAATACCACAATCTTCAATATCATTAGAGAAGAATTCCTTCCAGATAAGTGGCTGCCTTGAAACACCTGTTTAGTTGCTCAGTCGTGTTCGACTCTCTTTAACCCCATGGACTGTAGCCCACCAGGCTTCTCTGTCCATGGAATTTTCCAGGCAAGAATACTGGAGCAGGTTGCCATCTCCTCCTCCAGGGGATCTTCCCGACCCAGGGATCAAACCCACGTCTCCTACATCGCCTGCACTAGCAGGCAGATCCCTTGCCTTAAAGCATCAAAGTAGTTTTATTTTAACTACTGCTGATGGATATCTCTTTCAAACGTAGGGCACACACCTCCCCACACATGGGGAGGTCTCTTAGCTATGACTGAACCTTTTCTCCACCTTTCAGGGTCACAAGTCACACGGTGAGTCATGACTTGTGATGTTGCTGAGTGCTTCTCCTCCACAAGCTGTCACATTTCTCAGCATCCTCTACTGCTAAGCACTTGCCTCTTGCGGCCTCTTTGTGGGTCTTCTATCTTTTCCCTTGCAGCCAGGTCATCCATCATCACAGACTGTAACCGTCATTATTTTTGCTCCGGAAACTCCTCATTTGTTATTTTAAATCTGCTGCAGACTGGATAACTAGTTCACAAAGCTGTGAGCATTGTGTGCGACATCAAGAGTGAGTGGGTTCTGAGTGAGGGATGAGGCATCTCTGTTTTGAGTTAAAGTGCTTTGAACTTTAGCACGCGTCATTTCACAAACCAAAAAACACGAAGAAGTGAAGCGTCTTCACCAGCCACTCTCACTATATTTGTTTCCTGTGGTTGCTGTTCCCGCAATTTACTGTCATCATATTGGCTTAGAAATACACAAATCTATTACCCTACAGTTCCGCAGATGGTGTGAAGTGGGTCTCACCGCATGCGGGTCGAGGGGACAGCAGAGTTGGTATTCCTTTCAGAAGATGCTGCTTCCCTAGGCTCACAGCTTCCTTCCATCTTTAAAGTCAGCAGGGAGGCAGCTTTGAATCTCTCTGACTCTCACACTCTGCCTTTGTCGTCACCTCTCCTTTTCTGAGCCTATTAAGGACTGTAGTGATGATGTTGGGCCCATTCAGATAATTCAGGATAATCTCCTTGGCAAGGAGTCCTTAACCTCATCTGCCAGGTGAGGTACCAGAATCACACAGTCTGGAGGGAATTAGGATACGCACATTTCCCATCAACTTCCAGGTGTTGCTGAAGCTGCTGGTTCTCAGTTCACACTCTGAGCAGCAAAGGAAAAGGCTCAACCTGCCATCCTTCTGTTTCACTGGGCAAACTTGCAGGAAGTGGACATGATTAAGTGGGCAAGGCTTCCGTGACCAGTGTGATCGTGCAGACTGCTGTCTCTGTGAACTTCTACAGCAGTTACTTTTTGTCTTCTTGTTTGATACTCAATAAATATTGCCTTATACGATTAGTTAGCATTCTATGTTATCTTATTTTCCAAACAAAACTACAAATGCCTAGAGATCTAGACAAACCTTGATCAATTTCTTTATATACTTAGTTCCCAAATTCCAACTCTGTACCTTGTACCAGGTAACTGCCCAAGAAATATTTGTTGACTATTCATGGATTTCCTTAGTAGAGACTGTGGACCTATTAAAATTAGTTGGAATCACAAAGAGATGGAAATATGACTTTTGCTATGAAGCTAAAAATTTAAATCAGGTAAGTTTACAATTAGGTTTACATTCAATAAAGAGACAGAATGTATATGTCTGTGTTAATAAACTGGATTAATTACATAATGGGATTCTTTTAAAAGTTGGATAATTGAATAAAGGAGAATTTCAGAGCACCTGGACCTCTCAACTGCTTCACAATTACAGAAGGATTACATAAAACTGTATATCCCTATTAAAAATAAATTAAACAATAATCATGAATATTATCCAAAATAATAAAAGAACAGTGAGTAGCTGCTTGATGTGAATTATCGGGAACATTTTCATGATTGTTCTTTAATTAATTGCTCCATAATCTGAAAGCTTTCTCTGCCTCTCAGCATGCAGTGCAGCCTAATACAGAGTTTCCTTCCCCGAACTCACTAACAGTCAGCTTGATACATCATGGCAATGAAAAGAGTACTGAGTTACATAGGAAAATCACCTACGTGTGACTGCCCCTTGTAATTCAGTACGGAATTACATCCTGCAATTAATATGAAGACCGCTGTCTGAATGACCACCATCTCTCCAGGGGCCATCACTTCCCATCTGTGCTCCCTGGGAAGAGAGTTCCTGGCACAGCCCCTGAGGCAAGGCTGAGGACCCGCCCAGCTCTGATCTCGCTCCAGCAGCACATTGTGGAGATGCTGCTCCAAGCGGCGCCCCGGTCCCAGTGCCAGCAGAGAGGAAGTCTAACCACAGCTGACTTTTCACTTTGCAGAAGTGTCAATTACCCAGCCATTCTTTAATAAACACTGTTAAGCATCTCTTCGAGGTTAAGTGCCATGCTGGGCTCTAGAAGGGGTTGCATGGACAGGATCTCCATCTTTGAGAACCCAAACTCCACTACAATGAGGCTGTGAAGGGGCTGGGGCTTCATCTGGCCTGCTCACACTGGATCCCCCACATCCAGGCGAGTGTTTGGCTTATCATAGCTGGATGGAGGGAGGGAGGGAGGGAGGGAAGGAGGGATGGATGGATGGATGGATGGGTTAGTGGGGAGCACACACGCATACATCATTAACTTCTGGTTAATACAGAGCTTCTTATAAACTCACACCAAAGCTACAATTTATGGAGCCTTCACAAAGCTATGTGCCAAGTACTGTCCTACAACCTCTCTGCAAGTTACCTATTTTAATTCTGACACGCACCTCTGAGTGGCTGTGATTATCACACCATTGCTTGTGTAAGGAGCTGGTGTGAAGAGCAGCCATGCCTTGTGCCCGAGCTCACACCCTCAGTGATAAAGTGATGACTCAAACTTAGGTCTTCTGACTCTAGGTCTCTTAACTGCCTCACTATACTGGCCTCTCCCAGCTTTCACAAAAGCCAGAGGCTTCCAAATTGTGGCTCAAAATTAAAAAGGGGGAGAAAGGTGAGTAATTTGCTGCCATGAGGTATGCTAAATAAACATCATAGCAAAAGCAATCTTCATCGTCTTGTGAGATCGTGCTACTTTCCTTGGGGTTTGCCTACAGTCTGAGCCCACGGAACAACCAGGATGAGGATCTGGGCTGACTCATCTATTGGTTAGAAGAGTCAAGATGTCACAGTATTTCTTGGAGAAAATTGTTATTTCCATGAGTTGGCAAGAGCCTGGTGGTGCTCCTTCTTCAAGACAAGCTACAAAAGAAAACTTTACCTTCAGCAGTCTTTAATACCAAAAATCCGCTATTGACAGCAGAGCTGTAGAATCGGGGCAAGAAAAAGGTCAACATTTCTTTAAAAGTGACATTTTTCAGTGCAATCATTTCCAAACAATGTTACAACTTACAACTGTATGTGGTCAGTCAAGTCTGACTCTTTGCAGCCCTATGGACTGTAGCCAGGCTCCTCTTTCCATGTAATTTTCCATGCAAGAACACTGGAGTGGCTTCCCATTTCTTATTCTAGGGGATCTTTCCGATCCAGGGATTGCTCCTGCATTGACAGGCAGATACTTTACCATTTGAGCCACCTAGGAAGCCCCTATAATTGTATATTAAAGGACAGAAAAGGCCAGTATATGTGCCACAAACACTTGAAATGAATCAAGAGATTTACAAATTAGGAAGATTTACTCTACAGACTATGTACCCACCACTTAGCTTGGGAGGTGATTATAGAGCTGTGGTTGTAGGGTCTGCAGAGGGGAGGTCCGCATGAAGAGAAGAGGCTGGGGACCTTGAACAGTCAGAAAATCCCCAGAGTACCAAGCTCTTGAGATGCCAAGGAGGCAAGGCTTATAGAAAGAAGTGGGATGGCACCCAAGACAAATTTCTCCTCCCTTAAAATCTGCCGAGCTAAAGGATGCATTTTTTCGAATCCCTCTTCTCTTCTCTTCTATACAAATGCCAAGGCGTTTGCCACATTGCTTGGCCCCACAGCTTCCCTGCCTGGGGCGGAACAATAAGCACCAAGGAGTGTGTCTCTGGACATTGTGTGATGGCCAGGGCGGGCTGTGCCAGGGAGCAGGAGGGATGTTTAGTTAAATCAGTTGGGAGCAGTGGTCCTCAACGTCATTCCCAGATCCGCAGCCTCTGCTAGACCAGGGAGCTGCAAATATTTTCTGTGAAGAGCCAGAGAGCAAATATTTTAAGCTTTTTGGGCCAAGAGGCAAAACTGAGGATATTATGTGAGTACTTATATAACAAGGGAGGAAATCAGCATCCTCAGTTTGACTGATGAAATTCAAGCCATCACGTTGGCTATACATTTTTATAATCTAGATCCATTAATACTAATGAGAAGAATGAAATCATTTTTGCAGGAAACAGCATTTTGCTTAATTGGGATTCAAAGATAGTATCCCCTGTCAGGGAATCAATTGCAAAAGTTCATCCACAAGAACCATTACTAGGTTGCTCCTGTTCAGTCCTATCCAACTCTTCCCAATCCCAGGGACTGTAGCCCACCAGGCGCCTCTGTCCACAGGATTCTCCAGCCTAGGATGCTAGTGTGGGTTGCCATTTCCTTCTCCAGGGGACCTTCCCAACCATTCTGAACCCAGGGATCAAAACCGCATCTCCAGAGTCTCTTGCATTGCAGGCAGTTTCTCTACCCCTCTCTACCCCTGAGCCATAGGCGCCTTGCCAAAGCAGGGGGCAAAACAGATCTAGCCCTTGGGCTAGACCTGCAAACTTCTTAGAAACGCAAATTAGAAGGTCCTACTGAATTAGCAGATGTGGAGGTGGGGCCAGATACCTGCCTCTTAACAAGCCCTTCAGGTAATTCTCAGGCCTCCTAGCATTTGAGTACCAGTGGTGCACATGTTGAAGGGCCAGAATTAGCCCCGCCCACTCTGTTATTACCATGGTAACAGCCATTTCTCAGTCATTCAGTCATCGCCTTCTGCCCTACTTTTCCTTTGCCATTATTTTAATGAGTTTGGGTGTATATTTTTATTTTAAAATAACCTTTTGAGTCTTAGGCAACTCATTTAGGAAACATGGCATGCCCATGTCTGCTCAGAGATATCTAAGCAGAGGAGCAGGAAGTCCTCTGGGAAAAGGCTCAGAGCCCAGGAGGAAGAAGCATCTCTAACCAAAGCCAGAAGAAGGTCTTAGACATTTTGCTCTCAGTAGGTAACCCAGAGATTGGTGATGGAAGTGCTGACTTTTCACCTTTTCAATTGTTGCTCCAAGCCACCTCTGCTCAGTTAAAAATAAACGGGGCTACACCATAGGTGCTGTTTTGATTGAAGCGGTGGTCTCAGTGTGATCATTTCATACAATCCATAAATAATGTTTTCATTGCAAACTCAGAAGGAAGAAACACACAGACTGTCACCTGGGTTCATTCTCACTCTGACTCATCTTTTTCTCTCTCTGATGCTGCCTTGATTTCTCCATGTTTACAATGGAAATAATCCATCAAAGAGCACTGATGGGGCTGCCTTGAAAACAAACCCAGGTGTGTGAAGATCTCTGCCACTGACAAATTCTGAGAATTATTATTAGGTGGTACTGTCCTAACAGACGGACAAGATGATGTCTAGGCTGACAAGAGGAGTGCACAGCACCCTATTACTCATGCAGTGTTGCTCCTGGGGCTGCGCAGACTGCTCTGTGGTCCATCTGGCACCTTTCCGGCATACTGCATCTTTTGCTGAACATTCAAATAGCTCTTTAGACCCACTGGCCAGGATGCGTGTGTCAACATTTGAATTAGGTTCCCTACCCCTGAAATTCTGGTTAGTTGAGTGACTTGGGGGTAGGGGTCCAGAGGGGAAGGGGGAGGGATGTTATCTCCAGAAAGCTTTGGTCAGTCTTCTAAGACCCACATCCAGATGTTTCCTATTAATACTGGTTGACTGATCAAATTCACTGGATGAAACCTAAGAAGTCCCAAAGAGACAGACCCAAGTGGATAAGGGGTGTATTTTTAGCATACTCACTTTCCTAGTTTAGAATTATGGGTGTAAAGCCAGGAAGACTGTAGCTGTAAGAAGGGAGCCCTGTATTCTCCGGCTTTAAAGGTTTTGCCCAAGACAAGGAAGGAACTTAACACGCTTTCGGAAGCTCAGAATCCTGCTCCTTCTCAGGAATCTTCCTGGAGCCTAAGCTTCAGCACAAATGATGCCAAGGAAATACATACATACCCACAAGGACTGGCCATGTTGGTGGATCGATTGGAGGCACTTTAAAAAGAGAAGCAGGAGGAGGAAAGTTTAGGATGTGAATCCTAAGGCAAATGCTCAGTTCTGCATCCCCTTTAAAATTCAAGTCCTCAGGGGACCCCTTGTTTTGACTAACAAATGCAGAAGGAGTCAACACACAAAAAAAAACACCAGTGGTTGGAAGAAAGCAAGCCTTGTAAAGATCTCCGTAGAATCGAGAGGACTACAAAATACTTTTAAAACAAACAGAAAATGTATTTAGGGAAGAATCCATTGCTGTCTCAAAAGCTTCACCTTTTGAGATGACACTCTTGAGTGTTAGGCAATGACAACCCACTCCAGTGCTCTTGCCTGGAAAATCCCATGGACGGAGGGGCCTGGTGGGCTGCAGTCCATGGGGTCGCTAAGAGTCGGACACGACTGAGCGACTTCACTTTCACTTTTCATTTTCATGCATTGGAGAAGGAAATGGCAACCCACTCCAGTGTTATTGCTTGGAGAATCCCAGGGACGGGGAGCCTGGTGGCCTGCCGTCTATGGGGTCGCACAGAGTCAGACACGGCTGAAGCGACTTAGCAGTAGCAGCAGCTGTGTGGTACTTAGATTGTATAGAGACAGACAGGTGATTGGTAGATAGACAGACATTCATCTTCTATTCTTTTGTTATGAAGCCAAGAATTCTAAAAGGAAAAGGATACACAAGGAAAGAAGTGAAAGAAACATCCCCTGTGAAGCCCCTTCACTGAAGAGGTGACTGTGTGTGTTACTCGCTCAGTCGTGTCCGACTCTTGGCAGCCCCATCGACTGTAGCCTGCCAGGCCCCTCTGTCCATGGGATTTTCCAGGCAAGAATACTGGAGTGGGTTGCCATGCATGATCCAGGGGATCTTCCCACCCAGGGATAGAACCCGTGTCTCCTAAGTCTCCTGCATTGGCAGCCGGGTTCTTTACCGCTAGCGCCACCTGGAAAGCCCCACTGAAGAGCTGAAAGTGAAAGTGAAGTCGATCAGTCGTGTCTGACTCTTTGCGACCCCGTGGACTGTAGCCCACCAGGCTCCTCTGTCCATAGGATTCTCCAGGCAAGAATTCTGGAGTAGGTTGCCATTTCCTTCTCCAGGGGATCTTCCCAACCCAGGGATCGAACCCAGGTCTCCCGCATTGCAGGCAGATGCTTTAACCTCTGAGCCATCAGGGAAGCCTCTGTCCAATTCTGATAGGTTTCTCCATACTGTCCTTCATTCTAGGTTCCATCAAGTAGAAAACTGAAGTTCTGAGAGGTCAGGGCTTGTCTGAAGCAAAACTGTAAATGGTTAATTTCCCTTCCATTTTATATGAGTTAAGGATGCTTCTGAGTGCTCATTACAAAAATCCAACCAATAAAGGCTTTATCAAATAGAGGGGGATTTTTTGCTTTTCACATGCAAGGAATTGGCAGGGCAGGACGGGGGCACTGGCTCAGGGGTACAATGGGGACTCAGGCTCTTTCTGGGCTCTATTATCCTGAGCAAGCCGGACAGCATCTCCAGGCTTGTAGGTGTCCTTTCATCAAGCACATGAAAGCTTTTTCAGACACCATCCTGAATCTCACTGGTCCCCACGGTGTCTGCACGCCCTAGTGCTGCAAAGCCAGGCTGGAGAACTCTGACAGCAACCATACGGCCAGCAAGGTCAATGTCCCCACTACCTGGCCCTTGACAGGAAAAGTCTGCCAGCCTAACTTGACAGCACCATTTCTAATGGAGGCTGGTTTTCAATCCAATGGATAGATAAAGCTCCTCAATTAGCTAACCGATTTTCTACTTTTCTATATTGAAGTTACTCTCGTGTTCACCACTGTAAAGAAAATGCTGATGAACATCCATGTATTACACATACATCTTTGCATGGATCTCTAAGTATATTTTCATAGGAAGGTGGGGAGTATAGTTCAGTAGTTAACAGCACGTCCTTTGGAGCTTGGCTGCTGGGTTCAAATCCGGGTCCTGCCCATCAGCAGCTGTGTGACCTTGAGTGAATGATTTTACTTTCAGGAACCTCAGTTTTCTCACCTCGGTGAGGTTAACATGAGTTAAAACATGCATAGATTGGAAAAATGACTGCACATAGTAAATGCCACCTGTATTAGCTATTATTGACCTCGAGAAAATTTTTTGACGATTGTTATTAATAGCAGTAGGTTAAATCCCTAAAAAAGGACTTTCCTGGTGGTCCAGTGGTTGGGAATCTCCCCGTCCAGTGCAGAGGACACAGGTTCGATCCCTGGTCAGAAAACAAAGATCCCACATCCCACAGGGCAACTAAGTCTGAGAGCCACAACTAGAGAGCCCTCAAACCCCAGCAAAGACCCAGAGCAGCCTCTCATCCCCACAAAATATTTAGAAAATAAACAAAATCCCTAAAAGTGAAACTGCAGAGTATACAGTTTTTAACATATTAATTACATTTCCCACAAATAGGTTTTACTAATTTCTGAGAAACAGTGAATATTATCCTTTATGGAAAAAAAGGAATTTTTTTTTGCTGTTTTGAAAGTGAATGATTGTACTGAACTACAGTTAATACTTAATTATAAAATAAATAAAATTATATTCTTAAATTTGTTATTTTTGTTACTAGTGAAATTATTTTTGATATTTGAAATTTTAATTTTAGGAATTGCCAGTTTTTTTTCTCTTTATCCCCTATTTCTAATTAAGTTTTTTTTTTTTTAGATATTGGAAACTTTTATATGTTAAGGATATCAACTCTTTGGTGACTATATTGAAACTCTTTCCCTCATTTTTTGTTTTTGAATTTTCCTTTTGGTATTCATTAATTAATATGCTAAAATTTTATATAGTGCAAACTATCCATTTTTCCTCTTTATGACTTTGATCTTTGATTCCTGGTTAAAAGGAATCTTGCTGTCCTGTGATCCAATATATATTCGTTCACATTTTCTTTAATTTTTTAATGGTCTAATTTTTTTCACTTTTAACTGTTTAATCCATTTGGAATTCACTCAAGAGTACAGTGAAAAGCAGGAACCTAACTTCTTTTTTTAAAACTGAATAACTCCTGCTGCTGTTAAGTCGCTTCAGTTGTGTCCAACTCAGTGCGACCCCATAGACGGCAGCTCACCAGCCTCCCCTGTGCCTGGGATTCTCCAGGCAAGAATACTGGAGTGGATTGCCATTTCCTTCTCCAGTGCATGAAAGTGAAAAGTCAAAGTGAAGACGCTCAGTCGTGTCTGACTCTGTGTGACCTCATGGACTGCAGCCTACCAGGCTCCTCCCTCCATACAATTCTCCAGGCAAGAGTACTGGAGTGGGGTGCCATTGCCTTCTCCAAATAACTCCTAGCAAGATTTATTTAAAGAATCTTGACTTGCTCACAAAAGTTATCATTTTTGACATGTTAAAAATCTTTCATCGATTTATCCATCTATATATTTTAAATTATTTATATTATTATAAATTTAATAATTTAATTATAATTTTATAATACATTTGTATCTGTACATCTTTTTTCTTTACCAATTTTCTAAACTTTTAATTTAAAAATAATTATACATTCACAGAAAGTTACATACATAGTTCAGAGAGGTCCCATGTATCTTTTGTCCTGTATTCCTCTGTGGTTCTATCTTACACAGGGTTTCTCCCATCTTCTAGCACTTCATAGTTACACACAGCTCTCTCCCTCTTCACCTTCCCCACCCCATCACTATCCATAACCCATGACTATCACTAACCTGTTTTCCACTTCTGTAATACTAACATTTAGAGAGGCTCCTGAAAGTAGATTACACAATAGGAGCCCTTCAGGATTGGCTTTAGAAGCTTGCTCTGGAGACTCATCCAAGTTGTTGCGTCTCTAAAGTTTGTTCTTCTTCGTTGCTAAGTCATCTTCCATGGTGTGGATGTATGAAGATCTATTTAGCCATTCACTTGAGGGATATTTTGCTGTTTCCAATTTTTGGCTATTACATATGAAGCTGCTATAAACAATTGTATCCAGGATTTTGTGTGGCTGTAAGTTTTTATGTCTCTGGGATAAATGCCCAGACTTATGAGTGCTGGGTCATATGTTAACAGTGTGTTAAATTTTTGTAAAAGCCACTAAATAATTTTAAGAGTGACTGTACCATTTCATAGTCACAGCAGCAATGTATGAGACTTCTATTCATCTCATTATAACAAACATTTGATGTTGCCATTTTTAAAATTTCAGTTGTTCTAGTGGAAATGTAGTGATAGTTCATCATGACTTTAATTAGCATTTTCCTACTGGTTAGTGAGGTTGAACATCTTTTTGTGGGCTTATTTGTCATCCAGACATCCTCTTTGGTGAAATATCTGTTCATCTCTATTGCCCATTTTCTAAGTGGATTTCATTTTTTTAACTGTTGAGTTCTGAGTTCTTTAGATATTATAGGTATGGGTCCTTTGTCAGCTAGGTAATTTACAAATATTGTTTCCCAGTCTGTAGCTTATTTTTTCATATTCATATTATTTCTTTCTTATTTTTTCATACTCAGGATTGGTCTTTCACAGAGCAAAAGATTTTAATTTTGATGAGGCCCAGTTTACTGATTTCTTAATTCTTGTATGTATTATGCATGTTTAAGAACACTTCATTAAGCCCAAAAGTAACCCACAGATTTTTTCCTATGTTTGCTTTAAACATGTTATAATTATACATTTTACTTTAAACTCTAATATATTTTAGATCACATTTTATTTAAGGTGTGAAGTTTGACCCTGGGTTGTTTATTATCAATATGCATGCATGGTATTCAACTACTGTTATTATTCACTTTGTGTATATCCTTTAATCCAGAAATTCTCCTTCTAAGGCTTTTCCCAAAGGAAATAATTAATGTCCTGTCACAGCTTTCCTTTTTCCCTAAAAGTGCTTTGGCTCTGCATACCTCTCTCTCCATTCTTATATAAACACTTAAGTAGAAAAACCTTTGCTTTATGGATACATAATTTACATAATAAAAAATCGGTCCATTTTGGGTATCCAATTTAATGGTTGTCAGTGTTATTTGCGAGTTTTACAACCATCACCATAGTCTCGTTTTGGAATATTC
Organism: Ovis canadensis; assembly: GCF_042477335.2. Lineage (NCBI taxonomy): Eukaryota > Metazoa > Chordata > Mammalia > Artiodactyla > Bovidae > Ovis > Ovis canadensis. The sequence goes on along the minus strand of NC_091267.1, from coordinate 53,028,292 downwards.
CCAACCTCCTCAAAGAAACTTTGTACCTATTTCCAACCACTCCTCACTCCCAGGGTGAAGCAACCACAAACTTATTTTCAATCTCTATAGATTTGCTTTTCCAGACTTTTAATATTAAACATAGTGATAGTGTCCACTGTATGATCTTTTACACGTGGTTTCTTCAACTGAACATAATGATTTTGAGCTCATCCCTGTTGCAGCATGTATATTTCCTCTTTATTGCTGAGTGGTATTTCATGGTATGGATGCACCACACTTTGGTTGCCCATTTGCAACTTGATGCATGTGTGAGCTTTTGAGCTGTTATGAATAATGCTGCCGTGAACATTCACGTCCAAGTTTTATGTGCAAATGTGTTTTCATGTTTCTTGAGTAGACCCCTAGAATAATGTTGATATATTAAAAAGAAAAGTCAGATTTTTATTGGAATTGCATTCAGCTAAGGGAATAACTGGCTCCCCAGATGGCTCACAAGGTAGAGAATTTGCCTGCAATGCAGAAGACACAGGTTTGATCCCTGGATCAGGAAGATCCCCTGAAGAAGGAAATGGTAACCTGCTCCAGTATTCTTGCCTGGGAAATTCCATGGATGGAGGAGCCTGGGCTACAGTCCAAAGGGTCACAGAGTTGGACAGGACTGAGGAACTGAGCACACAAGGTAATAATTGGCATCTTTACCATATTGAGTCTTGGCATCCAGAAAAATGGTGCTCCTGCACTTGTTCAAACATTAGAACCTCCTTCCAATTTTTCTACTTAGGTTAAAGGGATGCTAATATTTCCATTTCATTTTTGTACATCTCTCATTTGCGCACAAATCCATCAACTGTCCTGCACAGGGAAAGTCCCTGATGGTCCAGAGGCTAAGACTTTACACTCCTGTACTCCCTTGCTCCAGGCCTGGGTTTGATCGTTGGTCAGGAAACTAGATCCCACATCCCACCTCATACAGCAATCCTGTGATGAAAACGAGTGGAGTTCACAAGCCGCCACTAAAGATCCCGCATACCCCAACAAAGATCAAAGATCCTCATGCAGCAACTGAGACCCCAGCACAGCCAAACAAATAAATAAAAGTACATGACAGATGCTTGCCAGTCACTTTCTTTGGTGTTAAGGGCATGGCAATGAACAAGACCTAGTAGCTGCTCTCTTAAGCTACTTTCTAGTTGAGGAAGGGCTGATTTGCCCAAAAGCTTTGAGCAGCTGATGGATCGGTAGGGCAGTGACAGCGTTGAGAGTAACACGCGAAGGAATCAGTATTTCAGGTGGACGCGGGGACGATCTTTCCAACCCAGAAGGTCTCTGAGATGCGACCAACCCATTTTCTTCAGACAAGCCTGCACCTAAGGTTCTGTCCTGACTCATCTGGTCCGCAGTACCAGGAAGAGGGGCTCCGACAAAGTACGAATGGATTTGTGCATCTTTACTAACCTGAAGCCAGGAGGGGACGATGGGTGACCAAGCGCTCAGAGATAAAACGCCCTGCGATGAAGCCAACAGGACTTCCATTACGATCTCAGCGGTTTGTTGCTGCTGCTGCTGCTAAGCCGCTTCAGTTGTGTCCAACTCTGTGCGACCCCAGAGATGGCAGCCCAGCAGGCTCCCCCGTCCTTGAGATTCTCCGGGCAAGAACAGTGGAATGGGTTGCCATTTCCTTCTCCAATGCATGAAAGTGAAAAGTCAAAGTGAAGTCGCTCAGTCGTGCCCTAGCGACCCCATGGACTGCAGCCCACCAGGCTTGTTAGATCCTGTAAATCCCTGTATATTCTTCACGTGTGTTATTCATATAAAGCAGGTGCTCAGCCCACATGATTGACAGCAGAACTCTCAGCAATGCTGGCACATTTGTTTGTAGGGTGTAAAAAAGGTGGCAGCCAGGAAGAAACATCCCACATGGAGAATGAGTTTGGGGAGAGAAAACCGCACCCCTCCAGGAGGAGAGTTGGGGGATGGCAGAGGCTACTTCCCAAGAGGAGAAGGTGAGTGGCACCCCGGGGTTCTGCTGAGAAGAAGAGTAGGGGGCCAGAGAGACTGAACAGTGAGGAAGGGCCTCTGGGAAGAAGGGCTTCCCTGCAGAAGCCAAAGAGCTCAGAGTCTGTCTGAGATTCCTGTGAGAGTCGGGGTGGGGCATAGGGACACCCCCAGCCCACCACTGTCCTGGCCCCTGAAAGCCTGCTAGAGATTTCTACAGTTAGGCCCCCATCGTCCACCTCATACAGCAATCCTGTGATGAAAACGTGTTAGATGATCTAGGGGCTGAACACTCCTGACAGTCCTGCAGCTGGAAACTGACAGTTGTCAGAACTCAACAGGAGTTGGTTACCTGATTTAGGTAAGTAGAGAGAGATGTTTCAGGAAATTGTTTCTTCAAAGGTGGACTCAGAATGGGTTGAACCCTTTCTCTGCCTTCAAACAATACAAGCCCCCAGGGGCTTGTCCTTCTGAGGATAGGGAGGGATTGAATACAAATAACCAGAAGAGCAATTCCCCTGGTAATCGGGAACCTTCTGCAAGCTCACCAACGATCAAAAGAAGGGAGTAAACAGTACCCTCCCTAATGGTGAGACCCAGTGAATGAGCTACGTGGACAACTGCAAGGATAAAGAAATGATAGCAGAGGATTTGCTTGGATAAAGAAAATGTGCTGGGGGGGAGGTGGGGGGAAGAGAGTCAACTGGGGAAAAGTGCCAACTATACCCCTGGGGAATTGTCCAGAGAAACAAGGTAGTTAATGAGCTAAGGAAACCTGAAAAGCAGTGCTGCTGAAAGAGGCCACAGCAGAGAGAGAACAAGAAACAGGGATGTGTTTGCAGGGTGAGCCTGAAGGTCAAAGAGGCAAAAGCAAAAATAATAGCTGAAGACAAAGAGTCTTAGTTATCTAAGCATCAAAATCACTAAACCCATGTTTTTAAAATTACTTTCTGGGAGAATACACTGGTGTTTGTAACTAGGTCAAAATGTCCCATGGTGCAAATAAATGATTGTGTTCTTGCCCAATTTTTAGGGGGAAAAAATGTTATCAAAGATTCACAGTTTTAAGGTTTTCTTCCATAAGTATTCCTTCAGTATTTGATGCTTACTCGATTCTTATGTAAGACTCTAATGTTAGATGGTTTGTGATTCAATCAAAAAGCAAACATGAATTAATTTTGTTTGCTACCTGAAAATATTCCAAGAGGAGGTCTGAGATGTTCAAACATCCCATCTCCTGAAGAAGTCTGAGAATTGAATCCAAGTGAGGCCAAAATCTAGAACAGTATAAAACCAAACACAGTAGCTTCTGTTTGTGGACATTGTAATTTTACTATCTTTTGTACAGACCAGAGTTTCTAGAAAACGCAGTGGCCAAATGAATATTGTAAAAATGACTGATCCCCTGTCTCCACAGCTTGAAGTAAAGAATAAGATGAACCAGAAGACAGGATGGAGTCTTTAAAAGCCAGCTAGTGCTTTCTTCAAATCCCATTGTTCAATACCAACTATTCAATATTATGCATCATTTAAATACTGCATTAATATGTATGGTGTCCAGGAGGTTTGCAACGTGTCCTTGAGATTTTTTTTCTATGGCTGCAAAAGCAAAGAGGGAATCAAATTATCCAGTTTAACTTTATACATCCTTTAAATAAATAGCACACTGAAGGATCACCCAGGAAAAGGGTACAAAAAGTATCATTTCAAAGTGGTTTAGAATCCTGGCTTGCTCAGAGCCGGAAAGGCTAGCTGACATTTCCATGTCTCTATGTGTTGGTAGAGACAGGCATAGAAAACCAGAAAGCTGGCTCCACTGATGGAATCCTTGGAGCTTTGTTAACTTCCTCTGACTTGAGATCCATGATTCTGTGCACCACCCTGGCCCCCTACTCCCCCTTCACCTCTGCCCTCAGCCTTTGCAGATTCCTGGAGAGATTCCTTCACTGCCTACTAGGGGAAGCCATAGAGAGTCTATAAGTTCTAAAACTTCTAAAGTCAGCCATTAAATGCACATTCTGATGTGTACCCTCTTAAAGTGATTGCTGCAAATGACCATCTTTTCTAATCCTCCTCCTATGGTTTGTGAATTCTGTCTTGATGATAATATACTTATTTCTATAAATGGGAAAAACATCATTTCCTTGGCAAAAGAAAAAAAAAGGTAGAGCTTTAACACTGATTGGTATTTAATTTCCATAAAGTATAATTTTTCTATCATTTCATTCATATTAATGCCATCAAAAGCCAGAAGTTATAAGTGATTGGGAGGCATTGGAAGGCAATCTGTGACACAGGTTCCCTTTGGTGAGCGGAATAAATGAAGCTCTTATATGATATGCTGGAAACAGTCAGAGTGCTACAGACCTTTCGGTGGCCCAACCCTAATCGTGGAAGGAAGTGGCTTTGGAGAATAATAAAAAACAGGAATATTTTGAAGCATTACCTCTGCTTTCTCTGCATATCATTTTCCAGTATACCATACCAGTGTTTGCCCTCTGTAAAAAGCTGTGTAATCACTTTATTTTGTCTGTCAAGTAATCATGGTGGCATCTTTCTTGCTGGAAAATAACTTCTTGTGATACTTTTCCAACATCATGGTATTTCTGTCTTCTTCAATATAAAGAAGACAGCTGAAATTGTTGTCAGTAAGATTTTATAGAAATTCAAAACTAAATTAAGTGTAGGAAAATACTGCATGCTTTCTCTCTTCAGAAAAAAAATTTATATTAATATTACTTTGAGCCTACTTTAATCATGTAACTCTTTTGTGGTTCTGACAAGAGTTTCACGTGGGAAAAAATACTCTATCAAGGCTGATTTACTGGCTTTATATGTTAGATATCTATGTAATTCTGTGATGGTCATTTGGGGCAGGCAGTTTTCTCCTTTGCTCTGACTATATTTATACGCTAAAAGGAATATGAATGTATTATAGTTGTTACAACGGGGTCATCCGAAAGGGATGTGCATTAAGAAATTAACTGTAAACAGCAAAATTAATTGTTCACTGTGATTGTTTGGCTTCCAATGATTTGGAGCCCCAAATATGCAGATTCTATCATTACACGATCAGTAAGTCAGCAGCGGGGATTCCAGCACTGTGAGGTTATATGAGGCCACCATATAACCTGAACAGTGGAGCAAAGCCTGGGGCTCACAAGATGGTTGCAATGGCCCAGGTGTGAGACTGAGGAAACCCAAGCCCACTTCAAAACATAATTAACTTTAAAATATCTGACCCATTTTCCAAGTGTAGATACATTTTATCTTAATATTTTGAAAAAAATGATACAGGTTTATAATATCAACTTCTCTCCTGATATAACATGCATAATTTTTCCCCACTCTTTTGTTTCAGAAAGGAAGCAATGATCTAAGTTTCCAATATGACCTTGAGATATATTCTGGTGAGGACTCCTTTCATAGTGATACTTAAGATGATCAACCTCCAAAATACACAAGCGGCTCATGCAGCTCTATATCAGAAAAACAAACAGCCCAATCAGAAGTGAGCAGAAGACCCAAACAGACATTTCTCCCCAAGAAGACGTACAGGTGACAACCAAGAGGTATATGAAAAGAGGCTCAACATAGCTCTGCTGCTGCTGCTAAGTCGCTTCAGTCGTGTCTGACTCTTTGCAACCCCATAGATGGCAGCCCACCAGGCTCCCCCATCCCTGGGATTCTCCAGGCAAGAACACTGGAGTGGGTTCCCATTTCCTTCTCCAATGCATGAAAGTGAAAAGTAAAAGTGAAGTCGCTCAGTCATGTCCGACCCTTAGCGACCCCATGGACTGCAGCCTACCAGGCTCCTCCATCCATGGGATTTTCCAGGCAAGAGTACCGGAGTGGGGTGCCACTGCCTTCTCCCAACATAGCTCTAGAGAAAAGCAAATCAAAACCACAATGAGGTATCTCACAGCAGTCAAAATGGCCATCATCAGAAAATCTGCAAAAAAACAAATGCTGGAGAGGGTATGGAGAAAAGGGAACCCTCTTGCTTTGTTGGTGGAAATGTAAATTGATACAGCCCCTATTCAATACAGCCCCTATGGAGAAAAGTGCAGAGAGTCCTTTTAAAAACTAACAACAAAAATTACCATATGACCCAGCAATCCCACTACTGGGCATCTACTCTGAGAAAACCACAATTCAAAAAGATACTTAAAATGAAATATGGGTTTTTATTGGTCAACACTTTGTCCTCCTAAGTCACCTTAGTCAGTCAATTTAATTTCACAAGTCCATAGTTACATGCACAAAACATATATATAAGTTTGAATTATTCCAAACATACGACAAGAACAATATCCGGCACCCACACAAGTAGTTAGTTGTTCAGCCTCTGTTTTTGCAGGAGGGGACGAGGGCTGGCTTTGATGAGAATTAAGCTGGAAAGTGGAGAACAGAAGTAAAAGGGATCCAGATCCTGCCTTCTGAGACAACAAATAGGAGATATGCGTATGAAAATGCCATTGGCTTCCATCAGAAAGAAAGTGAAAACATTTATCTCAGGGTTTACGAGTACAATTAAAGCCATTTCCAGTCCCATCTAGGGAGGAAGTGATCATCTTGCTGAGGCTCAGCAACCAAAGGCAAAGAAAAAGCACACTTCAGGAAATAGCCACAAACAAACCAAAACACAATGGCTGCAGGACCAGCGAGGGGCTCCGAAGATGAGACGAGCACATCAGTCACCACTCCCTGCCTGCCTGGGCTCACTGGGAACCGCAAGGCACTCTGGGAAACTCTTCTCTGTCTTTGGATCAGACCCAAACCTCGCAGGTGGCTTCTGCCCTCCACTGTGTCTCCAGGACCCACGATGCACCCTGTAAAGATTCCCCACCATTATCACCAGCACTAACACCTGACTAAGGCTGCACAGACATCAATGCCTGTACCCCAAGAAACACCTATAGCAGCAGCCCCAAAATTTCCACATAGAACAGGCTTAATGATAGGACAGGATGAGTAACCTTTCCATAGCAAGTACTCAGTTTTTACTTCTATATATTCATTTAGAGGTGTTCTGGGGAATGGTAGAGATGACGGGGGACCAGAGGACCTCTTCTTCCCCAAGCTGCCCCCGACTATCTCATTTCCTCCCCACAACCACCTTGCAAGAGAGGAGTCAGACAATCAGACACTTGGGTATCTAATAATGTACCTAACATCCCATAACTAGAAGGGGCAGGACTACCTGAGTGTCAAGGGTCTGAACCCAAAGAGCAGTCCCAGAGTAGAGTGAACTTGATCTTCCAGAAAACTGGATTCAAGCCTCACCTCCACCAAACCTATTTCCTAGACAGATACAGACACCTCCAAAAGACACAGGTTTTAATTTCTTCTTTCATTTGAGCTAAAACACATGCTGCTGCCCCATGTAAGAAACACATATTTGGTCACGGACATTATGTACATCTGTGTGCACTTTGTGAAATACAGAGTTAAAGGCAAAATTCTTTCTCTCACACCTGGATAAGAGATGCGAGATGAGGTGAATCCCAGGTAGTGCTGATGCTGCTGGTCCATGGACCACACAAGAGCATCTGAAGGGCTCTTCCCATTCTGAGCATCTCAACATCAATGGCATGCTTGGCCCCTACTCCTGGGCCTCTTACACTCATCAGAGAGGTTATGTTCATGTCCCAACTGCTCACATGTCCAGTTCTATGCCTTCCCTCCACTGACCCAAATCTACCCCAGGTCAAGGGTGGGAGCCACGAGGTATTCCTGACCTAGCTTTTTCTCCCCAGTGATCATTATCTTCTAAAGTCCTCTAGCACTTAGAGATTTTGCCCTCTTGCCCTGCCTGCATTGGTCACTAGTTATTTTTTGATGACTCTAACTAAATTATAGGCTAACAGGGCCATGTCCCTTAATCTTTTCTTTTGCTGGGGAATACTCTCAAATGGTCAGCTCCTTTTCAGCCTTCAGCTCTCAGTACAAACACCACTCCTTGGCAAGATCTTCCCTGAATATCCGATCTAAGTTATTCTCTCCTGCTGCTTCCTCTCACCAGTCACAGCGCCCTCTTTTAATTTCTTCATAACACTCATCAAGCTTTGAAATTTTCTTTTGTTTGCTTCAAACTTTTCTATTACCTACCTGCCCCCTTCCCAGAGAGGGACTTTGTTTACCTGTTCATCACCCTACCCCCAGTGCCTAGAAGACTAACTATAACATAGTAACTGCTCAGTAAATATTTGTTGAGTGAATAAATGCAAGAATCTAAAAGCTGGGTACACAAGAGGCACTTAAAAAATGTTTGCAGGTTGAGTCAGAGACTTGTCACCCAAGCTCTAGTCTTGAAATCTTATGTTTCTTTGTTTACCTGTTCATCACCCTACCCCCAGTGCCTAGAAGAATAACTATAACCTAGTAACTGCTCAGTAAATATTTGTTGAGTGAATAAATACAAGAATCAAAAAGCTGGGTACACAAGAGGCACTTTAAAAAAAATATTTGCAGGATGAGTCTGAGATTGTCACCCAAGCTCTAGTCTTGGTTTCTTTACTTTTGAAAAGGAGTTTCGTGTCCGTGTGTTTCTCCCTTCCTGCTGGGAACTCACAGCAGCTCACATCACAGTTAATTTTGAAAGGAGCTCCGACATGCGAGTTTCTATTAGTTCTCAGTAGGACAAGTCTTCTGTCTGAAGTGCTCGTGGATTATTAGAAATAATGGGGACAGCCTTGGTGTGGACGTTTGGGATATGTTTTGGGAACACAGAGCACATTTAGTTGTGAGCTTCTTCTTGGCTGTTCTGTTGTTCGTGCCCTCTCTGCAAAGCCCTTTCCAAGCTCGGCTTTGATGTGCTTTCAGCTGTGCCAACACACCCTGGTTTCTCATTTCAGACCTCAATTATCTTATGAGGCACACAACCCAGCTTTGACGGTGTCCATGGAAAATGATAGAAAATACAGGCCATCGGGGGAAAGTGAATGTACAGAAAGGAACCTTCTTATTAGAGAAGACAACCCCCAGTCAGTCTCTTGGTGACTTGCAAAATTAAGAATGAATGGGGCTGGAGGCAGAAAGTGAAGGCTGTCTCTGCCACATGCCCCGTTTGTCTGAAACGGAGGTAGAGGTGCTTGGCTGATATGTTTCATCATCTCCTTTCCTCTGCGGTGGAAGTGTTCAGGCTTGAACTCTGACATGTTTCAGAAACACAAGAGAACAGGCTGGATCGTGACCTTGACACAGCATGAATTCACCCTTAGTTTCCAAACAGAAGTTCTCGAAAGTGATTCCGAGTTCCTTCTCCCAGAGATTCATTTGTGGGCCTCTGGGGAATGGAGGCAGAGGCAAACGCCTGTCCCTCTGGGACAGCAGCGTCGCTGGGGAAGGGCTGGAAACACAAACCGTGTAATCTGGAACTGTGAGAAACCAAGGGTTTCCCACCCTTGGGCTTCCAAGTTCTGCTTCATCCAGGCTCTGCCGGGTGTCTTCTTGCCTATTCTGTTCCAAAAGAAATCTAACGGAGCTTTATCCCACTGTTGCATTTCCTATTTTCTGTTTTATCAAACTCTATTATCCTTTGTATGTGCCATGAAAAAGAGCCTGAGGCTAACGATGTATGTAATGGTGGGATGCAGATCAAAGACTGTGCCTGGTGAAATCTACATTTCAGGTAAAGAACAGAGAGCTTCTGTGTGTATATTCCACCTAAGATTTTATTTGCTAAATCTGGTGCTTGGTTTTTTGTTTTCTCTGACTGGGTTTTTGTTTGTCATCTTTTTTTATTGGCTGGGGTATGGGGAAGGAAGTAGGAAAGAGGAGGAGTGAGATATCTGGTGTCCCATGCTCAACCTTGGGATAGTGTTTTTTTTTCCTTCTGTGGCGATGCCAGAAAAAGGCTTTAAAGTCCCTTCTGTGAATCCCTGAAATGTCCAGTCTGAAGAATGTCCTCTTGGTTGTGTTTTTGCAAACTCCTACGCTGACTCTAGAGTGACTTGAGTTTGCAATCTGGGTTCTCCAGCACTGAAATGAAAGGGCCCTAGTAATTGCAAAATGAGTGAGGTGGCAATGGGGAAACAGTTTTCACCCCCGACCCCCTAGAGAGTGGGCTTCTTGAGCGACACTGAGCCAAGGCCACGTGGGTCATGAGGGCAGTGTTGCTCAGTTACAATAGCCAATCCTCTAACCACATTTCAGAGTGATTAAGGGTAGGCACCTCCCACATCAATGTTGGTGAATGTGAACAGAACTTGAGAGGGAGGGTAACAAGGTGGGAGAAGAGGTTCAGACTACCAAGGAGGATGGCTAAATGTAATGAGTGTTAAGGTGAAGGTGAAAGTCGCTCAGTTGTGTCCAACTCTTTGAGACCCCATGGACTATACAGTCCATGGAATTCTCCAGGCCAGAATACTGGAGTGGGTAGCATTTCCCTTCTCCAGGGGATCTTCCCAACCCAGGGATCGAAGCCAGGTCTCCTGCATTGCAGGAGGATTCTTTATCAGCTGAGCTACCAGGGAAGCCCAATGAGTGTTAACCACATGCTAAACATTAGTGAGAAGGAAATGGTAACCCACTCCAGTGTTCTTGCCTGGAGAACCCCACAGGGGAGCCTGGTGGGCTGCCATCCATGGTGTCGCACAGAGTCGGACACGACTGAAGTGACTTAGCAGTAGCAGCAGCAAACATTAGTGAACGTGAACTAACCTTGCTTAATCCTCACAATAATGCTATGAGGCAAGCGTGTGTCATGATCCCAATACATATGGGGAAACTGAGGCAGAGAAGCCAACACCTCTGACTTATTTGATTAAATTCCGTACTGTGTGTATGGAGGATACAAACTGGTTCCAGAACACACACCTCCAAACTATCTGTTTCTGCGACTGAAAAACCTGAGGGATGAGAGCGTGGGGAGAAGCAGGAATTGCAGGGCTGCTGACATGGGCAAGCTTCCCCCACTGCCCACTGTTATCCTCCCTCTCCTGTTCTGTTCACATTCACCACCAAGGGCCCCGGCAGGCTGCCCACCACCACGTCTCCTCCTGAGCCCCCCGGCACACACAGGCAGGTGAGCCAGTCCAGGTTGAGGACATGACCAAGGGAAGTAAATGGAAATGGATTGTGAATTACATATATTACATAAGGGTTGTTTTTAAGAAAGAGCAGATGAAAGGCTTCAGTTTAGAGTTTAATTCAACTAACCTAAGCTCATACTGTTCTTAGTTTAGTTAGTTAAAACTAGTCAATCCTAGACCAGGAAATCAACCCTGAATATTCATTGGAAGGACTGATGCTGAAGCTGAAGCTCCAATACTTTGGCCACCTGATGTGAAGAACTGACTTACTGGAAAAGACCCTAATGCTAGGAAAGATTGAAGGCTGGAGCAGAAAGGGACAACAGAGGATGAGATGGTTGGATGGCATCACCGACTCAATGGACATGAGTTTGAGTAAGCTCCAGGAGATGGTAAACGACAAGGAAGCCTGGTATGCTGCAGTCCATGTGGTCACAAACCCTAAGTCGAACACGACTTAGCAACTGAACAACAAAACTAAGCTCATCTTTTTCCTCTTCTTTTTTCCCAAGGCCCTCATTTCTCTCCTGCTGCCACATGTTCTGAATGCCCAGCTAAGCCCTCAGTTCTACAAACACTGGTGAACTGTTATAAGTAGGTAGTTTTCACCCTTCAGTATCCAGCAGGGTGAAAGAGGGGGTGTCCCACAACCTCTGAAATCACCCTAACTGAACAGCCAGTGAAATCAGAAAGAAAATAACTCCAGAAGGGCCGAGAGCATCATTGTTCCTTTCAAAATAACCCCATCACTTGCAAACCCGTGGGAATGTATGTTGATATGATATTATTACAGAGAGGATAAAGGACTGCACTGGAAACAGATGTGATCTGATTTCTTCTGATACCCTGAGCTGAAAACAAAGAAAATAACTGAAGATGATACACTCAGGTGAAACGTTAACAGTTCAAAGTTCCAAAGAACTCCAGTTCACAAGGAAGCCTTTGAATAATAAACCATGAATCTTACTGCAGTCATCCACAGAAGAAAAGTATGTCCCAAGGCCTGTTTATCTAGAAAAGCATTCTATTCCTTTCTCCTTAAATCCCTCAGGTGAATTTTAACTGTGCCAATGATGGCTATCATTTCTGCTGAAATTTGAAACTGCTAATGGCTTAATCCACCTCAGACCAAAATGAAGTTCTGCAGTGCCATTTCTGTTTACACAGCTCAGCAGAGGCCAATGAGGACAGGAATTGCCACCCCGTGGCCCCTGGCAGCCAGTTGTGTAATGAAATGAGATCTCAGATCCAGTCTTTGTGCAAATCACCAGATTATTATAGGGATTCAAGACGTCTAGAGGGCTTCTCTGATGGTTCAGTGGGTAAAGAATCTGCCTGAAGTCTAGACGTTCCGAGCCAAAAAAAAAAAAAGCACCTTGAAAGTGACTACTAGACCAGGTGATTTCTCCCTTGCAGTGATTTCTCTAAAAGGAAACACTCTATTGTGGAACTGAAAACTTTCCCTTTATTTTGACTTGTTTTCTAGTGTCTGAGTAGGAACAGAGGTAGAAGGAGGTGGGCTCTGATCACCCCATCATTATCCAGCTTCAATATTTGCTTGGAAAGGGAGACCGACGCCACCTTCCAAATATGCAGATGTGTGGTTTCCTTTGAGGAAATATTTCTCCTCCACCCCCTCCTGCCTCCCCACCGTCTCCACACCCACCTCACATATCAAGTGTCCACATTTCTGCCTTTAAATCCATAAATGTTTGGTCTTTTTTTTTTTAATTGTTCTTTTCTGCAAAGTGCAAGCTCTAGCGGTAAACACAAGAGGATGCCGTGTACCTTGAGGAACAATCTTGTCCCTGACACTGCAGGTTGCAAGGCCCTCCCTGGTGGGCTTCCTGAACCCTTGAACAGGCAAACTCAGAATACACAACAGTCTCCACCACCACCACTGCCCCCACCCCACAGCAATATATTTTGTCTGGGCCCCAAAGTTCAGACAGGACCTGCTCTTCCGTTGCTTTCTTCTTGAACCCTGGCTGTCCTATTTCAATAAATAATTGAAATCTTTCTCACTTTCTTCTCAATTCTCCATGGGGAAATTCCACTTGGAAATGCTCGCTTTCCTGTCATTTTTACTTAACAGTTGAGAGGGCAGGGATGAGCCAGGAAGCAGGACTCCTCTCTCCCTCTCGCTTCCTTAAAAATGACGTAGGGAGTTTGGACGGCCTCCCTCCCCCCACCTCCCGTCTCTGATGCTAACCCTGATTCCTGGAGAATTGTAGTTTTCCTTTGCAAGCTTGCTCATGAGCGCGCGGGTCGGAGCAGGAGGGGCTGCCAAGCGAGAGCCCCGGTGCCGATTCTAATCTCCGATGAGCCCCAGCTGCCCGAGTCCGGGGGAGCGGCCACAAAAGCCCGGCGGGGCTGGAGCGCGTGGACAGCGGACAGCGGCGGCCACGAGCCCCGCCGGGCGCGTGGCGCGGCGGGGGCGGATCCCCTCGGCCCGGCCTGACTTCGCTGGGGGACAACTTACTGTGTTCGCTGTGCGTCCACACTGCCAACTCCCGAGTGGGAGGAGGGAGACAGCCCAGGCTGTGTCGTGTCCGGGAGTAGAGGCAACAAAAGAGAAAGAGAGGAGAGGGGAGGCCGGGACGCAGGGAGGCCCGGAGACGCGGGCGCTGCCCGCAGATGTTGATGGGGAGCCCCTCCGGGAGCAGCGGCCCTTCCTTTGGGGCCCCCCCGGCCCGCGGCTCAGACAGGTAGTTGGGAGGGAAAGAACAAAGCTCCAGCCCCGGGCAGGCGGCGCTCCCGGGGCGCCCCAAGGGCGGGGAGGACTGGGGCTGAGGCGCCCCGCGCCCTGCCCTCCCCGCGCGCCCCCGGCCCGGGCCCCCACCTCCGCCTCCCCTCGCGCCTCCTCGTTCCTGGGGAAGCGGTTCTTCCGAGGGGACGCGCGCCAGCGGGAGAGGAAGTGCTGTGGGGGAGATCGGCGAGGCGAGGGGACTGGAGCCGGGGAGGAGGCGGGAGGCGGGAGGCGGGGCGGGGCGGGGGGCGGGTGCGCCCCCGAGCCGCCGGGCCGGGCCGGGTACCGACTGCCATCCTGCAGCGATTTCCCTGTGTCACGGCTCCGGTCTCCTAGCAACCGCCGCGGGTCCGGCCGCCCCGAGCCGCTCTCGCCGCCGCCGCCGCCGCCGCCGCCGCCGCGGGCTCAACTCCACCCGGCGGTGCCCGGCGCGCAGCAGCCGCACAAAGAGGCGCGGAGCCGACCAGCAGGCAGGGCCGGACTAGGGGCCGGGGCGGCGGGGAGAGCGGCTCCGGGCGGGATGCGGGATGCAGAAGACCTGACACTTGAAAACTCCGGGAAATGGCTCCCACCCCGGCGCCAGAGAGGGATGCGCACCCGGGGCTGACGCTCGCCCCCGCCGGGATGCTGAGCCGCGCTCGCACCGAGGGCCCCGCGGCGCTGTCCCCGCGCTCCGCCGGCGGCTCCGGCTCGAAAAGTTTCTCCATGGTTCCTTTGTGTCGCCCGAGCGCCCGTTCGCCGGCCCCGAGCTGCCCCCGTCTTCCCGGGTAAGTGAGCGATATTCTTGGCTTCCAGCGCTGCCATCTTGAGCCGTTCTGTCCATCCCCTCGGGCGCCCCCTCCCCAGCCCCCGGGCCCAGCCCGGGTCCCCCGCGCGGGTGTTCGGGACACTCGTGTTCCTGGGCGGGCTACGCGGCACGCGCTGCCCGGATACAAGCGAGTTCAGGATTGCCCTCACTTCGCTCGCGCCTGGCTTCGTTCCAGAGGCGGACTCCCAGCTGCTGCACTCATGTGACTCCAACATAAATAAGCAGACCTAAAGGGAAGGGCAAGGGGGGCTCGCTGCCCTGCCGGGGAGGGCCCGGGGGTATTGAGGACCCGGGCAGGGCAGGGCGCTCCCAGTCCTGTGGGCTCGGAGCCGCAGACACCGAGTGGGGCTTAATCCATCACGAGCCGAGAACTTGAACGTCTCTCTTGGAAGCAGTTGTATTTTTAGACATCCCTCCTTTCTTTTCCCCCAGCCTCCATTCCTTTGCCGCGGAAAGACCAGCACCAGGCAGTAAATTGCTAGGGCAGCCGAGCTCCAATGCTAAGTTTGTTTTCCTTCATTATGCACGAAGAAAACCTCCAAGGTGGTTCTTCCTCGCCATCTGACCTTTGTCAGTATTTCCCCGTCAGATGGAGACACGTTATAAAGGAGTTCAGGCTTCAGCAGAGCTGAAGGAATAATAAACTAGGGAGTTAATTACTAGCTATTAAACTAATTTTAAAGATCTTCTGTAAACGGTTGTTGAAATCCATTCCAGTCTTCCTTACTTTGTACCCAGAGCCAAAACTGCCTTGTGAGGAGAAAAAACATGTGTGGACCTTCCTCCTCCAAGACGTCCAGCGTCCCCATCAGTGCCCAACAAAATGTTAGCCCTTCTCTTTTTTCTGGGAGAGCCACCTCGCCAACGGAGGCTGCCTTTGCTTCTAAAATGTCTGGCTCCCCAATCCTTCTTAAGACAATCACTCATCTCCAGATCATTACATTAAAGATGCTGGAGTTTGGGTATCACTTAAAAAAGCAGTCTTTGCAGTTACAACTACATAATAAATGTGCTTATTTAGGGGGAAGAATGGACAGTAAGCTACTCTGGTTTCTGTTTTGTTTTTGTTCCCCCCCCCCCCCAATCTCTGCTTATTGGTGCAGCTCCTACTTAAAAACAAAATTCAAAGGGTTTGTAAATGTATTCTCTCCACTAAGCCCTCTCTCACCTGCCCAGTGTTTAACCCCTCTCTAGCCCACCTCGAATTCCTGCTTACTGAAAGCCAACCAAGTTCCAAGGAGATATTGATTTACAAGCATTGTAAATAGTGGGTTGCCATTTGCTTTTCCATCAGTGGAGAAATGCTCCTGTCTTGGTATGATAGAGGGGCTCAACGGGCAAAGCTGTTCACCCAGGCACCAACTAAAAGCAAAATTCTACCTGAGCAACCCCCCATTTTCAAAGGGCAGTTTATTCTAAAACATGAATTATTTTATAAAGGTATAATTCCAAAGGCTTGTGAGTGATATCTAAGCCTTTCGATTTCAAACAATGCCCTTAATTTTAGCATCTCTATGATAGGAGGGAACACAACCAGTGGAACAAAATATGTGTTACTCTGGGGATCCAGCAGGACTGAAATTTTTCGAAGCTGACAGATATCCACAGAGTTGCATCTGTGCCGTTTATCTACCCAGGCTTTATTATAAACCACTAAACTTCATGTAACATAGTCCACTGATTGTTGTCCCCCCTCCTTTCCTAAAAATGACCTCATGAGAAAAACATGGGAACAGCTCTCCCTTGGGAGATCCTACAAGCCATCGTTATTATGTAGACTGCTGTACCTAGTTAACTGCCTCCTCATTTGAATATTTGGATTCTTCAGAATGTACTGTTGGCACATTAATAAGGGGTCAGAAAGCTATGATGGCAGGTCTCTCTCTCTCTCTTTTTTTTTTTAAGATTGGAATTTTCCCACATGAGAGAAAGATTCTGGGAGGACTGCTTAAATGCCCTGATGGGCTCTAGCAC
Source organism: Ovis canadensis (assembly GCF_042477335.2). Taxonomy (NCBI): domain Eukaryota; kingdom Metazoa; phylum Chordata; class Mammalia; order Artiodactyla; family Bovidae; genus Ovis; species Ovis canadensis. Next base: position 53,011,749 of record NC_091267.1, on the reverse strand, counting down.
TTGATACCTTTAAGGGAGTTCTTCTGAGGGAGGAGAAGAGGCCAGAGAGAAGAGCGCAGTTACATAACCTGTTACCTAAAACTAAATATTCCACCCCAAGAAGCTGTCCAGATGTTGCAGGAAAGAGATGAGGGAAGGGGCTGTGAGAAGGATCAGCTTGCTTGAGAACAATGATGGCTTGGAGACAAGGTGGTGGAGGGATTCATGGTCGGAGTACTGAACATAGCTCTCCGGTGTTCCCCCAGCCGTGAACTGTTTATTAATTACATGAGGTAAATAAACCGTCTGCCAGGATATGACTTTTCACTTCTGTCCAGTGAAAGGACTTCCTTTTGTCTTTATGAATCGGTAACTTTTGTGACTGTTTCAGGGACTTTGAAGGCCCCACAGACAAACAGACCCTCCTTTCAGTTAAGAGACTTGGAAGTCTGGGGCGCCCCCCTTGGGAGACCAGGAGAGCCCGTGCCCACGAGCGCTGAGTCCCACGTTAGTTTTCACTCATGGTCAGAACTCCGTTGGCTGTCAGCCTGGAGCTTTTGAATTGAGCCCTGCTGGAATAGTACCTACAGTGTTTGGGGGATGGAGGAGAAAAGAAGACGTGCTCTCCAAGTGTGTTTAACCTTCTCGGATCAGTCAGTTAACGGCAACAGCGCTTCTCGTCCCTAATCCACTGCCCTCACCCCCTGGTCTCCACGTAGGGCACTCGTGTTAGCGGGTCATGGCCCCGGGATGTGGGATGGAGTGGGGTAGGGGCGCGCACATGTGGTGGGATCTTGGAGCCAGACTATGGCAGAGCTCGTGGGATGTTGCCGCAGCCAAGCCTACACCCTCTGACTGTCTTCCTCTGCTTTGCAGCAGGAGGAGGTGGAGGAGCGGCTAGTGGGCAGCTGGTGCCCCCCCCCCCGCCCCCCTACAGGCCTCCGGCCCCGGGTTAGCCCCACTCTCCACCGCTCGCTATGATCGCCACCGGCGGCCTCCTGAGGATCTCCGCCCGGAAGCAGGACCCCCTCCGGCCCCCGGGCCAGGTCCCCAAGCGCAAGCGGAAAGCCAAGAAGAGGCGCAAGAACGACGTGGTGGTGGTGAAGGGCAAGCTGAAGCTGTGCTCCGTCTCCGGGCTCATCGCCCTCTGCGGGATCGTGGTGCTGCTGGTGGGCATCGCCCTGGCGGTGGTGGGCTACTGGCCCAAGGCCAACGGAGCCCACCGGGAGGGGGCTAAGCAGCCGCCGCCGCCGCCGCCACCCGGGGACAGCGGCTACCGTATCCCCTCCATGACCAACAGCAGCAGCGGGGGCAGCAGAAACCGGTCCAGGACCCAGCCGGGGCCTCCGGAAGGTGTCACCGCCAGTTCGGTGGGCGCGCCCAGGAGCACTCCCCCAGCGCGGTCCCCCGCCCCGTCGCCGTCGTCCTCCACGTCGGTGGGCTTCTTCTTCCGCGTCTTCTCGGGCTACCTGCACTCCGACAAGCTCAAGGTCTTCGGGCCCCTCATCATGGGCATTGGCATCTTCCTCTTCATCTGCGCCAACGCCGTGCTCCACGAGAACAGGGACAAGGAGACCAAGATCATCAACCTGCGGGACCTCTACTCCACCGTCATCGACGTGCACAGCCTCCGCGCCAAAGACCTGGCGGCCGCCGCCTCGTCCTCCGGCCCCGCCTCGGCGCCCCCCGGCGCCGCGCCGCTCAACGGCTTCCTGGGCTACGTGCAGTCGCGGGGCCTGGAGCTGAAGCCCGGGACCCGCGGCGGCGCCGCCGGGGACGCCTTCGGGGCGGCAGCTATGCTGGCCCGCGGCGCCTGGCCCCACCCCGCGGCCCGGAGGGGAGGTGGCGAGGGGACCCCAGGCGCCGTGTCCCCGCCCGACCTGGCCTCGTCCCCGCGCCGCCCGCGGGAGTCCCCGAGCCCGGCGGAGGCCGTGTACAGCATCTACCGCGAGCGCCCGGGCATGGCCGGCCGTCGCCGGGCCGCGAGCAGCGGCAGCAGCCCGGCGCCCGGCAGCCCCCCTGAAACCTGGGGGCGCCCGAGCACTGCCAGCTCCCTCGTGGGCTCGTCGCTGAGCGCCTTCGCGCTGCTGCCCCTGCCGGGGGACCGCGACGGGGACGCGGGGACCGCGAGCCACGGCTGGCAGCGGCCCCCCGGGGAGCGCGGCGCCCGGGAGATCCCGCTCGACCTGAGCCTCGCCGACCTCCGGGGCGGTGCCCGCGGCGGCGCGCGCTGGGCGCCTCACGAGCCGGAGGAGCCGGCAGCCGCGCGCACCGCCAGGGGGCAGGGCGGCCGCCTACCCAGGACCGGCAGGCACGCGGCCCTGCGGCGCCGCAGCACCAGCGGGCTGCCGGACTACCGGGCGGCCCAGTCCTCCGAGCCCCTGCCCGCCTCGCGCAGCGCGGACCTGGACTCCAGCCTCCCGGAGCTCGCGGCCTCCCCGGAGACCCCAGCCCGGCCGGACTCGCCGAGTTCCCAGTCTGATGACCCGTCCTGCAGCAATAGGGGCTACACCCCCCTGCGAGAGACGGGCACCTCCCTGGAGTCGATGGGGGACCTCGGGGCCGGTGGAAACCCAGACGGGGAGGCCGCCACCGCCCCGGAGTCGGAGCAGAGACCCCCGGAGGATCCCGGCCAGGAGGCCCCTGAGGCCGAGCCCTCCCATCCGGTGCAGAGGCAGTTTACAAACAAGGAGAAACTCTACATGATTTCCCGGTCTCACGCCTCAGGGGTCGAGGACAGAGAACTGGAGAGTGCTGGCATTTAGGAAGAAAGAGAGAGAAGATAGGAGAAATGCCCGCAGAAGTAGGGGATTTATCCGCGGAAATCGCCCACTACCCAAAGAGCTGCAGAATGTTAGCCTTGAATTGCATTCACGAGATTCCTGTAGATAATTCCAAGCAACTTTTTTTTCAAAGCATACTAGTCTTATAGGTCCGATGGTGATTGTATGTTCTCTGAAAACCAAATGTATTAAAAGGTCAGCAATGTAGTTCCTTAGATAAAATTCTCTTAATTTTCTTAGGATCAAAATAATATATTTTTGGCAGTAACTGTGCACTTTACTCCAACTTTTTTTTTTTTTTTTTGGATCTCTAATTCCCCTGACCTGTACTCTGCCGCTGGTTTTGTCCCTAGCTGCTCGTGAATGACAAGCTTTCTTCCTTCTGTGCTTTTGGGGAGCATAGAAGGGTTTGTCTCAGTTCTCTGAGAACTGATTTTACTCAGTGAAGTCAAAGCCAAAAGCATGAGTTTGAAGAGATCACAGTTCCCTGCCCCACCCCTGTCTGCTCATCCCACCACCCAAAGGCCTCTTTATTTTTGAAAAGGGTATTTACATTTTGCTACTAGGGTATCTCATGGAGATTAGAGGCCAGCATCCAGTGGGACTGTTACCTTCCTCAATTCACTATATCAAGTACACAATACTTTATGGAGTATTATCACACCTGTACTGAAAATAGCATTACCATGAAAAAAAATCTTTTTTTAATAAAACAAGTTTCCAAACAAACAGTTAAACATAACAGTGCCTCATTTTGCCTCAGAACTAATACTTTAACACATGTAAAGCATGGGGCAGTTCCGCTGGTAAACCCAAGATATTTTGCTATGACACTACTACTGTGATTCAGTGCCATCCTCAGTCATTTCAAGCATATTTTTAACTTAAATACAGAGTAGAATTGAACGTTTGGGAGCGTCTCTTTCAAATGAAATATTAAATAAACAGTAATTTTCAACAATGCTTCTAGTTTACCTTTAGGATTAATCTACAGACCACCCAGGCTTCATGTTCTTCTGCTATCCTTTGGCAATTGACTATTTGATTTTTGCTTTTAAATTCAAGATCTTGAATCCATGTCCTACAAAGGCTAGCAGGTCACGTTTTAATAATGTGGTAGGTTGTTTATGCTTGATATTATTAAAAGTCAATTAGTTAGTTTTCAAGACCAGTAGACAAACACAGTAATTAGTATACCAGTCTGATGTCCTCTCCCGTGGAGTATGAGCTGAGCCTCATGTATGACTTTTTTTCAGCTTCTCAGAAACAGGTTCTCTAGTTATGGGTAGCTGAGGCTAACATTGCAGGAATTTAAAATACTGATTTTCAAGGAAAATCTTATCAAAGATGAGGTCCTCTTGACCCCCAGGGGTGAAACAGTGGGTCCCAGAGACAGAATGCAGATTCAAGGGTGAAGCTGGACCCCAGGTTTGGGCATTTGCTGGCTGTGTAGCCATGAACAAGTCACAAATGTTGGGTTGCTGTGATCTCCTCTATAAAAGGGGGATAACTAGACGTACCAAGGGCTTCCCAATGGCTCAATGGATAAAGAATCTGCCTGCAGTGCAGGAGACACAGGAGATGAGGGATGGATCCCTGAGTTGGGAAGATCCCCTGGAAAAGGAAATGGCAAGCCACTCCAGTATTCTTGCCTGGAGGATCCCATGGAGAGAAGAGCCTGGTGGGCTGTAGTCCATGGGGTCGCAGAGTCAGACATGACTGAGCAACTAAAAACCACCATTCCACATAGAGCTATGAGGGGTGGGACAAGGGGGTTATGTGGACAGAGCCTGATCGAAAGCTTGGTTCAGAGCAGTACTCAAAGACAGTAGTTACTGAGAATGTTATCATGATAACAGTGTCTGAATGCATGCTGCAGGAGAATGGGCCTCCCTCCCACTAAGCTCTAGAAAGCCTGGGCTCAAATCTGGAAGGTTTGCTTACTATCTGTGTAACCTTAGGCAAATCGCTTAATTCCTCTGGGCCTCTGGTGGATGATATAATCTCTATGATTGCCTTCAGCTCTAAAAGCTTTACTTAAATCAGGGTATTTGTTTTGTCCCGGATACAATCCTATCATATTTGCACAAGACAACTTTGCCAAGTGAACATAATACTTCTTCAACTCCATTTAGTGTCACATTCTGTGATCAGTTTTTAAAGGGCCTAATTTACTCCCAGATTGAATCTGCATTATGCTCATAACACACTTTAAAGCTGATGATTAATTTGACTTATCCATAGAGCAAAAGTGAGTTTCCACTAGTAAGAGTGACAAATAAAACCATACCGTCAGGTAGTGTTAAATTTCAAGTCTCAATTATTTTATAGCCCTTAACCAAAGTATTTAAAAATCTCCTCATTTTTCTTCTCAATTATCTTGCACACTGGGTGCTTCATATACTGAGAGAATCTGATGAGTTGTCTAAAAGGAAAAACATTCTAGTGCTCTAAAATGCTGTTCCTAGTCCTCAAAAAATACACTATCAGATGTTTAGCAAATAATAAACCCATAGCCACGTAGCTTGACTACATAGAGGTGGGCAGAACATTCATATCTTACAAACTTCAGAAAATTTAGTCCCATCAATTGCCTGGACTTAACAACGCTGATTGCCTCATGATATTAATCAGATTATATAAAAACTTCTAGCTCACATTGATCTAGATACAGGCCCTCTGAAACTGAGTAACTTCAGCAAACTAATTTAGCTCTGTATCAAGTCACATCTCTCTTAACTACTGAGCGATTTAAATGGATTTTTTTTTTTTAACCTGGAAATAAAGGATGAGCCCAATTTTCCAAATCTTGGGAGGAGCTAGGCTGTCATCAGACCTCAGAAGGAATCCTCTGCAGTTATGATCATAGTGGTACATGATCCTTCCTGTTCACAGGAGCAGAGATTTTCTCCAATAATGTTAAATGTTTACTTACTACTTTCTATGGACCAAGTTATCTTCTGCACACTCTAGACATTGATCTCAATAACTCCCCACTCAGCCCTCACTGAGCTCTGTGGAGATAGGATTATTATACCCACTTTACAGAGAAAGACTCAAGGCATGATGGAGTACTCACCCAGGTTACACAGCTGGTGCACGGTGGAGCCAGGATTTACACAGTGTTGAGGATTATCTGTACATGTTGGCATATGCCAGGCTGAAGCTGGCATTTCTAGAGACCATCAAAATATTGTCTACGTTCTTAGCGTACTGCTTCATTCCTTTCCAGAAACCACTGTTGGGGATATCCAGGGAAGAATCAGAATGCACAGCCAGTTAAAACCTGGACTTTGCATTTAAGTCTTCAGACTGGGACAGACAAAGCTGTTTTAAAGTCAACTTTGCAGTGTTTGTTGAAGAGATCTTAGAGATGACAGAATCAGCCCCCCTCCTTTATTTATACATGAGGTCACTAAGAACTGGAAAGATAGAGTCATTTGTTCGAAGGCAAACAGCAGTGGCAGGACTAGAATGTTAAAAAGAATTGTAATAATTGGCATATGTGTTGCCCCACATCCTGAATTTCTATCAGATTACTCAGCATCTCTGGGTCTCCATTTCCTTCTTCAGACAGTGGAAATAACAACTGTGCGCCCCCCTCACCAGACTGGATTAAATGAATTCACACCTGTGCAGAGGGCTTACAACCAGCTTGGAAGGTAGAGAGTATTGTAAAAAGTTTTTAGAGCTTTATTTAAAATAGAATCAACTGCTAAACAGAATGATTTCATATGACCTTCCTGTTTATTAACAGAATAATGTTAGGTTTGAAATCTAGAGAGTAAGGCAACACGGCATGGTGGCTGGAAGCCTGACTTGGGGTTTGGTTCGGAACATGGGACCTGGGGTCCACATCTGTTCAATGGAAATACTCTTGGAATTAATTATTTAATTAAACTACATAAACTAACATCCGTGAAGGACTTAGAACAACTCCTGGCACAAATAAACCTTTGGTAAATGTTAACTACTATTATTAAAGGCAAAATAGAAAAAAGTAATTAGTAGGCTACATTTACTGCTCAGTTGTTAGGGACAACCATATAAACTTACTATACTAGAAAAAAAAATCTGTATAATTTAGACATGTTAGAAAAAAGAGAATTTAAAAAGTGAGAACAGAGGCCCCTGCAATGGCCCCCAATAGACCATGGGATGAATGAGCACTGGATGTGTATTCCTCACCGTCCGGCATCATAATATTTTATAACAAGCAATGACTATGCAAGCCAGCTTACTTGGCTGGTTTTGGCCACCATTATTTCATTTCTGTTTATGGTGGGCTGGTGACATCAAAGAGGCCGAGCTAGCTCCTTCCCACCCTTCCCAACTCCCACTCCCAGCCCCATGGTCCCAGTCCCTTTCTGTGAGGGGAGCCAGCATGGGAGAAAATAAGAAGCCGGTGCTTATGGATTTTCAGAACCATGTCAACAATAGTTCTTTATATGCTAGTTTTTCTTGAGTCATTTTGTGTAGTTTTTAATGATGGAATTTTGAAACTTTTTAGAGAACTTAAAAAAAAAAAATCTCCTGCCAATTACATTAAATTAGAAACCAAGTATGAACTTGCATTTTAATCAGAATAGTATTTTTGCCAAGATATAAAAATATAAATATATACAAATACATTTTACAGTCACATATGGAACAGGATTGATCTTCGTGGAATTTGTTTTCTTTAGACTCAGGCCATTGTCTGATTGATTGATTTAGGACACAAAATCATGGGTGAATTATTAAATTTTTGAATGACAAACTCTGAAAAGCATTCTAAGGCTTTTCTCTCTTCGTTTCTCTTAGGGAAATCATCTTTTAGGTCCTCTCTTCAAAAAGAATGACTTCCATTTAACAGATATGAAAATTCTGTGTGATTTAAGTCACCAGCTTCCCTGGTAAAGAATCTGCCTGCAATGCAAGAGTTTGCATTGCATCTCCCATGCTGGCTCCCCTCACAGAAAGGGACTGGGACCATGGGGGTGGGAGTGGGGCTGGGAAGGGTGGGAAGGAGCTAGCTCGGCCTCTTTGATGTCACCATTCCATTCCCAGGTTGGGAAGATCCCCCGGAGAAGAGAATGGCAACCCACTTCAGTATTCTTGCCTGGAGAATTCCACGGACAGAGGAGCCTAGTAGGCTACAGTCCATGGGGTCTTAAAGAGTCGGACGCAACTGAGCAACTAACACTTTCAGTTAAGTCACCACAAACTGGGGAGTCCATTTGTACTAATAATTTTAGTCAAACAGCTGCCTGACACCTCCAAAGACCTGGGGAGCAACCTCTTCCAGTGTGCTAATTTTCTGCAGTGGCAGAAAAGCCCTGGGCTGGTGATGGGTCCCTCTGGGCAAGAACCACAGCAGGAGCTATAAATGGTCCAACCCTGGGAATTTAGGTTGCATCCCTGAGCCAGGGTTCTTTCATGTTTCTAGAATCTCAGATATATTTATTCAAGTTTAAATGGGCTTCCAAAAACCCTCACCCCAGCAACAGTGCCAGCCTGGAATATAGCCCTGTATGGCAAACAGAATGTTTGGCTAAACCAGTACTAAGATAATAGTTTTGTTTTTTTTTTTCTATGCTCATAATGTTACTGTCAAAAGACTAAAAAAGGTTAAGCACATCCACCTAGAGCATCATAAAGCCCATGCCCCTTCTCAGCACCTGTGTCACTTTACCTGAGCTTCTGATCCTACACTGTGCCACTAAGGGTGAGACGGTTGACTATCAACCACAAGAGAGGAAAAAAGTGGGCAGATCCAGGTGCGGAAGAGCTGACATCCTGCAAAAAGACTGAAAAGATAAAGTTAAGCTGGGAAAGCTTTTCTGTTTCACAAACAAGCACTTAGTTACACTTGTTTACAGATTATTTGTATGTAGACAAGTGTTTTAAAATGAAACATTATGGTAACTTTTCAGTTCAGTTCAGTTGGTCAGTGGTATCCCACTCTTAGGGACCCCATGGATTGCAGCATGCCAGGCTTCTCTCTCCATCACCAACTCCCAGAGTTTACTCAAACTCATGCTCATTGAGTCGGTGATGCCATCCAACCATCTCATCCTCTGTCATCCCTTTTTCCTCCTGCCTTCAATCTTTCCCAGCATCAGGGTCTTTTCCAGTGAGTCAGTTCTTCGCATCAGGTGGCCAAAGTATCGGAGTTTCAGCTTCAGCATCGTTCCTTCCGAAGAAAGACTATTCAGGACTGATTTCCTTTAGGATGGACTGGGTGGATCTCCTTGCAGTTCAAGGGACTCTTAAGAGTCTTCTCCAACACCACAGTTCAATTCTTCAGTGCTCACCTTTCTTTATAAGACAAGTGTTTTAAAATGAAACATTATGGTAACTTTTAGTCCTTAGAAAATATTATTTCAGCAATGTGGCTGAATATTTTCCAATATTTGAGAAATTCAAACTAACTATGTATTATTGAAATTAATCCACTTGATACTAGGGACTGCTAAATGTCTAATAATGTTTAATAATGGAAGGAGAGAAACTTATCTGCATATTTACAAAGAATTGTTTTCTGATGAGAAACTCAAGTACCTTTAAACTATATCCATGCTTTGAAAGGGAGAAAGTATACAAGTTGTGGTAACTGGTCTGTTAGGTCCATCAAAGCCAGACAGGCCAAAAAACTGCTTTGTCTCATTGTAGGACTTTGGCCATTGCTTATTGCCTGACTCCATTTTACATAGCTTATAACTCAAGAGAAAACAATTTCACCTGTAGGAACAAACAACTTTAGCTGAAGCTGCTGTCCTCTGGGTAACCAAATTCATTTTCAGATCAGTTCAGATTTTTAGGGCTTATATGGTCCTCAGATAGTAAAGAATCTGCCTGAAATGCAGGAGACCTGGGTTCCATCCCTGGGTCAGGAAGATCCCCTGGAGGAGGGAATGGCAACCCACTTAAGTATTCTTGCCTGGAAAATCCCACGGACAGAGGAGCCTGGGGGGCTATAGTCCATAGGTTGCAAAGAGTCTAACACACACACACACACAGAGGAGGCAGGTAGGCACGGCGCAAGGTGGAAGGCTGGAACTTATGAAGCAAACATAGTTCCAGACCACGGGGTTTGCGATTGTGTTGCTGATACAGGCACGTGACCAGTTTCAGTACAATGTAAGAAATATGAGCGCTATGACATGGACCCTGCAGCTGAATCTCAAGAAATGAAGAAAGTGTCAACTGGTGCAAAAAGGTGCAATAGGTGTATCAAAGAGTGGAACCAGCCTGAGCAACTGTGTGAAGGCAAAAATGCAACTGAACAAGCTAGACTGTCATAATATGTCAGAATCCCATGGACCGAGGAGCCTGGTGGGCTACTGTTCATGGAGTTGCAAAGAGTTGGAAATGACTTAGCAACTAAACCAAGCTCTCTTTATGAGCAAAAATTATTTTTGCTGAATCATATAATGCTTTTACAATAACCATTTATCAATCGCTTAAATGTTCAGTCCTGAATATCACTTCTCTCAGTGTGGCAGAGGGGGATAAGATTGGGGTGGGGAACCCACAGCGCTATGTGTGTGTTTCCAGCAAGGTGGATAATGTCATGTCGATCACCTGCCCTGAGGATTGGGAACAGGCCTGGGAACAGGAACTCGGGGCTATTTTATCAAGGCCACAGGGCACTTTGCAGAATCTAGACATGACAACTGAATGTATTTCTACATTAATTTGCAACATCATCTCTATCAAAGCAAAAATAATTTATCTTTGTTAAGAAAGTATCCCATTCCTATTTTTTCACACCCATGTTCATAGCAAAGCAAAAGATAACCTAGCTGTGCTGAAGCAAATAAGAACAAGATAAATCTGAATATTCTTTATGAATTGGCAGCAAATTTAAAAGGCTAAGCTTTTAAATTTCTAAGTAGCCAGTCATTTGAGGATAGTTACTGAAACCAGATTCAGCCAGAATAATGGTTTGGCACTGAAAAATGCAACCTAATATTTCATTTACACATAAAACTGCAAACTAAAAGATAGGGGGGAAAACCTACTTTTTCAACACAAATATTCTAATAAGGTAAAAAAAACCTGGTATTATTTTATTTGATTTTCTCACATTTTGATTTCTTTGAAATCTTTTTAGTGGGTAAATGTTCAAAACAAAAGTATAAAATGTGTTCTTTTCTCTAATCCATCAAAGTAAGAATTTTGCATTACAGATCAAGTTCAACAGATATTATCAACTGCAGTGTCATCAGAGCCATTAAAGAAATCTTTCATACAGATATATTTATTGGTAAGAGATTTAAAATTTGAAAATACTGGGAGCTAAAATGTTATAGTTAATATGGCCTGGCAAATGATGTCAGGAAGAAAATAGAATTCTGGATAGAGCAAGAAAATTCAAAAGACTAATTTGGTGACCTAAATGCTAATCCTTCTGCTTATATAACCACACATCTCAATGTGTTTGGAGCACAAAATATTATTTCACTGCTTGCACATTTTATTGTACAGTTCCTTCCATTTGTATTCCTAACTTCATTTCAGCTTTATGCCTAGGAACATTTCCTGATTTATTAGTCTTGCTTGGGATTACTATTTTAGGGGAAAAAAGAATGCATTTATAATGAAAGTCATAATAATAATAATGTATATGATAATAATTATAATAGGCTTAAAGGAACCCAAAGAATAACCTGAGTACTTTACTAATAATATAGTAATTAGTTGTGCCCATTTTAAAAAATGTCTTCTCAGAGAGTAAATTGAATGATATCTTCTTAAAACATGCGCTGCCAAAACACAATTAAAATATGCATGTTTGCAACATCTGCCTTTCTTAATGCCATGAGCGTTGGACCCTAAAAACTTTCTTTTATTTTTATCATATAATCTAAGTCGAGATTTAGGGGTAGATGCTTTCCAAGATTTCTTTTATTATAAAGTAAATGAAAAAAGAAATTTAATAATGCTGTAACCGCTTTTGTTTTAATGCCAGCTTTGATTAAGTCAATGGCAATTAAACATAACACTTACAAATAAATTGAACAGAGAATCTGGCTAGCCTGTGAGGAGGAATCATCTTCAATGGAATTACCAAATAATAGTAAAAAATTAAGTAAATAAAATGATATGAAAAGAAAAAACTTCTTTCAGTCATGATTAGGGCCATGAGTAAAAATAATCCAAGTTGATAGGTGGCAATTTCTAATGCAGCCTAATTTTAGAAAATTATTTGGTGATTGTATAAATGTGACATGCCTGAAAAATGTTAATTAAACTGGTTTTACACAATGGTTGAGATGTATAATTATTTAGCCATGCTCCCACAGTCATTTGGAAGGAAACTGCAAGTTCCAACTCTAAAAGGCTGTTATGGATTCTAAGCCCTGGAGCTGGTGGTTGAAAGCAAAGCCTTTTCTATCCCCTGAAAATGATGAGGTCCCAGGAGTGTCACAGTTGTGTTTCATTCATCTGTGATTTCATTTACTCATGTTGGGAAGAACAGCATTAACAACAATCAGGTCTAACCTTAAATGCTTTCTCTCTTGCCCAGGATCGTTCAGCATACTTAATTCACGGAAGAACGACAGTGATAAGGTATTAAACCAGGTCTCAGAATAAATAACCCAGCCATCGTATCTCCTGATTTATAAGAGTTCTGTGCAATCCATCTTCAAGGCAGAGGAAGGGGATGGTTGAGAAAAATGAGCCCTAAGACCTCTTAAAATCTGGGGTAGTTGTACCATTATGTCCTAAAACTTATATGAATGCCTGAGACTGATGTCTGGGTCTTGGCCTGGAATTACAGATTTGGGAATCAGGCTGCTGAAAATTAGGACTGATGGTAGAATGATCAAGTGGGAGGATTCCTGGGTCTTTGAGTAGAAGTGACCGAGGGAGGGAGATCTCAGATGTGTTCACGTGTGCCCCTGTGGTCCCGCTCCAGCATGGAGCAAGGTCATGTTTGCAACTTACTTGAGATCATGTATGCTTTACCTTGACATCTATGGACAAAAACAGCATAGCCAGAAATCCCTTGCTTCAAGCAGATAATAGTTCTTACGATATAGATGGCAACCTTAAGAAAATCACCAAATAGCAAGACTTCCTTTCTATGTCACAGAATATTGTCGCAGCCCAGGCTTAGGTGAAATGGTGCTCATATTTATAAGTAGCAAAGTAGATATGTAAGACTCCATAGCCACTTCAGAAACTGTATAATTATTTTACTATCGTGTAGTGGGTATTCTCCTTACGCATCCTATAGTCACTATTATGAACCTCAGTGAATACCTAAATGCTTTAGGAGCTCTGGGCCTTGCCAAGTGGGCTTAATGAAACTAGAAAGAAGCCCTGAAAGTAAAACAAAGCAAACAAATGTCAATTTTACAGGCCCTGGAACTGATTGCAGACCAAATTTGCATAATTAAAATAAAATAGGAATAATTCAGTATGCAACTAACTTGCTCAGTCTGAATAGACAGGATTTTTTTCCCCCTAGACTCTAATTAGAAAATTCAGAGATGGTCACAATAAATTTTGAAAGAGCTCATGTTTGTTCGAATGCACGCCAGTTGGGGGCATTTTTAAGGGAAGATTTGCTAGGAAGAGTATTTAAAGAACTCAGCATGTCACACCGAGAACAGTCACTGATGGGGATCACACACTTGACATCAACTTGCTTTTCTCTGATGTAGTCTTTCTAGAACCAGTCTATGAACTTCTCGAATTTCAAGGCAGAATATAATCCTTAGCAAAACTCAGCAATGGTTAGATAGCATCACCGACTCAATGAACATGAATTTAAGCAAACCCTGAAAGACAGAGGAGGACAGAGGAGCCTGGCATGCTGCAGCTTATCGACTGAACAGCAACAAAGACACTGCAAGAGCAACACAAATTTTATCTGATAACACTATTTCATGTACTTCATTTAAATAGCATCAGTAACATCCACTTCAATTCTGGTTTTCCATAGACCACAATAAAAGGTTCAAGGCTGGGTCTAATTGGCTTAAACACGGTGGGAATTTTACCACTGTTGAAGGATGAATCATCTGATTTAGGTTAAAAACCATCTATCCAGCTTTATCCTTACTGAACACCTACATTGATCCTCGTGAAATCTTCCCTAAACTGCTTTGTGCTAGAATTGCTCTGGTGAGCAATTCCAAAACCATTTTCAACAGGAGAGTCAGTCTTTAAAATTTATCAACACCCCATTTTCAGACTGCTTGATGTAAAATCACTTTCTCATGCTTTTATCCCTAGGTGATTTTACATTTTTCTGCACCTTGCTCCCCCTACCGTTGAGAAGATGTCTCTGCTCCCTAAAGTAAAAAATAAATGCCTCGTTTCAAGGTATTCTATGCTTGTTCTGTAAAATTAGTGCCCTGCCCGGGTGCTCCTTGGTCAAAATGTGAGGCAAGCTAGATAATAAACATTTCTATCACTACTGTGCCCATCAACATCAATAAGCCCATTCTGTAATCTGTAATCTTTCTGAATTCTTTACTGTAGCTAGGCTCACATCCTGACCATGTGAACAAACATTCACTGCAAGGGTCACTGCCAAGTTTTCTCAATCTATGTTACCAAGGCCGATCACATTTCCCATAACTGTCACTTTTATTTGTCCATTTATTCTATAAATATCTATCATAAATCTCATTTTCAGACTGGGTGATTAACAGAGAAATATGAAAAGGATGCACTTCTTGAGCTTGGACTATCATATTCTAGTGGCAGACACTGACATGCAAACAAATAGATTTCATATGTGACAAGTGGAGTGTAGCCAGGCTACAGTCCCACCAGGCTCCCCTGTCCATGGCATTTCCCAGGCTAGAATACTAGAGTGGGTTGCCATTTCCTCCTCCAGAGGATCTTCCCAACCAAGGGATTGGACCCAGGTCTCCCACATTGCAGGCAGATTCTTCACCATCTGAGCCACCAGGGAATATACATATACATATGTATATATATACATATAATATCCATTGTTAAGAATGTGCATTTTCAGCTCTGAGCTAAACCCCCAAATTTTGTCACCTGTAAAACTGTACCTACTTCAAAAGGTTTTCGAGGGAAATAAAGTACATAAGGTATATAAGGCCCTGTGTCTGGCCTATAGTTGGTGATCAATAAATGCCAGCTATTATGACCAATCACCTGATAGCATCCCTTGTGGCTCAGTTGGTAAAGGATCCACCTGCAACGCGGGAGACCCGGGTTCGGTCCCTGCGTTGAGAAGATCCCCTGGAGAAGGGAAAGGCTACCCACTCCAGCATTCTGGCCTGGAGAATTCCATGGACTGTATAGTGCATGGGGTCGCAAAGAGTCAGACACGACTGAGTGACTTTCACTTTCACTATGACCAATCACCAGCAGTTGTCTGGGTTTCCTGAGATGCGCACTCTTCCCTCATCACTTTGGGACTCACAATTCCTTTAGTTGGCTTGAGAAAGTATTTTGAGTAAGGCAAGACGCTGGCGTATCAGCACCCCCGTGGCTGTACCACAACGCATCTGGGGGTAGGCCTGGCCCTGCTGCTGTCCCCCAGGGTCATCAGTCTGGAAGAGCGGATATGGGGCGGAGGAGAGCAAGGGCCAAACCTCAGACCCCAGCATCTCTGCATCTGTGTAATCCCACCACACCATCCCAGGATGGCAGCAGCCTCTTTACTTCCTCCTTATGCAAACTGGTCTTTCAGCTAAGTCCTAACTCAGAATTACACAGCACAGATCATTCTAGAAAAGAAAGATCCAGCTTGATCGAGTTGACACAGTTGAGAAAACAACAGTCTATCTGCCATTGGCTTGCCATTCGATACACCTCTCGGATCATATTTAACTTCCAAATAAAGACTGAAAAATATCATGCTTCTACCTAACATGATACAATCATGCCTTATGTCACTGAAAATACCGAGCCCCCCACCCCCAACATGTTGGACCTGGTGAAATGGGCTCACCTGGCCACATGTGTTTAACCATTTGAAAAACAAAGAAGTCAACACTGAGGCACATGCTTTGTTTAAAGATGAGAGCCTGAGTCTGCCCGGAGATCTTTCAACGTTAAATTATTTTCAATCCACATATTCTTCTTGGTGCTGAGTCCTTGGGTTCTTGAAGTATAGGAAGAGGTCTCTGACTGTTGAAGAACAAGTCCTAACCCTTCTAACAGAACGCATGCATCTCAAAGATCTGATGCAACCTTTGTTTTTGAAGTCTTACAGCTGGGGTGAATGACAGGCCAGTAGAGTAAAACAACCCCTGGGGAGGTTAACAGACACTGTCTGGTGACTTCAATAGCACTCTCACCCCCAGAACTTAAGGACCTAAGCCACCATGTTAATAAAAATGAAATTTTAAATCACATACACGAGCTTTTAATAACCAAGGCACATAATACCACAGCCCGGTTTTGAAGAACAGAAGTGAACAAATTTTGCATGGCTAGTGTTAACAAATGTAGATTAGGGGGTCATTCTAGGGACAAGGGCTTCCCAGGTGGAACTAGTGATTAAGAATTCGACTGCCAATGCAGGGGTTGCAAGAGACGGGGGTTCGATCCCTGGGTTGGAAAGATCCCCTAGAGAAGGAAATGGCAACCCCCTCCAGTGTTCTTGCCTGGAGAATCCCATGGACAGAGGAGCCTGAAGGCCTACAGTCCATGGGGTCACAAAGAGTCAGGCATGACTGAATGACTGGGTGTGCACACGCACGCACGCACACACACACACACACAAACGCCTTAGAGACAAGGAAGCTGGGATATGAACCAACAGGAAGAGTTGATGAGGGGTGAAGAGGAGAGAGAAAAAAGGAAAAAAAGACTTTGCAGCTTTCCAAAGGAAGTTCTTATTTGCTGTAACTATTTCTATAGCTGCTACATTTCCGCTGTGTTGTGATTATTTATAGATGTCAAAAGAGTCTTTCTCATGGGTAGGTTCCAATTAAAATCTGGCAGCAATTCATCAGGACTGTGAAGACAGCGCCGTAGCTGTTGTTAGCGTTGTCACATAACTCGTGCAACCTGGCTCCGGTTTCCCAAATCAACTTCTTGTTTTCAGTGACAAAGAAATCTGGGGAGCCCTTCCTCTCTAAGGAGAGCAGTGAAAGGGCTTTGCTCTGGGTCTCATAATCCTGGCAGAGTCCTGCTGGAGGTTTTGACCACTGGCCCCTCTGTGGGTTAGGTTCTGTAAACAGAACGTTCTCCCCCCATATTATGTTCCTTCTTTTTTGAGCAAAGTGTATTTTCAGTGGAATGTGAATTTCCTCTCAGCTCCTCACAGTTCAATGATGCCTGGCAACATCAAAGAACCGAGGCGACAAAATGGGATGCTTTCTGAACACCAAGATGCTGGGCCCTTCAGTCTTTTTCAAGAAATAATGGTGTCAGCAACACCTCTCAGCTGACATTAGCATCATCACAAACAGCCCCGCCGAGCTGGAAAGAAAGCTGGGTTGTTAAAGCATGGGCATAGATGCCATCTGCAAACCAGAAATGCATCCAGCATTTGGAGACGTTAAGATGGCCTGTTCTTTGGCAATGATTAACTACATCTCTGGTATTTGGGAGAAGGGAACAGTGAAGGAAAAAAACTGAAAATTTATCATTGCTTGGGAAGAAATAATTGTTGAAATTACAAAGAGCTGCCATATAAAATACCATTCCACAAATATGACCCCCAAACTGTGCAACTTAGGAATGTCACAGGTGATCAATCTTTTAAGTGTGTGAACAGAAATGAAGTAACTCACATCCTAGAAAATGCTTCTTCCATGCCCATCCACAGACTGAACTCTTATCACTGGAAGTGGCTCCACCAGCTTGTCCTGGCCCCAGAGAGCCCGAAGAAGTCACTGGATGTGACTGTGGCAACAAAAAAGAAGAAGAAGGGAAGGAGGGAAGGAGGAAGGCAAGAGAGAGTCCACGTGTGATGGGGCAGTTCACATTGCTCAGCCGAGGGGCCCCGAATCCATCCATACTTTGGCAGGGGAACCTGTTGCTCTGGCCAGGTGAGTTAGTCCCCATGAAGGTGTCAACTTACATAAGTAGACCTGAGTGAGTGTTGTCTTGACAAAGTAGGTGCTGACACCAAGAGAGAATCCATCTTAGAAAAAGAAATCCACACCTTCAACAGATCAGTGATTCTCTCCTGGGCGAGATTTGGTCTCCTTTTTGGGGACACTTGGTGAGGTCCTGGGGTAGCCCTCCTGTCACTGCTGGGGTGTGAGAATGCTCCTGGCATCTGGTGGACAGAAGTCAGGGATGCTGCTACGATCTTACGATGCTCAGGAGAGTCCTCTCTCTGCCCTGCCTCCCCGCTCCCCACCCCACTCGACAAAGATTTAATTGTCTTGAAATGTTGATTAGTGCCCCGAACAAGAAACCCTGTGGTACATTAGATATGGCCCCAAATGTTTTGCCACTTCTTCCATCCAGAGATGGAGGGCTTCCCGTGGTGGCTGGCCTGCACCAATCACAGGCAGTGGAAGTGATGTTCACGTTCCTGAGCTGAGGTCCCAGGAGGCCTTTTAGCTTCTGCCCCTTCTCCCTGAGACCACCTGCCAGATTATCTCAGGATGTTGCCCTAAGGCCATCATGGTTGGAAGAAGCCCAAGATGAAAGATCAAATAGATAGAAAGACTGTCCTAGTTGCACCCAGGCACCCCACAGCCACTGCACAGCACAGTGAGAAAGGGTAACCAGTTGCTTTACGTCCCCAGGGTCTGGCTGGTATGCCACACAGCTATTGGTAACTAACTGGTGTGGGCGGGGCATGCACAAAGCTTAGTTTCCCTGGCGTTTTCCAAGCCACGGGCCACCAGATCTTTACCACAAACCTGCCGGAAGTGATCCCAGAGAGGACGGCAGCTAAAGCTCCTTTGCTTTCAGTGATGAAACCAAAGCAATGAAATTCTGGGGGAAACACGCACCACTGGTACAGACTTACTAACTACCACTGGGTCCTGCTCCCCCAGTTCACTCAGTCTGCACCAGTTGGGGTATGCTGAGGGGAGAGAAGAGACAGAGAAACAATAGCATGGAATTGAGATCTCCATTAAACCATGATGTGGTTACATCCATCCTACATCCTGCATGTGGCTGTCTGGAAAACTCCAGAAGAGGCTGGTATTCTGTTCACACACCAGGAGAATGGGGACCGCACACCTCAGGACATCTCTGTGGTCACTCACCCCCAGGTAAACCCAACACTCAGCAGGATGCCAAGGACCAGAAAGATGCAGTGTGAGGGGGGCTGGGGTGGAGAGGGCAGAACCCAGCCAGCCTTGCACACTCTGTGGGCAGAGGACCACAGCCACTGACGATGCTCCCCTCTGTCCTCAACCCACTTCTCTCCCCTGCCTGCTTCCTGAGCCATCGGGTCTGCCTGCCCCAAGTCATGCAGCCCGAGGAACCAGACTGCACGCTTCCCACCACCCCAAGCTACCCCGAGCTCCAGACACTGTTCTCTGTGGCCAGAAGCAGGGCACGGGGGGAAGCTGTGAGTCAGGAGCTTCATCATGCCACGGGCATCTTTGGGAGCTTGGGTCTGCAGTGAAGAACGAGGAGTTCCGCTTTGGAGGGAACTCACTATGTGGAGCCTCTGCAGGGAGCAGGGTTGACTGTGGTCCACACGGTTCTCTTGGGGCCACCCCTGCTCTGTGCTCTGGGTCTGGTGGGAGACCCGGGAGACCTGGTCCTTCCCAGAGCTGAGGAGGGGGCCAGGAGAGGCGGGAAGGAGGCTTGCTGCTGTGGAGCAGGGGCAGATGGACCACGTCTTTGAGGGAATGAGAGCTGCAGGCAAATCTCCCGATCCTGCCTGGCACCAGGATCAGATGGCTTTCAGTTTCCTTAGGCTTCTGGACCTTGCTGTACTGGTTACACACTGGAGTTGCCTGGACCTGCTGCAGACAGTGAGACAGAAATTGCCAGGGGAGGGATCCTGGCATCAGTAGCTCCTAATGTGCAGGTATTCGTTTTTTTTGTTCACTTGTTGGAGGGAAGCTACCATTCTTTCCTTCTTCTGGGCTGAGGCTCTTGCCTTCTTCAGCCCCTGGACAGCTCACCATGGGCTCCACCCTTAAGTTAGCGCCAAAGAAACTCACAAGCATCAGCGCCCTCTGGTGTCAGTCTTGACACTGTTCAGTTCTGAAGGAAAACTCTATGCAGTCATTGAAGAAAAATTAGAAGATAAAGATACACAGAAGAAAAAAAAAATACGCAAATAACCTGCACTGCTGAATGTTAATGATGTATAGATATATATTCACAGAATTTTTTGATAGATTTTCTTTAGAAAAATGGAACTAGTTATATTGTCTTGTTAACCTTTTACTTAATAAACTATGAATGCATTTTGAGGCAAATAAATTTACCATTCTATACCACTTTAATTCCTCGTACAATGGAACGGTATTTCAAGGCAGTAATAGTAAAACTATGTGACATTTACTGAGCACACAGTGTGTGCCAGGAACTATGGGATATACTTGACATCACTAATCTCATTTCATATTTACAACACCCCTATAAAGTAGACGTCCTTTTCATTATAGGGGACTGGAATGCAAAACTAGGAAGTCAAGAAACACCTGGAGTAACAGGCAAATTTGGCCTTGGAATGCGGAATGAAGCAGGGCAAAGACTAATAGAGTTTTACCAAGAAAATAAACTGGTCATAGCAAACACCCTCTTCCAACAACACAAGAGAAGAAGACTCTGCACGTGGACATCACCAGATGGTCAACACCGAAATCAGATTGATTATATTCTATGCAGCCAAAGATGGAGAAGCTCTATACAGTCAACAAAAACAAGACCAGGAGCTGACTGTGGCTCAGATCATGAACTCCTTATTACCAAATTCAGACTCAAATTGAAGAAAGTAGACCATTCAGGTATGACCTAAATCAAATCCCTTATGATTATACAGTGGAAGTGAGAAATAGATTTAAGGGCCTAGATCTGATAGATAGAGTGCCTGATGAACTATGGAATGAGGTTCGTGACATTGTACAGGAGACAGGAATCAAGACCATCCCCATGGAAAAGAAATGCAAAAAAGCAAAATGGCTGTCTGGGGAGGCCTTACAAATAGCTGTGAAAAGAAGAGAGGTGAAAAGCAAAGGAGAAAAGGAAAGATATAAGCATCTGAATGCAGAGTTCCAAAGAATAGCAAGAAGAGATAAGAAAGCCTTCTTCAGAGACCAATGCAAAGAACTAGAGGAAAACAACAGAATGGGAAAGACTAGAGATCTCTTCAAGAAAGTTAGAGATACCAAGGGAACATTTCATGCAAAGATGGGCTTGATAAAGGACAGAAATGGTCTGGACCTAACAGAAGCAGAAGATATTAACAAGAGGTGGCAAGAATACATGGAAGAACTGTACAAAGAAGATCTTCACGACCCAGATAATCATGATGATGTGATCACTAATCTAGAGCCAGACATCTTGGAATGTGAAGTCAAGTGGGCCTTAGAAAGCATCACTACGAACAAAGCTAGTGGAGGTGATGGAATTCCAGTGGAGCTGTTTCAAATCCTGAAAGATGATGCTGTGAAAGTGCTGCACTCAATATGCCAGCCAATTTGGAAAACTCAGCAGTGGCCACAGGACTGGAAAAGGTCAGCTTTCATTCCAATCCCAAAGAAAGGCAATGCAAAAGAATGCTCAAACTACTGCACAATTGCACTCATCCTTCATGCTAGTAAAGTAATGCTCAAAATTCTCCAAGCCAGACTTCAGCAATACATGAACCGTGAACTCCCTGATGTTCAAGCTGGTTTTAGAAAAGGCAGAGGAACCAGAGATCAAATTGCCAGCATCCGCTGGATCATGGAAAAAGCAAGAGAGTTCCAGAAAAACATCTATTTCTGCTTTATTGACTATGCCAAAGCCTTTCACTGTGTGGATCACAATAAACTGTGGAAAATTCTGAAAGAGATGGGAATACCAGACCACCTGACCTACCTCTTGAGAAATCTGTATGCAGGTCAGGAAGCAACAGTTAGAACTGGACATGGAACAACAAACTGGTTCCAAATAGGAAAAGGAGTACGTTAAGGCTGTATATTGTCACCCTGCTTATTTAACTTATATGCAGAGTACATCATGAGAAATGCTGGACTGGAAGAAACACAAGCTGGAATCAAGATTGCCAGGAGAAATATCAATTACCTCAGATATGCAGATGACATCACCCTTATGGCAGAAAGTGAAGAGGAGCTAAAAAGCCTCTTGATGAAAGTGAAAGAGGAGAGTGAAAAAGTTGGCTTAAAGCTCAACATTCAGAAAACGAAGATCATGGCATCTGGTCCCATCACTTCATGGGAAATAGATGGGGAAACATTAGAAACAGTGTCAGACTTTATTTTGGGGGGCTCCAAAATCACTGCAGATGGTTATTTCAGCCATGAAATTAAAAGATGCTTACTCCTTGGAAGAAAAGTTATGACCAACCTAGATAGTATATTCAAAAGCAGAGACATTACTTTGCCGACTAAGGTCCATCTAGTCAAGGCTATGGTTTTTCCAGTGGTCGTGTATGGATGTGAGAGTTGGACTGTGAAGAAGGCTGAGCGCCGAAGAGTTGATGCTTTTGTGCTGTGGTGTTGGAGAAGACTCTTGAGAGTCCCTTGGACTGCAAGGAGATCCAACCAGTCCATTCTGAAGATCAACCCTGGGATTTCTTTGGAAGGAAGGATGCTAAAGCTGAAGCTCCAGTACTTTGGCCACCTCATGAGAAGAGCTGACTCATTGGAAAAGACTCTGATGCTGGGAGGGATTGAGGGCAGGAGGAGAAGGGGATGACCGTGGATGAGATGGCTGGATGGGATCACCGACTCATTGGACGTGAGTCTGAGTGAACTCCGGGAGACGGTTGTGAACAGGGAGGCCTGGCGTGTTGCAGTTCATGGGGTTGCAAAGAGTCGGACACGACTGAGTGACTGAACTGAACTGAACTATAAAGTAGGGATCATAATTATTCTCATTCTTTACAGGAAGGTATTGATGTTACAGAGGACTGATGATTTTTCCAAGAGGGGGAACCAGAATCAGACATAAACGTTTCTCTCTATTGCCATTGTTATTTATTTTTTCCTTTGGGGATCATAGATTGTACTGCATAACAAACCTACACAAACACACACACGTGTGTGGTCATGGGTCATTCCTTACTCCTTATGCTAGGATCTTGTGTGAGTTCACAGATTAAAGGGTATGCATTTTAATGATCTATCACAAAGTTTTTCTCCACAGATAGCCAAAGATATTTTCTCCATGTTTGCTTACACTGCTTGAACAACCGTGTTTGCTTTAATCTATTCCAAATTCAGCAGGACTTTAGCAAACCAACCTGCCCCTCCCCAATCCCCACCTCATATCTGGTCTGCCATAGAATCGGATGTTGTAAGTCCAATAAATGGCAGTTACTATTATCAATGATTCAGAAAACACAGCTTCTCTATCACGTGATGGCATGGAATCCAGTCCTGGTGTGTTGAGAGATTCATACATCATAGTCAAAAAAACTGACAAATGTAACTGATTGCTGCTGGTTACACAGGGTTTTGAATCAGCATTTTAAAAACTGGAATTAGGTCTACATAATGTAAACGTGTTTTGACGCAGCTGCCATTTCAGATTCAGATGATGGAACGTGGTCCAGAGAAAGGAGCACACAGGTTAGGTTTGTTCAACAGTGTTGGGCTAAGGCCGCTTGAGATGCTATTTCCTGGGGCAGGAGTCCGCTGCCAGTTCACATCAGAACACGCAGAGAGCATGCCGGGGCAATGACCTTTCTGACTCCAAGATTCTTCCTTCGTCTCCTCCCCTCCCTTTTCTCCTCCTGCTAGCTGACAAAATTACACCCATATCTTCAGCTGAAACTCCAAAGGAGCACAGACAGTTTAGCAAAGAGATTCAAGAATCACTGATCCTCCAATATCAGAAATTTCCAAGACAGAAAAGAACAGGCCTTTTCAGTAGGAACTAGAATGGTCTGTAGCATTTCCTAGGTGCTAGAATAAGCAATCCATTTGATGTCCTCATAATAAGAAGTGCCCTTCTCTCACTCCCCTCAGATATGAATTATTAAAGTCTCTTATTGTTCCTCTGTAAGTCCTGTATATAATGCAGAGCTCATCTGGATAAAAAGGGGAGAAAGAAGCTGGAAGAAGCCAAAACAATAATAATAATGCATCTGGAGCTTACAGCTCCCACCAACAGTAAAATCATTTCTTGCACTTTCGTACGACAGTGTTTTTCCCCATTTCATTTCCATCTTGGGCACAAGGTAATTACCCTTCAGAGACACCTCAGGAGCAGCTATGAGAATGTCTGATAATTTTTAGTGTATTCGCCTCTACATACTCTTTCCAACACTTTCTCACGCACACCTGCCATGAAACCTCGGCTGAGGATGACTTCATCAAATATTAAATACCGTTTTCAGCCTTCACCAAGTGCTGGCCCTACACCAAACCCTCAAATGGTGGGGGCGTCCAGGAGGGCAGCCCGACTCTTTCTGAGCCACAAAGGGCTCCTTGCGAAAGTCACCCTGTCAATGTTCTGCTGGTCCCCTGTGAGCTCTGCCTGCAGCCTGTCCAATCTGAACAATTGCTACAATAGCATCTCTAATAAGGGTTTCCACAGAAACTCAAGACAATGTATTTGTGGATCAGAGACAATCTTCAAGGCTTATAAAACTTGCCCACCAGTCAACAGTAATTCAAAATGAGAGGGAAAAGGAGGGAGCGTGTGTCATAGCCTTCTATTCCTTTCCTCCAAATCCACTCCTTTGCTTTGATGGGCATGATGGAGATGCAAGATTTTAATCTATTTTACATTCACTTCGGAAGTTTCCCCTTCTATAATTTTTAAATTGCCTTGAAAAATCTCAGGGACCATTGGTTTCTCTATTAGTGCCACCTGCTGCTCTGGATATTCTGGTTCTGGTCTGTAAGCTTCAATACACTGAAGAAAATTCAGACTTTTCTAAGTTACAGATTTTTAAAGTAATAAAAAAAATCTTCACCCAGAGATTTTGTTAAAAGAATTTTACTTCACAGGCACCTGATATTTGTCATATTTCCATTTTACTTAACTCCAAAAGCAATAATTACCAGTCATTCGTATGTCTATTCATGTCTATGTTATACTACTTTGTATTGTATATTATTATAATGTATTAAGGCTGACAGGTTGATTTTCTGGTTCCTTTGATATTTTGGAAAGTTAATGTTACGGTGTAATTATATAATCTCTAAGAAGTGAAGAAGTGAAGTGAAGTGAAGTCGCTTAGTCATGTCCGACTCTTTGCGACCCCATGGACTATAGCCTATCAGGCTCCTCCATCCATGGGATTCTCCAGGCAAGAATGCTGGAGTGGGTTACCATTTCCTTCTCCAGGGGATCTTCCCAACCCAGGGATTGAACCCGGGTTTCCCGCATTGGAGGCAGATGCTTTAACCTCGGAGTCACCAGGGCAGCAAGTGTCAAATCTACAGGATAAAAAAAATTTGATTATATGGACATTTCATACGCGACTTAGATGAACTCTCCTCAATGTCAGAAAATGTTACATTTAATTCAGACACAATTAAACAGGTGGATTTTGAACTGGTGAGTCTTGTTTCCAAGTATTTAGTCATAGAGATACGTACAAGTAGTATATGCATATTAATCATATATAATTATCAGTGGGGCTTCCCTGGTGGCTTGGTAGTAACAAGTCTGCCTGCCAATGCAGGAAACTCAAATTCGATCCCTGAGTCTGGAAGATTCCCTGGCAAAGGAAATGACAACCCACTCTAGTATTCTTGCCTGGGAAATCCCATGGACAGAGGAGCCTGGTGGGCTATAGTCCATGGGGACACAGAGGAGTCAGACATGACTTAGCAACTAAACAACAACAACATCAGTTCAGTTCAGTCACTCAGTCGTGTCCAACTCTTTGCAACCCTATGAATCGCAGCACGCCAGGCCTCCCTGTCCATCACCAACTCCCAGAGTTCACTCAGACTCACATCCATCAAGTCGGTGATGCCATCCAGCCATCTCATCCTCGGTCGTCCCCTTCTCCTCCTGCCCCCAATCCCTCCCAGCATCAGAGTCTTTTCCAATGAGTCAACTCTTCTCATGAGGTGGCCTAAGTACTGGAGTTTCAGCTTTAGCATCATTCCTTCCAAAGAAATCCCAGGGCTGATCTCCTTCAGAATGGACCAGTTGGATCTCCTTGCAGTCCAAGGGACTCTCAAGAATTTTCTCCAACACCACAGTTCAAAAGCATCAACTCTTCGGTGCTCAGCCTTCTTCACAGCCCAACTCTCACATCCATACATGACCACAGGAAAAACCATAGCCTTGACTAGATGGACCTTAGTTGGCAAACTAATGTCTCTGCTTTTGAATATGCTATCTAAGTTGGTTATAACTTTTCTTCCAAGGAGTAAGCGTCTTTTAATTTCATGGCTGCAGTCACCATATGCAGTGATTTTGGAGCCCCCCAAAATAAAGTCTGCCACTGTTTCCGCATCTATTTCCCATGAAGTGATGGGACCGGATGCCATGATCTTCGTTTTCTGAATGTTGAGCGTTAAGCCAACATAGTTATCAGCAATTTTTTCCCTTGGTTGTCTGTAGTCTATAATGGTGGCTTTCCGATATTTCAAATGTTCATGACTTTTAACTCCTGTATCATTTCAAATACATTCCTCCCCACTAAGTGAAATCCAGGTGGCTTTTCCACAAAGGGCGTCTCTCCCCCTTTGCACTTGCTTCCCAGCCCTGCGAGACGCTCAGTGGTCCGCCAGCTGTGCTTTGGCGTGTGCACCAGCCCCATGGTAAGCTGAGCCCTGGCACATGCCCTCCCGCTTCCCTGCTCACTGCTGAGATATAATTTATGTTGACTCAGCTCTTCACCAATTGCCATCTGTCAGCTCTGCCCTCTCTCCTCCCTTACCTCCTCCCTTCAGTGCATTTGGCTGAACTGGCAGAAGCGCAGGATCTGGCTGAGAGCAAAGGCTCTCCATCAGTAGTGAAGATCTCATTTTAAATTAACACCTCATTCATGAACTGCCTTCCTTCAGTCTTGACGATAGCAATATTGTCATCTGGCTTCTCAGCATCCTCCGCTACCCAAGAAACAGAGTGTCAGTGCCTACTGACCTCTCTGCCTTCTGGGACCCAAATGAGAGGCACTTTGCATCTGTATCTTCAGAACAATCCGTCTTTGTTGGTGTCCTGTGATCTTGCTTTATGCTTCCAGAAGCCTGTTATTTGGAACATTCACAGTGATGATACCCAGATGCCTGCTGCTTCTTGTCCCTGGAGCACAGATCAGTTTTGCTGAAAATTTCTGCCCCAAAGGGACTGTCACCGTAGTCTTTACATAGATCTGAACAAATCTTTCTATAGCCGTGGAATATGTTAGTCGCTCAGTCGTGTCTGTCTCTTTGCTACTCCATGGACTGTAGCCCGCCAGGATCCTCTGTCCATGGGATTCTCCAGGCAAGAATTCTGGAGTGGGTTGCCATTCCCTTCTTCAGGGGATCTTTCCGACCCAGGGATAAAATCTGGGTCTCTTGCATGGCAGGGAGATTCTTTACTGTCTGAGCCACGAGGGAAGCACACTGGAATATAGGGGAAGTTATTTAATGCTAATTAAAAAGCAGACAAGCATCATTTAATTAATAAAAATATAAAGCATGATGAAAATCTATAAATCCCATCTAAAATTAAGCATAAGTTAAAAAAAAACCTTAAATGTTTTTAGCGGTGCTTTCCCTAGGCCAAGATTTCTCAACCTCAACACTATTGATATTTTGGGGCCAAATAATTCTGTTGGAGGTGGGGCACACCCTGTGCATTGTGGGAAGTTTAGCAGCATCCCTGAATGCCAGGAATACTTCAGTCTTCTGTGTGTGACAAACAAGAAGATCTCTAGACATTGCTATAAGTCCCTTGAGGGGCACGCCTAATCCCCTGTTGAGAATCATAGCCATTACACATGAGCATTAATAAAAGAAAACACTAAGATACATGCCAGAAATCCAGGTGAGTTTACTTAGGTTGCAAACAACCTCCCTGTAAGAGAAATGTCAAACCAATTGAAACATGACACAAAAACTTAGACCTCAGAACTGGACAGGAAGATGAAAATATTTCTTCCAGCAATGGAGAGCTGAGATATAACTCACCATCACGGACTCTGGACGTTCTCCCAGCAAAGTTTGGGGCGTGAACACAGAACTCAGCAGGCAAATCTTCTAACAGATATGTCTCCAAGTACCCTGTTACTTTTTAGGAACTCAGGAACCGGGGGAAACTGGTCATGGGTCACTGTTGGTAGCTAACTGCTATCGGAACCACTGATCTATTGGGCAGATTCTAAGAGTCAAAAGGAGGGAAAGCATCTCCAGTGGGCTGTGCTGCCACGTTCGGTGACCTCCTGGCTGCCTGACCCCTGGCTGGGGGCACCCTTCCTCCATATTCACAGCCAGCACCCCTTGCTTTAATCACCCCATCTCCATCTCCACCTCTTCTCTTCTGCCTCCCTGTCCCACTTCGAAGGTCCCTTGTGATTACATTGGGTTTACCAGGATAATCCAGCATAATCTTCCTTTCTTACCGTCATCTGACCAGAAACTTTAATTCCATCTGCCACCTTAATTCCCCTTTTCCATGTAGTCTAACATATTCGCAGTTTCTGAGGATCAGAATGTGGGTATCCATCTTTTGGGGGCCATTATCCTGCCTACCCAGGTGGCTCGGTGGTAAAGAACCTGCCTGCCAGTGCAGGAGATTGAGGAGACACGGGTTCGCTCCCTGGGTCAGGAAGATCCCCTGGAGCAGGAAATGGCAACCCACTCCAGTATTCTAGCCTGGGAAAGCCCATGAACAGAGGAGCCTGGCAGGCTACAGTCCAGGGGGTCGCAAAGAGTTGAGACAGGACTGACACGACTGATCACACACACCCATCCTGCCGACCATGTGCTGTGCTTAGTTGCTCAGTCATGCCCGACTCTTTGTGACCCCATAGACTATGTAGCCTGCCAGGCTCCTCTGTCCATGGGGATTCTCCAGGCAAGAATACTGGAGTGGTTTGCCATGCCCTCTTCCAGGGGAATCTTCCCAACCCAAGACTCACAGATGCCTGCTCAAGTCAGTGGACAGAAGTTTTGAGAAGTGGGATATTTGCAGAGTCTCAATGTCTCTCCAAAAGAGGTTTATTAACTACAAAGAGATAAATGATAACTTTGCACTGGAGAATCGCAGATGACATCACCTTTACCAAGTGATCAAGGGCAACACCACCACCAATGTAAGACCCGTCAGCATGGTGTGCCCTTGTTACAGTACACTGAGATAAGTACATCACTCCTGCAGTGTTTGCTAAAAATATATAGACTCAATCTGAAGAGAAAACACCCGATAAACCTAAATTGAGGGACCATCTGCAAAGTCAGTACATTCAAGTGTCAGTGTTATCAAAGACCAAGACGGAGGAGTTCTCGCAGACTGGGGAGGCTCAGGCAACATGACAATTATAAAAATATGAGGTGGAATCCTGGAACAGGAAAAGAACATCGCTGATAAGTTCTGGTGACATCCAAATTACGCCTGCTGTTTAGTGGACAACAATGTGCACTGAATTCT
Organism: Ovis canadensis; assembly: GCF_042477335.2. Taxonomy (NCBI): domain Eukaryota; kingdom Metazoa; phylum Chordata; class Mammalia; order Artiodactyla; family Bovidae; genus Ovis; species Ovis canadensis. The sequence goes on along the minus strand of NC_091267.1, from coordinate 52,982,353 downwards.
TAGTTTTGGCAATCAGACTCTGTTTCCCACACAATGTGAACAGTAGAAGAAGCACTGCGAGAGGTATGCAGGCTCCCTCTGTGTTGCTCTCTCAACTTTTCTGTGAATCTGAAATGATTTCAAAATCAAATTTAAAAGACAAAAAAAAAGTGCCTAAAGATCTAATGGGGAAGGATGACAACAGGCCTGGAGAGAAGGAGAATTCCCCAAAACACATAGAAACTATGTTTTAAAAAAAAAAAAGGAAGAGAAGAAGAACCTAGTGGAAATGTCAGAACCAAAGATATGGATACCTGGGTCTTAGGCAGCAGAAATCCTGATCTGATTGCCATGAGGCAGGATGCAGGCAGTTAGAGGGTTGTCTGTGTGTGTGATTTCCCATGTAATGTGAATTGCAGCCAAAGATGGGAACCCCTGGGCTAGCCTAGTCAAATTATTAAAAGTATTAAAATATGAGAAAACTGTGGGCTTCCCAGGTGGCACTAGTGGTAAAGAACCTGCCTGCCAACGCAGGAGACATAAGAGACCCAGGTTCGATCCCTGGGTCGGGAAGATCCCCCAGAGGAGAGCATGGCAACCCACTCCAGTATTCTTGCCTGGAGAATCCCATGGACAGAGGAGCCTGGCAGGCTACAGTCCATAGGGTCGCAGAGTCGGACACTGGAGTCTTTTCATTGAAATAGGAGATAAATGATAGTTCTCCCTCTCTCTACCGTAGAACATGTCTGAATGTAAATGATAATGCCCCCAGAAGGACCTTGAAAGACATGATATAAATTGTTTTTTCCACTGTTATCACCAATGGAGGTAGTTTTAACGAAAAGAAAGTTCTCTAGTATAAATGGGGCATTTGAAAAATTACCATGTAGGGTTTCCTGAATCTCTTTTCTACATTACAACAGTATTGAATATATGAAAATATCATTTCCCCCAATTCCTGTCAATTGGCCTATTTGACTTAATTTTTTGTTTCAAGACAAATGGGCTTTTGCTTTTCATGTATTTCAGACTTGTTCCCTTTTTGGTGCCTCTGATCCTGGGACCTGGTGAAGCTGTTTTAAGTGGTTATGGTCTGCACCATGCAAAACTGCTGACAATTCACCCAACTGTGAGAAAGCACATCCCTCCACCGCCGGCTGGTAGTTCTAGTTCAATGAACACAAAGGTCAATTTTATTACCAACGTTTCTGCATGTATTTCAGCCATTTGACACCAAAAGGCAGAGGCAAAAACCCCTCCGCTCAGTTCAGGAACAAACCTTCCCCTGCACTGAGCCCTAGAGGGCAGCCCTGGGCCGTCACTGGGAGCCCGGAGCTGCCCAGGAGCAGGGTGTCCACCACCCCACCCTCCGCTTTTTTGGGCAGAACCATCTCTCATGGGGCAACCCGGAGCTGTGGGAAAGTTTCTGCTGACTGAAGCAAAGATGCTGATTCAGAATTTTAAATAAGAGACAGCCTTAATGAAATAAAGAGTCCAAGTTTCTAGAACAGGAGTCAGCAAAAATTTTGTGAAAGCCCAGAGAGTAAATACTGTAGGCTTATTGGGCCCTGGGGTGTCTGTCTCAGTGACTCAGCTTCACCAAGCGACAAACCAGGACCCTTAGACAGACAAATGTAAACAAATGGGCATGGCTGGGTGCCAATAAAGCTTTATTTACAAAAACAGGGGGTAGGTTGGATCTAGTTCACTGGCTGCAATTAAGCAATGCCTGTTCTAGAACACTAGCAGAATGTCTAAATTAAGATACCCAGGAAGTGTTAACTCAGTGATTCATACTGTACATTCCTACCTAGAGCACAAACACAGTCCCCATACTCAAGTGCTAGAATTCATAGATGTGAAGGACAAGAGATTGGTTTATATATTTAATTTCAGGCTAGGTACCAGTGCTCATCATTCCTAAATAGCGAACTGCAGACAGAGTCTGAGTGTGTCTGTCAGTAGGATGTGAACCGTCTTTGTGGGCACCTAATACATTCTACATGGAGAACAGCTAGGACCTGACTGCTTTTGCTACATGTAATAAGGTTCAAAGACCAAAGAACTATATTCTGATGCTTGTACATAATAATACATCTGGAAAAAAGCTAGATTGTAGAATCAATAGCAGTCAGATGGTCCTTCAACATGGTATTCCTGGGAGACTAAAAACAAAAAAAAAAGTAAAATATACAGAAGACTAAGTTCATTGCAGTTTTTTAAAACACACAATCTGAATTTCAAAATGTAGCTATGCTTATTGATTTTTACAAAATAACTATGCCGTATAACACTGCATTTTAACAACAAGCCCTGGTGATTGATTCTCCCTCTGCTTTGAAATGATGGCTACTTGAATCAAACAGTAACTAACAGCCAGTAGATGGCATCTAACTGCCAGAGCAAGGTTCTAGACTTATACCTATTTTTAACATCAGATTTTCTGATTTATGAGGGCTTACCTCCTGAATATTCATTGGAAGGACTGATGCTGAAGCTGAAGCTGCAATAATTTGGCCACCTGATGCAAAGAGCCGATTCATTGGAAAGGACCCTGATGCTGGTGCTGGCAAAGACTGAAAGTAAAAGGAGGAGGAGGCAGTAGAGGATGAGATTTTTAGATAGTATTACTGACTCAATGGAGACGAATTTGAGCAAACTACGGGAGATACTGGAGGACAGAGGAGCCTGTCATGCTACTACTGTCTGTGGGGTTGCAAAGTCAGACACAACCTAGCGACTGAGCAACTACCCTCTGATGTTATTTATATTGAATCATTTTAATTTTGAGCTCTACTCATCGCAGTTGAGGTTTTAAATCCCCATCCAATAAATTCACTTAAAGAGCTTCAGGAGACAAAAAAACCTTTTCCCTTAATTTGAACCTGATATTTCCAACTGTATTTCCACATAAGAAGCAGATGAAATGTTCTGAATTTTAAAAAGAGATAATTTAAAGACACGAAACACTGCACACAGGCATTTCAAACACACTTAGTTCTTTATGATTGAATAAAGCCGAGTTGCTAATTGCTGGATCAAGCCCAAAAGATATAATGAGTGTAACACCAAACACCCTCCACTTGGATAAGTTCCATAGGAGTCAATTGAGTTTAAAAGTTTCACAAATAATTAAATTACTGACTAGGATAGAGCAGAAGGAAAAAGCCAATAGCTTGAATTCTGTTCCTTAGAGCTCAATTTGCTTTTCAGCCTACTGTGTTTAGCTATCTGCAATTCTAACAAACTAAAATCATTAAAGACCCATATATTTTCTTATGCAGCCTGAACAGAACTTCAGTGGACTTTCCCACACAGAGAAATTATAACACATTTTAAAAGGAAGCAGGGTTTACAAGTCTCAACTCTTTTTTATTTTTTATTTTTTGCCCCTGTCATGCATATTGAAGTGAATAACTGAGATTATAAATAATTTGGGGCAAAGAATAAACAATGTTTCTTAGGATGTGCTTTCTAGGTTGTGACCCACGTATTTTGGTGTTGGAGTTTGAGTTAGATTGATTGCAGAAATAAAACAGCATTCTTGGAAATGGGAAGGACAGAGGTCTATGGGGGGAAAAGAATAATCTAATCAGAGACTTGTTTCTTACTTTAATCACGAGCCATAAAAACTGCCAACTCCCATGTCATGCTGCAGTAAAGGTTACATCAGCACTTCATACAATATTTATGGTGTAAAAGAAGCCCTGCAGTCCGACTCCGACATGACATTAATCTTCCTGCTCTCATCTCTTATCCCCCTCCCCGACACATACACACACCCCTCCTCTCAGCTAAATGCGTTCCCTGGTGCCATTCTGATCATGCAGATACCTGCCTGTAGAATATGGCTATAACAAGCATGCTCGACCACAAAACGAATTCAGAATCACATTGGATCCTAGGAAGATGCATTTTAAATGCCTTTCAAGTAGGGAGACCAATTACCCTACTTTGTCCCAGACTGAGGGGTTTCCCAGAGGTTGAACTTTTGCATTGCTACTGCTGCTGCTGCTAAGTCGCTTCAGGCAAGAACACTGGAGTGGGTTGCCATTGCCTTCTCCAATGCATGAAAGTGAAAAGGGAAAGTGAAGTCACTCAGTCGTGTCCAACTCTTCGCGACCCCATGGACTGCAGCCTACCAGGCTCCTCCATCCATGGGATCTTCCAGGCAAGAGCACTGGAGTGGGATGCCATTGCCTTCTCCGGAACTTTTGCATTAAGACTAGTCAAATCCTGGACAAACCTGGATGAGTTGCTGACCCCACTGTTAAGAGGCTATGACTTTAGGATAGGAAGATTTCATTCAAAAATATTTCTTACGGTCTAGTCAGGGAGCCCAGTATGGTGCTCTGTGATGACCAGGAGGGATGGGATGGGGGAGGGGAACAGGAGGGAGGGAGAGGGTGGATGTATAAGTATGGCTGATTCACAGTGTTGTATGGCAGAAACCAACACAACACTGTAAAAATTTAAAAACAATAAAAACAGAAAGTGTGGGCAAAACATGGCAGGGGCTCTAGTGCTTGAAGCTGCTGCTACTGAGAACAGGGTCAGGGTGTCGAGCCCAGAAGAGCCAGGAGCCTCTCTGTGGTGCTAGACCTCCTCCTTCATCTCCATGCCGTAGGCTTATAGGTTTAGGGAGGGTGGAACAGGGCTTAGACAGGGAATGATTCAAGGAATTCAATAGCTACTTGGAACAGCATCTTGAATCGTAGCTCCTGCTGGCACTCTTTTTCTCTGGTATTGCCCATTCTGTGATGCTCATTGAAAACGCATTTATACGCCAAAGAATAAATGAAAGCAGCGGAAAAGGAGCTCAGTCATGAGGATTCAATCAACATAATTATCAGGCTTCTGCACCAAGCTGCTCTGGAGGTACAGGGACCATCAGGTGGGATTCCAAACCTCTGCTGCCTGTGACAGTTTCACCAACAGCTCCCTCCAGAATTTGGGGTAAACAAGGGATTTATAAACAGTTACTGAAATGGGGCACAGGGCTATATCATCACCTTAATTCCAATCCTCTAGGCAAAATGATTGATCAGTTGAATCCATCAAAGTTATTATACACTGAGGAGTCCAAGCTAGCATAGATCCGTTTATTGTGGGGCCACATAAAATGACTTGTTATAACAAATCTCTCTCTGACTGAGGCATCCTCATCTCCACCCTCAGTCTGGCTGACATGCTAGGGATCCTGCTTCTGCATTCTTATGCCCCCTTACCTTTAATCCGCCACTCGTCCCCCTCAACATCAGCATCCACTCAGGGACTGCTCCGTCAAGCCTGATTGCTTCTCGGGACGTTCTCACGGCAGCTTTAAGCATCTCTGTTTGTCTCCAGAAACTGGATTTGTGGCGTGCCGGCCCTGCACTGCAGTCTGCACACTTGTATAGGGTCCCTGCCAGAGTAGTCCGGATGGCACATATAAGCAGCAGGTCCTGGCGCCCAGAAATAGGTCCTGTGCGAGTGGCCTGCGCACCGAGTCCTGTCCAATTGTTTGTGACCCCATGGACTGTAGCCCACCAGGCTCCTCTGTCCATGGGACTTTCCAGGCAAGAAAACGAGTGGGTTGCCATTCCCTTCTCCAGGGGACGTTCCCCACTCAGGGATTGAACCCATGTCTCTTGTGTCTCCTGCATTGGCAGGTGGATTCTTTTTCCACTGGAAACCCCAGACAGATTCTTCGTATATGCAAATGTGAGCAATGGGGACCTAGAACCGGCCTCTGGGTTCCCATAAGACAACTCCAACCAAGAAGCCAGTATTTTTTAAAAGTAGACAGGAAAAGGTACAACTTTTCTTTCCTAAGAAAGCCCTTAGGAAAAATGCCTCCTAATCCTTCTGAAGTTTCTACCAGCAGCAGGTCAATAGTGGCTTCTTAAAAAGCTTAAGTAGCTTAAGAAAACACTCTCCTGGAAAGGTAATATGAGTAGCAACTTATTACGTGTACTTATTCCAGAGTTCAACAGGCAGGTAGAACTGATGGCTTCATCCTGACTTTGGGTCCGTACGAGGAGGTATTTATAAACCATTGCAGGGAAATGCCTGCCTGCCTGGGTTTTAGCAACAATGGCGCAAGTGACCACCTGACAAGCTTATCAAAGGCCGTTCCTATTCCTTCTCCTTCGCTTTCCTTCCACGTAACAGGTACAGATGAAACCCTGGGTAATGATTAGTCAGATCCACTTGACCTGCCCTTTCTAATCAAGGTCCTTTGCATCATAGCTGCAAAAAGCTCTCAATATCCTCGCAGCTGCATGGAGCCTTAAAATGAGCCATTTGCCCGAGTTGTTTTCCAGGAACTTAGATCAGCTGCGTCTAGTTGGAACCCAGCTGGTTTAAGACTGGATGGGGCCTGCAGCCCTCCCAACTGGGCATGCGCGAGTGTCCTGTGACCGTTGACCTCCCAAGCACTCGACTCCCTGTTTTGAACGTGTGGGACTGTGGCTGAGCTGCGCCTGCACAGAATGAGGTGAATGCACCTGCTTCTCATCACCTTTCCCCCTCTCCCCAAGCTCCCCGTACCTGGGTTGCTAGCTCATCCCATAAATATCCCCACTCCCATGCCTCTAGGAGAACACATCGAAGACTTTCTTCTCCGGTCTTTGGTGTTAGGCTGCTTTGTGCATAAGCTTTCCTTCTGTTGCTAACTTTGGGAGTTCAGTGGTTTGGTTCACTGGGCGTGGAAGCAAAACGAACCTGGTTTGGTAGTAGGGTGACCCCTGGTCTGGACTTTCTAGTCTATGCTGTCATAGGGACTTCAAACAAACTCACTGTCCAGCTGAATCTACTTAGCCAAGTCGTCAGAGTGAGGGAAGTGTTTTAAAATGACTCGTAATACTTAGCCATTTTCAATGGAGACAAGTTTTGTATAGACCTAAGTACCTGGGGGAAAAAAACTTGGCTTTCCTGGGTGGCTCAGCAGTAAAGAATTTGCCAACAATGCAGGAACCGCAGGAGACATGGGTTTGATCCCTAGGTTGGAAAGATCCCCTGGAGAAGGAAATGGCAACCCACTCCAGTATTCTTGCCTGGAAAATCCCATGAACAGAGGATCCTGGTGGGCTGCAGTCCATGGGGTCACAAAGAGTCCCACACAACTTAGTGGAATAAGCAACAACCTGAAGAAAAAAAACCTGCAACCTAGTAATTTTAAAACCAATCTACCAACCTTTTTAATGTGGGAGGAAGCCGTTGTTATTCTCTTTTTCTTTAGGAGAAGTCGTTTCATAAAGAAGTAGCTAAATGAGTAGGAACTTAGGCTCAAAATCAGACTATTGGAGTTCCAAACCCTCACTTTCCAATTTGGTTGTGTGTGTGACCCAGCGCTCCTTAAAATTTATTTGTTAAAGATGTAAGTGATTCCTACAACGAGGGGGGGGGGTTGGGTGTGAGTCAACGTGTGCCTAGAGCTCTGCTTGGCACCTAGCAAATTTTTGTTGTAATAATTAAAGTGACCCTTTCTGAATCTGGGTGGAGATTTTTGCTAAGACAACAAAGAAAATAATTTTCCTTATTCCCAAGGGAAGGGAAAATGAAGCAGCAGCAATTGCCATCAGCTGTGCTCAAGAGGAAAGGCTTCTGTGAACATGTTCCTTGTGCAGGCGAAGAGTCCAAAGTACCAAGTAGACCTCCAGCGTACCGCCTTCATCTCACCCAAGCTACTTCTGGAGGCATCAGAAATAAAACCGATGATGACTTCACCAAGATGGGGAAGGGGGCGGCGGGGAATAACCACTTCCTGCTTTATGGGGCAGGCAGTTATTTAGGGAGAACAAATGTGCCGCTGAAGGTTCACCTGGTGAGCCATGAACCCGAGCATGGCTTAGGTATTCACTCAACATAGCAAGCAGCCCTGGGAGGGGACAATCGGAGTCACTGCTCCAGCCAGAAAAAAGACTTTCTACTTTGGCTCAACCGTTCAGAGTCTTGAGAGCCACAGCTATCACAAGAAGTGGCTCAAAGCTGGAGTTGCTCTGGTTTCTGCTTTCTCCATGGGTTGGGGGCTGTGCCGGGCAGCTAGACCCAGAGTGGTTTCCAGAGGAGGGGGAGAGAAAGCACAAGAGACACCCCCGCCCCCCTCCACCCGCTGCCCCCGTCCAGACGCTTCCCTGGAACACTGAGCAGCCTTCTCCCTGTAAGAACATATTTTCCTTTTCCTCCAAAGTGAATATTACATCAGGGTGTGACCACCGAACAGTATTCAAGCAGAGTCATTTCAGATCGTTTTAATGATCAGACTATAGATGGACACATATAGATGTGACAGAAATGGCAGTTTGGTGTCGGGGATGTCAGCTCTCTGCCCAGCGTCCACTGTCCTTCTACAGACACCTCCACATAACCACTCAGCTGGAAAAGGACCCAGCCCATCAGGCCAGATTAAGACTTTTCTTTGGGAAAGTCCTTCTACTTTGGCTAGCTCTGCCCCACGCCCAAAGAGCCCAGGTGTAAGACACACACACAAGAAGAAGCATTAAGTACCTGGAGGCCACCCTGTTTTTCCTCCTTCTTGGGAGACAAAGGAAACAGGCTCAACGCGCACCAGGGACCTGGGAAGGAGTTGTTGTTCAGTCGCTCAGTCCTGTCTGACTCTTTCCAGCCTCAAGGATGATAGCCCACCAGGCTCCTCTGTCCTTGGGATTCTCCAGGCAAGAATACTGGAGTGGGTTGTCACTTCCTTCTCCAGGGGATCTTCTTGACCCAGGGATCAAACCCGAGTCTCCGGCATTGCCAGCAGATTCTTTACCACTGAGCCACCAGGGAAGCTCCTCCAGAAAGGAGTACTCATCCTTAAAAAGATACATGAAACACCCAGTCCTGCTAGGAATCAGCGAGCCCCCTGCCTGCCTTCCGAGCACCCTTGGCAGGATAGGAACTGAACTGTCTTTCATGGACAGACACACAGCCTGCCGCTGCAGACACAGCACCTTCCCCAGCCGACACCAGCTGCCACTTGCCTATTACTGAAAGGATACACAAGTCGTTAAAGGCCTGGAGAGAGACCAGAGACCAGAATTTTCTAATAAGAACTAATCCCTCCAGGCAGAGAGCATTTGATACATCAAAGGCTTAATATTTGATACATCAAAGGCCTTCTCTGTAATTCTGTTGAGGAATTAAAAAAATATGCTAATAAGTGTTCGAGCTCTATAGTTTTCAATCAGAACTTTTTTATTTGTGCTATGACTTAAGATGATCTAAGACCAGTTGTTCCAAAACACCTTCCCTGCCACCTCTTCACCCCTGCTTAAGTGCATCTCTGAGGTTAAGGATTTGAGGGCCCCTTTAAAACACATGTTACCCCAGAGATGACATGAACACAATCATCCATTAATATATTAGAATAAACTCATTTGTTCAATTTATCCTTCTCAAGTGGCATTGATAGGTTGGGACCCACAGTAGATACCCTTTGATGGGGCTTACTTAGACTCCAGAGGTTCCTCTCATCAGTATTGGTCCCTGGGGTAAGGGATCAACACTCAAAGAAAAAGAATAAAAGGTTATACAAGGATGACTGGAAGCAGGTGGATGTACCATTCACATAACTCCTGATTTGAAAACTCAAGAACGGGCTTTGAAAGAGACCTACTACACTCCTCCACCCTAACTGCTGTTGAGTTTCTAATTCCTCTGGGTGGCTTAGCATCTTCTGTAAACTTGGTTACAGCAGGGATTAAACAGTATCAGTTCTTTTGTTCAGTGCCTGCCCTCCTGCTTGCAATTGTAAGGACCACATGCTTTCCCAAGCACCTTGTCCAGTACCTTGCCCTTAGGAGACACTCAAAGCCTCTATCCATGGGATTTCCCAGGCAAGAATACTGGAGTGGGTTGCCATTTCCTCTTTCACGGGATCTTCCCCACCCAAGGATTGAACCTGTGTCTCCTGCATTGCAGATAGATTCTTTACCATCATGAGCCACCATCATTATTCAGTTAATTTCCTAATTTTGATCTTTCATTTCTTCTTGAAGGAAGTGACTTTTCCTCTGACCACAGGGGTTTCTCAGCCAGGCTTCCACCTGTGTGTACTGTGCAGTCATCTCTGGCATGAGGCGTGGCCAGGTGAGGGCTATATGGTTCAGCCCCTGCACCCCCCTAGCTGGGTGCCTGGGGCCATGCAATCTGCTTCCCAGCTCATCTGTTGCCTTAGTTCATGAAGTGACCACTAACCATGTATCTGGCCACTTTCAGTTCCACATGAACACCTGAAGAGTTTACCTATGCCCTTTGTGCTCAGATACTCAGTCATATCCAACTCTTTTGCAACCCCATGGACTGTAGCCCTCCAGGCTTCTCTGTCCATGGAATCCTCCAGGCAAGAAGACTGGAATGGGTTGCCGTTTCCTTCTCCAGGGAATCTTCCAACCCAGGGATTGAACCCGCATCTCCTGAACTGTGGGCAGATTCTTTACCTAGTGAGCCACCAGGGAAGCCCAACTTTTCTAAACTGGATGCTCCTTATTTCTTTTTTTTTTTTTTTTAGTTTTTTATTTTTAAAATTTTAAAATCTTTAATTCTTACATGCGTTCCCAAACATGAACCCCCCTCCCACCTCCCTCCCCCTAACAGCTCTCTGGGTCATCCCCATGCACCAGCCCCAAGCATGCTGCATCCTGCGTCAGACATAGACTGGCGATTCAATTCTTACATGATAGTATACATGTTAGAATGTCATTCTCCCAAATCATCCCACCCTCTCCCTCTCCCTCTGAGTCCAAAAGTCCGTTATACACATCTGTGTCTCTTTCCCTGTCTTGCATACAGGGTCATCATTGCCATCTTCCTAAATTCCATATATATGTGTTAGTATACTGTATTGGTGTTTTTCTTTCTGGCTTACTTCACTCTGTATAATCGGCTCCAGTTTCATCCATCTCATCAGAACTGATTCAAATGAATTCTTTTTAACGGCTGAGTAATACTCCATTGTGTATATGTACCACAGCTTTCTTATCCATTCATCTGCTGATGGACATCTAGGTTGTTTCCATGTCCTGGCTATTATAAACAGTGCTGCGATGAACATTGGGGTATATGTGTCTCTTTCCATTCTGGTTTCCTCGGTGTGTATGCCCAGAAGTGGGATTGCTGGGTCATAAGGTAGTTCTATTTGCAATTTTTTAAGGAATCTCCACACTGTTCTCCATAGTGGTTGTACTAGTTTGCATTCCCAACAACAGTGTAGGAGGGTTCCCTTTTCTCCACACCCTCTCCAGAATTTATTGCTTGCAGATTTTTGGATCGCAGCCATTCTGACTGGTGTGAAGTGGTACCTCATTGTGGTTTTGATTTGCATTTCTCTAATAATGAGTGATGTTGTGGATGCTCCTTATTTCTTGTTTCAAGTTTCCCTCCTGCACATAGCGATGTTATTTGATCCAGGATGTACCAATGCATTAGGTTCCACCTATATTCTTTACCCTGATGCTCTGTGGTAGCAAAGAGCTGTCTGCTAAATTCACTGATGGATGGTGGGACACTGTTCTTTATCAAACATATACCCCTTCTTTCCTGTGAGTGTATCATGTGTCCTGTTTCTGCCCCAGCTACTCTAAATGCCTGGCACCATAAAAAGAGAAAAAAAAAAGTTCACCGCCTATCTGTTCTCACCCCTTCACAGACTTTAATCTCCTTCCACCTGGAAGCCCTTCTCACTGCTCTCAAATGACATAAAAATAAAAATTTGATTTAAAGTTCACTCTGTGGAAAACAAGGACAGGTGGGTGGAAAATATTTCTCATTTATCTTCTGTAATAGGCCTGCTGAGGTTTGGGGTACAAATACTGAGTCAACACGGGGCCTCCGGCTTGCCTGTTTTGAATAGTCTCACTCTTTAAGCCATCAGATTTATTCCACAGCCTTGTAGAAGGTCCAGGGATTTGAAGGTGACTTGATTAACTTAATCATTACTGCACAATGATTCCATTTTTATCACTGACACACTGAACAGCCTGTTTTCAAATAGAAGCTTCAAGAATTTCATGGTGGGACTTCTCTGGTGGTCTACTGGTTAAGAATCTGCACTTCCATTGCAGAGGGAACAGGTTCAGTCCCTGATTATGGAACTAAGATCCCAGATGCTGTGTGGGCTGACCAAAAAGTTTTTTAAAAAAGTAGTCTTGGTCAGTATTTTACCTTCCTGACCGTTTTGGAGAAGGAAATGGCAACCCATTGCAGTATTCTTGCCTGGGAAATCCCATGGACAGAGGAGCCGGGCAGGTTATAGTCCATGGGGTTGCAAGAGTAGGACAAAACTTAGCGACTAAACCACCACACCATTTTTTCTTGGCATATTGTCTCAAAAAGAGCATTGCTAAAATCCCTAAGCTTATGCTTCAGTAACACACCCAATGGATTTCATTCACGTAATTGTTCCAAGATGATTAAAGAAAAGCTGCCAAATTGATTACTGAGTAGTCTTTCACATTGCTCATATTCATCAAATTCACTGATCACCATCCTGCCTCTTCTTGACATGAGGAAAATGGAGGTTTGAGTCACATTAAGAAAGAAAAATCTACTTTGACCTATTTTTCTTCACCATAACTGCCTACCTGCAGTCTTGCTGCCTGGTTGGTGAATGCCATTGGCATTGACAGTTGATGCAGGTATTGTAACCAAAATACTAAGAAATCCCCACCAAGGCAGCTAAACTAGATTAATGGCCAAGGGAACATGATGTTCTGCTGGGCACCCTCCGCTCAGTCTCTAATTCATTTGGTCTAATTAACTATTTTCTGTAAGCTGAAGTTCCCTCCATATTTTCCATTGACAACTTGCTGCTGAACAGACAGGCGTAAAGAAACCAATTTAGAGCCAAAGATTTAGTGGTGCTAGTGTCTGACTTTCCTTCCTTTTAAATACTATACTTTGGGGCTTCCCAGGTGTCAGTAGTGGTCAAGAACCCACCTATCAATGCAGGAGATATAAGAGACAAAGGTTTGATCCCTGGGTTGGAAAGATCCCCTGGAGGAGGACATAGTAACCAACTCCATTATTCTTGCCTGGAGAATCCCACAGACAGGGGAGCCTGGTGGGCTGTGGTCCATAGGGTCACAAACAGGCACAACTGCAGCAACGTAGTATGCATGCATACTCTACTTCATTTGTGCCCACAACCAGTACACATCCAGCTCCCTGACAGGTATACTGATTGTGAGAATTCCTCTTACGTGTGAGTTCCAAATGCCTACCAAAGAAAGAAGGGGAGCCGAGGGTTATAACTAAACCTATTTCCTTAAGTGACTTATTAAAACTATTGAAATTGGGGAAATATAATTGCAATGATGTATGTATACAGTGAAAAGAATTCTCAGGTTTGACCATCACATCGGTCTTGAGCTGAGTGTTGATAACAGGGATCTAAATCTTCTCTTTTGGGATCAGCGTTCAATGTAGCTTGGAATTTCATTACGTACAACTCTCTGGAGCTTTTAATCTTATCCAGAATCTACAGTCACACAAGCAGAGAAAGAAAAGAAAAATTCACATCGCTTCAGTCATAGAGTAGCTTATGTGACCAAGACATATCGTACTGTTTTCTAGATGAGTAGATGAAGGCAGAGGTGACTGAGCATCAGTCTACCTGGGAGAAGCAAATAGATACAACATCAGGCACTAGCCAGTGGCAAAGAGCATTTTAAGATGTGGGATGGGAAGGCAGAGCTCTGAACAGTCACAGCCGCAAGATGAGGGTCTTGAACCACTTTCTGTAAGAAACCAAGAGGAAAACAAAGGCATAGCCAGCATTCCATTAGCTCGGGGCCGGGAAGGTAAGGAAGCAGAGGGCCCTCCACTGTGCTCATCTGGGATGTTTTGATAGTGCTCATTGGGGTCCTGAATTTAAATATGTTTTTTAAAAAATTATTTTTCAAACTGAAGTGTAAGATTCCCTGGAGGAGGGCATGGCAACCTACTCCAGTATTCATTCTTGCCTGGAGAATTCCATGGTCAAAGGAGCCTGGCAGGCTATGGTCAAATAGGGTCACAAAGAGTCAGACACAACTGAAGCAACTTAGCATGCACGCATACATAGTTGATTTATAATGTTGTGTTAATTCCTGCTATACAGCAGAGTGACTCAGTTATACATATATGTACATTTTTAATATTCTTTTCCATTATGATTTATCTTAGGATGTTGAATATAGTTCCCTATGCTATATGGTGGCTTCCCTGATGGCTCAGTGGGTAAAGAATTCACCTGCACAGATTCAGTCCCTGGATTGGGAAGATCCCCTGGAGAAGGAAATCACAACCTACTCCAGTATGCTTGCCTGGAGAATCCCATGGACAGAGGAGCCTGGTGGGCTATAGTCGACGGGGTGACAAAAGAGTTGGATGTGACTGAGCACGCATGCGCTACGTGCTATACCATAAGGCCTTGGTGTTTATCCATCCTATATGTCATAGTTTGCATCTGCTAACCCCAAACTCGCAGCCCTTACTTGGAAAGCTGATAAGCTGCCCTCCCTGATACACCCCTGTGCTTCCCGAAAGCACAGGGTGATTTTTACCTACAGGAGCATAAGGGGGGAGAGGTTGCTTGCTGCCAGGTCTCCCCCAGCAATGACCTTCCATCTCTACCTCTCATCCACTAAGCAGCGACTGCCCTCCAGCCTCGAGAAGGCTGCTGCCTTACTATAGCACTTCGATTCCACCCTCTGATTTTAATGCCTGCATGAACCTATTTAAACCAGGCTGTTCCAAATTTGCCTGCCACCTGTACACATCTTTTTCTAAGAAAAAACACCTGCACTTAAGGCAGCCAGCCACGCACACAGGCAGATGGATGACTGTCTGAAATTTAGAAAGGGAGCTCCCTGACCTCAAATATTACACCATTCCCCAGTCTCCTGACTTTTTCAGCTCAAAGTCCTTTATTCAGGTTAAAACAACACTTCTTAAAGGCTTAAATTAAAATGCAAACATATTGCTTGGAATGGGAATCGCTCTAAGTTATTCAAGTTTATTAATACATCAGCAAGGATTAGTTTTTCTGATTAGAAAAGTACCTCCTTCAAATGCATTATCCTAAAAGACTAGAATATACTCTTTTGATTGGTTGGTTGGAGTGGGGGAAGGGGTGAGAAAATACTTAGCACCCAGGATTTTAACCAGAGAAGGATGCATGGCATATTAGCTGAGTGTGTTCCTAATGTCAGGGGCTTTAAAGAAATATTTGGCTGCACTGAGTCTTAGTTGTGGCATGTGGGGTCTAGTTCCCTGATTAAGGATCAAATTCAGGCCCCCTGCATTGCGAACGCAGAGTCCTAGCCACTGGACTCCCTGGGAAGTCCCATGTCAGGTGCTTACATATTTTAATCTTTACAACAACTTTATGAGACAGGTTTTAGCATTCTTCGCTTACAAATAAGGAAACTAAAATTCAGACATCCTAAATGACTCTAAGTAGGGGCAGAGCCAAGAGGTGAGACCTAGGTCTTACACTCCAAAGCCAGTGCTCCACCAAAGTCTAAGAGAAGGGAGGGTACCAATGTGTACCAACCCACAATTGTTCAGGTGATAAGTCATGTCTGACTCTTTGCCACCCCATGGACTGCAACACACCATGTTCAAAGAAAGGCTTCCCCATCCTTCACCATCTCCCGGAGCTTGCTCAAACTCACGTCCATTGAATCGGTGATGCCCTCCAACCATCTCATCCTCTGTCTCCTTTTCTTCCTGCCCTCAATATTTCCCAGCATCAGGGTCATTTCCAGTGAGTTGGCTCTTCACATCAGGTGGCCAAAGTATTGGAGCTTCAGCATCAGTCCTTCCAGTGAAGATTCAGGGTTGATTTCCTCTAGGATAATCCTATAATCGTCTCTGGCTTTCCTATTCTTCCACACTTCTAAGAGGATGGAGGCCAAATAACTGCAAATTCTCTGGCAGTTTAGGTGACAGCAGGTCTGTGTAGAAAGAGAGCACTTATCAAGATACTGTTGTAAAATGATGGGAATGTTATGTCTTGATTCAACGTTGCTTATACGTCTGTCCTAACTTATCTAACTATGCACTTAGCATCCGTGTTTCTGACAGCATACAATTATAATATCGAAATAAGTCCTAAGCTTTACTGAAATTGAACACGTCCAGGAGCCTGCACTAGATATTCCCTGTTGGTCAGAACAGAGAAAAACAATTTCCACATTGAAGGGAAAGAAAAGATCTATAAGACCTATAGGTCCCACGGATATCAAGAAAATAGGTTTAATAGGGTCCACAGGAATTCACATTCCTTCTGAAATCTTCCACCTGAACATAATGACAACTATGGCAGGCATTCATGCAGAAAAATGCCCCTGTGATGATGGACCTAGATAAAGAAAATCAATGTTAATTTGATAAGCATTAATTTATAATCCAAAATCCAAAGGAAATTCATGCATCCCTTGAATGTCAAATTCATTAAACAAATAGTGCTAATCAGATTCTCTTCTACAAGTCTAAGTAGACTAACATAAGACTTCTGGAGCAATGCTTATAGAACAATGTAATTATTGCAGTCTTCATACAGTTGCTTGTTAATTGACTATTGAAATTGAAAAGCATTTCCATAATTAATCTCCTGCCATTTTCCAATTATAAATTTGATAGAGTGAATCTGATGCATCTTCCAAAGCAACTGAGGGTAATAACTTGTTTCAGCGAACAGATATTTTCTCAGACAAACCAGGAGAGTTTTCTAATCAATATTTAGCTTTTTTGAAATCCTATGCACAGAGGGAGTTAAGTGAAAACAGCATGAAAGCATTGTTTCAAGCTTATTTTTGAATAGGTTGAAAAAGATGAAATTTGGAAGGGAATAAAAAACTCCGTGTGACAGATACACTGTACAGTTTGTCCAGACAGCTCAAGACAAGCCCTGAAGCTGAACAACATCCCAAATGCAATAGTGGCTCTTCACCCATCAATGTGTTAAATTCACTGTGGACCACCCAAGGTGCCAAAGTCTTAAGAAGAGACAATTGTTGGTGACCAACTGTTTGCAATTTGAAGAATCCCATGATGATTGCCTACTCTTTTCTAATGACTCAACTGTTTAATTTAGTCAAAATCAACCACACAAATGATGTCTTATTTTATTCTTCAAAGATAGGCACTCCGAAAACTCACAAGACTCTGAAGAAAGGAAGAGGGAGTAGAGAGCTTGCTTGTTACTATTAAAATATCACCTATTAAGAAACAAATAAGTTAGGTGAACGCATTTTTGATCACCATTTTTTGAGCTGGGCTGGGCTCTGAGATGATAAAACAGGGAACTTGTGAAAGGAGAGCTGGAGAAGAGAGGGGAGATGTGTAAAGCCCAGGACACTGTCCAAGCTGCAACATGAGACTTCAGTCTGTACCCTTGGAGTGTCGTATGGTCCATGCAGTGAATACCAGAAAGGGGCAACTTAAGCGGTGCCCAATTTTACTTTCTGAAAGGGTTGGCCCATGCCTTTAACATGCAGAGAATGATAGCCAGTGTTGGGTTTCAAGGGCAGCTGTTCACAGTATCTCAGCTCCCTGTAAGGTGACAGAGACTAGGAATAAAAAGACTCAGATTCAAGTTTTAGATTTTCTACCATTTTCTATCATAACGTTGATGCTTTTGAACTGTGGTGTTGGAGAAGACTCTTGAGAGTCCCTTGGATTGCAAGGAGATCCAACCAGTCCATCCTAAAGGAAATCAGTCCTGAATGTTCATTGGAAGGATTGATGCTGAAGCTGAAACTCCAATACTTTGGCCACCTGATGTGAAGAGCTGGCTCATTTGAAAAGACCCTGATGCTGGGAAAGACTGAAGGCAGGAGGAGAAGGGGACGACAGAGGGTGAGAAGGTTGTATGGCATCACCGACTCAATGGACATGAGTTTGAGTAGGCCCTGGGAGTTCGTGATGGACAGGGAAGCCTGGTGTATTGCAGTCCATGGGGTTGCAAAGAGTCAGACACGACTGAGCGACTGGACTGAACTGATCATAATGTTGGACTCTGAACACCTGCCTTTACTTCTGGAGATTTCAGTTTTCCCTTCTGCATCATAAGATAAAAATTTGCATGATCTGTTGATACCTTTCACCTCTAGTATTTAATACTTTTCTCAAAGAGATAAAAAAAATGAACCCTGGGATAGCACTGGAGGAATTAGAATACATTTTCATCATCAACGCACTGTTCACATCTTTTCCTCCGAAGCTAGCTCACTGATTCTCATACACCTTGTGATAGGTTAGGTTTTTGTTCCCCCGAAATCCATATGGTAAGTCATAACCCCTAGGACCTCAGAATGTGAACTTATGTGGAAAAGGGGATCATTGCAGGTGGAATTAGTCAAAATGAGGTCATACTGGAGCGGGTGAGCCCTAGTGCAATGTCTGGTGCCCTCACAGAAAGGGGTATTTGGACCAAGAAACAGGAATGTGGGGAGGCAGCCATGTGAAGACTGGGGTGAGCTGCTTCCAGCCAAGGAATTGCCAGAAACCAGGAGCGTGTCTTGGAACAGATCTTCTCTGGTGTCTTCAGAGAGAACGTGGCCCTGCCACCGCCTTAATGTTGGATGTGTACCCTCCAAGACTGCAGGACAAACTTCTGTTGTATAAGTCAGGGGTCTCCAATTGCCAGGGTCTAGTGCCTGATGGTCTCTAAGGAGGAGCTGAGGTAATAATAGGAATAAAGTGCACAATAAATGTAATGCACTTGAATCACCCCCAAACCACCCCCCTGCGCACACGCGCGCACACACACACACACACACACACACAGGTCCTTGGAGAAATCATCTTCCACAAACCAGTGCTTGGTGCCAAGAAGATTAGGGACTGCTGGTTTAAGCCACTCAGTTTATGGTAGTTGGTTTCACGGCAGCCACAGAAAACTAACCAAACCCTGCACCGTGCTTCAATCACTTCCCTGGAGAATCCCAACCAACAGTCTCAATCAAGTTCTCTTAAAATTCAGGTCTTTCATTTCTTCCTTCAGGTCAACCTCAGTGTTCTCGCCAAGTCGAGTCCTTTTCCATAAATGTGAATGGCCCCTTGCTGTTCAATTTTAGTAGGTAGGGCATAAGGTTAAACCATTAACTTCTCTATCCAATCATGAAAATTAAATTTGTCCCCACCTCCACGTGCACTCTCTTCCATTACCTAAGATGCAAAATTTGTTTCAAGCATTACAACCGTGGCAGATGAGTGAGTTGTAATAAATAAGACATCCTGGAATAATCATAGGACATCACGACATTTCCAGTACAAATCTCTCTCTTCTCAAAGATGGCTAAGCGTTTTCTCTTAGGCTCCATGCCAGTCCCCCTTACAGAATATTGAACTGGATTTGTTGAGATTTAATGTGCCCGTCCTTTAGATTAGATTTTGCTCTGACCACCTTCTCCTCCAAGGAAGTGTCAAGTCCAACATTACTTGTGGAAATTAAGGTTGAAAGCTGAGATAGAGAATGTGTCAGCCACTTACATCGAAAAACTCAAAATATAAAGCAGAAGAGTTCAAGAAGCAGAAGAGTTCAAGAAGGATGTAATTTATAACTGTGGTCTTATATAGAGTAATTTTAAAACCAGCCTCCCTTGGGTATTCTTAGTCACTTGGGTGAGGGGGCATCTCTCCTTACTAAACAAAATGGGCACACACAAATACAGATCTTAAAATACCGCATTATAGTGACAAATCTGAAAAACGCACTGTCCTAAATCAACACTTCTCAAACTTTCACAGGCAAAAGAGTCTCTTGAATTGGTGGTAATGCAGATCCTTATGTATTCTGGCATATTCTGATTTGGTAGAACCTAAGCATCTACATTTTTAGCAGGCATCTTGGTGAGCTCTGGAGGAGAACATCCAAGGATAACCCTTTCAGAACCAATAATCTGCATCTCCTGCAATGTTTTTCTTTCCAATAAGAAAGAAAATTATTCCCTCCTACTCTCAATTCAGCACTGAAACATATACATTACCAAATGGAAAATAGCCAGTGGGAGTTTGCTATATGACCCAGGGAGCTCAAACTCAGCGCTCTGTGAAAACCTAGAGGGGCGGGATGGGTTGGGGTGGAGGAGGTGGGAGAGCGGTTCAAGAGGGAGGGAACGCATGTATACCCGCAGCTGATTCATGTTGATGTATGACAGAAACCAACACGATATTGTAAAGCCATTGTCCTCCAATTGAAAATTATATAAATTTTAAAAAGTCACTCCTTAACTGTCATCTTTTATAACAAGCTTTTATTTGCAGTATGTATTCAAATCAGAAGAAAAGTCCATCAGATAGTATATTGCAATATTTGCTTAGAATCTGTGGTCATTATCAGTTGCGATCCTGTCTGGGTGGGAGGAAGCAGATGAGTTGCCCGTCTATGATTGGTCCCCAGCAGGACCAGAACTCACCTGTGCTCTCTGCCCTGCTTGGCAGGACCACTTGAAGAAGCCTGGGCATCCAGGTGTCCAGGATGCTCTGTGAGAACTTAGCCACCTTGTGAAACGTGCCAGCTTCGACATATCTAAGACTGGGTACGCTAGCCTCCTAGGGTGATAGGGAAGAAGAGTTTTCTCCCAACTCTGTCTCAGGTCTCTCTGCATAGAGAATTTTACCAGCTCTCTTATAAAAATGACCCTGTTCAGCCAAAATACCTGTTACGGAATATTGGGGTAGAATGAATGGAAGGAGTTTGAAATGAAATCAGTATGAGAGAATGCTATTTACCCCCTAGACAACTGCTCTTGAAGGACCTCTGTCCTCCTAAGGCCTTATTGATCTTACTAAATAGCCCCGATCAAGTAAATGCCCAGTGGAAGAAGGAGGGGAAACTCTAGTAGTTTCCATCATTATTTTGATAGTGGAAAAGATTGTCTCGCTAAGAACTGTGCCAGAAAAGCATAAAAAAGTCATGATGATGATTCTAAAGTAAGGCTAGAGAAGGCAAAGGGTATCTAAGTTCATGCATCTTGGTAGGAAGTAGAATGAGGCAGGGTTTAAGAATATGGGTTTTAGGGAATTCCTCGGAGGTTCAGCGGTTAGGATTCCATGATTTCACTGCAGAGGGCCTGGGTTCAATCCCTGGTTGCGGAAATAAGATCCCATAAGCCATGCAGTGTGGCCATAATAATAATAATATGGGTTTTAAAGTCAGACAAACTTTAAGTTCAAATCCCAGACATATTGCTGGTTTATATAGAACTAGTTACTTACCTGCTTGTAGGCTCAGTTATTAATATTTCATCTGTAAAATGGGGATAACAATACTTACTGTATGTGGTTGTTGTTAAAATTAAATATATACCAGTACACACATATTTATGTAGTATATATATGTATATGTGTATGTATGTAGGATAAACACACATTCATATTCATACCTAGATGCATACATAGTATACATGTACTCTCCATCTGTCTATCTCTCAGCATAGTGCCTGGAGTGTGGCAAATGTCCCTTAAAAAGCAAGGCTAGTAGCAACTTATCATTATTATTAGAAATGAGACACAATGACCAATTTAAATCTCTAACATTTGGAAAGTAAATTTCCTAACTGATACCTCTTTTTGTTTGCTACAGCTGCAATACCATAAGCACACCAGTAAGTCATTTATTTACCACTTACTATGAGCCAGCCATCGTGAATACAAAACCCCATGAAACACAGTGGTCTGGGATCCATCTGTTTCTAACTCTCTGCCATTACCATGGCCTGCCCCAAGTCTTCTGCTTCCAGGCATTTTCCCATAGAAGCCTTCCTGCGTCTAATAGTTGCATTCCGCAGTGCCATCCATGCTTCAGTATTATTGGCACTATTGCTCTAACCACTAGGGACGGTATCAGTTCTATAAGATGTTGAAATGTACATTTAAAACATTTACAGTTTTGGGCGCAAAACATGTTCGTTGCTCATTATAGCAGATTAAGCTTCTCTAAGCCCAAGAATCTCATCCCACATCACAACCCACTGCAATACAGGTGTTTACCACTTACAAGAGAATCCCAATCACATGAAAATCTAACTTCTCAGCAGAAGAAAAACAGAGAAGTCGGGAAGATCCCCTGGAGTAGGAAATGGCAACCCGCTCCAGTATTCTTGCCTGGAGAATACCATGGACAGAGGAGCCTGGTCATCATGGGATGCAGAGTCAGACACAACTGAAGCAACTTAGCATGCACATAAAATAGATAACTGATGAGAATCAACTAGATAGCACAGGGAACTCTGTTCAATGGTCTGTGGTGACCTAAATGGAAGGAACTCCAAAAAAGAGAGGATACATGTATACGTACAGCTGATTCATTTTGCTGTACAGCAGAAATTAATACAACACTGTAGAACAACTATACTCCAATTAAAAAAAATAAAGAATTGAGAAACCCCTATACTATGGTCAACTAATATTCCACAAGGATTCTAAAACAATCAATAGGAAAATACTTCTCTTCTCAATAAATGGTATTAAACAACTAGATAGCCACATGCAAAAGAATGGAATTGGACCTTTACCTCACATGACTTGCAAAATTTAGGTTTTAACAAAACCTAAAGCTATCAAGGGAACATTTCATGCAAAGATGGGCACAATAAAGGACAGAAATGGTATGGACCTAACAGAAGCAGAAGATATTAAGAAGAGGTGGCAAGAATACACGAAAAACTATACAAAAAAGATCTTCACCACCCAGATAATCACGATGGTATGATTACTAACCTAAAGCCAGACATCCTGGAATTCCAAGTCAAGTGGGCCTCAGGAAGCATCATTATGAACAAAGCTAGTGGAGGTGATGGAATTCCAGTTGAGCTATTTCAAATCCTAAAAGATGATACTCTGAAAGTGCTGCACTCAATATGCCAACAAATTTGGAAAACTCATCAGTGGCCACAGGACTGGAAAAGATCAGTTTTCATTCCAATCCCAAAGAAAGGCAATGCCAAAGAATGTTCAAACTACTGCACAATTGCACTCATCTCCACGCTAGTAAAGTAATGCTCAAAATTCTCCAAGCCAGGCTTCAATAGTACATAAACCATGAACTTCCAGATGTTCAAGCTAGATTTAGAGGAACCAGAGATCAAATTGCCAATATCCATTGGATCATCAAAAAAGCAAGAGAGTTCCAGAAAAACATCTATTTCTGCTTTATTGACTATGCCAAAGCCTTTCACTGTGTGGATCACAACAAACTGTAGAAAATTCTTAAAGAGAAGGGAATACCAATCCACCTGACCTGCCTCCTAAGAAATCTGTACGCAGGTCAGGAAGCAATAGTTAGAACTGGACGTGGAACAACAGACTGGTTCCAAATTGGGAAAGGAGTACATCAAGGCTATATATTGTCACCCTGCTTATTTAACTTATATGCAGAGAACACCATGAGAAATACTGGGCTGGATGAAGCACAAGCTGGAATCAAGATTCCTGGGAGAAATATCAATAAACTCAGATATGCAGATGAAACCACCCTTATGGCAGAAAGCAAAGAACTAAAGAGCCTCTTGATGAAAGTGAAAGAGGAGAGTGAAAAGGTTGGCCTAAAACTCAACATTTAGAAAACGAAGATCATGGCATCTGGTCCCATCACTTCATGGCAAATAGATGGGGAAACAATGGAAACAGTGACAGACTTTATTTTGGGGGGCTCTAAAATCACTGCAGATGGTGACTGAAGCTATGAAATTAAAAGACACTCCTTGGAAGAAAAGTTATGATCAACCTAGACAACATATTAAAAAGCAGAGACATTACTTTGCCAACAAAGGTCCATCTAGTCAAGGCAATGGTTTTTCCAGTAGTCATGTATGGATGTGAGGGTTGGACTATAAAGAAAGCTGAGTGCTGAAGAATTGATGCTTTTGAACTGTGGTGTTGGAGAAGACTCTTGAGAGTCCCTTGGACAGCAAGAAGATCCAACTAGTCCATCCTAAAGGAAATTAGTCCTGAATATTCATTGGAAGGACTGATGCTGAAGCTGAAACTCCAATACTTTGACCACCTGATGCAAAGAACTGATTTGAAAAGACCCTGATGCCGAGAAAGATTGAAGGCGGGAAGAAAAGGGGCCAACAGAGGATGAGATGATTGGATGGCATCACCGACTCAATAGACATGAGTTTGAGTAAGCTCTGAGAGTTGGTGAAGAACAGGGAAGCCTGGTACGCTGTGGTCCATGGGGTTGCAAAGAGTCGGAGATGACTGAGCGACTGAACTAAACTGAAAGCTATCAAATTTATAGAAGAAAACATGATGGTAAATCTTCATGCCCTGCCTTGGATTTGGCAAAGGATTCTTAGATAGAACAACAAAATCATGAAAAACAGCAGCAAAAAATGAAAGTGAATTTCATTAAAATAAAAATATTTGTGCTCCAAAGGACACCATTAAGAAAACTGAAATATTTGCAGAACGGAAGAGCATGTTTGCCAAATATCTGAAAAGGGACTTGTATCTAAAAATAGGTAAATAACTCTTAAAACTCAATAAAAGGACCAAAAAACCCAATTTAAAAATGAGCAAAGGATAAGACATCACATTTTTCCAAGAAAGACATACAAATGGCCAATAAGCACATTGAAAAGCTTTTAACATCATTAGCCATGAAGGAAATGCAAATCAAAACCACAATGAGAACTCTTCATGTCCACTAGGATGACTAGGATCCAGAAGTCATACAATAACAGGTCTGGTGAGAATGTGAAGAAATCAGAACCCTCGTGTACCACTGGCAGGAATATAAAATGGTACAGCCATTTTGGAAGACAGACTGTTTCTCCAATGTTTAAACACAGAGTTATCATATGATCTGGCAGTTCCCTTCCTGGGTATATATATCCAAGATAACTGAGAATGTCGGTCTGCACAAAAACTTTTACACGGATGCTTATAGCTGCAATATTTATAACAACCAAAACCCGGAAACAACCAGAATGTCCAACAGACAAATGGACGAACAAAATGTGATATATCCATGCAACAGAATATTGTTTGAGCATAAGAAGGAATCATATTGATACATCCAACAACATGAATGAACATTGTAAACGTTATAGTGAGTGAAAGAAACCGGGCACCAAAGACAACATGTGATAATAATAGAACTTCCTTCATGTGAAAGTCCTGTAGAGACAGAAAGTAGATCAGTGGTTGGCTGAGGAGTCTGGGGCGGGGGTGTGTAGAGGGGTGAAACCAAATATAATGGACAAAGAGTTTTTTTCTGAGGTGATCAAAATGTTCTAAAATTGGCAGTGGTGATGGTTGCATAAATTGGTAAATAACTAAAAATGGTTGAATTGTGCACTCTAAATTGCATGGTGATTTGCATGCATATCTTTATTGAATTTTATCTCAATAAAGCTGTTTATTGGAGTTTCCCAGGTGGTACAGTGGTAAAGAATCCACCTACCAATGCAGGAGACACAAGAGACACGGGTTCGATCCCTTAGTGGGGAAGATCCCCTAGTGTAGGAAACGGCGATGCGCTTCAGTATTCTCACTTAGGAAATCCCATGGACAAAGGAGGGTCAGTTCAGTTCAGCTCAGTCGCTCAGTCGTGTCCAACTCTTTGCGACCCCATGAATCGCAGCACACCAGGCCTCCCTGTCCATTACCAACTCCCGGAGTTCCTTCAAACTCACGTCCATCGAGTCAGTGATGCCATCCAGCCATCTCATCCTCAGTTGTCCCCTTCTCCTCCTGCCCCAATCCCTCCCAGCATCAGAGTCTTTTCCAATGAGTCAACTCTTCGCATGAGGTGGCCAAAGTACTGGAGTTTCAGCTTTAGCATCATTCCTTCCAAAGAAATCCCAGGGCTGATCTCCTTCAGAAGGGACTGGTTGGATCTCCTTGCAGTCCAAGGGACTCTCAAGAGTCTTCTCCAACACCACAGTTCAAAAGCATCAATTCTTCAGTGCTCAGCTTTCTTCACAGTCCAACTCTCACATCCATACATGACTACCGGGAAAACCATTGCCTTGACTAGATGGACCTTTGTTGGCAAAGGAATGTCTCTGCTTTTGAATATACTATCTAGGTTGATCATAACTTTTCTTCCAAGGAGTAAGCGTTTTTTAATTTCATGGCTGCAGTCACCATCTGCAGTGATTTTGGAGCCCCCCAAAATAAAGTCTGACACTGTTTCCACTGTTTCACTGTCTATTTCCCATGAATTGATGGGACAGGATGCCATGATCTTCGTTTTCTGAATGTTGAGCTTTAAGCCAACTTTTTCACTCTCCTCTTTCACTTTTATCAAGAGGCTTTTCAGTTCCTCTTCACTTTCTGCCATAAGGGTGGCGTCATCTGCATATCTGAGGTTATTGATATTGATCCATAGGGTCGCAAAAGAGTCAGACACAACTAAGCAACTGAGCACGCACACAGAGCTGTTTATAAAAATTTGCAAAGAGCTGTTAAAATGAAAGTTAACATTCATTCTCTGTTCCTAATTTATATGACATTTAAAAGGTTAATTATATAATGTCACTGTAACATTCAGAAATCAACTTTCTAATGCTTAAAGAAATTGTTAAAATTGGAAAATGCATTGAGACCTTTGGATGATGGAATTTTTTGTATTATTGCTATAAGTAATCAACAGCTTGCACAGAATGTGTTATATTTAGAATTGAAAGATAACTGGTTCTACTTTACTGAAAATCTATATTCTTCATATTAGTGTAAATGGTTTTCCTTCTTAGTACAAAGGTAATTTAAGGGGAAAGTGTGTACAGCTTGTGGTTTGAGCATCCTCATTAATGTGTTCCAGTTATACTTTGCTCACATCATTGTCTTCTAAATGCACTGCATTATGTAATATTTAGAACATCCTTTTCTGAATGTGAAATAAAATCATTTTGCAGAAATGAATTTTTTTTTACCACACCACTCAGTTTGTGGAATTTTAGTTCCCCGCCAGGGAACCCTGCAGGGGACACTTGGAGTCTCAACACTGGACCAGAAAGGAAATCCCAGAAAGAAAAGATTTTTACACACAGTTGGGATCACAGTGACAATAATACAAAAAAAAAAAAATCTGTCTATTGGCAAACATAGCAGCTTTCTCTCTTCCATCAAAAGATTCTGGTTTTGTAGCAGATTTTAAACCAAAAAACTAAGTGCTTGTCTGTCCCAGAAAATGATGTCCCCTTAGTGGGAAAGAGCAGAGAAATGGCTGAGTACTCACTTTTAAACTGATAAATTTCTTTATCAGTATCCATAAAGAGAGGCTGATTTTGTCCATGGTCAGTTAACAATGAAGAAGATAAAATGATACTCCAAACTGGTTTTCTAGAAGGATACCCAAATGGCTCCACATAAGGAAACTAAGGAAGACCACTCACAAGCGTGGGATTACAGTCCAGGGCAAGCGTAGAATGTCCAGTGGAAATACCTTAATAAGTAATAGGATGTGCTCCTTATGGGTAAGGGATCTGAAAATTACTTCAAAACTATTCTTTATATATTTCTGAATTATACACCAATGTTTTACATTCCCCCAATCACATAACATTCAAAGAGTTGAATAGATATTTGTCCACCCATGTTCATAGTGGCATTATTGAGAATAGCCAAAAGGAGGAAATAAGGCAAATATCCATCAATGGATGAATGGATAAAAAATGTGGTCCAACCATGCAATGGAATATTATGCAGCCTTAAAAATTCTAACACATGCTACAGCATGCTTGAATCTTGAAGACATCGTACTCAATGAAATAAGCCAGTCACAAAAGGACAAATATTGTATGATTCCACTTTATGAGGTCCTTCAGTTCAGTTCAGTCGCTCAGTCATATCCGACTCTCTGCAAACCCATGAACCGCAGCACGCCAGGCCTACCTGTCCATCACCAACTCCTGGAGTCTACCCAAACTTATGTCCATTGTGTCAGTGAAGCTATGAGGTCCTTAGAGTAGTCAAATTCATGCAGACAGAGAGAAGAATGGTGGTCACCTGGGCCTGTCGGGGGAAGGGATGGGAACTGTTTTTTAATGGCTGGAGAGTTTTAGTTGGGGAAGATGAGAAGGTTCTGGAGATGGATTTGGTAGTGGTGGTTGCCCAACTGCCCTTGTTGTACTTCATCCTACTGGACTACACACTTTAAAATGGTTAAAATTAAAAGAATCTGGGAAAAATAAAAAGGTATTTATGTATAAGTGAATCACTGTTGTATACTTGAAACTAACACAACATTATAAATCAACTATACTTCAATTTATTTAAAATGATAAATTTGTTATAAATATTTACCACAGTAAAATCTACTTTTCATTTGTATTAATATTTCAAAACATACATAAAATTTACTTAAATTTTGCATAAATGTATTAATTACAATGCCATTGTAACCAAAATACATGGCAACGTGCAAGGAGCTCAAATATCTCAGCTGAGGCACTGATCCACCCCCATCCTATCCCAGCATGAACAGGAAGCAGACTTGACTTCCATTTCAGAAGTAGGATGGCTCAGATGGAGAATCGTTCATCAGTGAACATAAAACACAGTAAGTAATGGTTTCTAGATGCTTCCCGGCTACCTGCCGCTATTCTGTTCCGTGTCTGAAACACAAGATTTAAGTGGCTGCCTCTCCTCTGGCAAATGAGATTTTCACAGAACTTATTACCTAGTGCCTTCTAACATACATGGCATAATTTAAAAGAAAATAATCAATGAGCCTTCCTAGTGCCTTGAAATCCCTAGACCAATAGCCTTGACTCAAAGCAGCTCAGGCTAAATTGCATGAAAAGCTCACAAACAGCGTCAGCATCAGAGGATCTCAGGTTTGTGGGGTGGAACTCAGCCCACGGGTCAGAGCTCCTTCCTAAGACACTACCTGCTGATTCTGAAGTTGGACGTTTGCTGATTATGAAGCAATTGGTCAATAAGGACAACTTGGGTTACTTTTTTCTTCAGGTGTCCTGTGTGAAAACATTCACTATCAAGAATTTCTAGAAGAATTAACAGAGTACCATTCACCAGCACCATTAGGCAGAATTCTCTATTTATCAGTAATTTTCACATGAGAATTCAAACCATGATTTGTAAGAAGCCATTACATCAAGCCAACTAAAACTAAGCGGCCTGGCCTTGTTACTCTGATAGCTAATGATTAAGATGACAGCAGATGGGGAGCTGTATTTGTAGCTCACATAACCTTGCGTTTCTCAAGGTCAACTGTGAATTCAGATAGTTGTCCCACATGCGTGCATGCTCAATCACTAAGTCAGAGCATGCACACACGTGGGACAACTTTACCACCCAAAGGACGGTTTTCTGACTCTTTGCCACCCAAAGGACTGTTTTCTGCCAGGCTCCTCTGTCCATGGGATTCTCCAAGCAGGACTACTGGGGTGGGTTGCCATTTCCTCCTCCAGGAGATCTTCCTGACCAAGGCAGGTGGATTTTTTTTTTTTCCCCCACACTGAGCCACTAAGAAAGGGCATCCCACAGTTTACATCCATCTAATGACCTATTGGCTGTCGTCACCATGGGGACCAGAATACTTAAAGTGAACACTTAAAGTCAGAACTCCATCTACTCCTTCTCTCCAGACTTTGGAGAACCTCTCCACCAGCACAGGACTGCAGGCTTTTTAATAAAAGCCATTGTTAGAGGTGAGGGGTGGGGTCAGATTTGCACAAAGAGCCTCGCTTCATCATTTAGAATTGCGATTTCTGGTCAATTGAATTAGTCAGTTCTGTTCTGACAACTTTGCAGACAGCCGCTCACCAGATTTCTGTCTTTAATTCCTCCACCTTCTCTTCTTTGAGAAACGCATTTTCAGCAAGTTTGCACTCGTTTTCCACATTGTCTGATTTAGCCAAATCAGCTGCTGAAAGCTTACATAGGATTAAAATATTAGCATAGTCTTACATCTTGGTCCAAGGATAAATCCTCCATAGAGCTCCGTGTGGATGACAGTGTAAACTGCTGGCCAGCTAGTGACCCTCAGAGACTGGCTTCCTGTAAACCTGCCCCTGCCCCTGTTCCCATGTGATAGGCTAGAGAACCTAGGAAAGCTGGTATTCAGGCCACACAGATGAGGGATGACAACCATCTCTTTCTCCTCCTCTAACTTTAACCTTAGGGGCTACATCTTTGCTTCATTCATTCGTGAAGGGAGATGCGTGGCTATGGGAGGACGCAGGGGACACGATCTCAAATCTCGGCACTCCTCCGGGGACCCTTTTCCTGTGGGCTCTTTCATCGGCCACCAGAGCTGCTGATCCTTGGCTTTCTCCTCCCAGCCTCCCAGGAGTGCCACCGTCTGATCCGTTTTCGCGGAGAACAAACAGGCGTCTCTTGTGAACAGAAGGTGAATGATTGACAAGACAAGGGTTAATCAGAGAGCCCCAGAGGGAAGCATTTGGAGAGATGAATGATGTTCAAAGCCTGGTCAAGGAGAGCAGGCTTGTTTAATTTAAGGGAGAGATCAAGGGCTGAAGGTATTCTGTCCCCAAACTTAATCTCTCAAGTTTTGGCACTGAAGACATGTCTAGCTTAGCGGCTGGAGATGATGTTTGGACGAATTCAGGGAAAATGTTTAACTCAGTCTAGCAAGAAGTGTTCATCCAACTCACATCACCTCCATTTCATCAATTCCATCTGCATCTGCTGTTTCTTCTCCATCTTCTACTCTTGGGTCATGATCACTAGATTTGGTAAGAATTTCTTTCTATATTAATAGTTCTAATGAGGCTGTATTCTAATCCTATTCTGTATTATTATCACTTTAATTTTAATTATTTTATTATGTACTGTATCTAATTGCCATGTTTGTATTCCCGAAAGTTATCACATGATAAAAGCTACAGGACTCAAGGCAAAAACAGGGTTCAGTGGACTACTCATAAAACTTCTTATCAGAGAAGTGACAGAAACAACAGCAACTCTTATTAAAATGCTGGCGCAGTTTAATCTCCACTGGCACTTGTATCTAAATTCACAGTCCAGACATCATAGCATCCTTATATTCTAGGGCTCCAGTTTCTTCCTTCAAGATGTAGGTCTTTGAAGACATGTGTTTCCAGTAGAGACCAGTTTCATCAACACAAAATGTATCATCTGAAGGCAGCTTTCCTTATCATTGCATTTTGGTTAACATATGGAAGAAACGTCTGTGAATTCTTCATCTGCATTTGCGGCTTCCTCAGAAAACTTAACACCGTCCATTGGTCCGCTGACTCTCAAGCTGTGGTTCTCTAACCAGCAACATGCTGCTGCTGCTGCTAAGTCGCTTCAGTCCTGTCCGACTCTGTGTGACCCCATAGACGGCAGCCCACCAGGCTTCCCCGTCCCTGGGATTCTCCAGGCAAGAACACTGGAGTGGGGTGCCATTTCCTTCTCTAATGCATGAAAGTGAAAAGTGAAATAGAAGTCACTCAGTCATGTCTGACTCTTGGCGATCCCATGGACTATAGCCCACCAGATTCCTCCATCCTTGGGATTTTCCAGGCAAGAGTACTGGAGTGGGGTGCCACTGCCTTCTTCGAACCAGCAGCCAGCCTCCTGCAAACTTTCTCTAGCAATGCACCTTGAGGTACTTCTCTGGTCCAGTAGTTAAAATTTCGCCTTTCAATGTAGGGGATGCTGTTTCCATCCCTGGTCCAGGAGATAAGATCCAACATGCCTCGAAGCCAAAAAACAAAAACATAAAATGAAAGCAATACTATAAAAACTCAATAAAGACAAAAAAAAACTATGAGGCATGTTAGTCACTCAGTCATGTCCGACTCTGCGACTGCGTGGACTGTAGCCTGCCAGGCTTCTCTGTCCACGGGATTAACCAAGCAAGAATACTGGAGTGGGTAGCCATTCCCTTCTCCAGGGGATCTTCCTGACCTGGGGAGCAGGTATACAAAAGAATTCATGAATACATCTTTGCACAAGTTAAATGAAGAATTAATAAAATGAATGTATCTTGAAAAGAAAGAAATGCACCAGGAAATTTTGTTTAAACTACCAATCCCTGGCCTCTTCCCCTTTCCCCACCCCACCACCAGGGATTTGTGATTCAGTAGCTCTGAAACATTTAAAGTCTAGATAAATTATCTTCCAAACGTGGCTTTCTTCCCCTTGAGGCTCACGTTTGGGGCCACTGTGCAGATGGCTGCCAACGTATGTTTGACTAATCCACTGGGGTCAGAGAGGCATTGTAGAAGCAAAAGCATTCAAGAGAAAATACGAGATAACAAATTGTTTCCTATGGGCTTAGAGCTAAAAACTTCTGCCTAATGAGATTTTAATTTTATTTAAGGAAACCTAAAACTTCTAATAAAAGAGATTATTCTGAGCCTCAGGCTCCACTGAACCTGTGATCTTAAGAGAGGATCATTCTCACTTGCTAAATAAGTATCTGTGATGTCATTTTTTGCTGTTAGACCAATCAACAGTCTGAAGAGATACCAGGCTCAGAACAGACATTCTGTAGTTTATTAGTACAGATAAAACATGAGTAACTTTCCCAATGAGGAAAAAGCCAAAAATTACAGATTTATGAGCACGAATGAAACAGGAACTGGAGAAATGACCAGAATCTGTGAGATGAGGAAACTGAGAGGCATAGAATGCAATATTACTTCATTAAGGAAACAGAAACTGGGATTTTGAACCATCCAGCTGTCTCTGAATACACTTGAGATATCAAACAGTTGTTTGCACCTCTACAAATAATATGAAAGACAATGAAATACAGACATAGACACTCAAGTAGAAAGTGTGAAAAATAATTTATGCAGCTTAATTTAGAATGTCTTTGCTTATTCTTCTCCAAAGCTTTTTGAGTTTTCTAGCCATTTCTTCCTCGGAAATCTTCCTGACCCAAGGATCAAACCCAGGTCTCGTGCATTGCAGGTGGATTCCTTACCATCTGAGCCACCCGGGAAGCCCAAACTAGATCACAGGAGCAAGTAAAACACTATTCCAGTCCACTGTAAAATTATATCTACTCATACAGGATGGTTTACCTAAAACTTGGACCCAAGTGTTCCCTCTCCTGGTCTCTCTCAAAAGACACTTGATTTGATTGAAATTTTAATTTTTAAAAATTTTAGTTTGGAGGGATGCAATTCCAGCATGGAAAACTGGAGACCCAGGGAGACTTTCCAGAAGGTCAGGCAGCATCCTGACTTTTACTGATGCCTGTGGGCTTGATTTCAGTTAGATCAGGAGATGTGAACATCTTGGTAAGTCTTTCTGAGCAGTTAAAAGAATCAGAAGTAGTTAAGATTTAGAAACTGCATTAAATACAATGCATTTAAATCTGAAACACTTTGGGAGACCTTTTTAAAGATCTAAATGCTGATCTTTTTCGGATAAGAAAAAATAGAAAGCATTATTATCTCCCACTACAACTCATTTGAAGCTAAGGAAAATCGCATTCTATTTCATTCAAATTATGCTTTGGCTCCATGCGAATGATATATGCTATTTGAGAAAATGAGGGAGATGATCGCCTTTCGGCTAATAGCCCGGGATGTGTGTGCGCACATACACATGAGCATGTATGAGAGAGTATCTTATAAGTCAGGGCTTATTTTTGCAAAAAAAGAAAAACAGTTAAGATTGCAGTTTAGTGAGTATGAATAGTTTTATGGTCAAGTTCAGCAGTTGCATTGTCAACTCAGTCACGTCCAACTCTCTGTGACCCCATGGACTGTAGCCTACCAGGCTTCTCTGTCCTCTGGGATTCTCCAGGCAAGAATTCTGGAGCGGGTTGCCATGCCCTCCTCCAGGGGATCTTCCCAACCCAGGGATCAAACCCAAACCTCTTACATCTCCTGCATTGGCAGGCAGATTCTTTGCCTCTTGAGCCACTGGGGCTTCCCCAAGTTCAGTAGGAATAATCCTAAATAGTAATTGATTTGCAGTGCAATTACCATTTTGATTAATTTAGCCTTTCCCTGTGCCCACAAGGTGGTGGGAGGGCCATGCTAATAGCCTTTTGGATGACTGGTTTTGTGTTTTGGGTGCTGGATGTGAAAAGTCTTTTAAAATAACTACAATACGTCAAAGTCAAGTATTTCATTCAGTTTGGTTTCTAATTAGCTTTAAAAGAGGGCATGTCAGTCACTGGAAAGTGAGATATACATTGAACAAAAATACTTTTATCCTGAACTCCTGTTCCTGAAATTGATGAGAATTTGTCCTTAAAAAGAAATGAGACACTGCAAAAATCATGCCGGTTCAAGAAAAAATTGCTGGGCAGGAGGGGTGATTTTGATGATGATTGTGCTTCTCTGCCTTGTCCTTGGTCCCCTCCCCAGGTCAAGGCTGGGCTGTTGGGATATTGCACTGTGCAACCCTCAGTCTAACCGAGACCTCCTGTCTTAGAACCTGGTGAACAGGGTCTCTCTCCAAAGCTCTCCATCCCCACTGAGTCCTGCCTTCCCTGTGGTCTCTCAGTCTTGCTCCATCTACAGTGGCAGCCAATGGGTGTGTTTTTGGTTAGTTCCCACCATTCCAGGACCCCAGTAAAAACACTGGCATTTCAACTGGGCCGACAGAGAAATACTGAGGAAGACTACTACTGAGTGCCCTCAGCTGTCCCCTGTGGTTAGACACCAGAAGCAAGATAGACTCGGCAGAAAGCTGTGAAACCCAAGATGACTCCACCAGCCATTCAGATGCTCTCTCCAGCATTATTTAGGTTCAAATTATTACCTGTAAAATCAGACTCTCTTAAGATTCGCAATTAGTGCTAGTGAGATTCAATCTTCTTAGTGATGTAGTTAAAAAGAAAAAGTCCCAAACCATGACACCTTGAATGAAAAAACCATCATATCCATATTTGTGGCTTTCTCACTTACTAGCTTTGTGACACTGAACAGTCTCCTTTAGTCTCTCTGACCTCCAGCAATAATCATAATAGCGCCAGTTTTACGCAACTCACAGGGTCTTTTCAATGCCAGAATCAATGCCTCATACTCTGGAAAGGGTATTTCAACAGTAAACTCAAATTACAAAATATGACAAGGAGCTGATCATGTGCTGAAGTATCTCTCGCCAGGTGGGGCCATACTGGCCATGATGCTGATCAAGTTAGGAGAGTGAATTGATCCCCCAAATTGGAGCATCAAGGGCTGCCAGATGTTGGGGGGCTATGCATCCAGCTCAATTCCGTCTTGGGAAGTCATGAGGGTTAACTGACCACAGGCAATCGGACAGGGAGAGACAGAGGATGAGAGAGAGACTGGGAGAGAGAAGCTGATAAATCAGGAATTTAATTAGCAGGGTGACTCAGGTGGAAGGTTGAAGCCTAACTGGGTTTCTGTTTACATTAAACAGATTTGATTTGTAATCTGTCTCAATTAGCTGGAAATTAAATGCATCTTGAGGCAGAAATACCATGGACGTAAGTATTCTCTTTGGAGGCGAAAAAGAAAAACTCAGCAAAATGACCACATGTAACCTCTTCCTACAATCTTATTTCTGGGGTGCTCCTTTTTTCCAGGCCACAAATGGTCATCTTCTTGCCCACCCCACCCCCACCCCCACCTCTGTGCTTGTCTTAATCAGGATGGAACATACCATTCCCACAGTGTCAGGAGGATGCTTACCGTTAACATGATAAATGATTCCATGCTGATATGGTGACAGTTAACTCCAATGTGTTCATCGTTGCTGTTTTGATGTGGGCAGGATAAAAACTGGAGCAGGAATATTTCCTTTAAAAAAAGAAAGACCCTACCATCAACAGTCTTATGAACACCTTGGAGCAGGTGTCCCTGGCTATGTCATTCTCCCTCGTGATGCAAAAGCAAACTAAGCTTCATCCGAAACACTGAAATGTGCCTCCATTCCTCCTGGGAGAGAGTTGGCACTTGTCACTGTCGCCTGGGGGCAAACCAGTGAGAAGGAGACCAAATCCAAACAAAATGATGATTGAGGAGAAATTTAGGATCTCCCCCAGGACTCCTCCCCTGTGACTAGGACCCCAGATCGTTGGCAAAAATCGACCACGTGTCCGCCTGTGTACAGCCTGTCTGTGTCCTCACCCCCAGAGCAGGACTAGAGATGTTGGCATATGAGCCACAGTCACCACGAAGCTGCTGAGTAGAAAGAGGAGGACCTTTCTGAGCATCAGCTTGACATTCCTCATGACTCAGCTTGACCCAGGTCTCTGGCACGGGCTCCACTGGGGGCCTCTTTTTTGTGCATCTTCTTCTTGAATCCCAAAGACTTTCCCCTGGAATAGGGGAGAGAGGGCTAAGATTGGGATGTTTGTTTGTTTCTGGGGTTGCATATTGACATGTGGGAAGAGCCATGGTTAATAACTGAGGTAAATAATTGAAATTAAAAGACGCTCGCTCCTTGGAAGAAAAGCTGTGACAAACCTAGACAGCATATTAAAAAGCAGAGACATCACTTTGCCAGCAAAGGTCCATCTAGTCAAAGCTATGGTTTTTCAAGTAGTCATGTACGGATTTGAGGGTGGCACAGGGGTTGTATTTTGCCAAATAGTGAACTCAGGGCTATAACTTTGAGCATCCTTCTCTTTTTTTTTTTTAAGAATTTTTTTTTTAATGTGGACCATTTTCAGTCTTTATTGAATTTGTTATACTATTGCTTCAGTTTTATGTTTTGACTTTTTTGTTAGCAGGCATGCGGGATCTCAGCTCCCCAACCAGTGATTGAACCTGCAGCCCCTGCTGCTGCTGCTAAGTCACTTCAGTCGTGTCTGACTCTGTGTGACCCCATAGAAGGCAGCCCACCAGACTCCCCGTCCCTGGGACTCTCCAGGCAAGAACACTGGAGTGGGTTGCCATTTCCTTCTCCAATGCATGAAAGTGAAAAGTGAAAGTGAAGTTGCTCAGTCGTGTCCGACTCATCACGATCCCATGGACTGCAGCCTACCAGGCTCTTCCGCCCATGGGATTTTCCAGGCAAGAGTACTGGAGTGGGGTGCCATTGCCTTCTCCTGCAGTGGAGGGTAAAATCTAACCACTGGACCACCAGGGAAATCCCTTGGCTTCTTTCTTACATGTTGGTTTCATCTCTGTGACTCATTTAGGAAAAGCACTGTGTTAGCCACTGGGATGTTCAAAGGTGAGAGAAAGACAGTCCCCATCCTCAGGAATAGCATCGCAGACCTCCAGCATTTTGTGTGTGTCAGGCCCTGTATCATAGGTGTGTACACACATGTACTACGTCAGGCAGTACATGCATGCATACATACCAAGTGTCCTGCTGCACCTTTGTGCTGCTGCCAAGAACAGAGCTTTCGATGATGTCAAGCAACGGATGGACATCAACCCAACCTCCAAGCGCCAAGCTTGCAGGATGCTTCTGCCTCCCCAGGAAGATCCCCAGGGCTTCCCCTCCCCCTCCCAAACTGCTCTCTGCTCTGGGTCTGCCATGCAGGAAGGCTGATGGCCCAGGGAGTTAAACAAAAATCTAAAAATCAATAAGATAATTTGTAACTGATCCTTGGGCACGAAACATAGGATTTGCCTCCTGCCTTCTCATTGTTTGCACTTAAAAAAACCTGGTTCACACTGCAGAACAGTGAGGCACGCAGGCTGGCGTTAATTCAAACCCCAACTGGAGTTGCTTTCTACCCTCTCATCTGGTTGGAACTTGATCAGCCTCAGCCAAGATGTTCTTTGGGGCCAGGAGGGAAGCTGGAAGCAACTGCCTTCTATTCAGCATAGACTGGGACCTGCTTTTGAGCTCACACTTAATACCTCGCTTCCCTTCTGACTCATTTGCACAGTTGTGTCCGACTCTTTGTGACTCCGTGGACTGTAGCCCGCCAGGCTTCTCTATCCATGGGATTCTCCGGGCAAAAATACTGGAGGGGGTTGCCATTTCTTCCTCCAGAGGATTTTCCCAATCCAGAGATTGAACCCGGATCTCTTGCATCTCCTGCACTGGCAGGTGGATTCTTTACCACTAATGCCATCTGGGAAGCCCTTCTGGGCCCATGTTTAAATCTCACCTCACAGCAGAGTTCCAATGCTCACGTCTCAAGTAGGCTTTATATACTGATCACTCACTAAAGTCAGTTTGATAGGCTTGATCTCTGGTGGCCCAAACAGGATTAATTTTTAGAAACACAGCCCTATCTGGAATTGCTAAAAGAAAACATGCTAGAAAAAGGGAGGCAGCACCATTTGTACAATTATTGCAGCAAATGAACAGGGGCATTCTGGCAGGTTCTCAGTCCTGCTGCAGTTCATCTTGCAGCTGTCTGCAGTTCCTGTGACGTGACATGCTGCACTTCACGAGACGATTTCCAGGCACAGTCTGGGAGGCTCCCCTAAGAGGTGAGGAAGTCACTGCACAGGGCTGATCCACGCGAATGGAGGACCTAAATCCTGGCTTCGCGCCTGATTGCCTTTTCCACGTATCTTTCATCATCATTAGCTGGACCCAGCTTCCCTGTTCCAAATCAGGGTATTAAAAAAACACAGCGGACTGAGCAGAGAGAGCTGAGGAGGCACAATTCAGCAAACAATCCCAGAGACACAGAAAGGCAGCAAAATCCCATAAAATAAAAACAGTGCATCTGAGACCCAGCCCGGGTAGCAAATCTCATTTGCTGTTGACATGAATCTCTCCACCTGTCAAGGACTCACCGACTACCTTCCATATCAGCATCTGCTCCCTCACTTAACATTGATCCAGAGGAAGTATCTTCCAGATATGCTTTTTATTACCAGGTGGTGAGACAAATGGTTCTTTGGTCAATCAAGGCACAGGGCAACTCTATCAAATCTTTTTTTTAAATTATAATATTCATCTTCCTACTTCTGGTGAAAGATCAGAATAAGGTTGTCTGATAAAATGCCTTAGAGTTCTGAAAACCAAAGGCTGTGTCCACTGTCTTATGCTCGAGATACATTTTTATTTCATGGGAGTTGGCAACTTTAAATTATATGGCTGCCCATTCTTACCCCTCTGGGCAGGACAGCTCATAACTATAGAAGGGGAAAGCCTCATATATGAAGCCTTTCATTCTCTCCACAGTCATCAAAAATGAGTTTCTTCTGGCAGACAGTTGAGTTTGCAAATGAGTTGAAGTGATTCATAGGCTGCTGGGAAAATAGCATTTTGAAATCTATTCTTAAACGCTCAGCTTTATAAACTCAGTTCACACTTTCAGTATTTCCCAGGCAAACATTCAGAGGCACAGGGAACCATGAGCCTGTGGCAGGGATGAAATTGGGAAGCAGTACAGAAATAGCCAAAGCTATGACAAACTTAGACCTTGTATTAAAAAGCAGAGACATCACTTTACTGACAAAGGTCAGTAGAGTCAAAGCTATTGTTCTTCCAGTAGTCACGTACAGATGTGAGAGTTGGACCATAACAAGGACTGAGGGCTGAAGAATTGATGCTTTTGATTTATGGTACTCCTTGAGAGTCCCCTGGACTGCAAGGAGATCGAACCAGTCCATCCTAAAGGAAATCAACCTGGAATATTCATTGGAAGGACTGATGCTGAAGCTGAAGCTCCAGTACTTCGGCCACCTTATGTGAAGAGCCAACTCACTAGAAAAGAGCTTGATATTGGGAAAGATTTGAAGGCAAGAGGAGAAGAGGGCAGCAGAGGATGAGATGGCTGGATATCATCAGTGGACATGAATTTGAGTGAACTCTAGGAGATAGTTGAAGAAGGAAATGGCAGCCCACTCCAGTATTGTTGCCTGGAAAATCCCACGGACAGAGGAGCCTGGCAGGCTGCAGTCCATGGAGTTGCAAAGAGTCGGACACGACTGAGTGACTTCAGTTCACTTCACTTCTAGGAGATAGGGGAGGTCACGGGAGCCTGGCATGGGGTCATAAAAGACTTGGACTTGACTTAGCAACTCAACAACAGCAACGGGACTGGCTCTGTGGTCACCACTGGGAGGATCCCCATGGCCTCACTGGGGTGGGCTCAGGCAGGCACGCCCTGGACCACTGGTCTAGAAATTAATGTGGACAACAGCACAACAGTAGAGCAGAGGGAGGGACCCTCTTAATCCTCCCTCCCATCATCCTTTTTACTCCCAATCCCAAACCAAAGAGGGACATTTCTCATGGCTTTGTGTTTTGTAAGAAAATTCCCAAATCAGGTATCCTCAGTGTCCAGGATCTAATGCTTGATGATCTGAAGTGGAGCTAATGTAATAATAAAAGTGAAGTGGACAAGAAATGTAAT
This sequence comes from Ovis canadensis, assembly GCF_042477335.2. NCBI lineage: Eukaryota > Metazoa > Chordata > Mammalia > Artiodactyla > Bovidae > Ovis > Ovis canadensis. Next base: position 52,942,242 of record NC_091267.1, on the reverse strand, counting down.
GCACTTGGATCATCCAGAAACCATCCCCTCACCCCTAGTTCATGGAAAAGTTGTCCTCCATGAAACTAGTCCCTGGTGCCAAAAAGGTTGGGAACCAGTACCCCCAAATGATTCACAGAGCAAGAGTCACGGATTATCTGAGCAGAAAACCTGGACTGCCGATGGCAGGGTTCAGAAGTAGAACTAAGTTCTGTGACTATCTCTCACTGAACCCATCCTCAGGAATGCAAGAAACCTAAAGCAGGGCTTCCGAGGAATCCCTGCATTTTAGAGCTTTAGGAAACCGAGTACTCGCCTGTGTGGTAAAAGATGGTGCACGTGCGTGTGTGTGTGTTCAATCACATCCAACTCTGTGACCCCATGGACTGTAGCCCGTCAGGTTCCTCTGTCCATGGGATTTTCCAGGCAAGAACACTGGAGTGGGTTGCCATTTCCTCCTCCAGGGTGTCTTCCTGACCCAGGGATTGAACTTGTGTCTCCTATGTCTCCTGAATTGCAAGCAGATTCTTTACCGCTGAGCCACTGGGGACTTAGGGCAAAAAAGTGCATCTCCTCATCCCACAAACAGTGTGAGAGCAGAAGCAGAAGGACCCTGTCTCACTTCCCTCTTCCTTGTCCCCTGAGCGCAGGAGGGACAAAGACGGAAGCTAGAAACTGCTCTGTCTTCACTGCTGTTGAGAGGCTGCTGAGAGGAACAGTGAATGGTGGTGATACATTATTTACGATAACAAAAACAAAATAACAGTAGCCAACCTTTATTAAGAACTGACTGTATTCTAGGCACCGAGCTAAGTGCTCTACACATCATTTATTTACAATTCTTCATGATAACCTTATAAAGCAGATCAATGCAAATAATGTTATGATTCCCCTTCCAGAGGGTGGGAAAACAGTGTTTGGTAAGCTTCTTGCCTGAAATGAGATGGCTTGTCCACCAGAGAGCCAAGGCATGGACCCTGCCCTGCCTGCCTCCAGAGGCCACTGCTGTGCCCCCTCCAGGAAGTATACTAAGAGGTGAGGATGGGGCTTTCAGTTCGGTCCCTCAGTCATGTCCGACTCCTTGCGACTCCATGGACTGCAGCACATCAGGCTTCCCTGTCCATCACCAATTCCCTGAACTTACTCAAACTCATGTCCATTGAGTTGGTGATGCCATCCAACCATCTCATCCTCTATTGGCCCCTTCTCCTCCAGCCTTCAGTCTTTCCCAGAATCTGGGTCTTTTCCAATGAGCCAGTTCTTCACATCAGGTGGCCAAAGTATTGGAGCTTCAGCTTTAGCATCAGTGCTTCCCAATGAATATTCAGGACTGATCTCCTTCAGGATTGACTGGTTTGATCTCCTTGCAGTCCAAGGGACTCTCAAGAGTCTTCTCCCACACTACAGTTCAAAAGCATCAATTCTTTTGATGCTCAGCTTGCTTTATAGTCCAACTCTCATATCCACACATGACCACTGGAAAAACCATAGCTTTGACTAGATGGATTTTTGCTGTCAAGGTCTCTGCTTTTACTATGCTGTCTAGGTTGGTCATAGTTTTCCTTCTAAGGAGCAAGTGTCTTTTAATTTCATGGCTGTAGTCACCATCTGCAGTGATTTTGGAACCCCCCAAAATAGTCTCACTGTTTCGTTTCCCCATCTATTTACCATGAAGTGATGGGACTGGATGCCATGATCTTCGTTTTGTGAATGTTGAGTTTTAAGCCAACTTTTTCACTCTCCTCTTTCATTTTCATCAAGAGGCTCTTTAGTTCAGCCGTATCTCCGCGAAGAAGGCCGTGAGACTGGATGTCGGCCTGAAAGACACGATTAGGGAGCCTGGGATCTAGAAAGTGACTGTGTTGGTCACTTGGTCATGTCTGAATCTTTGTGACCCCATGGACTGTAACCCACCAGACTCCTCTGTCCATGGAATTCTGCAGGTAAGAATACTGGAGTGGGTAGCCATTCCCTTCTTCAAGGGATGGTCCCAACCCAGGGATCGAATCCGTCTTCTGCATTGGCAGGCGGGTTACCACTAGCACCACCTAGGAAACCCTGAGCCCCTGTCTGGAGGGGATATTTCTGCAGGTTAGTTGCTCGCTGTTCATTGCAACACTGGAAATTTTTAAAACAAAACTGAGTTTTTCCAGAAATGTGCTTTCCTGAATTCTTCAGGTGGGTGTGCTATTAATATGGAAATGAGGAGAGTTTAATCATGTTTGACTGTTTGCTGGAAAGAAAGCCAACAGTCTGATATGCTAAGTATCATCAGATTTGCTAAATGGGGTCAGGATTACGGGGTCCATGTGGGGCCGATGGATTTCTTACTGCTCATTATTCCTATTGAATGGCTGGAATAGATTCAATGCAGTGAGAGGCCAGGCCACGGCAGGGCAACCGTGCCCCTGCACCTGGCAGGGTGCTCTTGAGAAGCCCTTGGCCTTGAGCAGGATCTGGGGTGGCAGAGAGGCGGTGGGCAGCCAGTCCCACCCCCGAGCCAGGCCCCACCCACTGCCCAGTGATCGGTGTGCAGAGCAGGTGCAGGGCTGGAGTTTAAGATCAAAGGGCAGATCAAAGAGGATTCCTTGCCCTCGCCAGAGTGTAATTGATTTCTGTTTGCAAAATAAGTACACGGATACTGTCTCAATGATTCCTCCTAAGACTGAGGAGAGAACAGCAAGACAGATATTTTCATCTACCTGGTTTATAGATGAATAAATGAGTCCCAGAGACAGTTAAGGGGTTTGTCCAGTGAGACCAGACACAGGCAGGACCAGCGCCCACCCCACCTGCCCTGCTACACCATGATGCCAACTTCCCATATGGGGGACCCCAGAGGACCAGGCTCCCACCCTTGAGTTCCAGCTTCAGCTTGACCTAATCTTGCTCCCAGCCACAGGGAAGTGAGAACCTCAGGGTGATTTCAGATTTCAACTCCCTCTTCTTAACTAATCTCTAAAGAAGCATGTGGCTCAGATGGTAAAAAAAAAAAAATCTGGAGACCTGGGTTCGATCCCTGGGTGGAAAGGTCCCCTGGAAAAGGGGATGGCTACTCACTCCAGTATTCTTGCCTGGGAAACCCCATGGACAGAGGAGCCTGGCAGGCTACAGTCCATGGGATTGTAATTGGACATGACCTAGCAACTAAACAACAACAAGAACCTGATGACTTGAAATGACAAGAAGAGTGAGATGTGGTCATTGGCCATAGGAGCCTCCACAGACCCAAGTTCAGCAGAGGGTGGGATGTGGGAAACTGAGCTAAGCCAGGGGCCCTTCCCCACCCCTCTCCCAACCCCTGGCCCGGGAGTCAGTCCCAGGCAGAGGGAGAGTCCAGCCGTGGATGGACATCTGGTGACCAGGTTGTCACACTGAGTCACAGACACATCAGAAAGAACCCGGAAGGGCTGGGAGCAGGAGTAGGGGAGCTTTTCTGCAAAATAAGGGAATAGGCTGTGATCAGGTTTGTAAGGCGCTCAGAAGCAGACGTGTGGAAGCGGCCAAACAATCAGAGCTTTGTGAAAGGATGCTGTCATGGATTCAGTGAGAACGGCCGTCATCTGCGCGATGGTGCCACCTCTCCAGGAGGGCTCCAAGCTGGTGACTCTGAGTGTCTCCTCCACTTTCAATTGCAGTTCAAAACTCACCTCTTTAAGTAGCTTTCTGCGCCCCCCACCTCAACCCCGACAAATACCTCCACTGTCCTAAGGGATCTGAGCTTCCTGTCCTGAGTGCTCCCAAGGTCAAGTGCACATTGGAAGTACAAGTGCAAATGATTCTTACCAGGAGTTACCCTGAGAACTTTGACTTCATGACAACTATTAGTATGAAAAAAAATGTTAATTAGTACAGGACTGTTGTAGGAATAAAAAACATGTAAATATCAATTGTAACAATTATTAGAGAAAATGCAATCTCACATAGCTATGAAATTCAAGATCATTATTATTCATTGACAAATAGTAATGATGGCATAAAACTAAGGTAACCTCAGCTCAGATGAGCAAATAAAGTTGACAGCAGAATGACCCTCATTAATGAATTTGACATGAGCCTTCCCCCGTTAATAGATTCTTAGCCAAAGGTGAGTTTTTAATTAGGATATAAATTTCAGGTACATTGATAATATATGTGGAAATGTGAAGGCTTCAACCCAGCAAATGCGTATTGCTTCCTCTACATTCGGAGTCAATGTCCTATAAAGACAAACATACAGAGGCCCTGCTCCTGAGTTTCCTCCCCGTAATTCTCTCGAGATGGAGAAAATGACCTGAGATTATTTGGAAGCAAGATGGTACAGGAGAGAGAGAGAAGTTAAAAACAACAAGGCAAATGAAGTAAACTTTTGGAGGGAGCAATGGAATGCTGGTACCAGCCAGAGTTCTTGGTCTTCCCCAGCCGATAGAAACTGATCAGAGGCCAGACAAGAAATTCCAGCCAGGCTTTACTGGGGTCCCTGCTGCAGCAGAAGGATCAAGAACAGTAATTGGTTCCTTAGCTTGCTCCCCAAGGCAGAGTGAGCTTGTTCCTTATATGGGGTGAGAGTAGGGATGCATCGTGGGAGCTGGCTGAAGGGGTGGCTTAGGTGGTCTCCCTTCCTCTTTATGGTGTCTTGTCTGGGGGGCAGGAGCAGTACCCTGCTTTTGTTCCCAGCTCTTCAGAAGTGGGTTTTTTGGCCTTTTTTTATATCTTTGTCTGTAATCTGTCTCCAACTGCACATGCACATATTAATAGTTGTTTTCAGTCCCTTGTGTGCGTGAGTGTATGCTCAGTCACGTTAGTCATGTCTGACTCTTTGCAATTCTATGGACTGCAGCCCGTCCATAGGATTTCCCAGGCAAGAATACTGAAGTGGTAGCCATTTTCTTCTCCAGGGGCTCTTCCCGACCCAGGGATCGAACCCCTGTCTCCTGCATCTCCTGCCTTGCAGGTGGATTCTTCGCTGCTGAGCCCCCAGGGAAGACCTTCGTCCCTTCTAGTTTCTCTGTATTCTATTGCTCGAGGAGGAAACATTTGTCCAGGCGCAAGCACTGCAGCAAAAGGTCCCAGGTCCCAGCCTGTCTCAAAGCCACACTTGTCAAAGTAGGTCCTAGGTTCCTTGCTGGAGTCCCAGACTTCTGTCCTCTGCAAATACCCCCACCCCTCCCCACTTGCAACCCATCAGATCAGAGTCCCAGGAGAGAGCCTGGGAATCTTCATTTTACTAAAATCCTCAGCTGAGTCTCCTATTCATAAAACAAGAAGCACTGCCTGGCGCTCTGAGAACGGGGTTTAAATGTGCTCTTCTGAGGCCATCACCTTATTTTACAGGGGAGGCCCTTGAGACCAGAGGGATGGAGCCAGAACTCCAGAGTTGGGCTTTATTTCACCTCCATATGGCCAGGTCTGTGCCAGGCTCCCAGGAACCAGTTTCAGCTGCCCACAGGGAGTTACCTTCAACATTCCAAATTCCAGCATCAAACTGAATTCGCACTCTGTTCCCACCACACCCTCCATCCTGGGGTCGGCGCTGGCCTCTGGAGACCCCGCCTCTGGCCTTCAGGCCTGAGGCTGTGTTTCTGAATCATGATTGGAGGTAATTTTTCTGTTCCTCCTTGGCTTCCTGGTCAATGTTTTAAAACATAAAGCGTGATTTTAAAAAAATGCTACCTATTTAAATCTATTTTTCTGACAGTTAATAGAAAAGTTATGTATTTAGAAAAGCAGATCTAGACACTGGTATGTGACCACCTGCCACCAAATTTTCTCTCCTGACCTGTGTCCCGTGATTCTCCCTTTGGGTGTGAGTGTGAGCAAACCTGTCCTACTGCATTGCATGTCATGAACCCCTGAATCTAGGTTAGACAGTTTGGCAGTATCCTAATCTTTTCTTAGACCCAACCTGAGACAGAGGGTGCTTACAGAATTCCAAGATGAAGAAACAAGCTTTCTGTTTGAAATAGCTTCTGACAGACTGATGTCATCTGACTTCTACAGAAAAGGCCACTTTTTTTGTTATCTCTGTTTTGTTCAGTTAGGTGCCCAAGGAAGTGGTTAATTCTTTAAGAGCGATGGTAAGACTGGCTGGGGCTCTATTTCATACCTATTCCCTATTTCTTTTTCTTTCTTTTTAACCAGCGCACCCAACTGTAGAGCAATATAGTCCTTCCTTCTGTAAGAGAAGCAAACAGACTTCTGCATATCTGCACAATTTTATGACAGATCTCACCCAAAGTCCACTTTCTGAAAGTACCGATATTATACTTTATCCCAAAGCCATTACATCGTTCGTTCCTCCTCTGTCCTTATGCACACCCCTGTGTGGCTGTGGCTTTATGAAAGCGGCAGTGGGTCACAGAGCCAACAGTGTCTTCTGTAAATTGGTTCAAGCTGGCACATCTAAAACATAGAGTCCCCTGAGTCTGGTGGTTTTTCCCACAAAACAGCCCTGTCGCTTACTGCGTTCTGACTTGGCTGAAATCAAGAAAGGGACATGATATCTTTATTTTCCAAGCAGAAAGGTAAAACCAGGCAATGGCAAATCAATCCTCAAGGCACACAGGTCTATTCCTGAAAGCTGGAAAATGTGATTCTGAGAGTCCCCCATGGCTGGCCTTAAAAGTCAAAATGTGCTGACTCATCCCCAAGTGTCAAGGAATTTTAAAATCTCAGATGTACTGTTTTCCAAATGGAAACTGATGGCCACTGGCTGACACTGGGTATGACAAGGCCTTGGGACAGAGAGGAGGTGGTGCTGAGGGTTGGCTGGTTCATCCTGAAAAGCTCTATTAGCCCCAGGTTGGGATCGATGTGAAACTTAATACTTTAATGACTGGGCTGCTCATGGGCTCTTGTTTTTAATTCTCTGGTCCCGAGAGAATAATTTTCTTCTCTCAATCGAATCTTCTTGAGAGGAGGAGAAAGCAAGGGGATAAGTGTGGGTCAGGCAGTGCTGGGCAGAGCTTCTTAAGGGAAGGTACCGTTCCTGATACACAGAGCGGGCAGCCAAGGGTGGCCAGTGAGCACCAGGCATCTGGACTCAGACCTCTTCTCCATCCCCTACCAATCCCCTGAGCTGAGTCACTGACATGAGTTGAGTCTCATGTCCTCCTCTGTTTCCCTGCCCCAGGATGGTTAGTATGAAATGAGATCATCACATAAAAAACATTGTGTCTGATGTCTGGCACATAGTGGATATTTAATACTGATAGGGAGTTTCAATTATTTTATTTCAGTGTTTAACAACTTGCCTAGAGAGCATCAGAGGGTCAGTATATTGGTGTGAGTGGATGATACATGAATGACACACTGAACTCATCACAGGTGAAACCAGCTAGCGACTGTTATCAACATCAGAAGTTCCTAATAGGCAGAGACCATCTGAGATCACAGGCAAGCATCAGTCTTTATGCGTATCAGCTAATTTAGCCTTCCAAACAATCCTATCAAGTCAGTGTGATCGTTGTCCTTGTGAAGATGAGAAAACTGAGGAGTTCAATACTTACCCAAAGGCACAGAGCCAGAAAGTGAGAAAGTGTGATTCCAAAGTCCACACTCTGAGCCAAGCATCAGCAAACCCGTAGGCCACTCTTGTTAGCTTCCTGCTTTTGTAAATAAAGTTTTATTGGAACACAGACGTGCACATTAGATTATACGCCATCTCTGCTTTTGCATTACAGTGGCTGAGCTGAGAAGTCATCCACAAGGCCTGCAATGTTTAAAATACTTACTGCCTGGTCCTTCACAGAAAACATTTGCCAGCCTTGCTATAAATCACTCTAGCATAGTACCTTCTTGGTGAGAGAGAGAGACATATCACGTACCCAGACTTCTAAGACACAAGATGGAACATGAACTACACAGGGTTACAAAGAAAATGGAGTAATGTTACTGTGACCTTCCTGGACACAATGGTGGTGAATGTGTGTGTCTCTGTGTGTGGTTGTGGGCGAGGGCAGTGCTAAGCTCCTCTGACTGTGAAGCTGAAGTGGAAGCAAGAACAGCATAAGTGAAGACTAATCATGATAGCTAGGTTTGGCAGTTTTAGATAAAAAAGCAATTGGGAGAAAGATTTGCATCCTAGAATAGTTACCACAAGGAGCTATAATATTTCTGCTTTTATGCAAACGAAGTAGTAGGGACTTCCCTGGCAGACCAGTGATCAGGATTTTGTCTTCCAGAGCAAGAGATGCGAGTTCGGTCCCTGGCTGGGCAGCTAAGATCCCACATGCCTTGTGGCCTAAAAACATAACAGAAGCAATATGGTAACAAATTCAATAAGGACTTAAAAAATGGTCCACATCCCCCAAAAAATATTTAATGAGGAAATGAATATTAAACAATCTGTTAAAATTTTTAATGAGGAAATGAACGTCAAGAAGTAGTAAAATCTAATTTAACATCTTAAAATCAGTTTCACCCCTAAGTTTCAACACTCATGAGAAAGTTTCTTCCAACAGAGTCAAGCAAGAGCATGCCAAGCTCACAAGAAGTCTGAGTCTCCAGGGTGCTGCGCAAACACAAAATTGCCACTTGAACTCTAAAAAGCCGACGAGGACATTAGAATTAAGCCGACTACTTAAAGCCAGCATATACGTCATCATAGCAGCTATCTGTACCTGCTTTTTATGCAATTTCTTCAACTCTTGCTCCTCAGTACATTTTTTTTCTTATTTGCCGCTTACCTCATTCATACCAAGCAATTCAGCAAGGGAATAGTCTTCTTCAAAACATTTAAAACTGGATGAATATTCCCTTTGATCTCTTGTTTATTTCAATGTCTGACACCACACTTGACTGGTGAGCATTCCTGGTCTCCAAGAGAAACAACCACCCTCCCCTGGGTGTTCCTTGAAAATGATGTTACTTTTCTCTGATGGTAAACATCACACAGACATAAAACTGAAAACAGAAAATTTAATAAAGTAAAGACACGTTTGACCATCTTTCTCTGGAGCTTCAGAAGCTGTTCAGTGTTTTATAAGCAGTACATGGCGTAATGCAGGCATACCCAGAAAGATGGATAGTCGTTCCATTATTTCGAGATTTCCCTTGGTGATCATAGCTGCAAGGCTTTCACTGCTTCCTGGATCGTTATTACATGATTCCTGCCTTTTCAGCCTATTTTTCTCTCACGTTCTTCTAGCTTGAATGAGGAGTTTATGTTTTCGGTAAATAGAGGTAAGTTAAATGAGGTTGAAGGTTTGGGGAGTCAATTGAAATCAACTGCTGTTAAATATGGATGCAGGTTACAGGATCAAAGCCTCACTTGCCAAAAGAAAAAAAAAATCTCTTATTTTGCACATTTGCTGCTCAAGGGCATTTCAAAAAGGGCTCTTTAGCATCTCCAAGCTTTGTCTCAGCCACATTCTATTCCATTTCAAGTCACACATTTTTTTTTTTACCTTAATTATCATCCCATTCTTAAAGAGATGTTCAGATTATGCCAAAAAACTTGAGGTACCCTTTTTTGATGGGGCTTCCCAGGAGTTGCTTATGGTAGAGAACACACCTTCCAACGCAGGAGATAAAAGAGACACGGGTTCCATCCCTGGTTCGGGAAGATCCCCAGGAGATGGGCATGGAAACCCACTTCACTATTCTTGCCTGGAAAATCCCCATAGACAGAGGAGCATGATGGGCTACAGCCCATAGGGTCACAAAGAGTCAGACATGACTTAACAAACATACACACACACACACACACACACACACACACTTTTTGACAAAGCAGATATTTATTGAATAGTGTGTAATGTCTGGGTTCTCATCTGCTTCTTAATTCTGCTTTTTGGTCCATTTCTCTCTAAGATGAGAGGATGAGGTTGACCCAGGAAGCCCGAATTTAATTCCATATTAAAGTCTCATTCCATGAGTACTAGATGGAGGCCAAGTCCAAAGAGATACAGAAAGAACCCCCTAGCTGAACACTTCAATTTCTTCTAAGAAATGAGATATTAATGATCTGTTTAGTTCAGTTCAGTTGCTTAGTCTTGTCTGACTCTTTGAGACCCGGACTGCAGCACACCAGGCTTCCCTGTCCATCATCAACTCCTGAAGCTTGCTCAAACTCATGTCCATCGAGTTGGTAATGCCATCCAACCATCTCATCCTCTGTCATCCCTTCTCCTCCTGCCTTCAATCTTTCCCAGCATCAGGGTCTTTTCCAATGAGCCAGTTCTTCGCATCAGGTAACCAAAGTATTAGAGCTTCAGCTTCAGCATCAGTGCTTCCCAATGAATATTCAGGACTGATCTCCTTTAGGATTGACTGGTTGGATCTCCTTGCAGTCCAAGGGGCTCTCAAGAGTCTTCTCTGACACCACAGTTCAAAAGCATCAATTCTTCAGTGCTCAGCTTTCTTTATGATCCAACTCTCACATCCATACATGACTACTGGAAAAACCATAGCTTTGACTAGACAGACCTTTGTTGGCAAAGTAATGTCTCTTCTTTTTTAACATGCTGTCTAGAAGCTGTTAAATACAAGGCCTTCTCAACTAGACACAGAAGGCTGGGTTTCCTTTCTATTTGCACCCCTTTCTTTGAAAGGGGGCTTCCCGAGTAGCTCACTAATAAAGAATCCTTCTGCCAATGCAGGAGATGCAAGAAACGTGAGTCAATCCCTGGTTGAGGAAGATGATCTAAAGAAGGAGATGGCAATCCACTCCAGTATTCTCGTCTGGAAAATTCCATGGACGGAGGGGCCTGGCAGGCTAACAGTCCATGGGACCAGAAAGACACGACTATGCAACTGAGCACACATTCCATAGAAAGGCCTAAGTGTAATACTGAGAGCTCGTTATCAGAAGATCTCATTAAGCATCAGAAGGAAAATCAAAAGGCTGGGCTTGGGAGAGAAGAGAAAAAAAAAAAAAACCAAGAAGGAACAACAGAATTAACATAATTCCAGACTGGTTAGGACTTTCCCAGGCAATAGGAATGCTGCTTCATTTTCTGAGTCCTGGTTTCCCCAAGAGTAATATTAGGGTCATCACATTTTCTGTGAATTGACCAGATCTTAACAAAATATACAAGAACAAAAGTACTAGACACCTGCATACTACATACTGGATAATACATTTCAAAGTACTCATTCCCCTCCCCATACACCCCTTCCTATGGATGTCTCCCTCTGAGAGAATTAAACATCTCAGCCCCATGAATATCATGTTACTTGTTTTCACCAATGAACTGAAAGCAGAAAGTATGCATACTTTGTCTGAACACAAGCTCTGAGAGCTTTCTCCTGGTTCTCCCATGCTCTTATTTCTCTCCACCTAGAGATAAGCAATGACAGAATAGCTTAGTCTTCAGACTTTAAATTTTTTATGTTCTTTTAATTTTCTATAACAATTTCCTCTGGTTTCTACTTCATTCTGCAGGAACATCCTCTCTGAAAATGTCAGCCTGAGAGAAAGAGGGATGGAAATTCAGAGAATCTCCCCAGGACCAACCCCCAAGGGGATGAAAAAGGAGAGGTGGAAATTTAAGGGCATGATAAAGTAACTTGAAGTCAAACGACTAGGAATTGGCTTCCAGCTTTCAAATTAGCAAGTTAAAAATAGCATTCTCTGTAAGCAAATGTGTCAGGAAATGGTCACTCCTGTTCTTCTGATACAAATATAAAATAACTAGATTTCTAGAGGACAATTTTGTAATACTTATCAGGAAGATTTAAAGCAGGCAGGCATAGCCTCCTAGGTAGTAAAACCCCCCACAGGGCTGTGTCGTAAGGGAATGATAATAGATGTGCATAGAGTCTGTGTATAAGGCTGTTCTCACCAAGAACAAGGGCTGAGGGGCTAACAGTGCTTTTGTCGGAGGTGTGGCATGAATGCGATTTCTCGTACCTTTTCTCCCTCCTTTTCTCCTTCTCCTCTTTCTTCTCTCCTTTTCTCCTTCTCCTCCTTTTTTGCTTATCTATTTTTAAAGTGCCGAGAGAACTTTCTTCATTTTTGTGGCAAGGAGGGAAATATATTTCAGAAAAACAATAGAGGGAGGGCTTCCCTGGTGGTTCAGTGGCTAAGATGCCAGCTCCCATTGCACGGAGCCCAGGTTCAATTCCTGATCAGGGAATTACATCACACACGCTGCGACTGAGAGATCGCATGCCTCGGCAAGATCAAAGACCCCGCAGGCTGGAACCGAGACCTGGCACAGCCAAGTAAATCTTTTTTAAAAAGAAAAGAAAAAAAATAGAGGGAAATTCAGGAAGAGCTTATGTCCCTCTTGGGTAACATTGTTCCCCTCTGGGGGACAATGGCCTTCCCTGCCCCACTGCAGCTAGAGGACTGGCCTCAACACGGGGATGATCAAGTCAGAGAGGAGGCGAGAGGGTTGTCTCACCCTGCAATTCACACCTGTGCTGGGGGTGGGTGGGGTTTATCTGTAGAAAGTACCCTTTGAGTTCCCCAACCTGCATAGACTCCAGGAGCCCAAAAGAAGAGACAAGAGCTCACAGGATGTTCAGCTGGGGCCGGGAGCCCACCTTCCATGAGGCTAGCTGCCTGCTTTCTTTCATCCTTATTCACAGTCCCACCCACTTTCACACCTGGGTTAACTCCCTGTCCAGTTGGGTGTTTTCTTTCACTGCTGTTTCCTTGGTTCCATCTTGCTTCCAAGGAGTCATTAAACTCGGTAGGAAAACCATACTTAGGAGGCCATGCAGCTGCAGAGGCCCATGGATAATAAGTAAGTGGTGAACAAATCTCCACATACTTAAAGCTCAGCTGTTTGAAACACACTGAATGCAAAAATCACTGGTGAGTTACAATGTGTTAAATGACTATAATTAAAGGCCTCTATTTTATGACACAGTTCATGATCTTTCATTGTAAAAATTGTAACTGGGGCACCTACAGTGGTGGACACTCCAGTTTTTATTTCTTTCTGTGGGACTGAGAAAGAATGGGACAAAAGCATACTGGAAAGATCATTATGTTATAGGAGGAGTTTTATTATTTGGGTTCTTTGAGGCTTTTCGTAATCTTTAGCCAATGATTTTTGTACAATGTTGTACACTGTCTTCCTGCTTTACATCTGTTGACAGAAGAATGGGAAGTCAATTACATTTCAACAAAATTTCCAGCTGCTGAGCATGTCTAGATAACTGGTCTGTTGCTATTTTTCTAATGTGGGGTTTGTTTTTTTTTTTGTTTTGTTTTGTTTTACATAAAGCAGTTGTGAAAACAAGACATGAAATACTAAACTCGTTGAGTTCAGCATAAGTTTGGCCATTTTGGAGAAAAGCTAACTGGTCAGATATTAAAGCAACTTGATCACTTTCTCATTTAAATGGAGACTTGTAGAACTTCCCAAGATCTATCATTAGAATTTTATTATTTTGTACCCAGAAACCTATATTTGATACAATTTTCTTTTTCCCTCGTATATAACTTCTGTGTTCTGTGCTGTCTTGTCCAACTGTTTTTGGCTTTACAAACTGTAGCCCATCAGACTCCTCCGTCCATGGGATTTCCCAGGCAAAAATACTGGAATGGGTTGCCAGGCCCTCCCCGAGAGGATCTTCCCAACCCAGGGATCGAACACACGTCTCCTGCATTTCAGGTGGATTCTTTACCACTGAGCCACTGGGGAAGACAGTACATACTTCTGAGTTTGACTCTATTCCTGCTTTAAAAAAAATCTAAGTTGGAGGACTAGTTCTTAATCATTTCCATCAATGGGTGAATGAAATTGTTAATTTTTTGTTAAGTACAAACCATAAGATTGATATTTGCCTTTTAATGTAGCCAACTTATAATATTCTATTACAACATAATTTATGAGCCTGATTTGACAATGTTTTTAGTGTAGTCATTATTCAGATTGTCTGTAGTCATTCCGCTTGAGTAAGGACCATAAGGTTCAGCTATCATGGATGATAAATGTTCTGGATTCCAATCTTGTTGCTGCCATTGATGTCCTGAGCTCATCTTTTTATCTTTGTGTCCTCAAGGAGAAAGTACAGCTTAGAAAGCCAAACTTGCCACCAAGGATATAGAAAGAATAGATATAGTTCCTGTAAAATGCTTTTAAAATGGAGAGTGATATTTGCTTAATGCACCTTGAACTTGTTACAAAGTCCAAGCTCATCTGGAGAAGGAAATGGCAAGCCACTCCAGTATCCTTGCCTGGGAAACCCCATGAACAGAGGAGCCTGGTGGGCTACAGTCCGTAGGGTTGCAGAGAGTCTAAGCATGCACACACGCATGGTATTTCCATGTGTGATCCTTTATCTCCTTTCAAGAGGAATGAAGAGTCTTTGCCAGACCACTGTCTGGCCAAAGGGCACTACTGTTTTACATGTGTTCCTTATTTACTCTTTGCAGCACTGTCTTATTTCACAGACAAGGACATAGGGATTTAGGATTCAGATGCTTCATACTTGCCAAGGTTCCAGTTTGCAAATGCACAGCCAGCATATTAGCCCTCTCTGTCCCCAGAATCCAGGTCTGTCTCTCTGTGATTCTGCCTCCAAAAGCAGGCATTTAAAACCCTGGCAAAAAAAAAAAAAAAGACCTGGCGAAGAATGGGAGGAGACAGCAGTGTCTTCATTCCAGCACCAGGTCCAGCTGCTGTTTTCAGCTGAGTTTCAAGCTCCTGTGAACTGGCAGGAGTTTTCCAGCAAAGGCAACCTCATGATTGACTGCTGATGAGTCAAGTCCATGCCATAGCTTATCTGTGCTGCCTTCTGCAGTTCTGTGTAGACAAACTGCAGGGTCATAGCAGGTGTCACTGGACATAGGGTTCTGTTGAAGTGAGATATTTCCACGTGAGGCCAATAGGAACAGTGATTTGTGGCTCTGGTTTCAAAAGATTCTACTTAAGTGAAAGCCCCATCGAACAGATGGAATCCTAAGTCTCTGTCCATAATGTAGCTAATATTTATAACAAAAAGTTTATTTTGATGCTCACACGTGTGCTGCGACTGCATCTGAAGGCAATGAGGGCTTTTTCCAAAAGGCATTTATTTGGTTTTGAAAAAGATGTGGCTGTGCTTTTTGGTTTAATCACCAGTCTTCCCAGAGACAGAGGAAAATAATTGTCAGTTGGGACTTAAGCTTTTATGGGACAGACGGTAATCGGGAGAGAAAGGCAAACCCTCATTTATTGGGGCGGGGAGGGCCGGTGGAGACGGAGCAGCGAGGGGAGAGAATGTAGCACAATGTGATACAATGGAAAGGCATGAGCTTTGTGGTTAGAAAAATCTGGGTTCAAATCCTGGCTTTGCCTTGTGTAAGCAATTATTTATTTAATGAGTTCTAAATCCTGTGCCAATTATTGAGTGAGGCATTAGGCACACACAGATAAAAATGGAATGGTTCCCAGAAGCACACAGTCTAGAAATATACATACATTTCAGAATGTTTAAATTTGTGATGGCTAAGCACAATGACAATGACCTTTTTTGGGTACTAGGCAAGCACATCTAAAAAGTCAGAGGAAGAGGGCAGACCAGGAAGGCTTCCTGATTGGTGACTTTGGATGATTTGCATAATCTCTAAACATCACTTTTCTCAAGCTGGTAATAACTGTCTTGTTAGACTGTTGTGAGAATTAATACACTATACACATGCTGTGTGTGATATGTGTGTACTGTGTTTACTGTGGTACCAGGCAAACAGACTATACCTGGCGCAATGTAGGAGATGAGGGTTCGATTCCAGGGTTGGGAAGATCCCCTGGAGAAGGAAATGGCAACCCAATCCAGTATTCTTGCCTGGGAAATCCCATGGACACAGGAACCTGGCAGGCTACAGTCCATGGGGTTGCAAAGAATCAGACATGACTTGGTGACTAAACAACAACTATAGACAGTTGTGATGCTAACCATGACGACTGGGAGGGCAGATGGTATGGACCTGAAGGACCAATAAGTCCAAAGACAGGAACTCTGGCAGAGTCAGAAGAGCCGACTGCTCCATTGCTCAAAATCAGGCTAGATTTCTATCCCTCCTCTGTGCCCTGAGTGAGCTGCCCTATGCTGCTGCTGCTGCTAAGTCACTTCAGTCGTGTTCAACTCTGTGCGATCCCATAGACAGCAGCCCACCAGGCTCCCCATCCCTGGGATTCTCCAGGCAAGAACACTGGAGTGGGTTGCCATTTCCTTCTCCACTGCATGAAAGTGAAAAGTGAAAATGAGGTCGCTCAGTCATGTCCGACCCTTCGCAACACCATGGACTGTAGCCTACCAGGCTCCTCCGTCTATGGGATTCTCTGGGCAAGAGTACTGGAGTGGGGTGCCAGAGAGGCACAAAACTCTGTCTCATGAGACACTGTGTCCAGGATTTAGCTTCAGTCCTCTCACATGGGAGTCTACATATCCATGGAGGGAAGGAAGTAGAAGAGATAGAAAAGATGGACAGAGAAACAGGTGAAAGGAAGAAGTCAGGTGGAATCACTGTCCAAGGACACTCCCTGCGGCTGCTGCCTCTCCTCTCTTCCACGCTTCATAGCAGCACTTTCGATGACCAGCTCATCTCTCCGTTACCCATCATTCTCTAACCAGACACATGCACAATCTCAGCCCTAATTTCTTTATCTTCCTTTTCTTGCCTTCTTTGTTGTTGTCCAGTCGCTCAGTCGTGTCCAACTCTGCGAACCCATAGACTGCAGCATGCCAGGCTTCCATAGCCTTCACTACCTCCCAGAGTTTTTTCAAACTCATGTCCATTGATGGTCGGTGATGCCATCCAACCGTCTCATCCTCTGTTGCCCCCTTCTTCTCCTGCCCTCAATCTGTCCCAGCATCAGGGTCTTTTCCAAAGAGTTGGCTCTACACATCAGGTAGCCAAAGTATTGGAGCTTCAGCTTCAGCATCAGTCCTTCCAATGAATATTCAGGGTTGATTTTCTTTAGCATGGACTGGTTTGACATCCTTGGTGTTTGGTCATCTTTCCTTTTTAGAGAGTTGAAATTCTAGCCATGCCACATACTGAGCTATACTGGCCTGATGTAAGTTCTTAATCTCTTAGAGTCAGGTGAAGAGAAGTCCAGTTAAACATGGCAGATTTAAATATACATGAAGTCCACTTCTTCCTAAAATTCTAACTACAGTGAATATTTTTACAAACATTTAAATAAGAGGGGTGATCAACATGAGAACAAAGTTGACAGCAGAGAAGAGTGGTTAAAATATTTTGAAAGTAAATCCTTGGCTTTGTCCTTCCAATTTATTGACTTGCTCACTTGAATCCAATAGGGAAAGTATCTGGAGGCACAATTGAGGTGGGGAAGTCATTCACAATAGCAGAGGTGAACTACTATCACTTTGATCCTAGACCCTAACATGGGCTAGGGTGGCAGAGAGACACCCCCAGCTAGATGGGGTCAATTCATTCAGCTGAGAAAATGGCGTGAATGTAGTGCTGATTTCAGGGGCAGAGGAAAAAGACAGCTAGCCCACGTCTCTATATATTACTTAGTGGGATGTACAGAAGATAATAAAGAATACACTTATTGATTGACTAATGGACAAGCCCTAGCCAATGCCCTCCAAGAGTGTGTGATATGCATCTTCAAAAAGAATTGTCCAGACAAGGTGGATGCCCCAAGAACACAAAGTACACAGCTTCCCAGCAGGTATAAGATTTGGGTGTCTCAACATCTCAGCCCCCAAATAATCATAGTTTTCTTCTGGTTGATCCCTGAAATTCCACCCTTAGCCCTCCCCTCACTTGCTGTGTTGATTTTTATCCTACTGGGTACCAGGCCTGGGTGGGCTGGGCTGGGGGTACAGGTGGGATGAGAAACCACCCACTTTTCTGGGGAATAATGGACAAGTACACAGGTAACTATCATACTGGAGTGAGCCCAGGAGCCACAGGGTACCCAGTGGTACCCAGTATGCTGTCTGCGCCCAACACAAATGCAAGCACGCACCCAGCTCAGCCAGGTCCTGGATCCTTCTCTGTAGGGCAAAGGATTCTGGAAGGGAAAGATGTTGCATGGGGGGGTGATATCATCGTGTTTGTGCATGAAAATGCAAATCAGGACAACAAATGAGGAGGTTGCATACGTAATCCATTATGTCACTTCAGTTCTAACGTTCTGAATACCCTTAGAAGGGACAATGAGTTTTAAACACGGTATGCACTTTTTGGAGTGACTAAAGGTTTCAAAGACTACTTTTTTTGACTCCCTCTTTTATTAAATTTATTTTTAACTGGAGGATAATTGCGTTAAAATATTGTTGGCTTCTGCCATACATCAACATGAATCAGCCATAGGTATACATATGTGCCCTTCCCCTTGAACCTCCTTCCCACCTCCCACCTCCCACCCCACCCCACCCACCCCTCTAGGTTGTCAAGAGCAGCAGATCTAAGCTCCTTGTGTCATACAACATCTTTCCCCTGGTTATCTAGTTTTTCACATGGTAATTATATGTTTCGATGCTACTCTCTGAATTTGTCTCACCCTCTCCCAGTAGTGGGATTGTTGGTGATAGAGTAATTTTATCCCTAGCTTTTTAAGGAATCTTCACACTCTTCCCCAAAGGGGGCTGTATCAATTTGCATCCCGACCAAAAATGCAAGGGGGTTGCTTTTTCTCCACACCCTTGGCATTTATTGTTTGTAGATTTTTATTGATGATGGCCATCCTGACCAAAATGAGGCAATAGATCATTGTAGTTTTGATTTGCATTTCTCTAATAATGAGCAATGCTGAGCATCTTTTCACATGGTTATTAACCATCTGTACATCTTCTTTGGTCAAATGTTTAGATCTGCCCACTTTTTTATTGAGTTGTTTATTTTTCTGGTACTGAGCTGAATGAGCTGCTTGTGTGATTTAGAGATTATTCCTTTGTCAGTTGTTTCATTTGCTATTAGATTGCCCTGTTCTGAGGGTTGTCTTTTCACCTTGTTTATATTTTCCTTCCCTGTGCAAAAGCATTTAAGGTTAATCAGTTCCCATTTGTTTATTTTTGTTTTTATTTCCATTATTCTCAGAGGTGGGGTCATAGAGGATCTTGTTGTGATTTATGTCAAAGAGTGTTCTGCCTATGTTTTCCTAAAAGAGTTTTACAGTTTCTGGACTTATATTTAGGTCTTTAACCCATTTTGAGTTTGTTTTTGTGTATGGTATTAGGAAGTATTCTAATTTCATTCTTTTACATTAGCTGAAAGACTACTTTTTATATTCAG
Source organism: Ovis canadensis (assembly GCF_042477335.2). Lineage (NCBI taxonomy): Eukaryota > Metazoa > Chordata > Mammalia > Artiodactyla > Bovidae > Ovis > Ovis canadensis. Next base: position 52,923,128 of record NC_091267.1, on the reverse strand, counting down.
ACAGGAAGAATTCCAAAACAGGTCTGAGCACCAGAGGGAAATGGAAAGGGGAAGAGAACCACTGAGAAAGGAAAGGAGGAAATTTGATGCAGAACAGACCAATGATTGTCTTATGCTTGTCTCACCAGGCCTGTTATCAGAAGGACGTAACTTATACGCATTGATTGCCTGGCTTTGCGTCCTCAGTCATGTCTGACTCTGCGAAACCATGGACTGAATGCCACCAGGCTCCTCTGTCCAAGGGATTTTTCAGGCAAGCTTACTGGAGTGAGTTACCATTTCCTCCTCCAGGGGATCTTCCTGACCCAGGGGTCAAACCCACGTCTCCTGTATCTCCTGCATTGGCAGGCAGATTCTTTACCACTCAGCCACCTGGGAAGCCCATATACCTTAATTACTTTTCCTTAATTTATCAGAAATTATTATTTCATGAATTTGAAATCCAGTTTCATTTATTTTTACTGAAGTATAGTAAAAATTCTATTGTTGTGGTAGTTTCAGGAGTGCAGCACCGTGATTCAGTTCGTGGACTGTGGCCCGGCAGGCTCCTCTGTCCATAGGATTTTCCAGGCAAGAATACTGGAGTGGGTAGCCATTTCCTTCTCCAGGGGATCTTCCTGACCCAGGGATCTAACCCAGGTCTCCTGCACTGCAGGCAGATTCTTTACTGACTGAGCTATCAGGGAAGCCCCGTGTGTGTGTGTGTGTGTGTGTGTGTGTATACACACACATATATTTATATACATATTTCTTTTTCAGATTCTTTTCCCTTATAGGTCATTAAAGAATATTGAATAGAGCTCCCCATGCTATACAGTAGGTCCTTGTTTATTTTATATATAGTAATGTGTATCTGTTAGTTTCAAACTCCTAATTTCTATCCCCTTTTCCCCTTTGGTAACCAGTTTGTTTTCTATGTCTATGGGTCTATTTCAGTAAAACCCAATTTTAATCAACAGTAAAATGACTAAAGTATCTGTAGCAAAATTAGCCTCCCCAAAAAATAAAATTTGAAGGAAGTTTTAATACCTTTGGTTAAAGTCCATGTTCAGTCACTTTGAGAAATTGTTAAAGTTGAATTTGCTCATCCCAAAATTTGTTTTTGAAAAGAGCAGCCCAAGTGTGTCACATGACTGCTGGCCAGACTCTAAGCGTTCCTGGTAGGGTGTTCTGACTGTGTTGGCTTGTCCGGGAAGTACAGCCTTCATGTAAGTGATAGAGGAAAATTAAGTATCTGCAAATATTTGCCAAGTGTCTGCCACATCACGGGCACCACGCCAGTCCCTCAATGGGGCGGTAGACTAAGAGGCCTAGGCTGAGAATTCATGGTCCTTTCATTCTAGGTCAGGAAACAGGCAAAATCAATTAAGTGCAAAGGCATGTACAGAGTTAGCCCTGGGAAGGAAAAGCTAAGGGAGAGTTTCCTAAGATAACAGGATCCATGAATTCAGTTTCCCAGCGAGAGGTCAAGACAGGCTTCGAAAGGACACGATATTTAAGCAAAGAACTGGACTTAACAAAGAATTAGCTGGGGGACGTGTGAGAGAATGTGATCAGGACACAGAAAAAGGCCTGTACGTAGGACCACAGTCTTTGCTCTAATCAAGATCTATCAAGAGGACATACAGATGCCCAACAGGCACATGAACAGATGATCAACATCGCTCATCAAAAGGGAAATGCAAATCAAAACCCACAAGGGGATGTCACCTCGTGCCTGTCAGAATGGCCATCATCAAGAAGAACACATGTAACAACTGTTGGAGAGGGTGCAGCAAAAGGAGAACCCTTGTATGCTGTTGGTGGGAATGTAACCTGGTACAGCCACTGCAAGAAATAGTATGGAAGTTTCTCACAAAGCTAAACAGAACTATCATGCTGCTGCTGCTGCTAAGTCACTTCAGTCGTGTCAGACTCTGTGCGACCCTGTAGACAGTAGCCCACCAGGCTCCCCTGTCCCTGGGATTCTCCAGGCAAGAACACTGGAGTGGGTTGCCATTTCCTTCTCCAATGCATGAAAGTGAAAAGTGAAAGTGAAGTCGCTCAGTCGTGCCCGACCGTCAGCGACCCCATGGACTGCAGCCTTCCAGGCTCCTCTGTCCATGGAATTCTCCAGGCGAGAGTACTGGAATGGGGTGCCATTGCCTTCTCCGTAGAACTACCATATGACCCAGCAATTCCACTCCTGGATATATATATCCAAAACAACCAAAAACACTAATTCGAAAAAATAAATACACCCCAGTGTTCATAGCTAGGACTCCATGATCCCAGTGCAGGGGGTTGGTCTGGTTCCATCTCTGATCAGGGAACTAGATCCCACATACTGTAACTAAGACTCAGAGCAGCAGAATTAAAAGAAAAACAGCTGTGGTTTGTATACATACAACATAATACTACTCAGTCATTAAAAAAGAATGAAATTTTGCCATTTGCAGGTACATGGATGGACTTGGAGAGCATTTTACTATGTGCAATAAATCAGATGGTAAAAGACCAATACTGTGTGATATCACTTCTTTGTGGAATCTCAAAAATACAGCAAACTAGTAAATATAACCAAAAACACAGACCCACAGATCTAGAGAACAAACTGGTGGTTACCGGTGGAGAGAAGGGGGAGGGCCAGGATAGGGCTGAGAGAGAAGGAGGCACAAATTACTGGGTGCAAGATGAGCTCAAGGATGTATTGTACAACGTGGGGAACAGAGTCAATATTTTGTAATAACTGTAAGTGTAAGATAACCTCTAAAATTTGCATTAAAATTTTTTTTGGCTTTTTAGAAAAAGAACTAGCTAGGAGAAGTGTGAGAAAATGTGGTTGGCACAGAAAAAGCTTATGCATAGGAATACAATATTTGCTATAATTGAAATCTGTCCCAAGTGCAGGAGGTCACAGGAAGGGAGCTGGGAAAACCGTAGAAGATAAACAAGCAGCTGTGAAGTCTTGGGGCTCAACCCTCCCAGGGAGGCCTGCCTTCCCCAGAGGGAGACCTGTGATCCTGACAGATGTGTGGGATCCAGTTACTCACGTGACTGCACATTTCTGAAAACTCGCCGATCACCACAGAAGACCATCCCTTTGCTGGAACATACCATTCCACTATCTTGAATAATTTGGGAAAAACAAACAGATGGGAAATGCCGAGAATTCATTCCAGGTGAGTAAATATTCCATCGCAATTGTACAGAGAACGTGAAAATAAAAACCTCTAGGGCAGGGGGAAAAAAACAAGCACACCTGGGAATTTTGGACAAAATGATAGATCTGTCGTTTCATTTTTCCTGGATGGATGACATCGCAATTGGATTTACTTTTATCTTCAGAGATAGAGAAATGTTGTAATCTTTTATCTTCCTTTAAAAAAAAATAACAAAAAAAAACCACTCTGTGGTTCCAGATTGCTTCCCCCTCGGGAGATGTTACCGGGCGGCCAGGAGGCAGGAGGTTCCAAGAAAATAAGTAGAGCATGAATTGCTCCCGAGGTAGAGACGTCTTTCCACATGTGACTTTCAGAAACAGAGCTCTTGGCCCATGTGGGCCAGACATCGGCTTCGGTGATCAGTTTGAGGTTAATCATAGAAATGAAAGAAATCCAATACTCTGTAAAGCTAGGTCTCCTCACTTCTCAAAAGTCAAGACAGCCATCATCCATCTCCCTGGATCCCCTAACTGGCTGGAGGAGTTATTAGTTTTAGGAAGTGGATTATTCCCCAGTTAGTACTGCTCTGTCGGTTGCTCAAGGCTGGAAGCCCTTGCAGCCAGGTGGTGGTGAACAGCGGGGCTGAAAGGCTTCTTGTAGGTCACACCGTACTGAAAGGAGTTTCATTTCATCCTGATTCAGTCCTGAACTTGAAACCAAATAGCCATCAGTATGAATTATCAGAAGGTCACATGAAGAAATATGTTAATACTGTTAATATCTTTCCTCCAAAATGTTTCCTCCTGTCTTCCAATATTCTTTTCATTTTTCTTTGAGTATGTAAGATGATGAAAGAAACTACCTATCATTTCCTAAAAGCTGCATATTCAGCTAATAGTTCTAAATAGCAGCACGGTTCTCATTTTTAAGGCTCTCTCCAGGAAAAGAAAAAAAAAAAAAAAAGGACTTTGGTTGAGAAAGCTGAGCGCTTTTTTTTTTTTTTTTTTGCCAAACCTCCTCTGAGCCTATTCCATTTGAAAATGAAACTCTAACATCACATCCGTAAGGATCTTGGAATGGTTTATGGTTGCTCCCTCTCCATGTCTTGAGTCAGAATAAATGAAACATTTCAGGCTTCCTTGACTGAAGGCTGACATTCTGTTTTTCATGAATGTCTGCTGGCCATAGAAGGAAATGAAGAAATAATTTCAGAGTTCCTATTGATCTGGCATTGCATTAACTGTCTGCTGAGCCAAGCTGCTTATTGACTAAATGCTTGCTGGCCACTTCTAATTAGCTCAGCGATCCTGAGCGATTTTAGGATGGGGTGAAAAGACGCCGGAACAGGAGCCTCTAAAGCTGCCACAGAGCTATCCATATGACCTCTAAATGTCATTCTTACTTCCCAACCATACTTTAAAGAGTGGAAAGGCAATATTGGATTCTTAATGACAAAAAAGGGCTTCCCAGGTGGCACAAGTGGTAAAGAACCCGCCTGCCGAGGCAGGAGGCATAAGACACGCGGGTTTGATCCCTGGGTCAGGAAGATCCCCTGGAGGAGGGCATAGCAACCCACTCCAGTATTCTTGTCTGGAGAGTCCCATGGACAGGAGTGTGGCGGGCTACAGACCGTGGGTTGACACAGAGTCACACGACTGAAGCGACTTAGCACACACACACACACACATTCACAAACAACCCCATGTATGGGGAAGCATGAAGCTATCCCTTGAAAAAAATTGCTGATCCACACAGAGCGCAAGCTTTTCTTTCACGGAGTCAGATGGCCGAGTCCATGAGCTAAGACCAGGTCTTTCTGTGCAGGAATTCCGTCTCCCTCTCAGTCACTGGTTACTTGCAGTGACACCCTTTTGGAAGCCAGTCTGACCCACTTAGAATCTGTCTTCGAAGTTTTTGGAATCTCAAAGAAAATCAGGGAACAACTAGGCTCCTGTAAAAGTAAACTCTGTATTGAAATGTAAGTTACATATGGAAATGTGCCTATATCGTTAGTTTGAACTAATGATATGAACATTTCCATATAAATATATATATATTTTATAAAGTGAGAACACCTGTATAACCAGAAAACACAGCAAGAAACAGAGAATTACCTGCACTCCAGGAAGCTTCTTCAGTCACTTCTGTCCCTGTCTCCAAAAGGGTAACCGCTATGTGGACTTCTAAGACCATAGTTAGTTTGGCCTGGTTTTGAACTTTATATAAATGGAATCGTTGTTCAGTCACTTAGTTGTGTCCGACTCTTTGCAACCCCATGGACTGCAGTACCAGGATTCCCTGTCTTTCACTATCTCCTGGAGTTTTCTCAAACTCACGTCCATTGAGTCAATGATGCTGTCCAACCATCTCATCCTCTGTTGTCCCTTTCTCCTCCTGCAGTCAATCTCGCCCAGCACCAGGGTCTTTTCCAATGAGTTGACTCCTCTCATCAGGTGACCAAAGTATTGGAGCTTCAGCATCAGACATAAGTCCTTCCAATGAATATTCAGGGTTGATTTCCTTTAGGTTGGACTGGTTTGATCTCCTTGCTGTCCTAAGGACTCTCAAGAATCTTCTGCAGCTCCATAGCTCAAAAGCATTAATTCTTCGATGCTCAGCTTTCTTTATGGTCCAACTCTCATATCCATACATGACTACTGGAAAAACCATACTTTTGACTATATGGACCTTTGTTGGCAAAGTGATGGACTATGTAGTATGGAAACTTTTATCCTCAGCTTCCTTCAATCAATATTCATCTTGTAATATTCAACCAAGAACAACAGAATTTTGAGGCTAAGCTACATGGGAGGTAATATCTGGTCTATACTTATTTCTTTTGCCTAATTTTGACAAGTATGTATGAAAATCAAAAACCAAACTCTCAGCCTTTATCAGTAGGAGTTTAACAAACCAGTGCAGATGGTCAGGAAGAGAACACTTTGAGTAAGTAGAAATCACCATGTCTAATTACTTCAGAAACATTTCAAAAGGCCATGTGAGTTCAGGTCTAAAAGAATAGTAAAAAGTGTGCACATGATTTCAACTCTGATACAAATGTATGCCTAGTCATAGTATTACAGTGACTCCCTGCTCTCAAAATTTTGCAAAATTCTTCTAAGCCTCTTAAATTCCCTGCAGCTTAGAGAGCCAACAATATAAATATTCACAGGAATTTCCAAAGCAAAAATTGCTGCTTGGCTCCAGACAAGCAAACCAACAAGAGACTCTACTGGAACAAGATGCAAAGCACAGTCATATTGAATTTGAACATCAACTTTAAAAGCGATTCTTTATAATTTCTGGAGCTCATAATCAGAGAGGCAGCATACTGAGACTATGCCAGATAGCTTAGCTCTTCCACTTGGGATTTGCTTCTGCTTTTATTTAAAAATAAAAATAACCTGTAATACATAAAAATGTTTTCCTTCATATTTAGTCAAAGTCACGTTTTCTGACAATTAAATCATGCTTCCTTATTTCAGTAGAGGGAATATTTGATTTTTTTTCTCTTGCCTGAAAAAAGGGACACTGGAAAGACATCTATAGGAAAGCACCCACATCCTGAACCAGCTGTGGAGAAACCAAGATAAGTACAAGATGAAAAGGGATGGAAGATACAAAATTAGCATAGGTTCATGTCCAACTGAGTCTCAGAAACCAGCATGGAGTGCTGAATATATCCAGAAAGGGCCCATTCATTCATTCATTCCTTTAGGAACTTTGATTGTGTCCTTACCAGATATCAAGAACAAGCTGGTAATGATTTACCAAATGAATAAAGTTTCTTACTCAAGGGGGAAAAATGCATTCTTGGGACCAATCATGTGCTAGTAAACATGCTCTTCAAGGGAAAAAATATCCCTGTTTTTCACTCTTTTGTTGACGTGATATAAGTATTCTCTCCACCTGTGATTTCAAGATACTCATTGAATTATGTGATCATAGTACAAAAGGTGAGTATTCATCTACCCCAAGTAATTATTTAACTATGTTGGGTAAATAGGCGGTTATGCTTCTATGGATGCTTATGATAGGAGGGATGATGAAAGAGAGGTAAATTTTCCTCTACTATAGTGAGAAGTGAATAGATGCAGGTAAAAACGGAAAGGATGATGAGAAGTACCATGCTTTACTAACAGGCTGTTGAAAACAGTTGTGTCTGGAATCCAAGAAATAGGCAGAAGAAACTGGGGACAGATATTCTTCCAATAGCCTTGGAGAGCTTTATGAGCCTTTAAACTAGATCTTGAAAATTTTGAAACAGGGTTAATAAAAATTAAATTTAAAAAAGGTACCCATTGAAGTCGCTGAACCAGAGTTGGAGGGAGATACACAGTTGGGCTTTCGTGATTAAACAAGAGTCAACTCTGATACATCACTGCCTAGAACAAGTATTGCTGATGATGCGGAAAGGTATCCTTGAGACAGAATAAAGGCCGCATACACAGCACTGCACCTTCTCACCAATTAATCAAGGGAAACTGAGTGTGTATTCTCTGTCTCTGGAGGCCCATGTGCATGAGTCTCAGTCAAGTCCAGCCTTGCTGAAAAGCGAGCCATGGTGTTCCAAAGGGAAGCAATACAAGCAGAATAATTTTGCAGGGCAGGGATTTAGAAGAGCTCCAGTAGGTCAGCGAGCCCAGATGGCTCCCTGTGCAATTCCGCTTTGAAGCCTGAAATTCCCACAGTCAGCATCAGGAGGCCTCGTGAACTGCCAGTCCCAGAGGGGTAACAAGTCACTCCTCTGGTAAACAGGTGGTGTGACGCAGCAGCAGGAGATCTGGCTGATCAGTAAAGGTATTCCATTCCTGGTCAGATAATAACTGATTGTGAGATGTGTGGCAAGTCCCTCAGTTTTGAATCTCAGTCTCTGTGAACCCAATGACATCCTTTGTCATGCTCATCTGATACGTTGCAAATCACCTCTGCATCAAGCAGGCCTCTGGACCAAGACGGCAGATTTGTTGGTGGCTCTGTGCTACAAGGCCCAATGCTTTGACAGTCCGCTTTGTTTGTAATTGGGGTATGGAGAGAGATGTCCACCTACTTTTTAAAATGTGTGGTATTTAGTTGCTAAGCCCTGTCTGACTCTTTTGTGACCCCATGGACTGTAGCCCTCCAGGCTCCTCTGTTCATGGGACCTCCCTGGCAAGAGTACTAGGCTGGGTTGCCATTTCCTTCTCCAGGGGATCTTCCTGACCCAGGGATCAAACCCATGTCTCCTGCATCTCTTGTGTTGGCAGGTGGATTCTTTACCACTGGACCACCAGAAACGTGTTCTGTAAATAATTCACACTTTCAGTTCAGTTGCTCAGTCGTGTATGACTCTTTGCCACCCCACGGACTGCAGAATGCCAGGCTTTCCTGTCCATTGCCAATTCCCAGAGCTTACTCAAATTCATGTCCTTTGATTCAAAGATGCCATCCAACCATCTCATCCTCTGTCATCCCCCTCTCCCACCCTCAATCTTTCCCAGCATCAGGGTCTTTTCAAATGAGTTGGTTCTTCACAGCAGGTAGCCAAAGTACTGGAGTTTCAGCTTCAGCATCAGTCCTTCCAATGAATATTCAGGACTGATTTCCTTTAGGATGCACTGATTGGATCTCCTTGCAGTCCAAGGGACTCTCAAGAGTCTTCTTCAATACCATAGTTCAAATACATCAATTCTTTGGTACTCAGCTTTCTTTATAGTCCAACTCTCATGTCCATACGTGACTACCGGAAAAACCATAGTTTGACTAGATGGACTTTTGTTGGCAAAATAATGTCTCTACTTTTTAATATGCTGTCTAAGTTGGTCATAGCTTTCCTTCCAAGGAAAGTGTCTTTTAATTTCATGGCTGCAATCACCATCTGCAGTGATTTTGGAGCCCAGAAAAATAAAGTCTCTCACTGTTTCCCCTGTTTCCCCATCTATTTGCCACGAAGTGATGGGACCGGATGCCATGGTCTTAGTTTTCTGAATGTTGAGCATTAAACCAACTTTCTCGCTCTCCTCTTTCGCTTTCATCAAGAGGTTCTTTAGTTCTTCACTCTCTGCCATAAGGGAGGTGTCTGCATATCTGAGGTTATTGATATTTCTCCTGGCAATCTTGATTCCAGCTTGTGCTTCATCCAGCCCAGGGTTTCTCATGATGTACTCTGCATATAAGTTAAATAAGTAGGTTGACAATACACAGCCTTGATGTACTCCTTTCCCTATTTGGAACCAGTCCTTTGTTCCATATCCAGTTCTAACTGTTGCTTCTTGACTTGCATACTGATTTCTCAGGAGGGAGGTCAGGTGGTTTGATATTCCCATCTCTTGAAGAATTTTCTATAGTTTGTTGTGATCCACACTGTCAAAGGCTTTGGCATAGTCAATAAAGCAGAAGTAGATGTTTTTCTGGAACTCTCTTGCTTTTTCCATGATCCAGCAGATGCTGGCAATTTGATCTCTGGTTCCTCTGCCTTTTCTAAGTCCAGCTCAAACATCTGGAAGTTCATGGTTCATGTACTGTTGAAGCCTGGCTTGGAGAATTTTGAGCATTACTTTGCTAGTGTGTGAGATGAGTGCAATTATGCAGTAGTTTGAGCATTCTTTAGCGTTGCCTTTCTTTGGGGTTGGAATGAAAACTGACCTTTTCCAGTCCTGTGGCCACTGCTGAGTTTTCCAAATTTGCTGGCATGTTGAGTGCAGCACTTTCACAGCATCATCTTTTAGGATTTGAAATAGCTCAACTAGAATTCCATCACCTTCACTAGCTTTGTTCATAGTAATACTTCCTAAGGATTACTTGACTTTGCATGGTAGGATGTTTGCTCTAGGTGAGTGATCACATCATTGCGGTTATCTTGGTCATGAAGATCACTTTTTATAGTTCTTCTGTGTATTCTTGCCACCTCTTCTTAATATCTTCTGCTTCTGTTAGGTCCCTGCCATTCCTGTCCTTTTTTGAGCCCATCTTTGCATGAAATGTTCCCTTGGTATCTCTAATTTTCTTGAAGAGATCTCTAGTCTTTCCCATTCTATTGTTTCCCTCTATTTCTTTGCATTGATCACTGAGGAAGGCTTTCTTATCCTTCCTTGCTATTCTTTGGAACTCTGCCTTCAAATGGGTATATCCTTCCTTTTCTCCTTTGCCTTTCACTTCTCTTCCTGTCACAACTATCTGTAAGGCCTCCTCAGACAATCATTTTGCTTTTTTTCATTTCTTTTTCTTGGGGATGGTGTTGATCACTGCCTCCTGAACAATGTCACGAACCTCCATCCATAGTTCTTCAGGCACTCTGTCTATCAGATCTTATCCCTTGAATCTATTTCTCAGTTCTACTGTATAATCATAAGGGATTTGATTTAGCCTAGTATAAAGTGGAACATTTCTCTCTCATTCTTGTGGTGATCACCAGCTTTTACTAGTGATTTGTAAAGGTACCCGAGACTTTCAAGATGTCATTCAACTATCAAGTCAGCATCAAACTTTCAGATTCTAAGAACGACATGAACATCATAAAATTTTTTGCAGCATTTCTCTGTGAGTCAAAGTGATCAGAAGCATAAGAGAGGCAGGAAGTTTGAGTACCAGGAACCAAGGTGAAGAGATAGATTCCATTGGTACTTTAACAGAGTAAACCAGGCATGGAGTTTCAAGAGGGAGTTTCCTGTCTCTCCTTCACAGTGCATCTGCATCCACCCCGGGAGTATTATGAATGTGTGTTTTTATCATCCTCCCAAGTATCTTAAAAGTTACAGCCCAGTAACCACACATCAGAATTCACTTTGGTCAGCAGTAATTGACAAACAAAACTGTGCTAATTTCACCCTGCTCATCATAATTGTACCCCAGATCACAATAGACCCAGACAACACACAACACAGACCTTGAGTTGGCTCAAATAAGAACCACAGTGCCCTTCAGAATAGGGTCCTGGGGATCCGAACACATGCTTGTCACTGCCCTGGTTTTTAACTCCTGTTTGGAGAAACACAAATTTTGCCAAATCTTCATTTTTAAATCTCCTGGCATTAAAAAAAAAAAATTGCTCTCCAGCCATATTTAAGCAAGGAAATGTGTTTTTCTAAATACTTAACTTGGTCCTGGGGAGGAGACATTACTTCCATCAGAGAACATCATGGGTTTTAAAATTTTGACAAACTCCATTTGTTCGCAGGCATCTGGCGTGAGCTGACATCAGCGTGACTCTGGCAGCCAGTTGGCATTCGAGCCCTAGGATAAGAAGTAAGAACTTTAGAAGTAAATTGTCCAGGGGAAAGGCCATTTGAGGTCTTGCAACCCTAGCTGCCTCAGAGTTTTTCCAGAGAAGATGAAGCCTGTGGTTAAGAGTATCCATTGATCGCAGGACCAAAATGGGCTTCCACAGGCCGAGAAGCTTCTTCATTGATCTATTTATACTTGCATCATAAATTTTTTTCTGATTCTGAAAGAAATGCAAGCTTGTAAAAATACAAACGGTAAAAAATTATAAGAAGTAAAAGCAAATGTCTCCTGTAATCACATACCCCAAAAATAATGTTATTATTTTTTGTGGATTTCCTTAAGTTTTAATGCCTATGTGAATATCTACATAATAATTACCATTACTTAATAAAAGTGGATCATAACATATGTGTATATATAGATATACACACATATAATACACAATACATATGTGTATTATATGTGTATATATAGATATACACACATATAATACACAATATATATGTGTATTATACACTGTATGTTCCCCTGGTGGCTCAGTCAGTAAAGAATCCACCTGCAATGCAAGAGGCCTGGGTTCGATCCCTGGGTTGAGAAGATCCCTTGAAGAAGGAAATGGCAACCCACTACAATTCGTGCCTGGGAAATCCCATGGACAGACAAGCCTGGTGGGCTACAGTCCATGGGGTATCAAGAGCCAGACATGACTTAGCAAATAAACCAACACCATGTATATATATAAGATATATATATCTTTTACCCCTAGTTATTGAAGGGAAGTTATGACCGACCTAGATAGCATATTAAAAAGCAGAGACATTACTTTGCCAACAAAGGTCCATCTAGTCAAGGTTATGGTTTTTCCAGTAGTCATGTATGGACATGAGAGTTGGACTATAAAGAAAGCTGAGTGCCGAAGAATTGATGCTTTTGAACTGTGGTGTTGGAGAAGACTCTTGAGAGCCCCTTGGACTGCAAGGAGATCCAACCAGTCCATCCTAAAGGAAATCAGTTCTGGGTGTTCATTGGAGGGACTGATGCTGAAGCTGAAACTCCAATACTTTGGCCACCTGATGCGAAGAGCTGACTCATTTGAAAAGACCCTGATGCTGGGAAAGATTGAGGGCAGGAGGAGAAGGGGACAACATAGGATGAGATGGTTGGATGGCATCACCGACTCAATGGACATGGGTTTGGGTGGACTCCGGGAGTTGGTGATGGACAGGGAGGCCTGGCGCGCTGCGGTCCAAGGGGTCACAAAGAGTCGGACACGACTGAGCGACTGAACCGAACTGAACTGATCCTGGACATCTTTCTAGGTCAGTTCATGTAGTCCCATGCCTTTCTTTTTAGTGTCTGGACAGAAAGGCCCCTCTTTTAGGGTCATTGTGTTTTCTTTGTGAGGGGAACAGAGGAAAGGCAGCGTCCCATTTCATGGAAGGACAAATTGAACAGCAGACAGGATGCCTGCCCCTCCCAGGGTCCACAACCAGCTGACTCCTCAGCACAGCTGAGACCTCCACAGTCTGTACCTTTGGACTAGCGACCCTTTCCAGATGTCAGCCCATTGCTCCCCCATCTCCTGAAACAGGAGTTAAAATGATCACTTTTGAACAGCTAAGCTGTGCTAACCATAGATCGATTTTGCAGGTTGCTACCAAGAGGGATACTCAAACAATCATTAAACCACAGCGGATGGTCATTCATTCCCGCAAGAACTAAAAATAAACCCAGTAGGTCGTCTCTGCACTATTTTCCAGCAGAACTCAAAACAAACCAATGATACAGGCTTAGCAGTGCTGGTGCCTGTTCCCTTAAGAGAAACAAACTCTCGGAAATTACAGTTATTTATTGTTCCCTGTTAGACACAAAGACCATCATGAGCCTTGCTTTCTCTATTGACTGGGGAAGACAGCATTCATCACAGCAGGAATCTGAAGTCGGGGTTGGGATTGCACTTTGGGCTGCTTCTGCAAGGAAGGGCTGGAGAACCCCTGCTCTCCACGCTTGAGGCTCTGATGTAGTACATGCAGGACACCCTGTCCTTGTTCCTGTCCTTCCACCCGGACCACCCACCCCTCCAGACGCATCTACTAATGGGCATTGCCTTCTATCAGACTGCTCGTCACCCCCCACCACTCCAGCCTTGAGCCCTTCCTTCACCAGCTTTTCTCTTCAGATACCCAGTTCCTCTTAGCTTCGTTTTGTTGCTCTTCTGTCTCCCCCATTGAGCTTTGCAGGTGGCTCAGCAGTAAAGAATCCACCTGCAATGCAGGAGACACAGGTTCGATCCTTGGGTCGGGAAGATCACCCTGGAGGAGGAAATAGAAACCCACTTTGCCTGGAGAATCCCATGGACAGAGGAGCCTGGTGGGCTAGAGTCCATGGGTTGCAAAGAATCAGACATGGCTTAGCACTGAACAACAACAAACTGCCTCTCTCCTGCACTCAGACTGTCTGTCCCGGCCTTATCCCCTGGCCTCTTTTCACTTGCTGTCAGCCATTGATTGAGTTGTTCTTCCAATGCAACCAGCATCATCTTGCCCACTTCAATCAGCCCTCAGCCCACATCAGTTCAGCCTTAGTTCCTGCCAAGTTGCTGTATGGATGTCCACCTTCAAGGTTATTTTCACACCAGATGTCCTGTCTCCTGTCTCCACTAAACCCTCTGAAAGCACACCTCCCATCACACCCCTTTCCTCTTTCAGATATGTCCAGGGGACCCACTGCTGGCTTGCACTGGGCCTCTCAACAGCTGTTTGTTGGTGCTGAGACTTCAAAGGTGAATAGCATCTAAATCTCTGCCCACAGATGTACACATCTCACCTGGAGGAGGATGAGCCAGTGAATAACACGTGGCCAGCCCAGATGGGTGCAGGAGGAGGGGAGCCCAGGTGCTGATGGGCTCCAGGCCAACTCCGGGCATTAGGGGAGCTCCGGGGAGGGGATGACAGGTCACAGCTAGTCCTGAGGGAGGAGGGTCATTGAACCAGGTGACAAAGGGAGTCATGACCCTCCACCATCTGGCCTGAGTTTCTAACTTCCTCTCCTTGCCTCCCTCCCATCCCACAGCTCTCTCCCCCACCCCCAGCAACATTCTGCAGCTCTCTTACACCCCGGTCTTCTTGGGGTCCCCTCTGCTTAGAAAGCCTCCTGCCCCCATGCCTACCTTGTCTCTCCAGTCCCCAGCCAGTATGACCCCTCGTCCGCTGTCAGCTGTCCCGTTCAGGTGTTCAGTCTACAGTTACTTAGCAAATGTTTACAGAGTGCCATTTTGGCCAGGTGTTGAATGATGGCAGAATAGGAAGGGAATAAAAGATTTAGAATTTGTAGTATAAGCAGCTAACTCCCACCCCCGATTGATGGTGTCATTATATTGCAGGTAAAAGGTTTTCTATCAGACATCTGACCCCTATCTATTGGCTAACTTCTGCTGTCTCCTCCTCTCTCTTCTGGTTCTTTTCCTTCATTCCTGTAGTCATTCAGATCTTTATCATTCATGTATTTGCCACATGCCACCTTGTGTTACTGATTTATTTCATCTGCATTCTTTCTCTGTCTCTGCTGCGAGCTCCTATTGGCAAGGAATCTCTCTTTTACTACACTTCTATACTCCCATAGTTAAGGTTCTTGGCTCTGTAAGACATTTAGGCTTTTTTTCAATGGATAAAGAAGATGAATGAATAAAGAATATGTGAATATATATATTCAGCACAAAAAAAGAATGAAATAATGCCATTTGCAGCCACACGGATAGACCTAGAGGTTATCATACTAAGTGAGGTAAGTCAGAAAGAGAGATGCAAATGCCGTATGATATTACTTACATGTGGAATCCAAAATATGACACAAATCAACTGATACAAAAACAGACCCATAGTCATAGAAAACAGACTTGTGTTTGCCAAGGGGCAGTAGGGGAGGAGTGGACTGGGAGCTTGGGATTAGCAGAAGCAAACTAGTGTACATAGAATGGATATACAACAGGTCCTACTGTGGAGCACAGGGAACGGCCCTCAATACCCTGTGATAAACCATCATGGGAAGGAATATGAAAAGTACACATAGGTATAACTGAGTCACTTCGTTCTACGGGAAAAAATGAACACAACATTGTAAATCAACTAAACTTCAATAATTTAAAAAAAAAAACGGTCCCATTCCCTCGTTGAATGGGAAATTGAGGACACGGATGGGAGGAGGAGGTGGGCCCTGCAGACACCCACACCCCACAAGGTGCTGGCGTTGATGTCTTACTTGGGATGAGTGGGAAACATCACTATGACAGTGCCCAGCCTGTCCCCAGAGAGGGTGCGGTCCCCTCACATCCTCCCCTGGGCAGCCTCTGGGTCTTCCTCACTGACTGTTGTGAAGAGTAGCATTTCCATCCTCCAGCTCTTTCTCCCACCATGAACGCACCCTGGCATTTCTGTTGTTCAAAGCTGGACTCATAAGCCACTACCTAATGCAATAAATTTCTTTTAACACTAAAGCCAGAGCTGTAATGATTTATCTCAGGATCTCAAATCATTTTGACTCTCACATATACTTAAATTATAAACCATGTCAGGAAAATATCTCATTTTCCATAAGTAGTAATAGTCAGGTTTATAAGTTACGGGATAATATTTTATATAAGAAAAGGTTGAACTCTTGTCATTTCCTTCCCAAGCTTGAAATAAGTAACACGAATAAAATGGGTTTTCAATTTTCCAGTGACTTTGAAAACCATCTAAGTGGGAACCACTTCCCTTTTTCCTCCAAAGCAGAGACCTACATTCTGTAGACTTTCAGAAATATTTTTGAAAGTTTTCACCTTGCTGTTGCTTCAGGATTGCTGATAAGCTGGAGTTTAAATTGAATTTATTTGAAATAGAATTAACAAATTGAATTTTTTCTGGATTCTGTTCTATCTTGCCAAAATTTTAATGAGCTTTTCACATAGAACCTTGAAAATAAATGCATTAATAATAATTCCAGCCACAGTCATATTAGTAGAAGAGTTACCAATGCAAAAAGGTATGAGAAATGTTCCATTACATATAAAGATTAGATAAATAGCTAGAGATAAATTAAATTGAAATAAAACTAAAGACCTAATAGTGACCAGGATATTTTGGTAATTTCTCTCTTGTATGTCTTTTTTTAATAGTTAAATATTTATAAAATCAACTTCTGGAAATGTTCAAACACAGCCATGTTCAGACAAATAATATACTTGACTTGTATTTCATATTTCTTTATACGTCTTACCTTTAACAGAAAAGAAAATATAACTGAGAAAGCAGAGCTGCTGTAAGAGAAACATCTGTTTCTCTATTCATAAAGCAACTGAAAAAAAACATAAAAAACTCAGTGGACATTATTCAATTAAAAAAAAAAAGCCTTTCTTCAAGAAAACATTTTAGTGCACCAATTTTGTTTCTATCGGGGTCATTTCAATTGTGGAATACTAAAACTCTTTTTCCGTTATCACTGTTAATCGTACAGAATACGGAATCCCACCTGCTGACGATTTTGACAAATTTATGTTGCTGATAAAATGAAAACCATCTTCGCTTGCAACCAAATCACAGGTTATCGCTGCCTTCATAACTTGTGAATTGAAATTCACTGTTCTTCCAAACTCAGGACTTCAAGAGCTGTATTTTCTCTCTTATCCAAGATCTCCATCAGCAGTGGGGCATTTCATATCACTTTGGACCACATCAGTATCGCTGAACACACTGGGTAACAAGAAGCAAGGTTAATTGGATTGATAACATAGCAATATCCAAATGGCTGATTATTTTAGCATCCCATTTACTATAAATCTAAAAGCACTTGTCATTTTCTCCCTTATTTCTGGTGAGAGGCTAGCCCTCAAGTTTTACTGTGTAACCTTATGACTCTGACCTCTTCCCTCAAGCATTTAACCGGTCACCTTGGCACTGACTAGTGACTAATTCAGATGGAACAGCAAAGCTGGTTTTGTTTTATGAAGAGAGAGAGAGCGTGTTTTCCATGGCGCAGCCCTGCTTAATTTGTTTCTCCATCACTTTTCAGAAGCTCTATTCTTTTACTACCCAGGAAGGGGGAAGGTTTACATCTGCGCCCAGCAGAACTGCTCATGTGCGAGGGAAACATGGGCTCCAGGTGCCCCCTGGCACCACTGCCATCTGAAATCAGGCAGTCTGCTACCCATAGGCATCTGTGTACCCAGTCGATGGTTTTGAGGCCTGCAGAGAGCACCCACCAGGGATGGCTGGCAATGAGAGTGTGCTTCAGAAGCTGACAGCTAAACCCAGGTCCCCACCCCATGGGAGCCCTGTTGGCCCACCTCTGTGGAAACTCACCAGCTCCAGGTTCACACCACACCTGAAACACAGCGCCTGAGCAAGTGGATGCACTAACTATCCGTTCTTCCAGCCAACATTTATGATGGGGGTAGGGGTTTGAGGGCCCAAGTCTGGAGATGCAAAAATAAAGGAGACCCAAGGGACTTCTCTGGCAGTCCAGTGGTTAAGAATCTGCCTTCCAGTTCAGGGGGTGAGAGTTCAACTCCTAGTCCAGGAACTAAGAGCCCTATGCCTCGTGGCCAAAAGACCAAAACATTAAACAGAAGCAATGTTGTAACAAATTCAATAAAGACTTTAAAATAAAATAAAGGAGACCTAACCGCCTCCTTCCAGCTCACAGGTGGAATCGCTCATACTGGGAATGGAGACGACACCGCTCTGCAACCACTGTAGGAAGCCATCCTGATGTCATGCGATCCTGAAAAGAGAGGTCTGGTGGGAACAGATAAAGGAAAATGTCCAGAAGAGCATCACTAGCACAATGAGGAGTCAGCAGCATCTGAGCACACAGGGCTGGATCTGAGGGGCTTTGAGGATTCCATAGGTGGACAGTTACCATCAGGCTCCCGTCTCATCAAACACACCATGAGTCACGGAGTCACCGTCATTTACTGAACACCAACTCTGCCCCCACGTTATATCATCTCCTTGAATCCTGAGAACAATCTCTCAAGTTGACACTGTCATCCCATTTTACAGATGATCAGCTGAGACTCCATAACTTTCCTGAAGTCTCACAGCCAGCAGATGTGGGAATTAGAATTTGACCTCTACAGCAGTGGTCCCCAACACTTCAGGCACTACAGACTGGTTTCATGAAGACAATTTTTCCATGGACGGGAGTCGGGCTGGTTTGGGGATGATTCAAGTGCACTACATTTATTGTGCAGTTTAGTTCTATTTTTATTATTACATCAGCTCCACCTCAGAATATCAGGCATTAGATCCCGGAGGTTAAGAATCCCTGCTCTAAAGTGAAAGCTGTTTCTTTTTTTTTTGGTCTCTGAGCCAGGTTTCTACCCCAAGAGTACACGGAGGTTCCCAACAAGAACTGGGCATTTCTGCTCCAGGTTTGGAGCAAAGGGCTGGCTCCCTTTACCCCCCTCTCCCACTGGGTCCCTTGATTCACTGGATCAACCTACCTAGGATTTTCCCCAAGCCAGTCATGGCTGGGCCAGTTTTATTACCTTGTGAAAGTGAAAGTTGCTCAGTTGTGTCCAACCCTTTGCTGCCGCATGGACTATACAGTCCGTGGAATTCTCCAGGTCAGACTACTGGAGCAGGTAGCTGTTCCCTGGTCCAGGGGATCTTCCCAACCCAGGGATCGAACCCAGGTCTCCAACACTGCAGGCAGATTCTTTACCAGCTGAGCCAGCAGGGAAGCCCACCTGGCTCTTTTCTCTCCCACGTGAGTGGGTGGGTCTGAGTGTCTGGGCCATCTGTTCCTCCAGCCTCTGCCAAACCTGGATTTCTTTCCATCACCTACTGTCCACACTGCTAGTTCCTACTTCTCCACCCTGTTTCTCTTCTAGTCCAATGGTCTTTTTTTTTTTTTTCCCATACTCTTCCTGATGGATGCTGGTTTCATCCAAATAATCTACTAACCTGCCTTCTAAAAATGATTCTGGTCAGTCTAAACATTTCAAGACTTTAAAGAGATGTTACATTTTGGAGTCAACACATCTATAAATTATAACTCTGCTACTTACCAGCTGAATGGTCTTGAGCAAGTGGCTTTACCTCTCTGAGCCTCAGTTTTCTCATCTGCAGAAAGGATATAGTGATGATGCTCTCACAGGGTGATTGCAAGGACTCAGTGATCTTGTTTTTACAAAGAGCACAGAGCAGCGCTTGATATCAAGACCACCGCACTGCACAACATCAAGCTAGGATGGGGATAGTGCCCCCTGGATATACGCAGTTGCACAGTGCACAGACTATGCTGGATACAGGGCTGTATCCAGCAGTCCTGCCTGGTAAACAGTTAATAATCCAGAAAATGTTATTACTCTTTCCTTTCCTCCTTGCTAGTAGCTGCTTTGTAATAGGTCTTTAAATTGGCCCATGTGGGATGGTTGCTGTCGTTGCTAAGTCGTTTCAGTCGTGTCCGACTCTGTGCCACCCCATAGACGGCAGCCCACCAGGCTCCTCTGTCCCTGGGATTCTCCAGGCAAGAATACTGGAGTGGGTTGCCATTTCCTTCTCTAATGCACGAAAGTGAAAAGTGAAAGTGAAGTCACTCAGTTGTGCCCGACTCTTAGCGACCCCATGGAATGCAGCCTACCAGGCTCCTCCATCCATGGAATTTTCCAGGCAAGAGTACTGGAGTGGGTTGCCACTGCCTTCTCCAGTAGGTTGGAGGGCATAGGTAAAGATTTAAAGCTCCACGGTGATCCTCATCTATACAAATTGTTAAGGAAGAATTTAATGTAGAAAAGCAGATGTCTTTTCTAGAGTAGCTGTCTCTCTTGACAAGGGTTTAGACACAGTAGCCCCTGGGTGCTCTTCTCACAGCCTGCTGGGCAGACTAGCTGCTTAACCCAACCTACTCATTTCTCCATACTGTACTTCTGCCAAGCAAGTTTTGTATATTGAATAGGTATTTGCACAATAAATGTATATTTTCCAGTAAGTGCCTCTGGCTTCACTGTACTGCCGGAGGACTTTCTATGCAAGCGGCAAGGTCTCTGTAAAAAAGGAGGTCATCTGAGTTGTTTTCCATCCAAAGACCTTTAAATCCCCTACTTAACATTATTAGTTCCCGAGCCCATTGTTGATAATAAATATCCTTGGGATTGCTTGACCTGAACATGATTGTTTGAATTTCAGCCCTATTTTCACTTTCCCTTCATAGCCAAGTTCTGTGTGATCTGTATCTACCCTCTCTATTGTATCTGCTTCCTACACTCCAGCCTCTATAATCTGCCTTTGATCAGTTTCTCTTAAACTCTCTTCTGCCTTGTTAAGGCTTTTCCTTTTCTTTTTCTTGGCATCCCTCCAGTTTCCCCAATTCTTTTCCTTTTGAAGTCACCAATTACTTCTTCCTAGTCGAATGCTGGCCTTACCAGGCTGCAGAGAAATCACCTGGGGAAAGGAAAGTCTTTCCACAAAAGTGGTGTCAGAACAACTGGAAATCAACATGAGGAAAAAAATAAACCTTAACCCTTACTTCATAATTTCATACCTCCAAATTACAGTTAGATGTAAAAGCTAAATCTTCAGTTCTTTGGAAGAAAACATTGAAGAAAATCGTTGTGACCTTGAAGCAAGTAAATACTTCTTAGACAGGACCCAAAAAAATTAACTACCAAAAATAAAGTGATAAATTGGACTTCATCAAAACTAAAAACTTCTACTCAACAAGAAAGAATCATGAAGACAACAAATAGGCAAACCGTAAACTATCAGAAAAATTAGATAAATCTGACAAAGGACCTGTATACAGGATACACAAAGAACTCTCACAACTTAATACTAAAAAGCAAAAACACCAATGATAAAAGTGGCCAAAAAATCCTTGACCAAAGAAAGGGTCCGCAAGCACTTGAAGAAGTATTCATTGTGATCAGTCATCAAGGTAACGAAAATGTAACAGACTGACAATACGAAAGTTGATGAGATGCAGAGCAAATAATATTCTTAAATGTTGTGTAAAATCATACAACCACTTTGAGAAACTCTTTGGCAGTTTCTTATGGCACTAAACATGTAACTGTATTATACCCAGCAACTTTGCTCCCAGAGTTGGCCCAAGACAAATAAAATCAGATATCCTTAAAAAAAAAAAAAAGACTTCTAAAAAATGCCACAGATGCTTTACTGAAAGTAGCCAAAACTGGGAGAAAAATGACCATCAGAAGGAAAATGGATTTTAAAAGTGCAGTAGAGCAATCCGATGGAACACTGCTCAGACTACAAAGGAGCAGTAGCTATAATACCATGGATGGCACTCAAAAGCAGCCTAGTGACAGCAGACAGACATCAAAGAGTGTGTACTCAGTGACTGCATTTATGTGAAATTTATGAGCAGGCAAAGCTCAGCTAGGGAGACAGAAATCAAAACAGTGGCGTCCTCTGAGGTGGGGTAAGGGGGTTGGTGAGTGGGGATTGACTGGTTGGGGACACAAGGGAACTTTCTGGGGAGATGGGAGTGTTCTATATCATGATAGGAATGTGCATTAAGTGTGTGGGCATTTGTCAAAACTCTTTGAACATGCGCACTTAAGATCTGAGAATTTAATTGAAAGCTGTAATTCAATAAAAGCAAATTTTTAAACAAATGAAGCTTCCCCTTCTCAAGCTTTTTTGCTGTTATTTAACATCTCTTCAAACTGTACCCTGGCTCTAAGGGTTTCCCAGCCCCCTAGCTCCCCCACCTCACCCCACCCCTGTTCTGTGTGCTGCCTGCCAGAGGGTGGACCCTCATGCCCTCATCCTCTTTCCTCTGTATTACCTCATCTGCTCACTCATCCTGAGCACAGCCCTGTCAAGATACAATAAACTAAATTCACAGATTCAAGACTTTTTTCCTAACAAAGTTAGAGAACATTCCTTCTGCAGCTTAAGAAATGCACCCAGGGTGATTCATGTCCCTTCCCCCCCACTATTTCCCATGGAAACCAAGCAAAACCAAATCGCTTACCTGGAAATAGCAGACGACCCACAAATGTCCACAGATACCCGTTTTGGCACCCCGCATCCTCCCAAGTTCAGGTGATGATGTCATCCTTGCTTTTTTGGAAACTGGCTCCCTTTATGGTTTCAGTCCTGTTGCATTCAGAGGCTAAATTCACTGGAGAGTCATCACGGCTAATGCTGGTCTCCCAGTGACATCTAAGTGCATTGCTGATGTTCAATGAATATTAATAAATAATAGCAACTGTAGGCTTGAGTAAGAGAACCAAGCCCCAGGCACTCTGCCACCGGGAAATCTAAATAAGAAATTTTGAAGCTTTCTACCGTCATTAATTAAGATTAGAAAGCTAGTGAACTATGTAAAAAAAATGAAGCAATCTTTTATGTTCAGGCCCAGAAATACTGAGAATGATTGCATTTTACTGGTGTCTCTTTGTTTTGTTTTATTGTGTGTGTATGTGTGTGCGTGCGTGTGGCAAAGAATCCTAACTCAGACAACCATAAAGAAAAGTCATTAGAAAGAGCAACTGAAGAGCATACAGCTGTTATTTCCTTACTAAGCTTTATTACTCAGCTAAATACTCAGAAATGTACAAAAAGAAAAAGGTCTGGCTATAATATTTTTTAAAAAGAACTATCCAAATGAACTTACTTATAAAACAGAAACAGACTCACAGACTTAGAGAACGAGCCTATGGTTGCCAGGGAGAAGAAATATTTAGGGAGTTTGGGATCGACATGTACACTCTGCTAAATTTTAAATGGATGACAAACAAGGACCTACTATGCAACACAGGGAAATCTGCTCAGTGTTATATGGCAGCCTGGATGGGAGGGGAGTTTGGGAGGGAATGGATACATATATATGTATAGCTGAGTCCCTCCACTGTTCACCTGAAACTATTACAACTATGAGTGCATCTGTGTGTGTGTGAGAAAGTCATTTAGTTGTGTCTGACTCTTTGTGATCCCATGGACTGTAGCCTGCTGGGTTCCTCTGTCCATGGAATTCTCCAGGCCAGAATACTGGAGTGGGTAGCCATTCCCTTCTCCAGGAGATCTTCTCAACCCAGGGAGTGAACCCAGGTCTCCCACAGTGCAGGCAGATTCTTTACCAGCTGAGCTACCAGGGAAGCCTAAGAATACTGGAGTGGGCAGCCTATCCCTTCTCCAGCAGATCTTCCTGACCCAGGAATCAGACCAGGGTCTCCTGCTTTTGCAGATGGATTCTTTACCAGCTGAGTTACCCCAATATAAATAAGAAGTTTTTTTTTAAAAAAAGAGAGCTACCCAGATTAAGTAGTTTTCTGTTTCCAGCCCTTTGTACCAAAGACATTGAATGGCTTTTTCCATTGTCTATTAATAGAAATATTTTTGCCTGATTTTCTGAAGCTGGTCCTGTCTGGTTTGAGAGGATAGTTACGGATAGAAGTCATCACTACTTTTTTACTGCTATCCCTAAAGACATATCAAAGGCTTGGACATCTTTTGATAACACACATTCTATTTTACAAGATTGAAATCATTGAGACCTGGGGCTCATTTCCTGGGGCAAATATGTGAGCAGAGCCAGGCTTGAGAAAGAAGAAAGCAGGGCGATGTGCAGGACGGCTCTGAGCTGCGAAGGAGAAGAGGATGTGAGACCAGGGGTGACCACAGCCACCACAGGGGCGACCAGAACGCCCCGAGGGCTCAGTGAGCGCCGGACGCACCGTGATACCCACTCGTCCCACCCGTCACCTATGCTTGCACAAAGCTCTCGGGCATACGTGTCCAAAGGGCTGTACTAATTTTTTGTTTTAGTGTGGAAAATTTTTTTTATTACAGTATAGTTGATTAACAATCTTGTGCCAACCTCTGCTATACAGTAAAATGACTCAGCAACACACATATATACATTCCTTTTTGAAAATAATCTTTTCCATTATGGCTTTTTCCCCAGAGATTGGGTATAGTTCCCTGTGCTAACTCACACTGCTACGCATGGGGCCGAGAGCCCTGGCTTCCCGCATGGTAACCAGCGTTCATTTTTATCCACGTCCAGAAAATGGTCTTCTGCCATCCACTCTTCATCTGTCACAACCTTGCTAACTGCCCCATGAGGAGCTTGTGAGTGAGCTTTGTGTGACGCTCTGCAGCCACTGCTTGGGGCCAAGGTCTCTGCAAGGTCGCCTCTGCAGGACTAGTGGGCTCAGACCAGCAGCATCTCGGGTGGGTCACTGAAGGTTTGCGACCCTGTGTTGTCTGCTGTCCAAGTCCCAGTGGGTAGTCTGGTGCACAGTAGGCACTCAAAGAATATTTATGGCTTTGTTGAATTTGCCATGAGAGATTCAGTAACTCACTGTTTCAGGACCTCCTAAATTATGTGGCCAGAAAGACAGGATGAAATAGTTGTACTTGTCCCTACGAGAATTCTCTTCAAAAGGAGTATAATGAACCAGGCATTTTAATTATTCCAAGGACACTGCCCGGTCAGTGTCTCACTGAACCACACACATGCCGGAAGTCTAGATGCTCTGGATTCTGTTTGGTTTTGGTGGCTGGGGTCCACCCAATTCCCATTTCCTTGTTTCTGCTTTTGTTCCTCAGGAGACTTGAACCAAAACACCTCCTGCACTTAACCAACTAGAAATGAGTAAACTGAGCGCCTCAGATTGTAATGAAACAAAGGGCCATCTCAGAAACCACACAGCTAACCCCTGAGGAGCAAAATCTCAGACTGGACTCCCCGGAGGGTGTGCTGGCAGCGGGGTGAACGGGCAGCCTCCTCTGTGCCCTCCTCCATGACAAGGGAAGCATTTCTGATGGCTTTCTGCAAAGAAATGTGAGCACACCTTTCCCAGTGTAAAAGAGTTAGTGCAAGTAGGTAAATAATTCTGAGAGGGTACTTGGTACTGCATCTGGCTTCTCCCATCCAGGTGGCACCAGTGGTAAAGAATCTGCCTGCCAATGCAGGAGACGTAAGAGACTCAGTTTCAATCCCTGGGTCGGGAAGATCCCCTGGAGGAGGGCACGGCAACCCACTCTGGTATTTTTGCCTGGAGAATTTCACAGACAGAGGAGCCCAGCAGGCTACCGTCCATGGGGTCACAAGAGTCAGGCACATCTGAGCAACTTAGCACACACGTCTGCCCCTCCACGCTGATCGGTAGGACCATTGGCTTCTGGGCCTGGGTCTGCTCAGTTCACAGCCTGTCTCAGCCTTTTCTTCTCTATTTGTTGTGCCACCAGAATGACGCTTTTGATTTAAAGAAGAAAAACAAATAAAACCAGAAAGTCTGGGGACACAGCAGAACCTTGATTAAGAGAAATGTTTGGGCAGTGGGATATTTGGATTAATTCCATGTTCTATGATACCAAGAGTTACATATAAGATATCGTTTCAGCTTCAATCCTTGTGATTGAAACCATTTCTCAAATAAGCTACTCCATTCCTCTATCTTTGTAAACATAGTAGAATCTTCCTCTGAGGACAGACAGTTGGGTAGTCAATCTTGGCCATCCTTCCTGAATGCTGATGGTAAGGTGATTCATGGAGATTTGGAAAGTATAGAAACCAGATGTGGGCAAATTCTTATACATTCTAGGAGCTCAGATTTAGAAATAAGTCTTTTCAGGGATTTCTCTAGCAGTCCAGTGGTTAAGACTTCGCCTTCCCCCACAGAGAGTGCAGGTTCCATCCCTGATCAGGGAGTTAAGACCCTACATGCCCTGGGGGCCAAAAAACCAAGACATAAACAGAAGCGATATTGTAACAAATTCAATGAAGACTTTAAAAATGGTGCACGTCAAAAAAAATCTTTAAAAAAATGTCTTTCCATTTTCATTTTGTAATTTGCTGTTGAGGGATAAAGGGGGTCTCACTCATTGGTCTTGAGTTGGAGGCCAGACCATTGGAGATTTTGTTTTTCATTTAGAATCTTAGTGAACAGCTATTTGATTTATTTTCTAATTAATACTGTATTCCAGGTTTTTGAGTCTATGGACTCATGCTCTTCTGTAGATGAAAATACCACATAAAATAATGAATATGGTCCAGAGAGTACTGAGTATAAGTTTTTACAACATTGATTCATATTGTCCATTAGAGGAAATTTTGGTTTTTAAAAGACTTGTTATTTTTTAAAACAAATAGCAATCTAAATGTGTTATAGAAATATCTCTTTTGGAGAGATGGCATAGTATAATAGACTGAGTTCTGGTTTTGAAGTGAAGCACATCTGAGTGAAACAGCTGCTCTGCCCTTGCTGTGTGACCCTGGGCAATTTACATAACCTCTCTGAGGCTTGACTTCGTCATCTGAAAAAAATGAAGACAAAACCCCTCCCGTCAGGGCCAGAGTAAAGATTAAATGAGAGGCTATGTATAAGAACCTGGTGCCTAGTGGCTGATGAAGAAAAGTCAGATAGTCTCCTGCCCTGTCCCAACTTAGAAAGGAATGGTGTCATATGTTTTATTGATCAAACACAAATATTCTTCCTATTTGCCCTAGAACAGTAACAGTGCCTGCTCAGGTCATAGCTGCTGCAGATTCTATTTGTGATGGTTAATTTTTTTATCAAATTCACTGGGCCAAGCGATGTCCAGGTGTCTATTTCTATTTCTATTTCTGGGTGTGTCTGTGGGGGTGTCTCTGAAGGACGTTAGCAGTTGAATCAGTGGATTCTGGAGAGCAGATGTGGCTTCTGGAAGCACATCTGGCTTCCCTGATGTGGGGGGTTATATCCTATCCTTGAAATAAACAAAAGATGGAGGAAGCGAGAATTGGCCCCTTCTCGGCAGGCCTCCATGACCTGGGACATCGGTCCTCTCCTACCCTTGGACAGGGACTCACTCCATCGCCCCCTGGTCCTCAGGCCTCCAGATGCAGCCTTGAATTCCAGCGTTGGTTTTCCCAGGCTCCAGTCACAGACAGCAGACTACCCGCCTGCATCATCTTGTGAGCCAATTCCTTATAATAACCTCCATGTATCTCCTGTGTTGGTTCTGTTTCTCTGGAGAACCCTGACTAACATACCATTTTCAGGAAGTGATCCCTACTACCCAACCTGGACTAGAACTCTTGATTTAGGGAAACCCTAGCCTTCCTCACCCACCAGCCCACAGCCCTCAGCCCGGCTCTTGTCAGCAGTTGGGGAAAACCAAAGCTGCAGAATCACCAGGCTGGGAATTCTCCAGGGATTTTTACATAAAGTCGTCTCACTTTTTTTTTGTTAGTTATCTCCCACAGTGGCAAAACTCATTTCAGCGTGATCTTAGAAACGGAAATCTGTGTTCACGCAGATTAAAAAGAATAAGGGATGTAAGTGATGTAAGAATTGTATCAGTCAGGTTACCTCTTTGATATTTGACTCCAGAGTGAAATGAGGCCAAACCACTTTAGAAACAGGTTTTAAATGAGTCCTCATGCCATAGCCCCAGCCCCAGAACAGAAAGTTTAGGAGGAAGGTACAGGGTGCTTTGGGGCTTCCCTGGTGGCTCAGATGGTAAAAAATACCCCTATGAGTGCAGAAGCCATGGGTTCAATCCTTGGATCGGGAGGATCCCTTGGAGAAGGGAATGGCAACCTGCTCCAGTATCCTTGCCTGGGAAATCCCATGGACAGAGGAGCCTGGTGGGCTACAGTCCATGGAGTCTCAAAAGAGTTACACATGACTGAGCAACTAAACAACAGGTGCTTTGAGGGTCCCGTTGCCTCTCCCCTCGCCTCCCTTCCCCACTAGAGCTGGGAGTGTACAGACTGGACCCTAGTGTGGTGCCCTGGCAGGCTTAGTGAGCCATTGTTTAACTTGCTTCCTCTGCAAATGGAAAATAAGATACCTACTTGGTAGGGTTGTTGTGACACTTAAAATGAAAATATCTGATAGTTATATCAGAGGTTCTCCATGAGTGGCAAGCATTTTCTGCAGGCACAGGGAGTAACATAGGAAAGAGGTTGTTAACTGACCTTTGAAAAAGGTGGACTCTATTTGCCAAGGAGGTGGAGTAGCCAGAATCATCCAGGCATCACTGGTGACGTGTAAAATGGTGTAATCATTCAGGAAAACCAAAAAAAAAAAAAAGAGAATTCATCCGAAACTTGCCATATGACCCAGCAAGACCACTCGCAGATATAGACTCAAGAGAAATGAGAATGAATGACCCTTCCAAAAAAGACTTATCTGAGAATATTCACATCAGATGCGTCAGATCTATTCATAAGAGCCAAAAATTAAAAACAGGCTAATGTCTGTCAAGTGGTGAATGAATAAACAAACTATGGTTGATCCCTACAATTGAATACTCTGCAGCTGCAAAAAAAGAGGGAACTATTATTTCATACAAGAGCATGAGTTAATCTGAGGAATATTATTTTAAATGAAGGAAACCATATATACGAGAAAATATATGCTATATAACCCCACAGATCAAGAATTTCAGAGGTCAGTGGTGAAATAGTGACTCCTGCAAGGGTGGGATCATAATATTAGCAGAAAAGGACCCTAAGAGAACTTTCTGAGGTGATGGACGTATTCTAAATATTGACTTGGATGAAGACTGACCAGACAGGTACAAAACTCATCAAGCTATATTGTTCAGGTGTGTGCACTTGATATTTGCAAATTATATCTTAAAAGTAAATTTGAGATTCTCTTTGGCAGTGAACAAATTCCCTTAAACAAATTCTTAGGCCATCCTGTGCAGTCATTTCCAGGAGGCAGAGAAGCCTAAACCCCTCCCCCACCCGCCCCATCCATCACCTCTCCCTGCACCTGTGGGTGGGCTCTGCATGGCTCTCTGAGAGCAGAAGCCTCCAGCCACTTGGCAGATGGCAATCATATTTCTGCTATATGACAAGATACAGGAAGATACATGAAGAACACGATAATACCTCCTCATTCTGGATGTTGTAATGTAGTTACAGGAAGTCTCTAATCTGGTGTTGGGAAAGGGGTTGGAACGTAGATATTTGTAGCTGCATATTTGGGGACAGCTGGGTGTTTCTCCCAGGAGCAGGAGGAACTGATACTGTGTCCCTCGAGGGACAGGAGCCTGACACCGCAGCCCCTCAAGAGGAGCCTTGGCTTCACAGAGCAGTCAATTACACAGCCAGCCTGCTGGGATGGGGGCAGGGTGCTGGCTGCTCATCTCCCCGCCCTGAATCCCCACGCTGTGACTTGGCAGGGTTTTGCTAGCACATCATTCCATTCTTTCATCTGCCTTCAAAGAGTTTGAAAACATGTTTGTGAATTACTTACTTTTGTGGAACCTATTAAATCAGAAGCTTCTTTTCTTAATATAACAAGTAGATTAAAATGTGAGCAATTTCATGGTCTGCAAAGACAGTCAAATGTTGATTTAATTCCAGAAGGCGTGCTCTAATGCACGTTCATAAAGCCAAAGTGTGTTTCTTATGAACAAGGAATTACTATCTGCAGGCAGGGCAGTGGTGGTGACGAGGGTGCTGGGGTTCTGGCCCATGCATCAGAAGGCCATCTAACACTGCCCATGTGCTCTGGGCCACAGGTAGAAGCAAGCCATGCCTTGTGGGGCCTCGGTAACCTCCAAGAGCGTGCATGCCCAGTTGCTAAGTCGTGTCTGATTCTTTGCGACCCTATGGACTGTAGCCCTCCAGGTACTTCTGTCCATGGGATTCTCCAGGCAAGAATACTGGTGTGGGTTGCCATTTTCCTCCTCCAGAGGATCTTCCTGAACCAGGGATCGAACTCAAGTCTCCCGCCTCTCCTGCACTGCAGGTGGATTCTTTATTGCTGAGCCACCAGGGAAGCCCACCTCCAAGAGCACTGGTGCCTTTTAGGATCAGAATCATCCAGCTATGGGCAAACAGTCTACAACTGTTTCTGCAGAGTTAACAGTTATTAATAACACCTGCTGTTTCTCAAGTGCCTTCTGTGAGCTTGAAACTGTTGGTCCCTTCCTAGGCATGGGGTTATTTAACCCTTACAACAACTCTGAGAAACTGGCTCAATATTAGGGGCTAGGATTTAGCAAACACAATTCCATAGCCTGTATAGTCCAGGGAGTTGCAAAGAGTCGGACATGACTGAGTCACTTTCACTTTCATTAGCAAGTCCAAGGCATTTAACCCTTGCAGCGGCAACTCCACAAAGAGGGAATTATTCTCCCCATTTGACGATGAGAAATTTGAAGTTTAAGAAGCCAAGGAACTTGTCTGGAGGTTACACAGTCCCGAGTTGCACAAACTGAAGGTTTAGTTCAACCTAACACCCGTGTCTGAGCTCCCCACCTCCACCCCACCTCAGAGCAGGTTTGCATCAAAGAGGGTGAGAGGGAAAAGGGGAAAGCTGGGGCATTCAAAGAGCTTCCCAGGCAGCTCAGATGGTAAAGAACCCACCTGCCGATGCAGGAGACATAAGAGATGTGGGTTCGATCCCTGAGTCAGAAACATCCCCTGGAAAAGGGAGTGGCTACCCACTCCTGTATTCTTGCCAGGGATGCCTGGAGAATCCCACAGACAGAGGAACCTGGCGGGCTGTAGTTAGACATGACTGAGCGACTAGCACTTTCACTTTTTTTCAGGGCATTTAAAGGCCAGTTCCCTGGGTGCGGGGAGGGCAGGACTGGGAGCCTCTGATTAGCCACAGAGACGGGGGCTGGAGAAGACGGAGCCCAGTGGCCATGAGTGCACGTGTGTCTGTGTGTAGCTGAACTGGTGGTGGTGATGGCAGAGAAGGTGGAGAAGTGCGTGGTCGGCGAGGTGTGTTGGGAGGGCGCCAAGGTTTCTGTCCTAATTTTGGAAGCAGGTACCCTGTTTCCATGGTGGCCAGTCTCTACCTGAAGAGACTAGAGCCAAAGGCAGGTGGCTTTCTTTCCCAGAGAATTCAAGGGCTTGAGCACATACACACACACACACACACCCAATCCGTTGTCCCGAAATAGGGCAGTTTTTAACATGGCAATTTATTTTAAAATATTGGTGTTCTCTGCTGGAATTATTTTTAAAATTCCGGCCTGGATCGTTTATTTCCCCAAGTAGAACATCAGCTCCTAGAAGGCTGTCACGGCAATGCCTGTCAGCGCCCTGCCAGGTCATCTGGGTCCAGGCAGTCCTGACCCACACTTGAGGCACCAGTTGGTGGTCTCCAGGTGGCCATCCCCTGAGCCAGAGTCTGGGTGGGCCACAAGTGCAGGACAGAGAAAGCCCTGGACCAGTTTCTGGCAGAAGTAATGCCAGGCCATCCCCATTGCGAGAACCCAAAGGCATCATAAGCACTGTCTCCCAAGACTCCTCAGAGGGATTTTACTCCAGATGGCGGCAGGTGCTCCCCAGGGCAGTCTCCCTTCTCTTCCTCCCTTTCACTTTCTACCCTTTATTCCCTCCCATCCTTGTTCCCCTCCCAGGGCTTCCTGGTATTATCTCCCAAACACACTCTTGGCCCTGGAAACTTTGCCTCTGTTTTCAGCTCTCGAGAAAGTAACCCAAATAAGGCAAATCTTCACTGTCCTCAGGACTCAGCATTCAGATCAGTGATTCTCAAGATGTGGGCACCAGGCCACCAGCATCAGGGCCGCAGGGAATTTGTTGAAAATGCAAATTCCCAGGCTCCACCCAGACCTGCTTCATCAGAATCCCGTGCGGGGGGTGGGGTGGGGACCAGAACTCTGTGACTTAACAAATCCTTCAGACGATGGTTTTGTCTTTATTTTTTTTAATTTTATTCTATATACAAAATTTCAGATTTGTCTTCTTTTCTAGTAGGTCTTGGAACTGTTGATCTGAAACAGAAGAGTAATTCAACATCTCCTAATTTTCAAGCTGTCCTCCCCACTGATAGGCTGTATGTCACTTCACTAGCGAATTCTCATAACTAATTAAGACTGCATCCAGTTTAAGAACAATAGGTATGCACTTATTTGAATAATTTTCAAGAACATAGAGTTTTTTTCTCTACAAGACTGCTTTTTTTAAAACTAAAGATATAGCACCTCTATCTTTTGGTCCAGATGGTTTTGTTTGTTTTTATTTTGTTTCCAGCTTGATTGAGATCTATTTGACTTATTATGTAAGTTTAAGACTTATAAGGTAATGATTTGATGTCTATATGTATTGCAGGATGATTGCCACAGTAAGTTTAGTTAACATGCATCACCTCTGGAGCTTCCCCCGTGGCTCAGTGGTAAAGAACCTGCCTGCAATGCAGGAGACACAGATGACGTGGGTTCGATCCCTGGGTTGGGAAGATCCCTGGAGGAGGGCATGGCAACCCACTTCAGTGTTCTTGCCTGGAGAATCCCATGGACAGAGGAATCTGGCGGGCTACAGTCCATAGGGTCGCAAGGAGTTGTCGACTGAAGAGACTTTGCCCATACCCACAACCTAGACATGGTACACATGCGGTTGTTGCATGAATAACAGAAGGAAGGAGGGAAAGGAGTTTGCGCCTTTAGTCACAGCCAATCAGACTTACAAATACATGCTCAGAGCCTTCCGGGAGAAGTCTGATGACAGCCGGGCTGACCCTGGGCGAGCAGGGACTGTGGTGTGAGACACCCGCACCAAAGCAGGTCGTCTCTCCAAACACTTGATTTAACGAGGCTTTGCCTAGGATCGTTGCCTAGGGTTCAGTAGCAGACAGCCACAGCCTGTGCTCTTTGTCAGTGATCTTTCTGGGGATTGTTTCCCTTCTTTCAGCTCATGATGACCCTGCTAGTTGTCAGTGTGTTCATCATCAGTGTGTTCATCAGCAGTGTGTTCATCATCAGTGTGATGAACCCAGTGCTGAACATCAGTGTGATTACAGAGGCAGACGCCCCCCAGACAGGCAGCAAGGAGACCAAGGGCAAAGGACCGCACTGAGTCCAAGCCCCACGTGGACACTAGGAGGCCCCGCTGCCCACTTTCC
The DNA here is from genome assembly GCF_042477335.2 of Ovis canadensis. Taxonomy (NCBI): domain Eukaryota; kingdom Metazoa; phylum Chordata; class Mammalia; order Artiodactyla; family Bovidae; genus Ovis; species Ovis canadensis. The sequence continues at coordinate 52,889,945 of NC_091267.1, read as the reverse complement.
ACTTCCTCCCACCCAAATCATTCCATCACAACAGCAAGAAGAAGTCCAAACAGATGGCCCGGATGGGGGGCGGTGCGGGGGGACGGGGAGGTTCAGAGAAGATGGGAGGGCTAAGAGAAGGGCCCAGAAGTGACCCAGATGTTTGGGGGGAGGATGGAATTGGTGAGCCCATAGGACATCCATAGGCAGCAAAACCATAAGCACTGAGAGATGAACCCACAGGCTTCACTCTCTCACCAGTGGTGAACCCTCCTCAGAATGCTGCTCTTATAGGTGGGGAGGGGGGAACTGAGTGGAGTCCAGGACAGGGGCCTCTCTCCGCTACAGCAGATCAGCTGAGCTACCCCCCCCCCCCGCCCCCGGAGCCACAAGTGTGAACACTTGCCGAGTGGAGTTTTTTAGGCTTTGCTGCCCGCGGCAGTGTGATGTCCACACAAGACCCTTCCCTCTGGACCCTAGGGTTGGGATCAGCAGTTCTGACCCTGTTCTTTCAGGTCTGAGTCTTTACTGGCACTGATTCTCTACCGCACAGCCTGCTCTATGAGGGAACAGGGCAAGACTCGCCATGCAGATGTGCAGGCCAGCACCCCAGGCAAGTATGCGTCTCTGTGACGCTGCTGTAGTCTCCACTGCCCTCCACCCAGGCTCTGAGCGCGCCCTGCTGGGGTGAGTGCCTGGTCGGGGCCTCAGGTGTCCTACAGCCCTCAGGGTGTATCAGTGGCACCATCTGCCCAGAGTATCACTCCCTCTGGGACCAACAGATCAATGATGAGCAGACCCCTGCCCTGTGCTAATGGGCTGATGGGAGAGAGCCTCTTGCCTTTGGCCTTCTGGCTCCAGGGTCCCTCATCTGTGAGCCAGCCCATTGTTCATGCTAATGGAGGCCACATCTTGGGTAAGGAAGGGCTATGAAGTACGTGAGGAGCTGGCAGCCTCACACCTGGCCTTATCAAGGGTGACTGAGCGCTGCTGGATGCCGCTTCTGGGGCTTCCCGGGCTGGTACCCTGGCTCCGGCAGGACAGCTGTCCGAGGCTGCTGTCTAAATTACTTACTTACTCATTTGCGGCTGTCCAGAGTCCTTGTTGCTGCACAGGCTTTGCTCCTGCTGCATCACTGGGGCCTGCTCTCTAGGTTGGTGCGCAGGCTTCTCATTGTGGTGCCTTCTCTTTTTGTGCGGCACAGGCTCCAGGAGGGAGGGCTTCAGGAGCTGCGGTTCCCAGGCTTAAGAGCACAGGCTCAGTAGTTGTGGTGTGTGGGCTTAGCTGCTCCGTGGCAGGTGCAATCTTCCCAGATCAAGGATTGAACCTGTCTCCCCTGCATCAGCAGGCGGATTCTTTACCACTGTGCCATGAGGGAAGTCTTGAGGCTGTTTTAAATAAACACAATCGTTCACTTGGTTTTGGTCAAGGTGCTACCAGGACGTGAGTCATTCCAAACTCTGTGACCTTCAGGAGGCAGTGGCTTTGAACTGAACTGTGTTAACCTGAGTGCGATCAGTGACCCTTTCCCATCAGAGTGGGTCCAGGGCCACCCTGGGAACCTGCATTTCTACTGCAAATTACAACCTCAACATACTGTCACCAACTCTTACTACTTTTTCTTTGAACCTGCTCTAAATTCTGAAGTACTTTGCTCAGATGCTTTGTTTTACCCAGTGGCTGTAACTATAGTTTGTCTGTTTCAGGCAAGTCGTTTAGAAATGGATCGTCACACAACTGCTGCGGTGGTAAGAAATGCACACACTGCAGAGCTTCAATCCCTGGGTTGGGAAGATTCCCTAGAGGAGAGCACAGCAACCCACTCCAGTGTGCTTGCCTGGAGAATCTCGTCGACAGAGGAGCCTGGCAGGTGGGCTATAGTCCATGGGGTCGCAAAGAGTCGGACATGACTGAGCGACTTACATATGAGAGGAACGTGCAAACAGCTTAAAAAACGGGCAAAGCAGGGAGTTCCATTTGTTGAACTGAATATTGTATACTGTCCTGTTTGTATGAGTGTGTTTATTCTGTTCTGGAAATTTCTCATGGCAAGCTATAAATTAGTTCATTCCAACAATATTCTCTAATTTCAGTAAAGAATGCCAGCTGTTGAGTCAGCCTGCTTAACTTCAAAGCCTCCTCCCATCACTGAGGATAGATGTGTATTCTTTCTGTACTTTCATTTCCTCTTTAAAAATTGTGTTTTAATTTGTTGTACTTAGACCAGAATAAAACTGAAATTTCAAATTGATGGGGGAAATGATGCCCAAGAAAAATGGTGCCAGAATAATTGGTTAACAAATAGTTAAAATAAGGTAAAACAGTTTTGAGTGTTAAATATTAACAAAAAGAAAAACAGAAAGAGACAGAGAGAGAGAGGAAAAGAAAGAAAAGGAAGGAAGGGAGGGAAGAAGGAAAGAAAGAAAGAGAAAGAAAGTTCAAAGATTAATTCAAGAAAGTATACTGGAGCATAACTATAGAGGAAATATTTGATAGATACAATAGTATAAAAACTTACCTTTATCAAAAAACAAAATTGAAAGTCAAACAGCAGGGGAAAAATAACTTTTCAAATATAAATGTATAACAGAGGGTTGTTCCCTTTCTAGAAAGAGTTCTTAGAATCAGGAGGAAAGAATGACCATGCTACGAAAAAATGGACAAAAGAAAATAAACAAGAAATTCACAATAGAAGTGGTGCAGATGAAAACTAAACTTGTGATAAACATTCCATGGCAATGGTAATTAGAAAAATGCCAATTAAAAACATGAGCTCTCATTTTGTATCTATTTAGTTTTCCATATGTATAAAGAATAATAATAATAACCTGTGCTGGCAGTACTTTGGGAAAACAGGCCTTCTGATACAGGACTGACAGGAGCACACACTTAGTAAAGATAAACTTCTATTTCTGGACAATTTCAGCAAACGCTTACTGAGCACATATGCTTCTGTACCGAGCACTGAGTCAGACATGGGGACATAATAGTCAACAAACCGTAAAGCATCCTGCAGTTCTTGGAGCCTGCAATCCAGTTCCAGGAGGTTGGAGGGAGGGAGGGAGGAAAGTGATGGAGAGACGTCACTAGAACACACCTAGTGTACACACCCGTGCTAAGGACAGAACAATAGTCACATTCCACAGGCTTGATGGCCCCCGCCTACATAGTGGCAGAATTCCAGGGGGAACATCCATCTGTGCCCACCCACTCACCCTCGTCACACTTCCCCCAGTTTTTAGAGGGAATTTCCAAGAGGTTTCTTATAGATTCATTAAAAAAAAAAAAAAAACAGAACCATTCCTATCTCTTTCTTCTCCTGCTGGTACTTCACCATCACTGGGGCCATGGGGGCTCTGGGGCAGGAATTCTGCCCCGCTCGGGGCAGCCTCTCTGATGTCCTCCCAGCCATAAACAGAGTAGAGGAAGGCTCTGTTCCATTCAGGTCTTATGTATGAGGACTATGTGTCCTCATACAGCTCCTCGAGGAGTTGTACCCTGCTCTATAAAGAAATACGAACTGTCAGATTTCTGTACTCAGAATGCCTCCGAAGCTGGCTTTCTTCCCAGGATCAACCCTAGAGAAATTACAGAAGCTGGAAGCACGTATGGGCTTCTGAAACTTTTAAAAAGTGAGAAAAGCCCTGGGATGATGAAGATTGTTTTGGACTGGTGTATGTGGGGGCAGGTGACTGGAGGCAGCGCTGAAACTGGGATGAGGGAAGAGTTGAGGTTCCAGTCTCCATCCTTCCTTGAGATGTCCTGAGCCACCTGCTCCTTCTCCAACAAGTCAACAGCCACTGTGCAGTCCACTGTATCAACAGGACTCCATCAGGAGTGAAGCATTGATGAAAAATGAAAAAAACGGAAAACAAGACAGAACATCCATTACAATCCCACAGCTAGAATTCTTGCCAGGAGAGATGGCTGGAGGAGTGAGAGAGACCAGGAGTACATGAAAACATGCTCCAGTACTTACTAGTGAGCAGGAAACTAAAGATACTATTGAGTCTTTAAAAATCAATAGGGGTAAATAATCATGAACAGTTTTAAGTTAAGGACACACACAGACAAAAATAGAATATTTAGCTTTTAAACCAGCAGAAGAAAACTCTACCTACAGGAAAATAGGAAAAGAGAAAACAGAGATAAAACAGAGAAAATGAAAATGGAGTGCAAGAAAAAGCAAAAGCAGTTCCTAATAGTATAGTAATCAATAAATATAAATGGGTTAAACCTACATATTCATTAATCTACCAATCAGACATAACCTTATTAAAAGTTCAGCTGCATTTTTTTTAATTCAATGAACTTAGTACTAGACTTTATACGAGAATACCAACCCAAGAATAGCCAGCTCAATTCTGAAAATGAAGGGCGGAGAATAAGAACTTGTCTAGCAGATTTCTTAAGACATTAGAAAGCCAGGGTAATAATAACATGAACATGGGGATAAGAATAAAAAGAGAGCTGCTCAGAGGCAGATCCATGCACATAAACAGCGTCACCATAGAGGACAGTGTGGCCTCACAGATCACCCAGGGTAGGGTGAGTTGCTCAATGGATGGCGCCTGAACACTAGCTCACTAAAGAGGGAAATTAACAACAGAGTCCCTCCCTGATACCGCTTACAAAGTCGATCTCAGATGGATTAAAAGCAAAACGTAAAAACTCTGATATAATCAGAAGACCGTTCAATAGACCATTTTGTGACCTAAGGATAGAGAAATTCTTCCGACACTTCAAAGCTTCCATCAAGTTCACCCAGCAGAATCCACTTCCCTGTTTTCCCGCTCTATCCTCCTGCTCTGTCCCTGGGCTGTGACACACTTTTCCACAACTACATCAGCCCCTGAAATTACACTAGGTGTCAGGCACCCAGAGTTTCAATTATTCAGACAGAATCCCAGTTTACAATCAGCTAAAACATCCTGCCATATCACCTACTTCTAAGAAACACAGTTACAGCATTATATGAAAATCATGATGCTGTATTGCAAAACCATCCAAGAGCAAACATCAGAATGCAAACTAGAGAAACAACAAATCTGTATTGGTGGTAAGATTATATGTCTGTGTGTCCTTATATATTTTACAAATTTTCTGCCTGAATCAAATAGCACCTTTGTAATTAGAGGGGGAAAATCTTGCTTCTCCAAATGAGCAGGTACAATGGGAACCTGCCAGTGGGTGTGTGACCACACCACTCTGGAAAGAAGAAGGGGTAGCAACTGTGCCCACATAAATAGATACCTCGAGTGTAAACTTCTAGTGTATGCGCCACATTCCAGAACATCACGCAGAACCCTCAATTGAACATTGAATTGACTTGTGCTCCTGAAATCACATCTCCTGGGACCACTCAGGAATGAAACTGCCTGAGGGTGTGCACTTCTATTTTTAAAGTCCAGAAAGTACACATGTTCATGTACACACACACACACACACACACACACTGCTCTGGATTCTGTGTATCTGTCCTGGATCCAGTGATTCTGAGTGTTGCAGGGGCTTCTATTTCTATTTTCATTAGCATATCATTCCACCAATTTGCTCCTAACTAGAAGTAAAAGAAGCTTGGTTCATGGAATTGAGAACATTTCTTTACTTAGACAACTTTTACAGGCTCTCCCTCCTCAATAAATACATTCATAAGTTTCTATCGAAAAGATCATCAACCTGTGATTTTCAGCCCTGAAGATCTCATGTTTTAAAACGTCCTCGTTCTCAGATGTGAAATCTGATGAGCGTCTTCTAAATCGGTAATGATGCGGTTCACGTTGGTATGAAATGGTGCACTGTTCTTGGCTGAGAGTCATCAGCTCTGGAGGTCTACTGACTTTGTTTTTAGTTTGTTTGGTTTCCTCATGAATTGTCACTTTGGAAGTGGAGTCTGGTCAGACACTTTGTATATTCAGAGACATGAAGAGAACTAGAAAGAACAGAATTGGATTTGTAACTTTAGGACACTGTTAGGACTGAGTATTTCTCTGCATGAATCAAGCACGTATTGGCATCTATTTTAAAGCAAGCATGGTTCTCTTCTGGGAGCTTGATCATGGCCTTTCTTTCTGTTTTTTTTTTTCCCCTCCCCACCTCATTCCTTACTGCATCTCTCTCTTCTTTATTTCCTACCTTCTGCAATTATTTAACACAGAAATGTCCATGCCCATAGCAGCCTGCTACCTGTTTTGAAATATAAAGCAGGAGCCTTGCCCTCGCTTCCAGGAACGTGCAATCCAGATAAAGTCCTATATGCCCCTGCACACACACAAAAAGTCCAAACCCAAGGTTAAGACTTGATAGCTTTAAATTATAACATAGAAGAGACGTTGACAAGACAGCAGGATAAAGTAAATGGAAAGGAAATAGATCGTCTAGAGAAAAAGGAGATTTTTTTTTTTTTTTGCTGGGGAAGGTTTTTCGGTCTCTAGCCAGTTAAACAAATGAGCATTACTCAGGAACCTGAAAAAGACGGAGGAGCTGTGTTTACTTGAGATGGATCACACGGAATGCTTATTGAGGTGAGAGCTTAGATGGAGAGAGAAGCAACGTTTCTTGCAAAGCGGAGGTGAACAAGGAAGGCACGGGATGGCGCTGGGGAAGAGAACACGGCCATCTGACTGAGACAGGAGTTCCTGCCGGGCAGTGAGGGAGAGAGGCAGGTTTTTCCATCTGCCTCCTTCTCCCAGTGAAAGCGAGTTCAGACAGCATTTGGACAGGAGCCCAGAGGAGCGAGCTGGAAGAACTCGTTTAAAACATGGCATCAGAGCACATCTGGCAGGCAGTGTTTCCACAGCATTCATGACCAGCACCTTGCCTGGACCCTATTTCCAGGGCCATCAAATTAAGGGGAAAATAAATCCTAAAGACAGAGGTCTGGAGCTTGATGAATGAGGCCAAGCCTATTTCATTGGGTGTCTATTGGCCTCAAGGTTTAGGTAGATTTAATCCCTGAAAACACCTTTTAATCTAATCACACACTTTGCATCATTTTTCCATCATTGATGGAAATTGAGCACAGTGATTAGCTAACAGGAAATATGAAACAGTATATTCTCCATGGTTATACCTTAAACCTTTCATTCTAGGAAGCCTAAGGATCTTTTCTGGAGATTATTAAGCAATCATAGCTGCTTAAGTAAACAACAATTTTTTTAAATCTCCTGGTACCCTAGCAGGATAGAGTATCTGACCCACCCTTCTCAATAACAAAATCAGTCTTGCATAGAATGTCTAATTTTAAAAGGAATTTTAAGGGGTCATATGAAAATGATCTGGAGACTTAGAATCTTTTGTGGTCTTTAGGTAAACTGAAAAAAATCAACAAGCAGCAAAGTACTGTTGGAAGTTTTCCAAGTAAGTTACACACAAGCCACTGGATACCAATAAGCAGTCTTCAAAGTACATGGGTAAAAAGAAATGGCTGTTTCACAGAAACAACAGAGCACCATGAACTTGGACTTGAGCAAGAGGGGCCCAAGACCCTGTCCCAACCTGCAGAGATGAAACTCAAGTACAAATTCCTCAGAGTGGAAATGACAGACGCCTCGGCCAAGGAAGATCCTACTGCTAATCAATCATGGGATTCTTTCAGGTGAGTTTGAATGCAACCTCAGAATCCTTCTCAACGAGGTGCCTCAACAGGTAGTGCCCATTTCTAAGAGCTGATAGAGGAGGTGGGATCTATTTGCATTCCAGACATGGATTCCTACTTGCATGATGTGCAGTCAGCACACTGACAAAGTAAAATGTAGAATAAAAGGCTGAACAGACAGCTTGGTGACGGAGGTGTGGAGGGGAGAGTTATTAGGGTGAAGCATGTAAAGTTGCCATATATGTAGGTCAAGTGTTGGTCGAGAACAATCAGCGATTTCATACAGTTCAACCTGTTATTTAATGAGATGGATGGGGTGGCACTTGAGCTGGTTAGTCAACAGTAGGATGATGCAGATATAGAAAGACCTGGAAAGGAGCTCTCTGGACAAAAGATCATGTGTGTGGTGCCAACGGCAAATCGCTGGGCCAAAATGCTGCATCACAGAGAGATGTGGACAGAGGCCGAAACAAGGGGGCTGAGGGCTTAGGAAGGAGAATGGATTTCTTCTATTGCAATGAAGACTTTAGCAAGAGAGTCATATGACCTGATGAAAGCAAATGTTAAGATTGTTCTGGCTGGGACTTCCCTGGTGGTCTAGTGGTTCAGATTTCACCTTCCAATGCAGGGGATGTGGGTTCAACCCCTAGGCAGGGAGCTTAGATCCCATAGGCCTCACAGCCCAAAAGAACAAGCAAAACATAAAATAGAAGGAATATTGTAACAAATTCAATAAAGACTTTAAAAATGGTCCACATCAAAAAATTCTTTAATAAAAAGAGTGCTCTGGCTAGTATATGGGAAATAAAGTGTGGAACAGGAAGACAGTTCAGAAGTTTACTGCAGAGGTCCAAGTGACAGGCAATCCATAGGGGCTTGAATGAGGATTATAGCCAAGAGGCAGGTGAATGTGGCTGAATTCCAGATACATTTTGAAGGCTGAGCTTCCTAGCCTCCTGAGAGTAACAATTATAACAATATAATCATTAATCATAAAAAGGGCTGAGCATTGAAGAATTAATGCTTTTGAACTGTGATTCTGGAGAAGATGCTTGAGAGTTCCTTGGACCGAAAGGAGATCAAACCAGTCAATCCTAAAAGAAATCAGTCCTGAATATTCATTGGAAGGACTGATGCTGAAGCTGAAACTCCAATACTGTGGCCACCTGATGCGAAGACCCGACTCATTGGAAAAGACCCTGAAGCTGGGAAAGATTGAGGGTAGGAGAAGGGGGTGACAGAGGATGAGATGGTTGGATGGCACCATTGACTCAATGCACAGGAGTTTGAGCAAACTCTAGGTGATAGTGAAGGACAGGGAAGCCTGGTGTGCTGTGATCCATGGGGTCACAAAGAGTCAGACATGACTGAGTGACTGAACATCAACAATAATTAACCATAAGCAGAAACCACCAACCATTACTGTCTGTCGAATACTTTCTGTGAGCCAGGCCTGTTTGTTGCTAAGCATTTTGCACACATTATCTCAGTTCACACAAAAAGTCGACAAGAGTAGATGCTATTATTATCCACATCCTGCAGATGAGAAAACAGCTCAGAAAAAAAAATTTTAAAGCTGATCCAAGAACATATGGCCACTAAGTGGTAAAACTGGAATTCAAAATAAATGGGTCTGTTTCCCAAGGCAGAGTTCTAGAATACTCTAAGTTCTCGACATCCAACCAGAATCCACAGAGGAGTGTGCATGTGTAATGCACACCTGAGTGGGGAGGTGAGGGGAAAGGGAAATTCCCATGGAAATTTCCAGAAGTGGAAACCACAAGGAGGGAAAGACAGTAGGGGTAGGAAATAAAACCAAAATCGTTCCTTTGACTTTTAGTGGATGAATGCTAACTGAGCACCAAGATGTTTCTCTTCTTAACCAACCCATTCCAAACCTACAAGTGTACACGGATCGAGCCAATACATCCCTCATTCAGATATAGCATCTTACCTTGTCCTCAGCTGGCCTGTTTTTCCTAAGGTTGTATGGCTTAAACACACAAGGAAATCAACCCTGAAAACTCTTTGGAAGGACTGCTGCTGAAGCTGAAGCTCCAATACTTTGGCCACCTGATGCCAAGAGACGACTCGTTGGAAAAGACTCTGTTGCTGGGAAAGATTGATGGCAGAAGGAGAAGGGGGCAATAGAGGATGAGATGGTTGGATGGCATCGCTGACTCAATGGACATTAACTTGGGCAAATTCTAGGAGATGGTGAGGGACACGGAAGCCTGATGTGCTTCTGTTCATGGGGTCATGAAGAGTCAGACAAGACTTGGTGACTGAACAACAACATGACCTACACATGACAGTTTCCTCCTTAGCTTCATCAGACGTTGCAGAAAGCCAAATGGAATTTTACATGAAGATCACAATCACCCATAATGACACCTGAGATGCATCCAGTTGATTTGCCTTAAACACCCTTTATCCCTGCATGGTTCCAGCATTTTAGACTCCAGATCACTCTGGATAAGTCTGTTCTTTCATTCAATGAGTGGAAAACTTTGAGTTTGCATGCAACAAGAGGTATAGACAGTTAAAAAAAAAAAAGACCCCTTTGGAATGGGAAGTATACTGGCAAAGCCAGTGGAGCCAAGTTGTCAAACTGAAGTTTGTCTTCATCAAAAAAAGTGAGCAAGGCTCTTTTTTATCAGAAGCGTTAAGTTTCCCAAGAGGGACAGAGCTACAGACTGTGAGAGATGCTAAAAACACAGCTGTGGCTGAACACGCAGTGTCTACATCGGAGCACAGCGGGGAAAGGTCTGGAAGAATTCTCTCTCGCTCCCGAGTGTCACCTTTAAATTCAAAGAACACGTTAGAGTCTGTTCTTGATAATCGGTCCTGGGATCCCGTCCCAGGTGAGTCACCCACTGTCACCTGCGCTATGCTATTCAGTAGATGACAGTCGGACCTGCCTTGGAGGGAGACTGACAGAGGCGTGTGTTAGTGCCTGAGTGTATCCTCCTGACTGCATCCCACATGCAAAGGAACACAGCAGAATACCTCTCTCCTTCCAGTGATCAGTGTCTTTTCCCTTCCATAAGAATAACATTCAAGAGTTACATTCGGGCTTCCCTGGTGGCTCAGTGCCAAAGAATCCACCTGCCAAGGCAGGAGAGGCAGGTTTGATCTCTGGTCTGGGAAGGTCCCACATGCTGAGCAGCTGAGCCCATGCACCACAGCTAGTGAGTCTGTGCACCCTGGAGTCCGGGCTCCACAACAAGAGAAACCGCCAGAGTGAGCAGCCCTCACATTGCAACAAAGAGTAGCTCCCACCCTCTGCAACGAGAGAAAAGCCTGCAGGACAGTGAAGACCCAGCACAGCCAAAAATGAAAGCAAATAAAATTTAAAAAAAATTACATTCGTATATAAATGTAATACTTCTTAGTACTAATTTGCAACCCTCCTGCCTCTCCACTGGAACCGGAGAGAACTGCTTTGTCTACTCAGCTCTCTGTCGGGTTCCGGATAAAGCTCACTTCCTGTGAAGAGTAATGTGATTATCAGACATGATATTCCTGTCAAGATCCAGGCTCCATGTTTTATCTCCTCACATCAGACAGCAAAGCTAATTAACTCACAGCATTCAAAGATCTGGGAACTTCGTGAGTCAAGGGTCACAGAGAACCCGAGAAAGCGTTGATGATGATGAAGTGTTAACAACTAATTACACATCTGAACAGGGGAGATCAATACGACCCTGCAGAGCCTTCCTCCCTAATTGCCTCGTGGAGCAGCAAAATGCCTTATAAATGAAAAAAGAGGCACACAAAGAGGATAATGGGAACACTGCTTTTGAAAGTAACCAAGAGGCAGAAGACAACAAGGGCTTTTGAGAGATGTCAGGTTTTACTCCATCCTCTGGTATGGGCGAGTCCCTTAACTGCTTGGCATCTATGCTGGTCTATGGACAACAATTTGGGCAGCAAGGAAGTGGTGAGACAACATGTACTCTGGATACACACATGAAAGTGATGCTGATGAAATGTTATTTGCTCAAGTAGACTCAGAAACTCACATGCCTTGAAGCTCTCGCTGTTCCCTCTGTTCTTCCTACAATCTCTGACTTTGCTAGAGGTGGCTCCAGGGTTTTTGAATATCTAAGCTTCCAGGTATTTAAAGGTGAAAGGGCATGGGGAGCAGGCTCAGAGTCTCCAGAGAAACTGTAGAGAGGTGGAAAGCAACAGAGAATTTTTATGAAAAAGTGCTGAAATGAAATATCTTGACACTTCCTCTTTCCCAGCCACATGTAGATGCTATAAAACTTCATAGTGAGATTGTTACAGCCCTTTTCAGCGAGATGGCTGAGCTCCTAACAAGTCCATTTGCTTCCAGCCAAATAAGACCCAGACGATGTAATGAATACTTAATACTGTTGGACATCTACCTTAAATTCCTTGCATCATTGTGACCTGAACTTTAGAAAATTACCATTGAGGGGGGGAAACGTATACTTTTTTTTTTAATACATTTAGCCACTGAAAAAGATTTCAAATACAGTTTTTAACTGCTATGGCTATTTGCTTAGATGAATCCTTCATTTTTTAATAAAAACATTGGCACCAAATTCTATTTTGTTCCAAAATAATTATAAAATAAAACATTGATATCCTTGGGGTGTTTTCCCAAATCTACTCTGAAATTGTCCGTATTCAGAACCACTAAGATAATTTCTATCATAAATATTACAATTTCTAACATGCTAGCTTTTTAGGCAAATGCCTTCAATATCAGGGGTGATGACTCCTATTTCCTCATCCTGTTCTAATAACTGATTCATTTGTGGTGATGAAAAACAGCAATTATTTTTGCCTCTATGCCCTTATTTCTATGCAAATTTCCCTCTTATTTATTTTCAGGCAGTGACAATTGCCTGGACAACCCGGATGAGATAATATCATTGCCACTTCCCAGTATTAAGTAATGTTAAAATAATGTCTTATAAAATCAACAGAATAATAAAAATAAAATCCTCACAAACCCTATTTGAGGAATAGCAATTCAACACAAAGGTGCTTTGTAAAAAAGTCTCCCCCGGTGGCTCAGTGGTAAAGAACCACCTGCAGTGCAGGAGATGTGGGTTTGATCCCTGGATTGGGAAGGTCCCCTTGAGATGGAAATGGCAACCCACTCTAGTATTCTTGCCTAGAGAATCCTATGGACAGAGGAACCTAACAGGCCACAGTCAATGGGGTCGCAAAGGTAGAGCTGGACACAACTGAAGTGACTGCATGCAACCCCAGTAGAAGTCAACAGAAACTCAGGAAGCAGAAAACCTCATCTTTATAAGCTCTGAGAATGTTTCCTCCATGGTCTATGGCTGTCACCTAAACAGGCAGAGACTGTGTTATGTATATTCCAAAGATTCAGGAAGAAAGATGGATGGAGGGAGAGAAGGGGCTTAGGAGGAAGGGAGGAAGGAAGGGAGAAAGAGGTCAGACAGGCACGTGTAAGTTTATGTATGTGTATGTGTGAATACATATTTCTAATTTCAGCAAGTTTGAGAAGAGCTACAGGGAGGGGAAAGACAAGTACAGCTGACCCTTAACAACGTGAGGCTGGGGGCACTGACTCTCCCCGCAGTCAGAAATCCTCCAATGACTTAGAGTCCGCCCTTCATATATGTGGTTTGGTTTGGACTTTGATATTTACTACTGAAAAGAGTCCGTGTGTAGGTGGACCTGCATAGGTCAAACCCTTGTTGTTTAATAGTCAACTCAAGACGGTTGACTTGATGAGTCTTTTGTGATTACATTTTAATGTCTGTTTCTTCTAGTGTACGTGTGTGTATGCTCAGTTGCTCAGTCATGTCTGACTCTGCAACCCCATGGACTGTGGCCTACCAGGCTCCTCTGTCCATGGGATGCTCCAAGAAAGAACACTGGAGTAGGCTACCATTTCCTCCTCCAGGGGATCTTCCTAACCAAGGAATCAAACCCATGTCTCCTGTGGCTTCTGCAGGGGCAGTCAGATTCTTTAACACTGCATCACCTGGGAAGCATTTCTTCTGGTGCTTTCCATTTAATTCAGTCCTTCCCACTCTATTTCAGAAAGCTATCTAATGATAACAATATATAAAACCTCTCTATATTTAACATTAAGACTCTTTACTCTGCTAATTCTGGGGCTTACTGTCTTCACTAAGAAACTGGGACCTGATAATCTCAACAGTTGAGTCTAAGACAGTATTTGGGTTTGAAGCTGCAGATGGAAAGAAGCAAAAACTTAATTCATAACTTCAAAATCCTCTGCTTCCCTTGGTAGGAATTCCTTGGCTTCTTGGTGATCTGGGTGGGGGAGTTGAAGGGAGGTAGAGAGAGAAGATGCCCCTGGCCCTCTCCCATGAGCTTCCAGGCTGGGTTAGGTCAGGGTGCAGAGCAGTCTTGCCCTAGCCTCCTGATATAGAACATTCTGAAATATTTATTGCATTTTTACGGTACTGTGCTAGGTAGTGAGGGAAAAACCCAAGGAGTGCATGGTCCAAGGAGAGACACACATAAAATATTTACCTTTAAAAAAACTGTAGCACCTTAACCACAAGGAAAAACAATTTTTAAGAAATTTTTCTCTGATGGGAATTGTGCATTTTTGCTCAGTTGTTCAGTCATATCCAATTCTTTGAGACCCCATGGACTGTAGCCCACCAGGCTCCTCTGTCCATGGAATTCCCCAGGCAAGAATACCAGAGTGGGTTATCATTCTCTTCTCCAGGGGATCTTCCTGACCCACGATCAAACCCACATCTCCTGCTTGGCAGGTGGACTCTCTACCACTAAGCTGCCTGGGAAGAACCCCAGATCCCACATAAGGAATATGAAAACAGAAGGAGAAGCAGGTGTGGCTCCTTTACAAGAGACAACAGGACATTCGCTATCTGGAAGATATATATCAGAACAGGCTCCTGTCTGCCCATCCATCCCCACCCAGCAAGCTCAGAGCAATGGTGAGTTTTCTGCAACACAGGCATTGTTTGTATGGTGGTTTATTCTCTCCACACAGAAGTCACATAGATAAATAAAGAGTTGTTCCATACAATGAAGGTTTGAAATCCCCATACAGATTTGAATGGGACTAGAAGAAGAAGAATATCAAGAGCAAGAAATATCTTTCCTTGAGTTTCTTTTGAAGTCTAGATCTGGAAATATCTAGATAGTGGTTACACTTTATTCCTCAGGGGAAAAAATAATGAATCCTCACAAGTATTCAGGACTAAGAAAGAAAAGAAATAAAAAGCTTAGCTTTGGGTGAACATTAAGACAGAAAGCACTTGACTTCTTTCTGTTCTGAATGAGTGCCCCTCAGGATCAGTGTGATCAGCGTGCCTCACTCTTGGAAGAGAAGGACTACCATCTGGGACTGTCAAGTACAGCAGGCACTTTGGGAACCAAATCCACTCCTCACTGAAGCCAGTCTGGGTCTCAGAAGGCTTGTCTGGTTGGGTGGGTCTCAGTGGGAAAGGACCTTATAACCAGGTTCTTGGCTCCTTAGGGATCCTGGCAGCTCTACGCCAATGCTGGGAAACACAAAAGAGACACCCTGAAGCTGCCCATCCAGGGAGAATTTCCAGGTTCAGAGGACCTCGGCCGCCATGTTGATCCCCCTTGGAGGAGGGCTCACTCTAGGAGCACCCATCCGCTCAAAGCTTGCTGACAGAAAACCCCACGTTTCTTTTTGCTCATGATGGTCTCACGCATGTAGACCTTTCACTTAAGAGAATCACTGTCACTCTCTACCCTACCTTATCCACGAGAGCCTCAAAATTTTTATTTTGTATGACTGAAACTTCACAAAGTCCACGTTGCCAAATATATTAACAAGAGTTTCATTTCAAATAGGGGATGTTTGCGAGCCCTCAGATTACCCAGTTATACCTGTATCTGGCCTGGCACTGGGGCAGGATCCACCCCTCTGTGAAAACCCTGAGCCTCCACTGGGAAGCCGTCTTTCCCCACGTGAGAACCTAGTCATGCACATCTGACAACCACGCCTTGATGGTCCCTAGAAATTCTGGGTATAAATTCGCTCAGGGGTCCTGCGAAGAAAACTCTTCATCTCTCTTCACCCCAGAAGGCATGCTGCTTGTGCCAGCACCCCAGGAGGACATGACGGCAGCTTATTCAAGAGAAGAAAGTGAAAGAAAACTCTCCGCCTTTGTCAATAAGATCATCTATACCATTTCTTTCCAGATTCCACATATATGCATTAATATACGATATTTGTTCTTCACTTTCTGAACAGACTCAGACCCAGAGAACAAACACGGACATCAAGGGGGGAAGGCAGGGTGAGATGAACTGGGAGATTGGGATGGATATATACTCACTACTATGTATACTACAGATCACCGATGAGAACCTACTGGAGAGCACAAGGAACTCTACTCAGTGCTCTGTGGTGACCTGAATGGGAAGGAAATTCCAGAAAGAGGGGATATATGTGTACGGCGGGCTTACCAGGTGGCACTAGCGGCAAAGAATTTGCCTGCCAATGCAGAAGCCGCAGGAGACATGTGTTCGATCCCTGGGTCGGGAAGATCCCGTTGAGGAGGGCGTGGCAACCCACTCCAGTACTCTTGCCTGGAGAATCCCATGGACAGGGGAGCATGGTGGGCTACAGTCCATGGGGTCGCAAATCGTGGGGCACGACTAAGCGACGAAACAGCAAACTATGTATGTGTATGGGTTCATTTTGTTGTACAGCAGAAACTAACACACTATAAAGCAACTATACTCAAATAAAAAACTTAAAAAAAAAAAAAGACAACTCTGAGCCCTGTTATGGTTTTCAAGGAGTGAGCAGGTTGACCCCGGGAGGCTGAGGGCACCTGGTGTGGGAGCGCTGTAACCTCCTGGCCCCTCCCACTCACCTGCTGGGGGCGGGACCCGAAGCTAGGCTGGATGTTCATCCACGGAGCTCACTCTGCACTGGGCTTTATGATCTGGCCACGCAGAGACCTGGGGCTTCCTGTTTGTGTCTAAAAGCTCCAGTTCCAGCCCTCGAGATGGTTAATTTGACATTTAAAATGCTGCATAGAACATACTATTAAGCCGGCTTCCCTGCAAAGCTCATAAAGATGCACCAAGGCTGGTTCTGGCTCTCTCCGCAGTGCAGCCCTGCAGGGACCATCTTTTACGTTCTGTCTGAACCCCACAGAGCAGGTGGCCCGTCGCTGAACGGAGCTCCCATCCTAGTCCATTAGGCTGGATTTTAAAACAATTGGCAAAATTTGTGGGAAAGTAACTTGAGATCTCGTTTTCAATCCCCAAGAATATGTGAGCCCAAGACCTGACCTCCATGGAGCTCTGACTGCAGTGAAGTCAAAATCTGGAGGGTGACTGAGATGCAGGCAGAAAACAGCACTTGCTGGCATGGTAGGTTAGCATCATTACCAGTTCCTACCTCACCAACGCCTGAATCCTCATGACCAAAATCAGACTCCTTTGTCTGATTTCCCCACCCTGGGCTTTATTTTTTTTTACTTTTTAGTTAAAATTTTTTTTAATTTATTTATTTTTAATTGAAGGATAATTGCTTTACAATATTGTGTTGGTTTTTAATTTTTTAAAGATTTTTTTATATGGACCATTTTTAAAGTCTTTATTGAATTTGTTACTATATTGCTTCTGTTTTCTGGTTTTGGTTTTTTGGCCCCAAAGCATATGGTATGTTAGCTCCCCAACCATGGATCAAACCTATACCCCCTGCATTGGAAGGCGAAGTCTTAACCACTGGACCACCAGGGAAGTCCTTACCCTTGGCTTTAGACAAGCTAATTCCCTAGTTCTCTCCCCATTGGCTTGTCTGGGGATTTTCTTTTCTGCTCACCTCCTTCAGTGATCATTAATGGCCTTTGGGAACCCTTGAGGCAAAGGAGACCATGTCCTCTGTCCAACTCCAACTCTGAGCCTCAGATTGCACAGCCTGGTGGTGAGGAATGTGCGTTGAACAGAGGTACAGTGGAGCTGACATGGCAAGGATGCTCTAGAAAGAATCCACAGGGCATGCTCATGGCCACTTGATTCTGAGAGTGAAGCTAAGGAAGGGCTTGGGGAGAAGGCAAGAAGGCAAAGGAGAATCAGGGAGGCATACATGCACAAAGTGCCTTTCCTGCGTTTCTTACCCCCAAACTAGACTTAAGAGAGGAAAATGTAAGAAATAATCAGGATCGATTTCCCAACTGTGGCAAACATTTTCCAAGCCCTGTGATGGGCAGGGTGTTACAATAGTTTTCAAACTATCCGAAAGCCATGAGGGAGCGATGAGACCAATGAGAGATTTGTAACCCCATGCTGTCTGGGTTTTGGAGACTGGGTTTATCAGAGGTGCCAGAGGGCTGGGAAGTCTGTGCCTGAAAGAACACCCCACATTTGGGGGACATATTTGAAATACCTGGAGCGTAGTATTCAGGGAGGAGGGTAGCAGTAGAAAAGATGCTGCAAAGATAAAGGCTTCTATGTCATGCTGAGGAATTTGAACCTATGGTAGATAAACTAGGTGTAATAACCCAGTGCACAAGTTAGAAACGTGATTTTTGTTTTTAGATTTAAAAAAATTGAAGTATAGTTGATTTGCAATGGTGTGTTAGTTTCAGGAGCACAGCAAAGTGATTCAGTTATACATATATTCTTTTTCAGATTATTTTCCCCAGTGACAACCCACTCTAGTGTTCTTGCCTGGAAAATCCCATGGACAGAGAAGCCTTGGTAGGCTGCAGTCCTTGAGGTCACAAAGAGTAGGACACGATGGAGCATGGACGCCATGCCATAGGTTATTACAAATACTGAGTATTGCTCCCTCTGCTGTATAGTAGGTCCTTGGATTTTATATACAGTGTGTGTATATTTTAATTCCAATCTCTTAATTTATCTCTCTCCCCCTTTCTCCTTTGGTGACCATAAGTTTGTTTAGAAATGCAATTTTGATAACTGGATAGTGTACACAAGAGTGGAAACACCTCATGGGAAAGAGGCTGATGAGTTGGTCACTGGGAAAGGTCATGGACCAGATGATAAGAGCTGGTCCAGGCAAGGGCAAGATGAGACATGGGCTGCATGAGAGATGGCGAGGATGGGCTGTATCCAAGAGACTCTCGGGAGGAGAGTTAGAGATATAGAGACAGCACGTGTGAGAGGCTAAGAGTGAAGGGGCGTCAAGGATGAGGCAAGGTGTGTACTGTGATCGGCCTGTTGTAGTTTCTCTTCCAAGGACTGAGGGAACCCCTCCTCATCCTCAGATCTTGAAAGGGATTGTTGTGAATCCCCTCCCCTTCCTCACCCTTCCAGAAAGGAAGACACAAAACCTTTCCAGAACTTATAGTCATACTCATTCACTAGTCTACTTCCAAGCCAGAAACCAGCAGAGGCCCGGGGATTAGCTTTGGTTAATACCAGGTGAGAACAGCTCCCTGGTGAGGAGAACATCACTGGCCCAGTCTTCTTCAGCCTTTCATTTCATTTATGAGAGAAGGGAAGAACCAAAATCTTTTTCTGCTTGAAATAGATGCTAACTCATCTCTTGGATACAGCCGATCAATAAACATTTAAAAATCAAGACTTTGTTCCCATCAAAGTTGCACCATCCATAAAGCTGGCATTCTGAAAGGATAGGGCCCTTCCTTCTCTTCCAGGTTGGGGACCTACTGTTCTCCAGTAATGCAGTCTGTGCAGTTGAGTGTGCGTCCCTTTTTGGTTTAATCGTATTTTTTGGCTCAAGAAATCTCACATTGTCTCATAAAGTCCTGGCTTGTCACCAGTGACTAATGGACGTTCTGTGGCTGTGAGCCCAGGGTTGACTGACAGGATTGGTCGAGTTGTTGAAAGTTGACTTGCAAACAGGTAGAGGGGAACAACGCTGGCATTTGATAACAGGCCAAGGCGAATATTCTGAGCTATTTCTGAACAATGAATTGCATGTGAGGCACCTACCTGTTCAGGTGGCTTTGAAAATCTTTATATCATTGGTTTGTAAAAATGCTATTAGTCCCTTGATTCTTCCACTTAGCACAAACTTTCATGTCTAATAAAACCATCTTCTCCATTTGAAATGTATTTGCTCTTCTTTCTAGTTTATTGTGTAACTCTGGGCTAAGAGAAGAAAATCATGTGCCTTCAGCTGCTTTGTTTAGAATTACTCCACAAATGCAGATTTCAGTAAAAAGAAAAGAACATAGAATCTAGAACAATTCTTCTACCTGATTTTCACTGCACTTGCTCTGGATGCTTTTTTTTAAACTGTGGCATGCATATTTATTTTTATCCATGGCACTGTGATTTTCAATTATCTTTTTTTAAAAGGGTTTATTTTAAAATTCATACAGAAGTCTTGGTCTGCTACCAAGTTTTGTGTCTTAATCAGTAAAGTGTGATTTAAATGAGCATACATGTTTGCAAGAGCATCTTAGATAATAAATCCCTGACTCTGAAAGAGTTCTGACATTTTTGAAACTGAACAAATGGACCATGCTGTTTCACACAGCCTTAGGCTGGTCAGATTTAGCAAATAAAAATACAAGATGTCAGGTTGAATTTCAGAAAAATAATTTGGTTTTCTAGGACAGGTATTTGTATGCACTATTTGGAATACATGTATACTAAAAAAATATTCATTATTTATCTAATATTCACCTGGGGTGTCCTCTGTTTTATCTGGTAAACCAAAACCTTCTATAAACTGAAGGTTAACATACAAACCTAATAAGTCTGGCTTCCTTGACATTCTTTGTTTTTACATAAGACAATTTCAACTATTGGAATATTTTCTTTTGAAAGGTAGCCCCGCTCTGTATGTATGTGAAGAATGCTTTTTTTTTTTTAAGTGACTTTTGGTTTTATTTTGTTTTTTGCTCTTTTGCAGTATGGCATGGTGGGATCTTAGATCCCCAATGAGGGATTGAACCCAGGCCGCAGTATTGGAAGCACAGAGTCCTAAGCCCTGAGACGCCAGGGAATTCCTTCAAAGAATGTTTTTGGCAGGACAAGGCCATGCTTGATTCTTAGGGATTGAGCCTATGGACCATCCTTCAAACAAACACTAAAGGGACCTGTAAGGACAAATCAAAGATGCTGTTCCACATGAAAAGGTGGCTCGCTCTCCATTTCACTCACAACTTGTGAAACAGAATGGGGATCCAGGATTCTGGGATTAATGCAATTCTCAGGCCATGACGATCTTAGCTGGGTCTTTAACTAAGATGGTAATGTGCTCTAAATTTGGGCTTTCTGTAGCCATTTCACTAAATTGCATTCGACAGAGACAAAGGATTCCACTTACATTCCAATGAAAATTGCTTTACTATTAGACAGACCCTCTTTAAGCCTGTGTCACTTTACAAGGGGAAGCTAAGGAGAACACTTAGCATTCTTTTTATAGGTTTCCACATAGAGAAAAAGCTCCTATTATTTCCCTTCTAAATTCCTTTGAAAAGTGGCTGACCTTTATTTCCCCTTTTCTCCCAGGATGAGACGATTAAGGGAAAAAAAAATCAACCCACATAGGTATGAGGTCATTTAAAGATAGGCCAATTAATAAAGACATTATAGAGCATCCATGTTAATCCACTCCTTAATTTGCTCCCACCCTAGGCTGCCTTCTGAGGGCTGGTTGGGATCGTGTGTGGACCTTAGTGATGGAGCACTCTACTAGGAAAGTGCCCTCTACTTTCCTAGCCAAGGACATTGATGCCCCAAAAGGGACTTCCCTGGACCAAAGTCACATATCCAATAGGAGATACTGTTGTGTCTCACATTCAGCTTTCCTGAATCTTTTTTCAACAATGATTTCTGTCTTCCCTAAGTACTCTACAGGTATAAGTGAAAACTCATGATTACTTCAAGTCACCATTTCACTCATGTTCACAGCAGAATTATCCACAATCATCAAGAGTTGGAAGCAACCCAAGTGTCCACAGACAGATGGAAGGATAAACGAAACACGGTCTCTACAAACACTGGAATACTATCCAGCCTTCGAAAAGAATGAGTGTCTGAGACATACCACAACGTGGATGAACCATGAAGACACATTATGCTCAGTGTAATAAACCAGTCACTAGAGGACACAGTGGAGAAGGGAATGGCAACCCACTCCAGGATTCTTGCCTGGAGAATCCCATGGACAAAGGAGCATGGTAGGCTATAGGCCATGGGGTCCAAAAGAGCTGGACATGACTAAGCAACTAGTACTACTAGTGGAGGACAGAAACTGTATAATTCCACTTCCATGAGGGACCTAGAGTCATCAGATTCATAGAGATGGAAAGTAGAATTGTGGTCGCTAGGGCTGGGGCTGAGGAGGAGGGACTGGGAAGTAATTTAATGAGTACGTTTCAGTTTTCAGCAAGATGAACTATTGAAGACTGGTTGTCAACAATGCGAATGTACTGATGCTACTGAACTGTACATTTTTAAACGGTTATAATGGAAAAATTTATGTGATCTGTTTTCTACCACAATGAAAAAGAAAGCCTCATCAGAGAAATAAAATCAGATTTTGTGAGAGTCTAAGGCACTCACTTCTAATGCTCTGTCCATAAGAACTGGGTTTAAAACTGAGGACAGACCTGAAGCATTCAATACATAAAGGATGTGTAAGTGGTTAAGAAATCTGTGTCGAGGGTCATGTTGGAGGGAGGAAACGGTGCTTTTCAGGTGACACCCAAGTAGAATCGGACCGAGGGCTTCAGGGAAGGGCTCTGAGAAGGCCGCCCTGCCCCAGGGCACCCCCAGGACTGCCTTATGTCCAAGAGATTCAACTCAGTCAAGTGACTGCCTTTTAAAAATGCAATCTCCCTGGAAGAGTTTATCGATATATTCCAAAACCGTGAAAGGAACACACTCGCCTTCTCTTCAGGTTTCCCAACTGCTGTCCACTCTCCAATTCTGCACCGGACACCCCATGCTTTGAACTCCCATCCCCCCAGCTCTTCTTTCAGAACACTTAAAGGGACGTGATTTACAAACTATAGTGGTAACTGTTTTCATTTATTTACTTCTGGCTGCACTGGGTCTTTGTTGCTGCTCTCAGACTTTCTCTAATTGAGACAAGCAGGGGTTACTCTTGAGTTGCAAAACACTGGCTTCTCACTGTGGTGGCTTCTCTTGTTGGGAGCATGGGCTCTAGGTCATGGGCTCAGCAGCTGCGGTACTTGGGCTGAGTTGCTCTGCTGCCTGTGGGATCTTAATTCCCCAACCAGGGATCACACCCATGTCCCCTGCATTGGCAGGCAGATTTTTACCACTGGACCATCAGCAAAATCCTACCAGCTGCAGTTCTTTGCTTGTATCTGTCCACCCCTGGCTCCGTGGAGGCAGGCATGGTTCCTCCTCTGATCTTCTTGTGACTCAGCGTCTAGAGTAGGCCTACAGGAACCAGTTCTCAAATGTCGGGGTCAGTCAGCAAGCAGTTGAGAAGACCACTGGGTCTGGAAAGCTCAGCGGGGTGGTGGTTAAGCCAAGATGTTGAAGTATCACTAAAATTCTCCTTTGCATCTTCTCGGTAGCTATAAAAAAAGACTATTCTCCCCGATTCTGATGCCAACATGATGTGAAGGGCTCCTACAGGAAGCACTGAAGCTGTAAAATCAATCTAAGGATTACACTCCCAACTTTTAAGACGAGGTACGTTTTTAAAAGCATACTTTTGAATCTTGCATATTTCAATCCTAACTACTTAATACCTACAAATAAAACACTGTAAACCTTTCCTTTTGGATGCTTAATGAGAATCAGCACTAATGATACAACTAGAAACAACTGTATCTTTCAGTATTTTAGCAGAATGTAGTCAGTGTGTATATGAATATATATTTCCAAAACACTTTTTTGCCAGGAGACTTAATACTGGACAATTAAATATTCTATTTTCTCTCATGCAAGTTAAAGTGACAAATAATAATCCTTTGTGAAATCTCTTTGTGACTGCCCATGTCCTGTAGATTTTCTCTGTAGAAAAGAATTTTTAAAAAATAGATATATGATAACTGAATTGCTTTTCTGTATACCTGAAACACAACATTATAAATCAACTGTACTCTAATATAAAACACAAATTAAAAAATACTTTTAAAGAGAGACATTTAATTTTAAAAAGAAAAGAAATTACAAGGACAGATGTTGAATTGAGGATGTTCTGGAGCTGAGATTTCATATTCTGCATCAGTATTGTAAGTTACAATATGACAGATATAGTTAACCTCTTAAGACTGCAACTAGGTTCACAACTGGGACTAAAATGTATTCACTGCCAGCTTCCACCATAGGAAAGCAAGACAAACTAATGATTTATTGTATTACCAGTGATTTTAACAGAAAGATTTTCCTTTTTTTCTCCTACGAAAAATCAATTCTAAGGTTGAAAGGTTACAAAGCCATCTGAAAAGTCATTACCTTATTTTGGAAGTTGGAAATTGAGATGTTTAAAATAATGTATTCAGTGGAAACTGGGAGACATTGACTTCTCCACTTTCATCTTTTGTACAACATAAAATATCCAAGGATTTAACAAAAATTACATGAACCTAAAATTCTCCTCTAATGAGGAAGAAGCCAACCAATCTCTCTTTATTTCATGTACAGTATAAGAACTTCCCTGATGGCTCAACGGTAAAGAATCTGGCTGCCAATGTAGGAGACTTGGGTTCAATCCCTGGATCAGGAAGATCCCCTGGAGAAGGAAATGGCAAACCACTCCAGTATTCTTGCCTGGAAAATCCCATGGACAAAGGAGCCTGGTGGATTACAGTCCACAGGGTCACAAAGAGTCAGACACAACTTAATGATGAAACAACATGTCACTTCAACATGGTGACATTTCAGATAAATTTCTGATTGAATGAAATAAAATAGGTGGATTTTTTGCTTATCAATTGGCTTCATCCTTAATAGACATGTCTCCTTTCCCCCCAAAATTCAAAAGTAAGGACTTTCTACTCCTTCCTATTATTGCATGGTTCCATTAAAGTTTGTGTAACTATGAGACCCCAGGTGGTAAAGCTTCCACTTTGAAAGAAGATCAAGAACAAAGTTGGCAGTGCTCTGCCTGGAATATCATAATTTGATAGCATAATATAAGACTTTCCAGCCTGGTATTTAAAAAATGAAAGCCAACATCTGCTCTCCTTGGGGTCTAAGCTAATTATTCTTAACTCAGCAAAACTACCTTTTCATTTCTCTTCCTAGATAGCTAGTTTTTGTAACTGACAAGGAACACTCAGAGCAAGATTTGTAAGGCAACGTTTTCTTGATTGACGCTAATGATTTCCAGATGTCTAGTATCTCTGCTCTTCTTGATGTAGCATTTTAATATTTGCTTCAGCCTCTTTAGGTTTTTAACACCAAAGTTCTTGTGTCATGAAGCAATCACAAAAATTAATAGCATTGACCTCAAGTACTGGCATCTAAATTGAAAGCAGAATGGTAGGAATGTAGCTCATAGTTAGGTGGAACATGGAATAAAATAACACAAAAATCATCTTTATGAAAAAAGTCCTCCCTTGACCGTATGGTGGTTCCTCAAAAAAATTTTTTTTAATAGAATTCCTATATAATCCAGCCATTCCATTTCTGCATATGCCAGCATCCCTGGGAGATATTGCAGTTTTGTTACACATCTCCACAACAAAGTGAGTGTCATGACAAAGTGAGTCACACAAACTTTTGGTTTTCTGGTTCATATAAAAGTTATGCTTACAGGGCGTCCCTGGTGGTT
Source organism: Ovis canadensis (assembly GCF_042477335.2). Classification (NCBI taxonomy): domain Eukaryota; kingdom Metazoa; phylum Chordata; class Mammalia; order Artiodactyla; family Bovidae; genus Ovis; species Ovis canadensis. The sequence goes on along the minus strand of NC_091267.1, from coordinate 52,864,659 downwards.
CAGTGGCAAAGAATCCACCTGCCCATGAAGGAGCCACAGGTTCAGTCCCTGGTCTGGGAAGATCATAATTTGATAGCATAATGTACTATCAGATATACCAGATCAATCTACTGGTCTGGCCAGTAGAAGCATGGTTGCCAGGGGCTAAGGAGAGAGAAGGGGATGACAGAGGATGAGATGGCTGGATGGCATCACTGACTCGATAGATGTGAATCTGAGTGAACTCCGGGAGTTGGTGATGGACAGGGAGGCGTGGCGTGCTGCGATTCATGGGGTCGCAAAGAGTCGGACACGACTGAGCGACTGAACTGAAGGAGAGAGAAGAGTGGGAAGTTATTGTTTACTGGATATAGGGCGTCCGTTTTGCAAAATGAAGTTTGGAGAAGGACAGTGGTGACAGTTACACAGCAATGTGAATGTACTTAAGACCACTAAGCTGAGCCTTTAAGAATGGCTAAGATGGTATGTCGCCTTGGCGTGATGGATAGAGTTGTACCATTCCAAGGGAGCATCTCCACAAGGCATACTGGAATGGAAGCAGAAGGCTGGTGGAGGAGGAAGCATGGCTGATTTCACGCGGGTTGGGGGGGGGCGTATAATATATCTGTGTTTGTCCCTGGCCAAGGTGGTTGCACAGTGCAAATCACAAAGCTCAAACACAGGTATAGAAAACTTAACTTTGACTCAAGGTGTCAACATACAAGGAGAATAGTAAAAAGAGAATGGGACAGGGTAGCCCAAGTCTCGCTGTGATAGATAGCCCCAAAGTTGGCAAGAGGCAGACAGGGTCTCCAGCTGGTGGTTTGAGCAGGGTAAAACCTTTAGGAAGGAATCAGTAGTTATCAGAGCCCCTCCAGGAGAGCTGGGGTTAATAGAGAGCTTTGCACTCTGATGCTGGGAGGGATTAGGGGCAGGAGGAGAAGGGGATGACAGAGGATGAGATGGCTGGATGGCATCACTGACTCGATGGACATGAGTTTGAGTGAACTCTGGGAGCTGGTGATGGACAGGGAGGCCTGGTGTGCTGCGATTCATGGGGTCGCAAGGAGTCAGACACGACTGAGCGACTGAACTGAACTGAACTGCACAACAACACAAATTGGCAATTTCACTTTGAGTCCCTTTCCCCCTTAACATTGTATTCCCTCTGGTCCAGAAACAGTTCTTCCAGAAAAGGACCACCTTGAGGCTGACAGTGTCATCAGTTTTATTCTATTCACAAATGGTCCAGCTTTAAGCGTACATTCATCCAGCTCACTTCAGAGCATGGGTCAAAATCGAATATGCTAGATCTTGCTCCAAAATAATTTCAAACACTCCATCATGTCCCTTTCAATCTAATGAAAAGAGACAATAGTTCTCTGAAACCCAGATTTTTGGCCCATTCTGTGTGATGAGACCTTGTCACTGCCATAGAATTTAAGTTCAAGGGAAGAGTTATGGAAAGGAAATAATGCATGATGAGCGTGAAAAGAACAGTGAAGTGTCCTGGTTTCCTTCATCCCTCTATGGGCTATGGGGATCAAATCCCCAAGAAAGTGTGATCTAGACCCTCTAATACTGTGCTTGGGATTCCATTTAAACATAAAATGAGCTCAACATAGAGTTGTGACCACGCTTAATAGCAGAGAGAAATATCTGCTTTAAATATTTGTTGTTTTAGTCACCAAGTCATGTCGAATGCTTTTGTGACCCCATAAACCATAGCCTGCCAGACTCCTCTGTCCATGGGATTTCCCAGACAAGAATACTGGAGTGGGTAGCCATTTCCTACTGCAGGGGACCCTCCCGACCTAGGGATCAAACCTGCATCTCCTGCACTGCAGGCAGATGAATGATACACAGCAGTTTAAAAAATTATATTGTTCTCCTCCCCTCTGCTTCTGCTGCTAAGTCGCTTCAGTCGTGTCCAACTCTGTGTGACACCAAAGACAGCAGCCCACCAGACTCCCCTGTCCCTGGGATTCTCCAGGCAAGAACACTGGAGTGGGTTGTCATTTCCTGCTCCAATGCATGAAAGTGAAAAGTGAAAGTGAAGTCGCTCAGTCGTGTCTGACTCCTAGCGACCCCATGGACTGCAGCCCACCAGGCTCCTCCATCCTTGGGAGTTTCCAGGCAAGAGTACTGGAGTGGGGTGCCATTGCCTTTTCCTCTCCTCCCCTCTAGCTCATACATATTGTTTTAAACATTAAAAATGCCTGCATAAGTATCATAATTGCATTGTTTGTGTGACTGATTTCAGAAAAACAAGATATACTGGAGTGGGGTGCCTTTGCCTTTTCCTCTCCTCCCCTCTAGCTCATACACACTGTTTTAAAAATTAAAAATACCTGCATAAGTATCATAATTGCATTGTTTGTGTGACTGATTTCAGAAAAACAAGATATACTTTGTCACAGATGTTGTCCACAGATAACTATTAACCATGAAGCAATTGAAATCAGGCTCGTGGGTTGAAAGCTATTAATTAATCTATTAATTAACTCAACTTTAAAAGATTGCAAGGAGATTTTAATAGAAGTTTATATAACATCTCTCAGCACTAGTATTCCATTTCTCCTGATAACAAATTTATCAGACACTCTTAATATTGGAAAATTAAAGACTGTTGGGGAAAATTCTGCAGGCGGAGAAAAACTTATAGGGTAAAATTTTCTGATATTATAAAATATTTAAAAGCTATATCATTTCATACTCATGAAATATTGGAATTATCTATATCCCCAATCATTTCAATCATCTTAGCCTTAGAATACTTTCTAACTACTCTACACTCAAAACCTAATTCACCCATTTCTCAAGCATAGAATGAATATAAAAGATCTCAATTTTTACGCCACTGGGGAAGAGTGTTTTCAGGCATGAGCATTTGTGTTGATGACTCTGTTCTGGAGCTCTGTAATGAGAGCAATAAGAATTAAATGTTTTGAACGCCAGGGCATCATTATGGTTCCAAGATTACCCTCCTTCTCTGTTTCCTGGTTTGTACTTGACTGTTCAAATGGAATAAGGAACTAAATTTACCAACTCATGGAGCTGGTTCTTAAGTTCAGAAAGCTTCCATGGAGAATGCTATTCTACAAATATTTACAGTGAGAATAAGATGCTGACTCCAGAGGAAAAGATACCTGGGATCTAGGTCAAGAGTGGATGTTCACCTTCAGTTTTCACAAGGGCCTTTTGTACCTCTCCTGCTTCTGTCTGATGGTGATCCTGCTCTTGAGAAGTCTATTTTAGCACCTCCCATTGTGGCAAGAACTCTCTCAATAAGCAGAACAGAGGTAGCTATGATGGTAACACGATTTCAACCAGAAACTAGATTTGCCTCCAGGGAGTGAAGGCAGCTCTGTGCATATTAAATTCTGTATGCGGCTGAAATCTGCTTCTCATTTACTGGGTCTGAAAATGAATAAAATGCATGTTTGGATTTTTAGATCCTTTATCTGTCATCAGAGGAATATTTTCCTGTGCCTTATGTAATTCTTTCAAAGATGACACCAAGAATAACCTGCAAAACTTATGCTCTTAAACTTATGAAACTGAAAATTGGTTCAGTTTCAGCCAAATATAGCAGATAGCATTACGGCATCTGTCTTTCATGTCCTGAACTATTCCAAGTTTGACTTCAGTAAAAGAGTAAACATTCTTCTTTCTATCATTTCCTTACTTGTGAGCAACTATTTATTATGGTTCTTATTAGTGACACTTTCCTCTGGGGTGGGGCAGGGGGCTAGAAGATGTTCATAGACTCCTCTTTGGGGCCTTTTAAAAATACAGGTGCCAACCACATATATGTAGTCAACTGATCTTCGATAAAGGAGCAAAGGCAATACAATGCAACAAAGATGGTCTTTCCAACAAATGGCGCTAGACACCCATGAGTGTCAGGAGTCCAGACACAGACCTCATACCCACCACGAAAATTAACTCAAAATAGATCACAGACCTAAATGTAGAAGACAAAACTATAAACTCCTTTTTGTTGTTTTTGTTCAGTCACTAAATCATGTCCGACTCTGCGACCCCATGGACCGCAGCACGCCAGGCTTCCCTGTCTTTCATTGTTGCCTGGAGTTTGCGCAAACTCATGTCCATTGAGTCAGTGACCTAAAAGATAACAAATAAGAAAACCCAAATGACCTTGGGTATGACAATGACTTTTCAGATACAATACCAAAGGCAAAATTCGTCAAAGAAATGATAGATAAGCTGGGACTTCCCTGGTGGTCCAGGGGCTAACCCTCCACCTCCCAATACAGGGGGCCTGGATTCGATCCCTGGGCAAAGACCTAGATCCTACATGCTGCAACTAAGCATTTGCATACTGAAACTAAAGATTCCACGTGCCACAAGAAAGACAGAAGATCCCACGTGCTGCAACTAAGACCCGGCGCAACCAAATAAATAATAGATAAATAGTTTAAAAAGTTTAGAAACTGCTCTGTAAAAGACAATAGCCAAAGAATGAGAAAACAAGCCGCAGGCTGGAAGGAAGTATTTGCAAAAGGCACATCTGATAAAGGACTGTTATCCTAATATATGCAGAACGCTTAAAACTCAACAATAAGAAAACAACTCAGTTAAAAAGTGAGCCAAGGGTCTTAACAAACACCTGACCAAAGAACATATATGATGGCAAATGGGCATTAAAAACAAAAAAATGGTTCACATAATATGTTGTCAGGGAAATGCAAATTAAAGCAAGGTACAACGACACACCCAATAGAAGGGCCCAAATCCAGAACTGACAACACCAAATGCTGGCGAGGGTGTGGAACAACAGGAACTCCTGTTCACTGTCAGCAGGAATGCAAAATGGTACAGCCACGCTGGAAGAGAGTTTAGCCATTTCTTACAACTCTAAGCACGCTCTTTTACATACTATTCAGCAATCTCATTCCTTGATATTTACCCAAGGAAGCTGAAAACTTATGTCTATATGAAAGCCTACACATGGATGTTTAAAGCAACTTTATTCATAATTGCCAATACTTGGAAGACACCAAGTGAAAGTGAAAGTGTTCATCTCTCAGTCGTGTCTGACTCTTGGTGACCCCATGAACTGTAGTCCATCAGGCTTCTCTGTCTATGGGATTCTCCAGGCAAGAATACTGGAGTGGGTAGCCATTTCTAGCTCCATCTTCCCAACCCAGGGGTTGAATCGAGGTCTCCCACATTGCAGGCAGATTCTTTGCCATCTGAGCCACCAGGGAAACCCACCAAGATGTCTGTTAGTTGGGGAATGAATAAATAAACTGTGGTCCATTCAGACAATGAAATCCCTTATGATTATACAGTGGAAGTGAGAAATAGATTTAAGGGACCAGATCTGATAGATAGAGTGCCTGATGAATTATGGACGGAGGTTCATGACATTGTACAGGAGACAGGGATCAAGACCATCCCCATGGAAAAGAAACGCAAAAAAGCAAAATGGCTGTCTGGGGAGGCCTTACAAATAGCTGTGAAAAGAAGAGAGGTGAAAAGCAAAGGAGAAAAGGAAAGATATAAGCATATGAATGCAGAGTTCCAAAGAATCGCAAGGAGAGATAAGAAAGCCTTTCTCAGCGGTCAATGCAAAGAAGTAGAGGAAAACAACAGAATGGGAAAGACTAGAGATCTCTTCAAGAAAATTAGAGATACCAAGGGAACATTTCAAGCAAAGATGGGCTCGATAAAGGACAGAAATGGTATGGACCTAACAGAAGCAGAAGATATTAAGAAGAGGTGGCAAGAATACACGGAAGAACTGTACAAAAAAATCTTCACAACCAAGACAATCACGATGGTGTGATCACTCATCTAGAGCCAGATATCCTGGAATGTGAAGTCAAGCGGGCCTTAGGAAGCATCACTACAAACAAAGCTAGTAGAGGTGATGGAATTCCAGTTGAGCTATTTCAAATCCTGAAAGATGATGCTGTGAAAGTGCTGCACTCAATATGCCAGCAAATTTGGAAAACTCAGCAGTGGCCACAGGACTGGAAAAGGGCAGTTTTCATTCCAATCCCAAAGAAAGGCAATGCCAAAGAATGCTCAAACTACCGCACACTTGCACTCATCTCACACGCTAGTAAAGTAATGCTCAAAATTCTCCAAGCCAGGCTTCAGCAATACATGAACCGTGAACTTTCAGATGTTCAAGCTGGTTTTAGAAAAGGCAGAGGAACCAGAGATCAAATAGCCAACATCCGCTGGATCATGGAAAAAGCAAGAGAGTTCCAGAAACACATCTATTTCTGCTTTATTGACTATGCCAAAGCCTTTGACTATGTGGATCACAATCAACTGTGGAAAATTCTGAAAGAGATGGGAATACCAGACCACCTGACCTGCCTCTTGAGAAACCTATATGCAGGTCAGGAAGCAACAGTTAGAACTGGACATGGAACAACAGATTGGTTGCAAGTAGGAAAAGGAGTATGTCAAGGCTGTATATTGTCACCCTCCTTATTTAATTTATATGCAGAGTACATCATGAGAAACGCTGGGCTGGAAGAAGCACAAGCTGGAATCAAGATTGCCGGAAGAAATATCAATAACCTCAGATATGCAGATGACACCACCCTTGTGGCAGAAAGTGAAGAGGAACTAAAGAGCCTCTTGATGAAAGTGAAAGAGGAGAGGGAAAAAGTTGGCTTAAAGCTCAACATTCAGAAAACGAAGATCATGGCAGCATCTGTTCCCATCACTTCATGGGAAATAGATGGGGAAACAGTAGAAACAGTGTCAGACTTTATTTTGGGGGGCTCCAAAATCACTGCCGATGGTGATTGCAGCCATGAAATTAAAAGATGCTTACTCCTTGGAAGGAAAGTTATGACCAACCTAGATAGCATATTCAAAAGCAGAGGTCCAACAAAGGTCTGTCTAGTCAAGGCTATGGTTTTTCTAGTGGTCATGTATGGATGTGAGAGTTGGACTGTGAAGAAGGTTGAGCACCGAAGAATTGATGCTTTTGAACTGCGGTGTTGGAGAAGACTCTTGAGAGTCCCTTGGACTGCAAGGAGATCCAACCAGTCCATTCTGAAGGAGGTCAGTTCTGGGATTTCTTTGGAAGGAATGATGCTAAAGCTGAAGCTCCAGTACTTTGGCCACCTCATGTGAAGAGTTGACTCATTGGAAAAGACTCTGATGCTGGGAGGGATTGGGGGCAGGAGGAGAAGGGGACGACAGAGGATGAGATGGCTGGATGGCATCACCGACTCGATGGACATGAGTTTGAGTAAACTCTGGGGATTGGTGATGGACAGGGAGGCCTGGCGTGCTGCTGTTCATGGGGTCGGAAAGAGTCGGACACGAGTGAGTGACTGAACTGAACTGAACTGATCAAGCCATGAAAAAGCCCGAGGAATCTTAAACGCATATTACAGAGTGAAAGAAGCCAATCTGAAAAGGTTATATACTGAATGAGTTCAGCTATATGACGAAACCACAGAAAGAGTCAAAAAAATTTCATGATTGCCTGGTGTGCAAGGGGTGGTAGGGATGAACAAATGATGCACAGAAGAGTTTTAGGACAGTGAAAATACTCTGCATGATATTATAAGGATGGATATATGCCATCATATTAGGTTGGCCAAAAGGTTCATTCAGGCTTTTCCACTACATTTGTTCATACGTTTCCAATACATGCTGCAGTGTTTTTGTACTACATTTGTCTAATTCCATAGGATAGGAGCACTAAGAGTGAAGCTTAATGGCAACTGTGGACCTCAGTTAATAATGACTTGTCGATGTAGGGTTATCAGCCATAGCCAAGGTACCACTGTGGTGGGAATGCTGATAGTGGGGCAGGCTGTGCACGTGAGCGGGCAGGGATACAGGAACCTCTGTGCCTTTCTCCTCCATATTGCTGTGAACTTAAAGTAGTCCCAAAAAATAACATTTAATATAAATTTGTAATAAATTAAAAAACCCACCAACAACAGATGTTCAAATTCTCACTTGAGTTTTAATGCACCCACATTTCTGACAGTAGGCGGGGGGTGGGGTGGGGGGGTCACACCTGTGAATTTGAAAAAAGACTCCTCATAATTGTGATGAGCCTCTTAGTTAAAATCGTTGGTATTGTAAAGTACTAAGCAGATTGCATTTAATAATGAGACTTTTTAAACCTTTCCGGGCATGCTCAGTCACTTCAGTCATGTCCAACTCTTGGCAACACCATGGACTGTAGCCCACCAGGCTCCTCTGTCCATGGGATTCTCCCAATAAGAATACTGGGAGTGTGTTGCCATTTCCTCCTCCAGGAAATCTTCCCAATCTTTAGCATGGGTATTAAGTGATGGAAGATGGCAGAGGAAATGATAAGATTATATTTTACTCCTTCTGTATAAATTATGTCTCTTCTGCTGGTAAGTGAAAACAAGCAACAATGTGAGAATTCTATTACCATCACAGACCTGCTACCTTAAATTTTTTGCATGAAGTGTGATACCATTTTTTAAAGCCCAATACAGCTTTTCAGTATATCGACTGAATAAAGTCTTTTCACTTGTCTCCCCAAAGCCTATTTTCCAATTCCTGATTCTGTTTGCAGTTTGGACACACAATATAATCTTAAAATCTCTTTACAAACTGTTTCCAGGTTCTCTGAACAGGACCCTGGAGAAATGGTTCAAAACATGCCTGCACCACAAGTTCTATACAGTAGAGATTTTCTTTTTAATTCTATATAACATCATTGGGTTTTGAAGCAGTTGCTTTAAAAGAAATATGTTTTCCTTCTCCCATCTTAAATGTATAATGTTTAGAAGCTATCTAAGATGCTTACAGATCTGGGGAAATAGGAATCATAGGTGACTTAAGCTTCTCAACGGTGTAGACATTTTTGAAAGCAGAATAGGTAATTTAACTTTCAGAGATGCTGAAGTGTGGCAGACTGCCCCAGTTGCCCCTCCTCCTGAAACCTATACACAAACACAGAAAGTAGAATACTTTAGAGTATCACAGTAAAGATGAAACCTATAAAATGAGCTTCCTGTATGGGCATAATAATAGGAGATCACAAAGTATATATTGTCTACTTGGGTCCTATTAGAGGATTAGTATGCTAAGAAAATATTTGCCAGAACTCTCAATCCTGACAGCATTAAGGTGAATTGAAATGTGCAATCCTCTGCAACGAAAATTCTTTATTATATTTGATGTTTTACAGAGGAGCTAGTGGTAAACAACCCACCTGCCAAGGCAGGAGACAGAAACGGGTTTGATCCCTGGGTCGGGAAGATCTCCTGAAAGAGAGCATGGCAACCCAACTCCAGTACTCTTGCCTGGAGAATCCCATGGACAGAGGAAGAAGATTGTCTCTGAATTTGCTCTGCCTATTTGCATGGTCCCTGGGGGAAGTGAAGGCTTACTAAACACCTCATACATACAACCATACACATACACACACCTTGACCTGACTTCCTCCTCCCCCTCCAGCCCCCACCACAAAATCCAGGACATACACATGGAGACACAGGATGAATGAGGATATAAGACCCAAGTGAGGAGCATCTTGATGCTTAAACGGGAAAATTGGATTTTATCCTAGAAGCAAGTTACAGCCACTAAAAGTTTATGAGCAGTGGAATCATATGACCTAAACGATGTTTGAGGAATATTCCTCCTATGGTGGATGATGGGGAAATTCATGAAACTGTAGCTTGTTACTATGATCTTCTAAAAAGTAACAGCAAAATAATCAAGGGAACAATGTGGAATTACCACATTTCAAGTCGCCTCAGGCACCACTATGAGATTTCAGCCTCTGAATGATAATACTGATGTTAGCAATACATAGTTAAAACTTCCTGAGCTCTAAACAAACCCTCACATATACAGTCAAATGATTTTCCACAGCGATGCTAAGACCATTCAGTAGGAAAAAGGACAGTCTTTTCAACAAATGATACTGAGAAAATCGGAAATCCACATGCAGAAGAATGAAGTTAGACCCTTATCTAACACCACATACAAAAACTAACTTAAAATGGATCAAGGACCTAAAGCTAAGGTGCTAAAGCTATAAAACCATTAAATAGGAAATGCGGGGGAAAGTTTTGTTACATTGGATTTAGCAGTGATTTCTCGGATATGATACCAAAAGCACACTTAAATATGACACACAAAATATACTTAAAATGATGTAGATGATACATTTTATATTATGCATAATTTTATCACCTTTTTAATTTTTAAAGAAAAATCTTGGAAGATTATCTTTTAGCATCAGCTTTGGCTTGAAAGGGCTTCCCAGGCAGCTCAGTGGTAAAGAGTCTGCCTGCCAACGCGGAAGATGAGGGTTCAATCCCTGAGTCAGGAAGGTCCCCCCTGGAGAAAGAAATGGCAAGCCACTCAAGTATTTTTGCCTGGGAAATCCCATGGACAGAGAAGCTTTCAGTCCACGGAGTCACAGAGACTCCATGACTTAGTGACTAAACAACAACAACAATATATAACATAGATTGACTTGTAAACAAAATCTCTGTATCAGAACACATTCTGTGTTCGACCTGAGAGGAATCCACTGTAAATAACTTAACTACACAGAAATGTCCAGTCACCCACACAGAAGGATCTAGGAAGGGAGGGCTGGGCGCTGCTTGACTTTCTTCCCACGGAACCAAAGAGAAACTCTAAGATTACTTCCTGATGGAAAACCAAAACTTTGCTGTAACTCTTCCATGTGAGAAAGAAAAGAAAAAGAAAGAAAGAAAAGTTTATGTGCATTTCTCCTTTTTTTTTTTACTTTTCCACATGTAAGAATCAGCAGCAAAGCTCAGATCCAGGGGAAAAACAATACACCAACCTTTCCCTTCGCCATGAAATACCATCATCATTGCATTTTCATCAGCTGATGGAATGAGAGTTAACTGCAAAGCCAAGAACGCAAGCCTATATACCTCAGAAGGAAATCTGGGACCCTTTTCTAGAGCAGCGGTTCTCAAGGACTGCCGAGACCCTGCAACGCTGGTATTGCCTGAGATCTTATCAGTAAGCCCCAGGTACCTATGTTTTAATAAGCCCTGATGAAGTTCAAGAACCTGTCAAGTATGAATGTCATTACCACTCATGCAATAGGAACCCAGGGAAGACAAAAGGGGTGGGGTGGGGGTGGGGCAGGATTTTCAAAGCATGAATGAAAATGAACTGTTGACTTCTGAAAGCATGGAATGGTTGATAGAAATAAAGAAATAGAAAATTAAACCAAGGGAAAATTAATATCCATTTTTCCTCAAAGAGCATCTAATCCAATTAATATTTATAGCTTGTTGTTTTAATTGAAATCAATTTTTATTAAAAGTTCTAAAAGAAATGTAGTGAGCACTCCGTATGTTCAAAGAGCTTTTGGGTACACTTTCCCACTGAGTCCTTACATTATCCCACACGGTGGGCTATTATTAATCCCATTTTACAGATGAGAAAACAGGCTGAAGAGGTTTTTAAAAAAACTTGCCTATAGTCACACAGCTGGAATAAGCAGCAAAGCCTGAATTTTACACTGGGTCTCTCTGACTCAGTCTGGGCTTGCTCAGCATTTATTGTCATCTGTTGGGTGGATCTTCCTGGACATTGAACTTGAAGACAGTCTTAGATGCTCCTGGAATGACATGTGATTCATCTTGCTCCTTTACCCCTTGAACACCATCTGCTTCCACTTTCTTTTTTATTTCTACTGAAAATTCTTCCCTTTCCACCCAGACTTCATTCTGCTGGGCAGTGATTTTCCCTTAGTCATGACTTTCACCCTGTCAGAGACTAGTTCAAAAACTCCTAAATACCAAATCGCTCTTTTCTTTGTGTTCTCCTGTGAATTCTCACCTGCAGAGTGGTTCAGATGCTCTCTCTGGCTACAAGCCTTGGTCTGTTATCCCCTTTGCTCTCAAATGCATACCCTCCTCCCTTGATTGGTCAGTCTGTTCCCAGTCTCAGGAACATTCGACGGTCACCCAGCTCCATTCTTCAGCTCCCATTGTCTTCTGGACTGGAATACCCTCCCCTCTTTCTTCTGCACATTCAACCCCTCCCCTGCTCACCTCTTGGCTTGAGCCCACCTTGACCTCTTCCTCCCCTGCCCTCCTTCAGCCCTCACTGTCTGCAGGGGTCTCTCAAGTTCACTAAACAAGATCCCCCTCAGTAGACCATTTGTACATGCACATTTATAAACTACATTAATGAACAAACCATGTGGATGCTGTAAATGTGCATTTCAAAGCATTTGAAAATAGAAATTAAAAACTGATATTTCTTCCTTCATCTTAAAAGATAATCCCCGGGCTCTGACCACATGTGTGACCCCTTTGATGATTCTGCCAACTTTCCTTGTCCAGTTTTTCACGTGTCCCTATTTTATATTCCTTAAAAATATGTTGTATGTTCTTAAGGGGAATAACTCTCTTTTCAGTGGCAAAAATGGGATATTACATAGGAGGTGCCCAGTTCTTTTTTTTTTTTTAATTTTTATTTGTGTAGTTGCTTTACAATGTTGTGTTGGTTTCAGGAGCACAACAAAGTGAATCAGCCCATTCTTTGATACAAGTTCACTGATGTCCACTGCACTCAGCTGACATGTTAAGTTTCAAGGCTGCTGGTTATTGTCAGATCATAGCTTCTGGTTGTTGCATAAAATGAGATGGCAGTGGTTTCAGTTTGTCTGACTTCAAAGGGAAGCTAGGCAGTGCCTGAGTCCTATGTCACTTGGCCAGTTCCTGTGAAATTGGGCATTTCCAAAAGAACAGTGTGACTCGCAGCCAGAAAGAGAATCACCTATTTCACCAAGTCTTGGCAAATTGAGAAGGGGGTGACTTTTTTGTTTCTTTCCCATATCCTTGCTGCTCTCTCTCTCTCTTTTCCCTCACAGCCTTATTAAGATAGAATTGACATATAACAATGACATATAACATTGTGTAAGCTGAAGGTGTAGTAGATGTTGATTTGATACATTTATATATTGTAAAATAATTACCACCTTAGCATTAGCAGGCATTCCCATCCTGTCACATAATTATCGTTTCTTTCTTTGCAGCAGGAACATTTAAGACCTACTTTCTTAGCAATATTCAAGAATATACTTCTATTAGCTATAATCTCTGTGCTGTACAATAGATGCCCAGAACCTATTAACCCTATAACTGAAAGCTTATACACTTTGACCAATATCTACCCCTTTCTTTCATCCCCCAGCCCCTGACTCTATTCTGTTTCTCTGACTTTGGCTTTTTAATATTTCACATATAAGTAAGACCATACAGTATGTCTTTCTCCATCTGACTTTTTTCACCTAACATAATGCCCTCACATTTCATCCAAGTTGTCACAATGGGCAGGATTTCTTTCTTTCTCATGGTTGAATAATATTCCATTGTATAAACCCCACCTCTTCTTTATCCATTCATCCACTGATGGACGCTTGGGTTGTTTCCAAGTCTTGGTTATTGTGAGCAATGTTGCAAAGAACAAGAAGGTGCAGATTTCTCTTCCAGATAGTGATTTCATTTCCTTCGGGTAAATAACCAGAAGTGGAATTGCTGGACCATATGGCGCTTCTATTTTTAATTTTTTGAGGAAACTCCGCACTGTTTTCCACAGAGGCTGCCCCCACGTACTTGCCCACCAACAGTGTGCTAGGGTTCCCTTTTCTCCACACCCTCCCCAACATGTATCTGTTCCCTGTCTCTCTTTGAACCCTGTATGGGTGTCCCCAGATTACCTGAAGGTCAGGTATCATTTCCTGAATCACCTAGCAAGATGAAAGTGTACCCTGACCAACATCTAATCAACAATCTAACATTTTACAATCACGCCTTCTCCCTGATAAAAGTTTCAGTTAATCATTGCTTAGCAAGATAACCTTGGTTGGGAAGAGTCTTATTACTGAGGTGTGCCTTTTTTCTTTATCTTAAAAGTCGTTTCACATCTTTAAATGTAGTTTTATGTTATTAAAAACTCCCTAAACACGTCTCATTTCTTTCTGTTCTCCCCTCCATGTTTTACACCTTTGTTAATTACCTGAGGGATGCAGAAAGTAGCATCTCTACTTTAAAAGTGATGTTTTCCAATGCTGACAAATTAGATAGTTGCCAAGTGTTCAAAGGGAGGGAGGGAAAATGGGTAGGAATTAAAAAGTCACACCATTCTTAATAAATAATGAGAAATGTCTAACCGTTGATATGAGTGACTCATCTGAAGGATTGACACCCTAAGTTAGACACACAGTAATCCTGCCAGGGAAGACAAAACTCCACAGCAAGACCTGGCTTCCATATTCCTTGGGGTAAAATGCCAGGGGGTTGCCTGTTTTATTTTCAGGGGAGGCAATGGATGCTTTTATTGGCATCTTGGTGAAAGAATCTTACCAATCAATACTGTGATTTTGTACACGACTTTGGAAAGCAGAGTCTGGTCAGGAAGGAGTCACTTTCCTGGTCCTTGGTCTCCCTGTTACAAGCATGATTGTAAAATGTAGAACTGTTGATTAGATGTTGGTCAGGGTGCATCTGTTTACCCTCCAGCCCAACATGATGCAGAGAAGCACAAGGCTCAGCCATGCCTGCAGAATTCTGGGGGTGGTCTCAGGTGGTCAAGATCAAGCTGGGGCCCAAGGTGACAGTGAAGTTGCTGGTGTTCCCCCGTGCCTAGACTTCTGGTGATCTGGGGAGCAGAGAGCAGACAACCATCCTTATCATCAATATCCATGTGATATTGCTGGATTTGCTGGCTATCTTCCCTTCTATCACCTACTGAAAAAAGTAGTGAAAGTATTAGTTGCTCAGTCATATCTGACTCCTTGCGACTCCATGAACCGTAGCCCGTCAGGCTCCTCTGTCCATAGGATTTTCCAGGCAAGAACACTGGAGTAGATTGCCATTCCCTTCTCCAAGGGATCATTCCAACCCTGGGATCAAACCCAGGGCCTCCTGCATTGCAGACGGGTTCTTGACCATCTGAGCCACCAGGGAAGCCCGCTCTCACTTATTAAGCAACTATTATTTCACCTTTTCAAAAATCACCGGGCAAAGCAGATATCAGGATACCATTCTCCAGGTGAGAAACTGAGTTCAGCAGGATGAAATCATTTTTCCAGATTCACACGGTTATGAAGTAGTAAGTAGACTGTCAAACGGCTTCCCCAGTGGCTCAGTGGTAAAGAATCCGCCTCCAATGCAGGAGACACAGGAGACGCTGGTTTGATCCCTGGGTCAGGAGATCCACTGGAGGAGGGCACAGCAACCCACTCCAGTATTCTTGCCTGGAGAATCCCATGCACTCAGGAGCCTGGCGGCTCCAGTCCATAGGGTCACAAACAGTTGGACACGACTGATGCGACCAAGCACACAAGCACAGACAGTCAGAGGCTGATCTCTAAACCCAGACCTTTCCATCCCACTGGGCTACTTCTCACCTGCATTACTGAGTGGCCACTCACTGGGTATAAACAGATCTGTGCACACATATCCCCACCCCCATTTGGCCTCACATTAGCCTGATCCATCTAATTCCTAAATCCACCACATTTCCTTGGAGTTGCTTGTTGCTGTGATAGCTCAGTCCCTTCTGGTTCCCCATGGCTTCTCCCTGGTCTCCAGCAGCAAGCTGAAGAAGGTGTTTGTTTGTTTTTTCTGAAATGCCATCAGTAGCCCCTCCCCCCATTACCTGCAGAATGAGTGTCCAAGGGAGGAATTGTTGTCCTTATTTTGATGGCATTTCAGACACAGGGCTCAAAATAGCCACCGAGCCCATTAACTGAACTGCAACACAGTGGCAAAAAATAAGAAGTTTTGTTTTCTCTGCATTTTTATCTGCTGTTTCTATACTAGCATTCCTTAACTACTACTGAAGATTCTGGTCTTGAAAGAGGACTAACTCTGTGAGATGTGGGAGGTGGGAAAAAATAGACTTTATCTAACTATGAGAAAAGGATCTTGAGGGTTTTTTTAAAAACCTTCCTTTTCTAAGCACCTTTCCCACCTACATTCTAAGTTAAGAAGAATGTTACCAAATATCTCTTCTTAAAATATGTCCTTTGGAGTCTGTGAAATGGCACTGATATAAAGAGTATAACAAGCTTTTTTAAAAGGAAAGGGGGAAAAGGGAGATTTTTTTCCAGGAGAATGTTTCTCAAAGTATGGTCCTGAAAACCCTGAGTAGTAACTGAGACCCTTCTAGTGGAAACCTTACAGTTAAAATAACTTTCGCAACAAAATTCACACATTATTGCCTTGTTTGCCCTTATTCTTTCATGAGTACAATCAAGTCTCCTGGGGGCTATTTGGCATGTAGTGACTATCATTTGACAGCTTGTATTCTGATGTTTTTTAAAACTCCAATTTGGTACATCCACTATGAAAAACAGTATTCATGATCATCAAAAACTTAAAAATAGAACTACCATACAATCCAGTAATTCCACTTCTGAAAATATATCCAAAAGAAATGAAAACATCAACTAAAGAAATATCTTCACCCTACATTCATTGCCACATTATTTACAACAGCCAAGAAACAGAAACCACCTAGATGCCCATCGAACGGATGAATGGAAAAAGAAGTTGTGACATATATTTCTAATGGAATATTATTCAGCCATTAAAGGTGAGGCAATCCTACCATTTGAGACAGCATGGATGGACCTTGAAGGCATTATGCTAAGTGAAATAAGTCAGACAAGGACAAATACTATATGATCTCATTTATATGTGTAGTATAAAACAAACAAAGAACCCAAGATCATAGACAAAGAGATCAGATTTGTGGTTACCAGAGTCCCACGATAGGAAGGGCAAATTGGAGGAAGGAATCAAAAGGGACAAGCTTCCAGTTATGGGTATCCGGGGTGTAAATTACAACATGATGGCTGTAACTGACACTGCTGTATTATATACAGAAAAGTTGGAAACAGAGTAAATTCTAAGAGTTCTCATTTTAAGGAGGACATTGCTTTCCTTTTCCTTTTCTTCCTTGTTTTATTTTTATTGTACCTATATGAAAAGATGGATGTGTTCGCTGAACCTACTGTGGAAATCATTTCACAATTTGTGTAAATCAAAACATCACGCTATGTACCTTAAACTTATACAGTGATGGATATCAGTTATTTCTCAATAAAATTGGAAATAAAATTTTCACTTTTATTTTCTAACATGATAAACATGATTATAATCCACATAAGCAAAATCTCTTTGGGGTCCCGAATGATTTTTTAATATTTATATTTATTCATTTATCTATGGGCTTCCCCAGTGGCACAGTGGTAAGAATCTG
The DNA here is from genome assembly GCF_042477335.2 of Ovis canadensis. Taxonomy (NCBI): domain Eukaryota; kingdom Metazoa; phylum Chordata; class Mammalia; order Artiodactyla; family Bovidae; genus Ovis; species Ovis canadensis. Next base: position 52,847,409 of record NC_091267.1, on the reverse strand, counting down.
CCTGCCAATGCAGGATCCCTGTGTTGGGAACCTCCTCTGGAGAAGGAAATGGCAACCCATTCCAATATTCTTGCTTGGAAAATCTCATAGACAGAGGAGCCTGGCAGACTACGGTCCATGGGATTGCAAAGAGACAGACATGACTGAGCAACTGAGTACACATTTATTTACTTAGCTGCACCAGGTCTTAGCTGGGGCAGGTAGGATCTTTGAGTGTGGCACGCCAACTCTCAGTTGCCGCATGTGGGATCTAGTTCCCTGACCAGGGATCAAGCCTGGGCCTCCTCAATTGGGAGTGTGGAGTCTTAACCACTGGACCACCAGGGAACTCCCCCCAGTAGTTCTTCAGGAATGCAAAAAGATTGTAAAGCAAAGTCTGTGAGCCGCTATTCCAAGAAACACATGCTCGTTGGAAATTGGTGTCTCATGAAATACCCTGAAAGAAGGCACCATGTCACCAGGGTGGTGACTCTGGTGAAAGTCACGGGAGGAAAAGTGTGAATTCCAGTATTCTCAAGGACACTCCAGGGACATTGGGCTAGGACACACTTCTGGCAGGCTCTCTGTTCACACAGCAAACTGACGAGATGAAAACAAAAGAGCAATGATGGACCTGTGATCTGAACACTCATTCAGAGCTGGCACTGAGCAAAGGTGAGGGAGCTTCGTGGGGAAGCCAAATGACAAATGCAAATGAAAGTGCACGTCCACACACCCTGGGTTCCTATGGCCACACACAAGTCCCTGAAAGCAAGCCAAGGCACTAGGGTCTATGCTGCAGCCTCTGTCTGAGTCCAGAAAGGGAATCAGAGGCAAATGCTATGCCTGCCTGGCACCGGCTCTTCTTGCCTCCAGATGACAGTTGTGGAGGAAAGCTGCCTTTACAGAGAGTCCACCTGGCCTACTTCATTGAGGATGGTGCTCCTAGAACAAGTGATGGAATTCCATCTCAAGGCTGCCTCATCACCTGTCTGGCAGAAGCAGCCTAGATAGATATTCCTTGTGCCATCAAACAATACCACATTTTGTGGTTTTGTTTGCGCTCAAGGTTGCAATTATCTGATAAGAAGCAGCATTTATGTGCTAATTTCTTTGAAACTTTGGGAAGTTGAGAAGTATAAAGTACCTACTCTTAGAGGAAAGCAAAAGTTGTCTGCTGGTATTGATGGATGTACTTTATAGTGGCAGCTTTCAGGACTTCCCAGATGGTCCAGTGGTTAAGACTCTGAGCTTCCAGTGCAGAGGGCATGGGTTAACTCCTGGTTGGGGAACTAAGACCCCACATGCCACAAGGTGCAGTCACAAAAATAAATTAATTAGATAAAATAGATAACCAATAAGGGTCCACTGTAAAATAAGTATGTGTGTGTACTCAGTCACTCAGTCATGTCCAACTTTTCATGACCCCATGGACTGTAGCCTGCCAGGCTCCTCCATCCATGGGATTTCCCAGGCAAGAATACTGGAGTGGGGTGCCATTTACATTCAGTCAGTTCAGTTCATTTCAGTTGCTCAGTCATGTCTGACTCTTTCCGACCCCATGAATCGCAGCACGCCAGGCCTCCCTTTCCATCACCATCTCCCGGAGTTCACTCAGACTCACGTCCATCGAGTCCGTGATCCCATCCAGTCATCTCATCCTCGGTCGTCCCCTTCTCCTCCTGCCCCCAATCCCTCCCAGCATCAGAGTCTTTTCCAATGAGTCAACTCTTCACATGAGGAGGCCAAAGTACTGGAGTTTCAGCTTTAGCATCATTCCTTCCAAAGAACACCCAGGGCTGATCTCCTTTAGAATAGACTGGTTGGATCTCCTTGCAGTCCAAGGGACTCTCAAGAGTCTTCTCCAACACCACAATTCAAAAGCATCAATTCTTCTGCGCTCAGCTTTCTTCACAGTCCAACTCTCACATCCATACATGACCACTGGAAAAACCATAGCCTTGATTAGACGGACATTTATTGGCAAAGTAATGTCTCTACTTTTCAATATGCTATCTAGGTTGGTCATAACTTTCCTTCCAAGGAGTAAGCGTCTTTTAATTTCATGGCTGCAGTCACCATCTGCAGTGATTTTGGAGCCCAAAAATATAAAGTCTGACACTGTTTCCACTGTTTCCCCATCTATTTCCCATGAAGTGATGGGACCAGATGCCATGATCTTCGTTTTCTGAATGTTGAGCTTTAAGCCAATTTTTTCACTCTCCTCTTTCACTTTCATCAAGAGGCTTTTTAGTTCCTCTTCACTTTCTGCCATAAGGGTGGTATCATCTGCATATCTGTGGTGATTAATATTTCTTCTGGCAATCTTGATTCCAGCTTGTGCTTCTTCCAGCCCAGCATTTCTCATAATGTACTCTGCATAGAAGTTAAATAAGCAGGGTGACAGTATACAGCCTTGACATACTCCTTTTCCTGTTTGGAACAAGTCTGTTGTTCCATCTCCAGTTCTTTTTTTTTGTTTCCCATGTCTAGTTCTAACTGTTGCTTCCTGACCTGCATATAGGTTTCTCAAGAGGCAGGTCAGGTGGTCTGGTATTCCCATCCCTCTCAGAATTCTCCACAGTTTATTGTGATCCACACAGTCAAAGGCTTTGGCATAGTCAATGAAGCAGAAACAGATGTTTTTCTGGAACTCTCTTGCTTTTTCCATGATCCAGCATATGTTGGCAATTTGATCTCTGGTTCCTCTGCCTTTTCTAAAACCAGCTTGAACATCTGGAAGTTCACAGTTCACCTATCAATATCACAGTAATCCAAGTCTATGCCCCAACCAGTAATGCTGAAAAAGCTGAAGTTGAACGGCTCTGTGAAGACCTACAAGACCTTTTAGAACTAACACCCAAAGAAGATGTCCTTTTCATTATAGGGGACTGGAATGCAAAAGTAGGAAGTCAAGAAACACCTGGAGTAACAGGCAAATTTGGCCTTGGAATACGGAATGAAGCAGGGCAAAGGCTAATAGAGTTTTGCCAAGAGAACGCACTGGTCATAGTAAACACCCTCTTCCAACAACACAAGAGAAGACTCTACACATGGACATCACCAGATGGTCAACACCGAAATCAGAATGACTATATTTTTGCAGCCAAAGATGGAGAAGCTCTATACAGTCAGCAAAAACAAGACCGGAAGCTGACTGTGGCTCACATCATGAGCTCCTTATTGCCAAATTCAGAGTTATATTGAAAATGTAGGGAAAACCACTAGACCATTCAGGTATGACCTAAATGAAATCCCTTATGATTATACAGTGGAAGTGAGAAATAGATTTAAGGGACTAGATCTGATAGAGTGCCTGATGAACTATGGACAGAGGTTCGTGACATTGTACAGGAGACAGGGATCAAGACCATCCCCATGGAAAAGAAATGCAAAAAAGGCAAAATGGCTATCTGCGGAGGCCTTACAAATAGCCATTTACATTAGACCACCTTAAAAAAGGCCGGGGGGGGGGGGGGAGAGAGCTCAAACTGTAGTAAAGGAAAGACAATTTCCAAGGCAGGGCAGATGAAATGTGCCAAACCAAATATGACATGGCCTGAAATCAGCAAACAGAGATCCATACTGGGGTAGTAAAATGGATATACAGCTGTACTTTGAACATGAAGATTATTTTAAATCACCACGTGTATAGGTATTGTAAAACTCATCAAAAGACTTTGGCACCCTGGACTGTCCTTGCCTTACTGGGGAGCCAGCTACACAATCTAGCACTTAGCAGCAGCCATCCTTAGTGTCCAGGTTTGACTGCAATGCTTGCACAGCTGTTTGGGCTGTTTGCACTCATATCTAGATATCGGTTTGCAGAGTCAGTATTCTCACACTTGAGTCCTTGAGAGACAGGACCTAAAATCCAGGGCTACAGTTTTTAAAAATAGGTAAAAGGTGTTCTTATTGAGTGACAAGGTTTTCACAATACTTATTAAGTGAAACTAATCAGGTTATCAAGCAATATATAGAGTAAGATTCTATTTTTCCATAAGAAAAATATATATAGGCATAAACTTGTCAGAAGTTTAAAACAGCAAATTTGTTAGTGGGATGGTCTGGGGATGGGAGGTGGGAAGTGTGGAAAGATATACAGGCTTATTTTAAATCAGAAACAGAACTTACCAAACAGCAAATAAGATGGCCTTACATATAAAATGATTTTACGCATCTAAATTTAGTCAAGGAGAAACCAGCAGGACATTAATTATGTTCCAATCATCTAACCAAAATAGGTGTGGGCTTGATTCACTGAATTAAGGTATAATTCTACTTGCAAAAGCCTTTTCAAAATTCAGTAAAACAGACAACTCACTCATGTCTTAAGAGAATTTGGAAATTATTAACATTATCAACCAGAGGATATTTTTCTTCAATATTCAGTGAGAAGTCTTTGTAAACATATGGATGCTTTCTATTAATATTTAAAAAAACTTGTTCCAGGATGTATGGTATGTGAAGCGAAAGTTGCTCAGTTGAGTCCGACTCTTTGTGATCCCATGGACTATAAAGTCCGTGGAATTTTCCAGGCCAGAATACTGGAGTGAGTAGCCTTTCCCTTCTCCAGAGGATCTTCCCAACCTAGAGATGGAAGCCAGGTCTCCCACATTGCAGGCAGATTCTTTACGAGCTGAGCCACATGGGATATAATGGCATTTTAAAAATACTCAATTATTTTGCCCAATGCTAAGGTAAATAATTATTCATCCAAATCATAATTATCAGTATATGATTAGAAAAATTATTCCAACACAACAGGCTACATTAGCATTAAGGGTCACAGTGGTTTTTCTAAACTTTGTGAACCACAAAATGATAAATATGTTGTTATAAAAAATGGGCATGTTATGTAGAATAGCCATTAAAAATGCCTGGAACATTAAAAAAAAAAAAGGCAGTACAGCTCTAGAGAGGTAATGTTTGAGCAGAAACAAATCTTACTTGTTATAATTCTCTCAATTCATGTAAAGGATTTATTCATTTAAAGAGAAAAAGAAACATCAAAAATATAAGTCCTTAACATTACTTGAGGCAGATTTTTCTGACATCAGCCAAGAAGCCAGCAAGTCTCATTGACTGTTTCTATGGTGACGTTTCTGATAAATACATTGTGATGACAATAAAACCATCTGAACAGAGAACAAAATATCTGTTTTCTTTTTATTAACAGATTATCCAGACTCTTCTTTCATTTTTCCATCACAAGAAAAGCCAAATTTGGCTCCTTGACTCAAACTTTATTACAAAGTTATAATAATCAAAGCAGCATGGTATTGGCACAAAAATAAGCCACATAGACCAATGGAACAGAATTGAGAACCCAGAAATAAACCCATACCTATAGGTCAACTAAAATTTGACAAGGGCTCCAAGAATGCGGCACACACATACAATGGAATATTAGCCACAAAAAATGAAATCCTGTCATTTTCAACACTATGGATGAACCTTGGGGACACCATGCTAAGTGAAATAAATCAGAGAAAGATAAATACTATTTGATCTCACTTATATGTGGAATTCAAAACACTGCACTGATCAAAACAGAAATAGAATGGTGGTTGCCAGCGGCTAAGGGCTGCATAAAATGGGAAGACGCTGGTCAAAGAGTAGAAACTGGCACTTACAAGGTGAACAGGTTTCAAGGAGGGCTTCTCAAGTGGCACTAGTGGTAAAGAACCCACCTGCCAATGCAGCAGAAGTAAGATACATAGGGTTTGATCCCTGAGTCAGGAAGATCCCCTAGAGAAGGAATCGGCAACCCACTTTAGTATGCTTGCCTGGAGATTTCCATGGACAGAGGAGCCTGGCAGGCTATGGTCCAAGGGTCGCAACGAGTCCGACATGACTGAAGCGACTTAGCACGCACCCACACGAGTTCCAGGGACTCTAACGAACAGCATGGTGACTCCAGTCAACAACATTGTGTTGTGTGCGTGAAAGTTGCCATGAGAGCAGAGATTTAATGTTCTGGCTAAAACAACAACAAAATGATAGTTTTGTGAGATGAAGCATGTACTAACTGATCTTATCGTGGCAAACACTTCACAATAAATGCGTGTATCAAATTACCACATGACACACCTTAAGTGTACACAGTGGTATAGGTTAACCATCTCTCAAATGAATAAGAGGAAGAAAAAGAGCCACCAAATTTGGGGTTCTATAGGAGCCATTTTAGACAAAGTTTGTAAAGGAAAGTCAAAGAAAGTGTCAAAAAATATCCACGACCACATAGGAATTTATGTATACGGCAGGTCTGGCACTTTTCAGTGTTGTTTGTACTATCTTTTTGGATGATGTGAAAGTCATCTGAATCATGTAAACCAGGAGGATTTTATTTCCTCTAAACTCTGATGGCTTAGTGGGTAAAGAGGCAGGCAGGCAGGCTAAGTTGATTCCGTCACGTCTGACTCTGTGAGACCCTAGGCTCCTTTGTCCATGGGATTCTCCAGGCGAGAATACTGGAGTGGGTTGCCATGCCCGCCTCCAGGGGATCTTCCTCACTGGGTAAAGAATCCACCTGCAGTGCAGGAGATACAGCAGACATGGGTTCAATCGCTGGGTTGGAAAGATCCCTTGGAGGAGGAAATGGCAACCCACTCCAGTATTCTTGCCTGAAAAAATCCCCTGCACAGAGAAGCCTGGTGGCCTACAGTCCATGGGGTTGCAGAGAGTCGGACAATACAGAAGCAACTTAACAACAAGGGCAGAGGCACATCCGTTTGGAGAAAATGCATTTCAATTAGGTCTCCTGGGACACAGAGGTTTTGGCAGGAAGAAGAGATGCAAAAGAGGGAACTGGGCCAGTCCTGAGAAGGAGCTCAGGAAAAGCCTGGATGTGGGCAAGAACTCACAGCCACCTTGGATGCCAAGTGAAGACAGAGCGCAATGGGAGGAGGCATGATTCCTGGGAGGGCTGGTAGCCATCCCGGACTGGGTTCCTTTCGACATTTTCAAATTTTATCTGGAGTGAACCAAAGGTCTTTGAAAAGGACTAAGCAAAGGAAGAATCCCTGAGCTAGTATGAGAAAAATGAGCCCGAGGCAAAAAGGGTGGGGGTGGGGTGAGGGGGAAGCACCGCAGTTAGGAGCTTAAGACAGACGAGACAAGGGAAGATCAGCTTGGAAACCACAGCAATAGAAGAGGCGGACACCTTAACGCAGTGATCTGGAGGTGATCTGGCCAAACCTGACAGGTCTCTGGTGACTCAGGGGCCCCCAGGAAAAAGCTGAAACACTGGAGGAGAAATATCCTTTTCTCATAGATTAAAAAAAAAAAAAATCTGGATTTTTATTTTTAAAATCAGCATTGTTCTTTTTATGGATCAGCCATATGTGAAAGAAGAGAACGCTAACAAGTTTGCTTAAAATCTGATGATGGAGCAAATTTCTGCAGCAAATCCTACCCTTTCAAGTGTCACTCAGACAGCATCTGCCTGGGAAAGTCTTCATAACCTAGTTGCTTACCGTTCCAAAAAAGACCCTCGCGTTTTAGAGACATCTAACACAGAGCTCTGTCACCTTCCTCTTCTGGCTTCTTGGGTCTGGAAAGTTCTGCAGAGGCTCCTCACCAGGGGATGGTCCCACCACCCAAATAATTGACAAAATGAAAACAGCCAGGGTGAAGCCAGAGATAGAGACCAACAAGGTCCAGGAGCCTTACTAAATCTCACTTGGTGAAAAGGAACATCACCAACTAGCCACAGGACATGGCTCTTCTTGGCAAAGAATGTGGCTCTGATTTTAAAAGAGGAAGAGTAGAAACCAAAGTAGTGCTCAGTCCAGTTGTCAGCGCTGGCTTAAGGTGATACAGACATACACAACTACCAATTTTAAATCCATCGTATATCGTATTTAGAAAACTTCTTGCTTTGTAAAACGTGGCAAAGAATCACTTTTCAGATGATTAGCTCCAATGTATTGCTAAGTTCGCATGCTTTGCCACAGATCAGAAAATAGCCTAAAGAGTTTCTGCATCTAGAGTGTTCTTTTCACAGGCTGGCATGAATCAAGCCAAGGAGTGGGAAACGGCAAGTCCTAAATCTTTAGAATGAGTTGATGAGTTGCAGTTATGTGGGAGGTTTATTGATCAGCCACTGCTGTTTGATATTTTGCAGCAAAGGGCAGAGCTTCCTATGGAAGTTTATGCTCTCTGCAACTTGGTGAAATTCTTATTATAATGGAGAGGTACTTATTTTATTTTATTAGAGTATAATTGATTTACAATGTTGTGATAGTTTCAGGTGTACAGCAAAGTGATTCAGCTATATGTATATACATATTCTTTTTGAGACTCATATAGGTTATTACAGAATATTGAGTAGAACTCCCTGTGCTCTATAGAAGGTCCTTGTTGATTATCTATCTTACACCCAGTAGTGTGTGCATGTGAATCCCAAGCTCCTGATTTATGCCCCTCCCCACACATCTCCCTTTGGTAACCATAAGTTTGTTTTAGATATCTGTTTTAATTCTGTTTCTGTTTTGCAAAGAAATTCATTTGTACATTTTTTAAAAAATTGAATTGCAAATATGAGTGATATCATATGATATTTGTCTTTCTCTGTCTGACTTATTTCATGTCGCACGATAATCTCTAGGCCCATCCATGGTTCTGCAAATGGCATTATTTCATTCTTTTTTGTGGCTGAGTAATATTTCATCACATGGGCTTTCCTGGTGGCTCAGATGGTTAAGAATTTGCCCACGATGCAGGAGACTCTGGTTTGGTCCCTAGGTAGGGAATATCCCCTGGAGAAGGGAATGGCTACCCGCACTAGTATTCTTGCCTGGAGAATGCCATGGCCAGAGGAGACTGGTGGGCTATGGTCCATGGGGTCACGGAGTCAGGCACGACTGAGAGCCTAAGCAGGAATGCACACACGCATATTCCCTTGTATATACGCACCAGGTCTTCTTTATCCATTTACTTGTCAGTGGACATTGAGGCTGCCTCCATGTCATGGATATTATAAAGAGTGCTGCAATGAATATTGGGGTGCATGTACCTTTTGGAACTCTGGTTTTCTCCAGATATAGGCCCAGGAGGGAGATTGCTGGGTCATATGGTAGTTCTTTAGTTTTGACTGTACTGGGTCTTCACTGCTGCTCAGGCCTTTCTCTAGCTGCGGCGAGCGGGGGCTACACTCTAGTTGCAGTACATGGGCTTCTCATTGCCTCGGCTTCTCTTGCCATGGAGCACACAATCCAGGGCACCCTGAGTTCCTTAGTTGTGGCGTGTGGACTCAGTAGCTGCAGCTCGCGGGCTCCAGAGCACAGGCTCAACAGTTGTGGCACACGGGCTTGGTTGCTCCGCAGCAGGTGGCATCATCCTGGACCAGAGATTGAAACCATGTCTCCAGCATTGGCAGCTGGATTCCTTACCACTGAGCCACCAGGGAAGCCCCTGTTGTTAGTTTTCTAAGGAACTTCTATATAGTTCTCCACAGTGATTGTACCAATTTACATTCCCACCACTCTATTTTTACAAAAAAAAAAAGGAAAATCATTCTAAGGCTGATGCATGCCGTGCCAAACCTAAGGAGTTCTGGAGGATCAGTGAAGATTCAGTGGTTTTAAGTATTACAGTAGGATTTCTCTTGGAGGAAAAGCTGGTTAGGAGGATGGGCATGTCTCGTACAGGTGTTCCATCCACAGCATCTTTAAACTTCTGATGTTATTCAGTTTCAGTCCTGGATTGAGAAGGAGGAGGCTGGTGATCGTGATGACAGCACACTGTCATTCTTGGGGCTCTTTCTTGTTTTCAAAGCCCTTTCATCAAATTATTTCATTTAATCCTATCTATTCAATGAGGTCTTCTATGCCATTCCCAATTTATCTAAGGAGATTGAGATTCAGAGAGGTTAACCCTGAGATCACACTGCTGGGAAGGAAACAGCACTGAGGAAGAAGCTGGAAGGCATTCCTGGAAATCACAACTTTATTTGACTTCTTGCTTCACGTTTTGAAGTTTGCAGGGTCAGGACAGCAGCCACAAGAGGAAATGATTTTTGCTGCAAAGGCCAGTCTCCAGTTTATGCATCAGGAGGCCACGGATGCCAGCCTTCAGTTTTGCCAGCCCTTGTGTTCGCAAAGATGGCTCCTTAGAGAAAACACAGGAAAGTCTGCCTTTCAAAAGACTGCATAAACCAGCTAGGCCACTTCTGCAGAATCCAACATTCACCTTGAAGGCTTTTGCTAATGAGACAAATTTAAGAGAAATAATGCTCTTTTCAACTATCTCATTCCATTAAGGATGTGCTGAACAACTTGAATAGTTAGAATACCTAAAATTTCTATCAGAGCTGTATCTTTCATTTAATTCACTGTATTCTACCACAATATCTACCTGGATACGTTGGGGGGCATTATAGAAAATAAAAGCCACTTTTTGCAATTCCAAATATAAGTCACTGTATCTTATGTGTAGTCTCCAAGCAGAGTCATTAAATAATATAAATAGCAGGACTCTTGTTGTTTTAGTCACTAAGTTGTGTCTGACTCTCTGCAACCCCACAGACTGCAGTCCACCAGTCTCCTCCATTCATTGGATTCTCCAGGCAAGAATACTGGAGTGGGTTGCTCTTTTCTTCTCCAGAGGATCTTCCTAACCCAGGGATTAAACCCTCCTCTGCATTAGCAGGAAGATTCTTAACCACTATGCCACCAGGGAAGCCAATAGTAGGACTGGCCTCAGTCAAACTTGCTCTCTGAATTGTTCTCAAACACATACTCAGATTCTCCTAAAGTATGAGGAACAAGGTACATTAAAAATGAGATGATTAATCAATGACGAAAATTTGTCCGATGTGCAGGAGTTTCCCATTTCATTTTGTGGAAATGTTTTCTAAGGACATAAAACTTATAAAGCCCAAGTTTGACCCAGAGTTTTAACAGTATAAGAAAGGAATTCATTTCCCTTGTGAGCTGAGTTGCCACTTTGGAAAAAGACAGTGCTAAATATGAACGCCTTTAATGAGTTCCTTCTGCTCCAAGAGACTCTGTTTCACAAGAGGAAAGTGTCCAAAATCATTTTAATAGACTCCATGATTTGAAAGAATATGTTTCAAAACTTTTGTTGAACTTTTCATTTTGATGCCTGGTGATATGTAATTTCACCTTTTGGCCAACTAAATGGTCAGATGATGGCTATCAACCTTTTGTTTGCAGATTACCTGCTTTACATCCCATTCTTCAAGCACATAGTTATTTTAAGTCTTTTACATTCTTGATACCCTTTTACTTTACTCTGCTGTTTTTTTAATAATCTTTTTTTAAAGATTTTTTTTATGTGCACCATTTTAAAAGTCTATTGAGTTTGTTACAATACTGCCTCTATTATTTACTTTCTGGTCTTTTGGCCAAAAGGCATGTGGGATCTTAGCTCCCCGAGTAGAGATCGAACCCACGCCCCCTGCTCTGGAAGGTGAAGTCCCAACCACTGAACCACAAGGGAAGTCCCTACTCTGCTTTAATTATATAGGCCTTTCTATGAAACCTTTCAACCATCTGGCTTCGATCTCTTTAGTCACACTGACAACCACTTAACATGTGAATATATCAACAGTTGTAAATGTGTATATGTGTTCCTGGAATTTCACCCATTCATTTAATAAATATTTATTGAGACTCTAATATATGCCAGGCTCTGATATAGGCACTGAGGATACAGCAATAAACCTAAGAGGCTACAATCTCCTTTTTTGTGGGGTTTACAGTCATGGCAGGGGATGGGTTGACTGTAAGTAATTAATAAAAACCATCTATACTATGTTGGATTGTAATGCAAGCTGTAGAGGACAATCCAGCAGTGAGACAGAGAAGGTGTGTTGGAAGTAGGGGGTGTAATTTCAAATACAGCGCCCACAGGAGCCTTCACTGAGGAAGACCTTTGAGCAAAGGCCTGGTGGTGGTGCAAAGGAGGAGGATGCACATCAGGAGCATCTTGGAAGCCAATGACCTTGAGTGGGGCCCAGGGTGGAGAGCAGTAAGACATGAGGGAGAAGAGGCATTAAGACCAAAGGGGTGGTTCTGTTTGGATTTGGAATTTTTATGCTGACAAAGTAGAGGCCATGGAGTAGGGAGCTGAAATGACACAACGTATTTGAAAAGTATGATGTAGGCTGAGGGGCTAACGATAGTCTTCAGTAGAGCCAGGTCCAACACAGGGGACCGGTGATGAGGCTATTATCATAGTCAACACAAGAGATGATGTTGACCTGAACCGAGACAGTAGTGATGGAGGTGGTGAGAAATTTGGATTCTAGACCATGTTCAAGGTGGAACAAACAGGATCTGTTACAGATCAGGCATGGGGTGTGAGAGAGAGGGTGTTATCAAGCATGACTTTGGGATTTGACCTGTACAACTGGAAGGACAGAGAAGTCATTTTACTGATGGGGTATGGTCAGGAGCTGACAGCAGCTCTGGGGGCCCAGGAGCCTGAGACAGAAGAGGCTGCAGGAGCAGGGGGCAGCAGCTGGGGCAATAGGGAGGGGGTGGCTAATATGGTCAGAAGATGCTTACACAGTGGGACCTCCCTGGTGGTCCAGTGGTTTAGACTACATGCTTCCGCTTCAGGGGGCACGGATTCGATCCCTGGTTGGGGGAACTAAGATTCCACGTGCCGCACCATGCAGCCAAAATTTTAAAAAGATGGTTACACAAGGTGAGTCAGGAAAGTAAGTCAATATTCTGAGGGTAATGAGAGTCAGGTTACTCTGTCAGAGAAAAGATTTATAAATAAAGAGGTAGGGCTAGAATGAACTCTGAATGTTTGAGGCAGAATTGGGAGTATTGGTGTGCTATTTACATCTCTAGATAAATACAGGGATCAATTTACCTCTGTATGTTTTCACAGATATATTCATATAAATGGCTTGATAGAAAAACAGATGCATAGATATACACACACGTAGCAATAGACATAAACGTGTGTGTCTGCTTGTGTGTGAACATTTGTCACTTACTTCCTTGCTCGCCCCACTGAGAGAGCCTAGAGGTTAGGACATGCTAGTAGCAGTGAGCACTCGGGTGCCCAGATCTCGTTCCTAAATGCCATCCTCTATGAAAAGAAACCAGGGCTCCTCAAAGAGCTCACTGATTCCAAGACTGGGGCAGGGAAAGTACAAAATGAGCCATCTTGATGTGCCAGAAAGTGAGAACCACGGAGGCATGGTCAGAGGGACTGAAGAGCCAGCTTGAAGAGACACCCTCTGGCCAAATCTGGATGTGTGAGCATCAAAATAAATAACGAAAGTAATAATACGATCTGTGGGCTAGAATAAGAATTCATGAGTCTATACTGCCATAAATAGATAAATGCAGGGAAGGGAACTATTGTTTTCATAGAATGCCAATACACAATTGAAAAAAGGAATGATACAAATGGGGGATAGTCATTTGGCAACCATCATAGCAGTGGCTGATTCAGGCCAAAGTTATCAATGCCTCTTAAGACTGGTTGAGTGAAGTTTCAATGAGAAACAGACAATTGATGTAGCTTAGGAGTATGTCCGTATACTTGTCAATTACAGGACAGAATACTGACTTCACACTGGAGGATTCCAGTGTCTGACAACCCAGGAGATTAAGGTTATTATCACAATGATGGGATGCTTCTGAGTGAACTGTCTAGAGCAGAGTAGCATTTCTTTGATGCATCCGACAAAAATGCACGACCTGGGTCAAACATGAAGACACATCAGATGGATCCAGGTTGAGGTCTCTGAAATCTACAGAATAAAAAGCATGTCATTTTCAAAGCCATCAAGGGCATGAAAGATGGAAGAACTGTAGCAGATGAAAGGAAAAGAACCGGATGTGTCACTTTCAGGAAACGTGTGAGCCTAGATTGGATTCAGGACCAAAAATGAAAATGAAACATTTTGTGGCAAATTGGGAAATCTGAAGGGATTCTATGGATTGGCTGTACTGTGCTTATGTGGGAGAGAATTCTAGTTTGGGAGAAACATATCCTGGAGTGTTTAAGGATAATGGGACATCACGTCTACACCTGCTCTTAAATGATTCAGACAAAGAATATTGATCATGAGTATCTACCCATCTAGAGAAAGAGAGGTCAACGTGAAATGGCCACATTTCAGAAAACTAGGACAGAAGGACTTACTGAGTTCTTTGTACTATTTTGCATACTGTTTTAAGTTTGAAATTGTTTCAAATCATTAAAAAGTGACTTCATTGGTCCCTGGGCCTAATCCCACCCTTTTACAAGAAGGAAACACTGAATGACATGCTGTGTCATGCTAAGTCACTTCAGTCATGTCTGGCTCTTTATGACCCCATGGACTGTAGTCCACGAGGCTCCTCTGTCCATGGTGATTCTCTAGGCAAGAATACTGGAGTCGGTTGCCATGCCCTCCTCATCATCCAGATCCAGGGATGGAAACTGTGTGTCTTATGTCTCGTCTCTCACGTTAGCAGGTGAGTTCTTTACTACTAGCACCACCTGGGAAGCCCGAATGACACTAGGAACCCCTAAGTTCTGAATGAGCAGTAACACATGAAAAGGATTTTTCAGGTATCAAGTGCCATTCTCCCATTCAAACCGAATACAAAAGTGCCACCCACGCTAATTGCAGCACCTTGGAAAAGGTATTTTGCTGGTAGATGGGGTGGAGCACTGCTTTCTTTTATAAGGAGGTCAGAGGCAATTTGGAGGGTAAGAAATGGTGAAAGATTGTGAAACCAGGTCACATGAGGAAAAGCTGGAAGCCCAGGGCACTTTCGTTTGGACGAAAGAAGTCACACAGGGGATCTGTTATTTGTCTCAAACAATCTGGAGGGCTCTCTTGTGACACAGGGCTCAGACATTTCTATGACTGCCAAGGGGAGGAACAGAACCAGAACCAATCAGTTAAAAAAAAAAAAAAAAAAGGCGTACTGTTTCACATTTCATCATTTCGTCTTCAAGTAAGAAAGAGGGCATGAACAGGGGCTGGTCAGTGTCTCATCACAGGGAAAACACAAGCAGGGTGAGCAGTTGTCAGAAATACTCTATCAAAAGCAAATATGGAAAGGTCTTAGGTAACTTTTAAGCCCTTTTTAAACTCTGTTTACAGTAATAGCTACTATTCACTGCATGCTTCCATCTTTCCACAAGCAGACATTGGGCCCAGCATTGTAGACTGCGCTGCCTCAGTGAGTCCTTCCTACGGCTCCATCACACAGGACCTCTGATCCCCTTTACACAGATGAACAGAATGAGACTAACAACCTGTCCCACTTGCAAATCAAACACAGCACGTGGAAAAAATGGAACCTGGAGTCAGCCCTGTGTCTGTCTATTCCATAAGCCACTCTAAGTCCCAAGAACTCTCTCATACCTCCTCCTTCCAAATCTTGAGCCATTGGTATGTTCACTGGACCAAAGAGCATCCATTGATTTCTCACACTATTCACCAGTGCTCCAGTTGTATCTCTCCTTGCTTTCTCCGCCACTTGAGTCTTTAGCTCCTTCCCTACTATTAAGGAAAAGCCATCTTGTCTAGTTGTTTGTGCCTGGCCGGCCTGTCAACACATCAGATGCCTGGGTAGACTAATATTAGACAAGAGGCATGTCCCCCATCCCCACCCCCACCTCCACCTCTAATCAGGTATTCCTTCTGGTACTGAATCCAGTTGCACTCAAGTTTGAGGCAAGCCACACGTTCATTGAACCCTCAGTTTCAGCCAGTTCAGGTCAAAGTGTGATGCATTTAGCAAGCATTTAACCTGGAGCATGAAAAGACCTCCCGAGAATGTTTTGCCTCTGAATTGCGCCACCTTAGTCTCTTTGGGTTTCAAGTTTTAAGAAGATGGATAAGGACAGACTTGCCTCTTCTTGAGAAGTAAATGTTAGCATTTGGCTGCCAGGAGGGGAAAAAAAGTGGCTATCATTTTCCAAAGTGAACCCGAGGTGTGAGGATCTCATGAAACAAAATCTGCCTTAAGATGCAAGGAACTGAGGCTACGAAGCAGCATCCCAAGTCACTTAGCAATAAGTGGATAGCAAGAGTCTCCTTAACTGGTGACAACTGTCCCCTGACTTTCTTTAGTGGAGCCTCTTTCCTCCCCCTCCCCCTATTGAGGAGTCTAGAAAGCACAGCTAGAAAGGACCGCGTGCGTGTGCACACTTGTCACGCTTAAGAGTGGCACAACCGCCCTCACAAAACAGAGATATGTCCCTGATGGACTATAAAATGTGCGATTTGGGAAGTTAATTTTGAAATGTTATTAAACTAACAGGAAGTTGGCACTGTACCTCGCTCCCGTAGATATATCAGGGAGGGAGACGTTTCTGGTTGACTGGATCACTTCCTAGAGTGGGATTTTCATCTTTTTATGTTTTTCTCCTCCGGTAGACTTTACCCAAGGAATAGTCCAGAAAGCGTGACTTCAGGAGGTACTAAAATACAGAGGGAAGGGTGCGCATGAATGCCTGGGCGATGGCCCAGGAAAGTCCTGTCCCAGTTTCTAGGGAGGCAGTGGGAGGGAAAAGAAAGATCAGGTGCCCTCTGTTTACTTTAAAGACCCAGTTGTGCAAAACGCAGGCCTTGTGCATGCACTAAGTGTTCTCCGCCTAGACACCGAGGCGCAGAATCAAGCAAGCACGTGGCTGACGCGCTGGGCCTTCCTTCAGGCCTGGGGGCTCGATGGGCACCAGTAGGGGTGAGTGGCTAGGGGCTCCGCGTCAGTGGTGCAGGTTGGGTGAGAAAAGACCCGGATCCCAGGACTTATCTTCGTATTTTAGCGTTTCGTGTGACCCTGTGAGAAGCTTAAGCGGAAACAAGCCTCCGAACACTTAAGGACTCGCATCCCTGCCGCTTCTGCCGTGACTTGAACTCTTTTCAGAAACTGCACAGATTTAATACCACCAAAAGGAGCCGAGTTACCAGGTCCCCTTCAGGCGCGCGAAGGGCTTGTGTCACATCGTCTCTCTCTTCTCCAATCCCCGGCCGACACAAATTGCTCGTGTGTGTGCCCGATCCTTCCCTCCTTGCCAAAGCCCAAGCAGCTCGCAGCACTTGCTGGGTATAAAGCCCAGGGCTGCTGGGCAGGAACCCAGCACCTCGAACGCAGCTCGGCGAAGGAGCGGGGCGGGGCCGAGCGCGGGGACCGCCCGGGCGCGGGGCGCAGCCAACCAGCGGCCGCGGAGGGCGGGTCGGCGCGGGCAGAGGGGAGCGGGCTGTCACAGGCGCCTGGCGCGCGCTGCAGGTGGCAACTTGGAGGTGCCACCGCCGCCGCCGCGAGAGGGCCCGGGTCTGGCGGCCCCTTCCGGCCTCCGGGAGCCCTTTCCCGCCACCGAGCCGGAGATCGGACGCAGGAGAATCCGCAGGAAAAAGCCGCTGCGCAGGGACCCGTGAGCAGCCCTACCTCCCTTCTGCCCTTCCGCTACTTTTTTTCTTCGAGGAAGGTTGTGCCGGGGAGCGGCGAACAGGCTCCGGGAGAGGCCGGAGAGGAACACTCCCGGTGACCCAGGTGAGCGCCTTTCCTCCCCCTATCCCACCCCTCTTCCCAGCCGGGCGCAGGCCGGGACGCTGGCTCGCCCAGTGCGTAGGGGCCGCGGCGCGGGCGCCTGCCCTTGGCTCGAGGTCGAGGAGGGAGAAGGCGAGGAAGGGGGCGAGGCTGGCCCGGCCGGGGGCTGCTTGTCCGGAACCACCTGGAATGCGCAGATACTCTCGGTTGGGCACTTGCGGCGAGGGATGGACGGAGAGGGTCTCAGCGGTGATGGGAGGGCGGGCACCCTGCTTGCCGCGGGCCAGGATCGCCCCCGTGCGCGCCGTTCGGGAGCCGCAGCGGGAGCCGGGCGCGGCGCCTCTGCGAACCCCGGGAGTGAGCGCGCGGGTCCGGCGAGCGCACGAACCTTCAGTCTCTGCGAGACCCGGGCTCCGGTGGACGTCATCCCTCCCGGCCCCAGAACTCCTCCGCCCGTCTCGCCTCCACCCCTCCGCGCTCTCGGCGCAGCCTATTCGGAGATCCGTGCCTTGGCCGGCGCGTAGATGTTGCCGTCACTCCCCTCCCTGCCCTCGCCCGAGTTGGAGCGCCCCGGGGTCCCGCTCCTCTGCCCCGACCGCCCAGCAGCGCGCTGGAGGCGAGTGGGGCGGACCGGTTCTCCGCGCCGAGGGCGGAGGTGGCGCGGTCTCGCTCTTCAGTGCTCCCTCTGTCCATACCACCCGCCCCGCCTGCAGTTTGAACCGCTGGCCCAGAGAGTGGAAACTCTGTAGCCAGATCCTCGCTCGCTCTGGGAAACTGCCTCGCTCGCTCTGGGAAACTGGGGGGCTTCCGGGGATGTTGGAAACCTCGGAGAAGAGGCGAGAGCATCTGCCTCCATCTGGGCGTTTCAGACCCTGCTGTGAATTGGACAGTGGCTCTGACCTCCGTGTCCGGGATCTGGCTTGGGGGTGCTGGCGGCCGTGAGCGTGTATGTGTGTGCGTGTGTGTGTTTATCCGTGAGGCAGAGGTACCGGGGCCGGCTCCCCCTGCCCGGCGGAGACGCAGGGCCCCGCCACTCGTCTTTGCCAGCCGCGCGCAGCTGCACCCAGCAACTCAGCGCTGCTGACTCTTCTCCGCTCCAGCTGCCCGCCCCCATCCCCACTCCACCTAGACGCGTCCGGGGGTGGCTATCATCTGGCCGGAAGGTGCGGACGGAGATCCAGTCTCTCCCGCGGTGAATGGGGCAGGTTTCCAAAATCCAGAGGAATGCTCCTGGCCCGGCTGTAGGGACCTCGGGAAGAGACCGGCGGAGGCGAGTCCGCGCTTCGCGGAGGGTGTCGTATCGCTCGGGAAGCCCGAAGTTGGGGTCGCTGAGCCGCCGAACTGCCTTTGGCGCGTCCGGGTCGGAGGCGGAGGAACCGGCCGGCGGGGGGCGCGCTGCGCGGGCGGTTGGGGGAGGGTGGGGACCAGCTGTGAAGGGCCCCCGGGGCCGCGCGTACAGGGGGGCTCGGCGCCGGTGTGTTTGTGGGGGGTGGGGGCGCGTCCGGGCTGCGTTGGGCTCCGAGGACGCCCACTAGCGCTGAAGTTGAGGTCGGGGTCGGTGCCGCGTGGGGATCGCCCTCGCGGCCGCTGCGGATCCCAAGCAGTAGCCACGCGGCGCGTTTGGCCCCCAACTCCGCCCGCCGGCCGCGGCTTTCGCTTTTCATTCTGCAGAGGTGAAGCTTCTACGCAGAGAAAGCCGGAGATGGCTGGAGGCGAAATCCTCCGGGGAGCGAGGGCGGCGCCCAAAGACGCGGAATGGGAGAACGCGGGTAGCGCAGTGAAACGCCAAAGATCCCCGAGGCAAGGCAAGGCTGGCCCAGGCCAGAGGTCGGGCTCCCGGCCCTGGCCGCCGCTTTCCTAGGGGACGGAAGGCTCCAGCCTCCCGCGCCCTCAGCCCCGGCTCGTGGTCAACTCCTGTGTAATTCCCTGCGAAGTGCACTGGATTAAGACTGGGCGGGGAAGGGGCTAGAAAGCACAAAATGAATGAAAGTGGAAAGGGCTGTAAATCCCAATTTTAATTCCGGCTTAAATCTAAACTCCATTTGATTAGAAACAGACTCTAATCTGGTCGCGCGGGGTCTGGATTCATTTCTGCTAATGATAGTTACTGGAGGGCCGGGCGAGGTTCGTCCTTCCCAAAATGGAATTGTCCGCAGATGGAGGAGGGAAGCGGTCAGTTCACGTTGGTTTGGAAATGACCTTGCAGGCCTTCTCTTATCTGTCACAGGCATTCCCTCCTGGATCAATTACATACGTTCAGAGACTTCATGACACCAAGGGGTTAAAATCCTTGCCTGTAAAGGTAGTTTCCAAGGAGGGCTTTTTAATGGGCTCCTTAGAACTGCAGTAACCCCAGGGAACATTTTCGGTTCCGAGAAGCACGGGTGTAAAACCAAAATTTTATAACTCAGCTATGATGTCTAAGTCCCCATAAGGGAGGTTTCCTCCTGACTGTGGTATAAGTTATTGAGGGCAGGGCTCTGTCTGATTCTTTATTCTCCAGGGCCAGGGATATAGTAGGTGTTCAACAAACACATATGGACTGGTACTTATAATTTAAAATGTTGGCCTGAAAAAAAAAACATTTAATAATTTCTAGGATCAATCATTATTAAAAATCAGAATTTTAAACCAAGTGTTATAGTCATTTTGAGGCCTATTGTGTGTAGTTTAGTTACATTTTTTAAAAACCATTTGTGATTGATGAAATCACTTATGAGAATGAGCTTAGGATGTTGCTGTTCTTTAGTCACTCAGTTGTATCCGACTCTTTTGCAGTCCTATGGACTGTAGCCCGACAGGCTCCTCTGTCCATGGGATTTCCCAGGCAAGAATACTGGAGTGTGTTGCCATTTCCTTCTGCAGGAGAATCTTCCCAAGCCAGGCAGGGACCAAACCTGAGTCTCCTACGTTTCTTGCATTGGCAGATGGATTCTTTACTGCTGAGACACTAGAGAAGCCCACTTAGAATGTTAGGAAATTTAGAAATAACAGAATGACTGTTGCATGTTTAAAGCCTCTCTGTAACAGTCTCAGATTCCTCCAGAAACGGAGACCTCACTACTTTCACAAAGGTTCAATCCACTCTAGATAAACTCATTATTCAAATGTTGGGAGCTCAAGGTTGAATAGGACAGGGCCTCTGTCCTCACATGCTGGTTGGCAAGCCAAAAAGGAAACGTGATTTTGGTCCTGCTGTGTAGACATATGGGAAAGTTAAGAGATCTCAGTGCTTTGAGTGACAGCAGCAAGGGGCACCTGACTGAGGACGGTCCTGTGGTTTGGATTTGGAGGAGGAAGAGGACTATATAAACAGACTAATAAGAACTTTTCAGTACTTCCCTGGCAGTCCAGTGGTTAACACTCTACCTTCCAATAGAGGGTGCCCTGGTTCCATCCCCCATCAAGGAACTAATATCCCACATGTTGTGCAGTGTGGCAAAAAAAGAAAAATTATATATTTAAAAAAGAACTTTTTTGAAGCTTTGCCTGCCTGTCTATTCCTTCCTGAGCCATCTCCTGAGCTGTGACACTCACGCCCTCTCTCTCCTCCATGCCTACCCTTCTTCTCTGTAACAGCAGTCTCTAAGTCTATCTGTTTCTTCTCGAAGCCTAAGATTCTTCATGCTACACCTCACCCCGTGTAACCAGCTCACCTCACAGCACACTGAATATTAACATGCTATCTCTGAAAATTAAAAAATGGGGAAGAGGAGCAAAAACTCAAGCAGGGGATGATTTGTGTAGGACTTGAAGTCAGAGCGGTTGGCGGTGAATAGTTCATTAAAAAGATCCAGGGAGCGGGATGAGTCATGGTCCGTTCTGGGCAGCCACTTCCTGGTCTGGAAGGAGAGTAATCATTTTCACCTGCCATGCGGTGAGAATCCATTTATGGCTCCTGTGTTATCAGAGACGCTGGGAAGGCACCGGTGAGAGCGAGCACATAGAACCTAGAATTTCCCAATCAGAACCGGTTAACCAGAAATAGCAAGACCCACAATTAGTAAGAAAACAGGACTTTCCCTGGAGAGCTGCTGAAGGGGCTGGAGATGTTGAAAGCTATTGAACCAACCATGATCTTCACAGTAAAGATGGAGGAAACATCAATGGCTGTTATAAAGTTTCTGATTTATCATTTTGCCAGGGAATCATTGAAACGGTGATGGAGAAATCAAAGCGACCACCAGATTGCTGCGGGGAAGATGATCATTGTTTTAATGCTACCTGAGTGAGGCTGCTTTTTTGGGGCAGCTTTTGGTGTCCTGATGACATGATGTAGAAAGCAGGTCAGATAGATGGACCACCTGTGTTCTGCAGGGCCACTGGTCATCAGAGGGCCCAAAGCTAATACTAGGGCTCCTATCCTGGTGGGATGCTGGACAGAATTCAGGACACCAGAGCTAAAAGTACAGTATCTTGGAATCCTCAGTAGCAGAGAGTGAGCAGCTAACTAGGTTAAGAGCAGTGATGTGATAGGGAATGGCACTGCATATAATCAGGGCCGATTAAGAGGGTTTCAGTCAAGTGGAATGAACCCAGATCAGAACCGGAGGAAAGATATGAATGGGCGCAGGAGCGCCTGTAGTACTTGGTGCCTAGGGACTCGGGAACAGAAGGAGGAGGAGAGCTGTCCCATCTCAGTGGGAAAGCAAGGGCAGGAGGTGGAAATCAGAGCCCTTGCTGCTGCTCCTGTATGTTGTTATGTAAGGTCTCTGAGCCACAGCATCTCCATCAGGAAAATGGGGATAAAGATGCTTCCTGGTGAGGAATCAGTACCATGTAAATGCCTCACATCTGGTCTGGCTTCTAGGTTAGCTGCCCTGGCAATAAGCTTCCGGTTTGCTAGTCTAGGAATGTAGGCTGACTGGATGAATTATCACCAGGTCGTTCTCTTCAGCCTCCATTAGAAGTCCAGTCTCACATTTTCAGCTGCCAAGTATCTTCCCTGATAGCTCAGTTGGTAAAGAATCTGCCTGCAATAGAGGAGACCCCAGTTCAATTCCTGGATCAGGAAGATCCCCTTGAGAAGGGATAGGCTACCCACTCCAGTATTCTTGGGCTTCCCTTGTGGCTCAACTGGTAAAGAATCTGCCCACAATGTGGGAGACCTGGGTTCGATCCCTGGGTTGGGAAGATCCCTGGAGAAGGGAATGGCTACCCACTCCAGTATTCTGGCCTGGAGAATTCCATGGACTGTATAGCTCATGGGGTTGCAAAGAGTCAGGTATGACTGAGCAACTCACTTCCACCCACATTTTCAGCTGCCAAGTAGATATTTTTACCCTGCTATTCCACAGTTACTTGGACTCAATGGATCTCAGCCTTTCATTCATCTGTTTCATGCTTTTCTCCCTTATACCAGTATGTGCCCTCAGTCTCCAGGCAGGAAGCCTGGTCTTCATTTTCTTTGCCTTCCTCTTCTCACGTAGCTCCACTGTAGATACACAGAAATGCCAATAGTCATGTTGTAACTCCCATTGTCGCTCCCTTCCCCAGTCTCTTCCTGCCTGGACTGTTGTGTTGTCATCCCAGCCTACTCTCATCCCACCCCCTAACCTGGGCTTCCCACTCGGTCCTTTGATTGGACAATTTTGATGACATTGCTACCTGGCTCCAAACCTCAAGTCTCTCCTATTTTCTGATAGCCCTTTCAATCTGGTTCACAACTCTGTGTCCTACATTCAGTGTGACCTCCCACTGGCCCCCAGCAGGAAACCCATTACACCTGTCCAGTTTTTTTTGTTGTTGTTGTTGTTGCACACCTTGGCATGTGGGACCTTAGTTCTCTGGCCAGGGGTCAAACCCACAGCCCCTGCATTGTAGGCAGAGTCTTAACCACTGGACCACGAGGAAAGTCCCTGTCCCTGTTTTGAATGTACATCTTTAGGTTTTGTGTCCACATCCTTTGCTCATCTATTTCTTTCAACCGAGATCCGCCCCCTCTGTATTTTCATCTTGATATCCCACTGGTTTTTCAAGGTCTAACTCAAATACCACCTCCCTTCTGAAGTTTTCCCTGATCATTCTCAGAAGGTCTCCCTTTCCCTTCAGCAGACCTATGCTTCTTCCTCATGCAAATACCATGTTTTTATTCTGTGATGTGTTCCTGTTGAGAACTTATTCATCTTTGTCTTCATCGTTGAGTGGTACCCTGCAGAGTGGAAGCTCCATCACTTTTCATTGAATGAATGATTGTGTCATGAAGCCTGAGAAAGACAATGAAAGAAGGATGCTCCAAACCCAGGTCAAGACGGTAGGTAGGAGGAAGAAGTAGCCTTGATCAGGTCTTTGCAGACAAAGTGGAAAAGAGGCAATTATCTGGAGGGTTCACAAACCACCCTCTACCTCCTTTTGGTCTAGTAACATGAGTAACTCAAGCTTTGGCAGCCGGAGGAACCTGTAGCATTATTGACATTCTTCATTGTAGAAATCAGCTTCTAGTCATGTGAGTTGGACAGAGCTTTCCAAAGCAGGCTGGAGTGTGGGAAAGCCAAGCTGACAGTGATTGGGCTGAAAGGAAACAGATATCCTGGGCAAGATGCCTGTAAATGCTGGATGCAGCCAGAAAGAGGCAAGATTCTCGGTCTGGGACTCAAGAATGTCTGATCTAGAATTCCTTTTAGGAAGCTTTTCATCTGATTCCTCTCATGGCTCCTTGCTTTACAAGATATACATACTATATTATCAAAATCTATAATCATGCATGTGTTCATTAGCATGGGTAGTTGTTTGAATGTTTCTGATGGAGAAGAATGAAAAGACTAGGCCGATCCTCCTGTGTATACAATATATTCGAGGACAGGTGGAAAAACAAGTTATTATAAAAAGCTTGCCAGTTTGCAAGTTCCAGGAACAGAAATGCTTCCAAACAGTCTTAACTATACAAGCTTTCAAACCTGAGAGGATAAATCCATCCTCATCAAATAGTTATAAACAGCCCATTGCACACGAGGAATGAACAAGTAGGAAAAAAATTGGGCACGATCAGGTGCTGAGGTTTTGAATAGTCAAGAATGAGACACTTTATTAAATGATGTTTGAATTATACTCTCAAACCTCTTCTGAAATCTGAGCAACTGGATGATCAAAGTGATGAAAAGCTGTTGTGTCTCTGCTATATAGACTTTAACACATGGTGTTTATATAGTTTGCATACATACATTACAAAATAGAAAAGATGTTGGTCATCCAGTGTGTGAGAACAGTTAGCCACATGTTTGATTCCTATCTAGGACACTGTCCGAACTGGCTAATAGAAATGATAGTGTTCTTTATCACAGAAACAACAACAAAAATACTGAATGGCATCTCAGAGTCACAGTATTTTAATTACTACTCTGATAGTTAAAAAAAAAAAAAATCAGCATTTTGCCATACAAATCTCTTCATCTCTGTAACCTCCTCGATATAAAAGTCCATCGTGGAAGATTCACAAGAACTAATTCAAATACAAGCAAATATTTGTTTTTTAGGTTTTATTGAAGTATAATTGATTTATACTGTTGCATTAGTTTCTGCTGTACAGCAAAATGATTCAGTTACCTGTATAAATGTGTGTGTTTGTGTATATATCCTTTTTCATATTATTTCCCATTATGGTTTGTCTCAGGATATTGAATATAGTTCACTGTGCTATATACCCTTTGTTTATCCATTCTATAATAATAGTTTGCATCTGCAAATGGAAAAAGAAAATTTTTTTTAAACAAATGTGGTTTCTTTTTGGCACTTTTCACATTAGGAAAAAAAAAAATTTTAACCAAAGTACAATTCAGTTAGGAAGATAAACCTACTGATTCTACTGCAAAATGTTTCTGCATTCTAAGATCAAATAGAAATGATTATTTTGTTGATATAACTCCTCTGCATCATTCATGTTGGAAAAATAATGTCACAGACATTTGTCTCTGCACTAAAATAATCCATGACAAATTCACTTAGACTCTGATCTTGAAGTGATCCACATTGATCATGTAATTACCAAGATAATTAGGTAAAACTGCTGCACCTTCTTTTTTCAACTGGGCAGAGCTGATCTGCTTCTTGAGAAAGCAGTTCAGTTTACAGTGGATGCACGAGTAAGCCATGTTTCGCAGGCCAAAGAGCTTAATAACCGTAATGCAACTCACTCTATGGCCACCTGCAATCGAGTTAGTTCTGAATAGAGTCAGATTTCGCCTACTGACCTTAGGAATCCCTGGGGATCACTCCCCGGCTTGTGAAACCAAATTCTTCTGGGCTGCCTGCACTCCACCATTTTCACTTGCTTTTATTCAGGCCACCATGATGTCAAATGATTACATTTGTCATCAAAGATCCCAGATGCACCCAAGGATGCTGTTAAACCCACCCTGACTTGAACCCAATAGAGAGGCGGCCAGCAGGTCACGTGCTCCCAGCTTTCCCAAAGTCTGGATTGAGTACAGGTTCAGTAGAAAAGTGGAGTGAAAGTGTCAGTCATTCAGTCGTGTCTGACTCTTTGTGACCCCACAGACCGTAGCCCTGCCAGGCTCTTCCATCCATGGGATTCTCCACATAAGAATACTGGAATAGGTTGCCATTCCCTTCTCCAGGATCCCAACCCAGGGATCAAACTTGGGTCTCCTGCATTGCAGGCAGATTCTTTACCATCTGAGCCACCAGGAAAGCCCACAGTTTCCATGCTAGTAGTGATTGGATCACTACTCAGCTGGCAGTATTATCCTCATGGCTCCGTGAGGTCCAGCATTCAGCCCTTTGTCTTGGAGACACCACCACACAACAGTGCCTCTTGGCAGATTCTGTGATTGAGGTGAAGTGGCTCTTTCACTCAGGACCCAGTGTGTGAACAAGGATACCAAGCTTGTAAGCTTATGAAATCTGTGTGTCTGTCCATGCAGGCGCTCAGTCGCATCCAACTCATTTCGATCCGTGGAGTGTAGCCCACCAGGCTCCTCTGTCCATGGGATTCTCCAGGCAAGAATGCTGGAATGGGTTGCCATTTCCTACTCCAGGGAATCTTCTTGACCCAAGAATCAAATCCACATCTTATACATCTCCTGCACTGGCAGACCAATTCTTTATCACTGCACCACCTGAGAAATCTTGGAGTTTATCAGATAGTCAATAGAGACCCATGGAAGGAATTTGTGTAGAAGAGTCATATAGGAAATTAGAAATAGAAGGCTTACTCTGGCTGTGGGCGGAGTAAGCTTGATGGCACAAAAGGGCAGAAAGTTAGGTGGGCAACCAGGAAGCTTTTCCACCTTCCACCACACTCCTTGCTGACCTTGGACTTTGAATCTCTTCCCCTTTGATCTGGGTTCTTTCCTGGGAGGCCCCTAACTTTTTCTCCTATGATTAGATGCTGGAGTCTAATCCAGGGCCCAGGTTCCATTATTATTAGATTCTGTTGAATCTAAAACGTGGAGATCGCATTCTTCAAAGGTTGGGTGGCTTAGATACTTTCCTTCATAAATTTTATGAATCTTGGGGAATATTATCATATTTCAACATCATCTACATTGTATTTATAAAGAATGAGTAACGTGCTATTCTTAGTCATTCGCTTTCTTTGGAAAACATATTAAAGATGAAAATGAATTAGGTAATTCAACAATGAGTAACGCTGCTGAAGTGTATGGCAACCCAGATGTCAAATCTTTTCACTCAGTGAAAAATATCATGATGTTCTGATTTGTGTCTTATACCTTCAATATACAAGTATACACTTATCTTTCAGGTTATTTCACATAGTATTTTGTCTTAAGTGTAGCTTTGTCCACCCCCTAGATACAGTTAGGAGATAACTGTGTTTCACGAAAAATAAACAGTGAGGTAATTTTCCAGATTGTGGGTTTATCAGCATTTAATTTCCCTGGATGACTGTTTATTCATCTTTATGATGGAGTTACAGCTGCTCCAGCTTTCAAATCTACAATCTAAAAACATCATCATAGATTTTAAAAACCTTTTGTTTTCTAAACCTGATAGCATCACATAAACTTCATGATCGATTTTACACGTCAGCATTATTGAAACATAATTTTGGCCCAAGGAAATGAAAATATCACTTTGCAAGGGTCTGCTATACAAAAATACTAAATTCACTGTACTGTAGAAATGAACACAACACTGTAAATCAACTACACTTCAGTAAAATAAACTACAAAGGAAGCAAGACCAAATACTAAACAATTCTTTAGTAACAATAATAATATTATTATTAGAAGTAGAGGTAGTATAGTTTTGTTCTCTGGATAATTGATCTCATTAGTCTGATGACGATGTCCGATTTTTTGGAATTGGCTCAACACTTTCTTTAACCACATTACCCAGAATTTCATTTTATTTTCCTCCCCTTTCACCTCTCCTCCTAGATTTGGATGGTCTCAAAGATATTCTAAGTAATCTTTACAAAGCCTAGGAAGATGATTTGCTCTCTCCTAGACTCCATTTGGCCTAAGGAAAGGAGGTGCTGGTTACATCTGGCCAGCTGTTAGTCTAGTGGGAAGTCAGGGTCCATTGGGCAGGGCTGGAATGTAGCATTTGCAACTCTAGCCGTGAGCTGTTTGAAGTTTCAAAGAGCAGCTGGGCTGAGACTTCCCTGGGGGTCCGGTGACTAAGACTCCTTGCTCTCAATGCAGGGGGCCCAGGTTCCATGCTTGGCCAGGGAACCAGATCCTGCATGCCGCAACTAAAGACCCAGCACATCCAAATAAATAAAAGAACAGCTGGGCTGAGCCACTGGTGACTTTCTATGGGAGTGCTGTTCACTTATTGCCTGGAAATGAGAAGATTTGGGGAAAGTGACCCATTAAATTATTGCTCTGACCAAAAGTATAATTTTAACAAGATTGAGAAATAGGGTTGAAAAATAGAAAAAACGAAACAAGGAAAATAACCATTTCCTCACATTATACTTCACTGTGTTGGATGAAAGTGAGTGCTGGGTGTCATGGGTTGCGTAAAGCAAGTTGCATTCTGTTCACAAAAAATTAGTCAGAGTCAAAGAAATATGCTCTTCCTCTTTCTCTGCCCACTGCTTCTGAATATTGCCCCAGACCTTGCCTCAAAAATAGCAACAACAGGGACTTCCCTGGTGGTCCAGTGGCTAAGACTCGGTGCTCCCAATGCAGGGAGCCTGGGATCAATCCCCGGTAAGGTAACTAGATCCCACATGCTGCAACTAAGACCCTGCTGCTGCTGCTAAGTCGCTTCAGTCGTGTCTGACACTGTGCGACCCCATAGACGGCAGCCCACCAGGCTCCCCCATCCCTAGTATTCTCCAGGCAAGAACACTGGAGTGGATTGCCACTTCCTTCTCCAATGCAGGAAAGTGAAAAGTGAAAGTGAAGTTGCTCAGTCGAGTCCAACTCTTAGCGACCCCATGGACTGCAGCCCACCAGGCTCCTCCATCCTTGGGATTTTCCAGTCAAGAGTACTGGAGTGGGGTACCATTGCCTTCTCCGAACTAAGACCCGGAACAGTCAAATAAATAAAAATAAATATTAAAACAACAACAAACCCAACCAAAACTCTTTTCTTTTTCTGATAGTTTTATTGAAATATAATTGGTCTACAGGGCTTCCCTGGTGGCTCAGTGGTAGAGCCACTGCAGGGGATACAGGTTTGATCCCTGGGTCAGGAAGATTCCCTTGCAGAAGGAACTGGCAGCCCACTTCAGTGTTCTCGCCTGGAGAACGCTGTGGACAGAGGAGCCTGGCGGGCTACAATGCATGGGACCACAAAAGTGTCAGAGGTGTCTTAGTGACTAACCAACATCAACAATTAACCTACCACACTGTGTAAATTTAAGGTGGACAGCATAATGATTTGACTTACATACAACATGAAATGATGACCCCAGTAACTAGTGACCATCCATTATCTCATACAGATACAAAATAAAAGAAAAAGAAAAAACTTGTCTTCCTTGTAATGAGCAGTCTTAAGATTTATTCTCAATTTTCATATAAACTATACAGCAACATTCAGGTTTTCATTATATGTATCTTATTGTACATTATATCCTAGTGTTTCCTTATTTCATAACTTTGTACATTTTGACCACTTTCATCCACTTCCTCTTTCTCCCCCCACACCAGCTCAGGAAACCATACATCTGATCTCTTTTTCTGAGAGTGTTTTTGAAGCATAATTGTGTCTGCTCTTGGTGCACAGCGTTGTGATTTGATATTTGATGGCATCACCGACTCGATGGACATGAGTTTGAGTAGGCTCCGGGAGTTGGTGATGGACAGGGAAGCCTGGCGTGCTGCGATTCATGGGGTCACAAAAAGTCGGGCACAACTGAGCGACTGAACTGAACTAATAATAAGTCTAGTTACCCTTCTACACTGCAGGCAGATTCTTTACTGTCTGAGCCACCAGGGAAGCCCCAACATATTATACAAAGATTAATTACATCGTGATTTGTTATATTTCCCATGGTGTAGATTTTACCCCTGTGACTGGTTCATTTCACAACTGAAAGTTCCTACCTCTTAATCCCCAAATTTTCTGAATAGCCGAGAGCCAGATTTTTGTGAGGCTGTCCTTTTATATAGAGCACATGAGAGTGAAAGTGTTAGTCAGTCAGTCATGTGGACTCTTTGTGACCCCATGAACCATAGCCCTTTAGTCTCCTCTGTCCATGGAATTCTCCAGGCAAGAATACTGAAGTGGGTTCCCATTACCTTCTCTAAGGGATCTTCCCAACCCAGGGACCAAACCTGGGTCTCCCACATTGCAGAGCACATAGTAGGCATTCAATAAATGCAAAGAATCCTAAAAACTTGATTTAGCATCATGAACCAGGATGCAAACTCAGCGTGCCTGCTCATGTGTTTTCAAAAAAATTTTAGTGGCTGAGTTCATCAGAGTGATATTTTAAAGATCCTTGTCTCGCTTGTATCTGCAGTGAGGGGGTTGCATTTTCCTTTACACCCAACAGTCAGAGAGCTGTGAGCACGTGTGTTCCACCCAGGCTAAAAACACTGCGCTCAGTTCCAGGTGCCTTCTTGTCTCAATGATCCGTTGGTCCAATGGTTTCCTGATTGTAGCCACAAGCTGAATTTGTCCCTGTGAAGTTGCTTGCTTGAAATTGATGGTATGGTTCTCCCCTACTCTGCGTTGACTCTTCTCTGCTCATGGAGAGACACACTGAATTCAGAAATTGGCGTTTGGGGGCATTGACCTACCGAAGGATCAGTTTGTTCCTGATGTGAAAGCCAGCATCAGAGGTGTGAACAGGATGAGGTCAGTGACCTTGAACATCGTGAAGCCTTTTATTTTTCAGCTGTGCTCACACAGGGTAGATGCCTGGCTTCAGAAGTCCTGTGCCCTTTTGAAACAGGTTGAGCAATGTTGCCAACAGAGTCTTCTTCTTCTTTTTTCTTTTTGAGCCCTTGGTCTTCTTTGAAACATTTATACCTCCACCCCCCCCACCCCCACCCAGCCCCATAAGGAACTGGACTTCCCTGGTGGCTCAGCAGTAAGGAATCCGCCTGCCGATGCAGGAGACACAGGAGACTCAGGTTTGTTCCCTGGGTGGGGAAGATCCCCTGGAGAAGGGAATGGCTGCCCACCCCAGTGTTCTCACCTGGAGAGTCCCATGGACAGAGGAGCCTGGTGGGCTACTGTCTGTGGGGTTGAAAAGAGTCAGACACGACTTAGCAACCGAGCACAAACTCATGCCACAAGGAATGCATGCGATCATATACTTTGACAAGTTTCAGCACTTCCTTTTCTGAGTTATTTTTCAAAGCGGAAGGCGAGCAATGATCAAAGAGCCCTTTAATGGGTGTAGTGCGTTTTGTTTGTAACAGCACGGAAATGCTTACTTTCTTCAAACTCTGGCCTTTCAGCCCTAGGGGTGAGATGACTAGGCTGATAAAAGGCAGACACCTACTTTCTGAATGCAGTCATTCCCCATTTTACAGAAGAATTGTTTTTCCAAAAGTGCATTTGTTAGTATTTGTTTGAAATTTTGAATTCTTTGCCTGGAGAGAAGATGTTGAAAATTATGGTTAGGTTTCTAGGCTAGTTCAGACAACTATACTCAGTCTGTGTCATGAGCATATGTTGGAATTATTAGTACCACTGGTGGGACTCAGACAGGAAGCCAGTGGTGCCTCATCATGGGGACAGCCTAAGGTGAAAATCTTTGAATTCGTATATAGCATCCCTTCCTGATTCCTCATTCATCTTCTCCTGCGCGCTTCTCTGGGCTCTGATGTCCACATACTTTCTTGAGTCTCGCTTCTGTGCTTTCCATTAGGCTTTCTTCCCCCAATACACTCCTTGTTCCAATTGTATTACCTTCTTTATTTCCCAAATAAAGATATCATTTCCTTAGTTCTGCTGATCAATCCTGATACAAGTAGGAAAGCCATCTGATTGAATTAACTGTAATTGTATGTTTGTATGGGATTGATAACCCCATAGCCCTTTCGTGCTATTGCATTAAAAAGGAAAATGTCTCACAGATGGCCAACAGTCACATGAAAAGATGCTCAACACTGCTAATCAACAGACGAATGCAAACTAAAACTGCAATGAGGTATCATCTCACACTGGTCAGAATGGCCATCATCAAAAAGTCTGCATATAATAAATACTAGGGGCTTCCCTGGTGGCTCAGAGTGTGGAGAAAAGGGAACCCTCTTACACTGTTGGTGGGAATTAAATTGGTACAGCCACTATGTAGAATAGTATGGAGGTTCCTTAAAAAGCTAAAAGTAGAGTTACCATTTGATTTAGCAATCCACTCCTGGGCATATGTCTGGAAAAGAAAACTCTAATTCAAAAAGAACCCCAAAGTTTATATCAGAACCGTTTACAATAGCCAAGACATGGAAGTAACCTAAGTGTCCACTGAAAGATGAGTGAATAAAGATGTGGCAATATATATATGATGGAATATTACCAGGCCATAAAAAAGAATGAAACAATGCCATTTGCAGCAATACAGATAGGCCTAGAGACTGTCGTATTGAGTGAATTAAGTCAGAGAAATACAAATATTATATGATATCATTTATATGTGGACTCTAAAAAAATAACACAAATGAACTCATTTACAAAACAGAAACAGACTTACAGACACACAAACAAATATGGTTACCAAAGAGGAAAATGGAGGAGGAGGGATAAACTAAGAGTTTGTGATTAGCAGATACACCCAGCCATATTTAAAATAGATAAACAACAAAGATTTCCTATATTGCACAAAGAAATATATTCAATATCTTGTAATAACTTAATGGAAATATATATATATATGTATAACTGATTCACTTTGCTGTACCCCTGAAACTAACATAACATTGTAAATCAAGTACATTTTGATTAAAAAAAATAGAAGGTCTTGTAACTCAAATCAAATACAAGGTGTTGTATTTACTTCAATTTGATTTTTACTTATTTTTTACAAGCAAGGTACTGATGCAGGCCATGAAAATAAAAGTATAAATTAAAAACGGTGTTTATCATCTTATTGGGAGACAAATATATAAATGCCAATAAACATGATACAAAATGTTATGGATTTTTAAAGAGAATTTTATGAAAATATCAAATCTTATACCTCACTGGAGTGACGCAGATAAACTGACAACGATAACACTGAAAAACAAGGGACTTCCCTGGTGGTCCAGTGGCTAAGACTCCACATTCATGATGCAGGGAGCTGGGGGTTTGATCCCTGGTCAGGGAACTAGAGGGGCTTCCCTTATGGCTCAAACAGTAAAGAATCTGCCTGTAGTGCAGGAGACCTGGGTTCGATCCCTGGGTCAGAAAGATCCCCTGGTGAAGGGAATAGCAAACTATCTATCCAGTGTTTTTGCCTGGAGAATTCCATGGACAGAGGAGCCTGGTGGGCTACAGTCCATGGGGTCACAAAGAGTTGGGCACAAGTTAGCAGCTAACACTTTCACTTTCCCTAGTGGCTCAGCAGAAAAGATTCCACCTGCCAATGCAGGAGCCACAGGAGAGGAGGGTTCAATCCCTGGGTTGGGAAGATCCCCTGGAGGAGAGCATGACAGTCTACTCCAGTATTCTTGCCTGGGAAATCCCACGGACGGAGGAGACTAGCAGACTTTGCAATCCATTGGGGTTGCAAAGAGTCGGACATGACTTAGCGACTAAACAACAACAAAACAACATCCTACGTGCATTCTTATAAGTGATTTCACCAATCCAAATAGTTCAAACGTTAAAATTGAAGAAGTTTCTAGAAGTTGCGTCGATCAAGTTACCACGTGCAAAGCTGTCAGGGGGACTTCCCCGGTGGTCGAGTGGTTAAGATCCTGCACTTCCACAGGAGAGGGCACAGGTTCGACCCTTGGTTGAAGAACTAGGATCCCATTTGCCATGCAGTGAAGCCAATAAATGAATGAATGAATCAGTCAGTGAATAAATAAAGTTGCCAAAAATCAGGTGTCAGGGAGGAGAGTTTCAACTGAATCATCATGAGATAGAGATTTCTATTTTTAATCTATTCACGAAGCACAGGCATCTGTCTTCACCATATACACATTCCTTCAATTGTCTCTCTGTTACATGTAATGGTTACCTAAGAATTGAGCAGCTCTTGGATGGTGGGTTGTGATATGAAGAAAAAAAAGGGGAGGAAACCAAGAAAGGAACTGCCATTTACTGAGCACCTGCTGTGCTCTAAGTATTCTGACCTAAGTGCTGAAAATGCCCTTATTTCTGACCTTTCTTACAGTTCTACCGTGATGAGCAAAGACAACAAAATCAAGGCTTGCCCAGGGCAAGTGAATGGCCCACCCAAAGTCGATTCAAAAAGACAGACTGTCTCTGTGAAATCATACTGGTTCCCTCCTTGCTTTACACCCCTCAAAAAAGAGAGAGAGAGAGAGAGAGAGAGAGAGAGAGAGAGAGAGAGAGAGAGAGAGAGAGAGGGAGAAACAGGGAACTATATTCAATATCCTATGATAAACCATAATGGAAAAAAAATATTTTAAAATGTATACAGGTATATAACTGAGTCACTTTGCTATACAGCAGAGATTGGCACAATGTTGTGAAAAAACTAAATTTCAATTAAAATAAATAAATTTTGAAAGGAAAGTTTTAGTTAGATCCACTCCGAAGTTTAGCTTCCCAAGTGACTCAGTGGTAAAGAACCCACCTGCCAGTGCAGGAGATGCAGAGACCTGGGTTTGATCCCTGAGTTGGGAAGTTGCCCTGAAGAAGGGAATGGCAACCCACTCCAGTATCCTTGCCTGGAGAATTCCATGGACAGAGGAGCCTGGCAGGCTACAGTCCACGGGGTCGCAAAGAGTCAGACACGACTGAGTGGCTGAGCACACACGCACGCACTGAGAAGTTTAATTCCTTGGGTGCTTTGCTCAGATGTCTTTAGCATTTTTTATAGGTCTGCCCTCCTCTCCTGACGTTCTACCATCTCAGTCTTGTTGGAAGGCTGGAGCACCTTATCAGTTTTGTTTTGTTTTTTAAGGTACAGACTGGCCCCTCAGTGATGCTGTTCCAGCAGGCATCCCTGGAGAATGCACTTTGATAAGAATATTTGATGTGACCGGCCTTGTTGCCTGGCTGCATTCCATCATCTCCTTCACACCCATTTCCTTACCTGGATATGCCTTAGATCTGTCTTCTCTCACTGATGTTACTAACATACAATTATTTTCTTGTTATTAAAATCATAATCACGCTTTTGGTTGCTATTTATTTCTGGAAATTGCATATTAAGGTAATTATTTTTATCTTGCCTACATTAACAGCTCATAAATTTTACAGTCGTAAATATTAACTCCTTAGCTGCCTGCCTCTAGCTCCTTGGTGAAGAGATAAGTGAGGTTTTTTTTTTCCCTAAGAATTAGGGGAATGCAGAAGGGACTTGAGGATGGATAAAGCTTGCAGCAGCTTCAGAGGTGACAGGTACCAAAAAGCCAATAGAGCTAGCAGAGGGGGTTCGCCGGCAGCACAGAAGGGCTCACTTCCTCATAGCTCGGTTGATAAAGAATCTGCTATGCAATTCAGGAGACCCTAGTTCGAGTCCTGGATCGGGAAGATCCCCTGGAGAAGGGATAGGCTATCCACTCCAGTATTCTTGGGCTTTCCTGATGGCTCAGCTGGTAAAGAATGTGCTTGCAATGCAGGAGATCTAGGTTCTATCCCTGGGTTGGGAAGATTCCCTGGAAAAGGAAGAAGCTACCCACTCAGTATTCTGGCCTAGAGAATTCCATGGACCGTATAGTCCATGGGATCACAAAGAGGCGGACACAACTGAGCAACTTTCACTCACTCAGAAGGCCTCACTGAAGTCAGAAAGGACCACCTATCCTGGAAGCTCTATTTCTTCCCACCCCACGGAGCATCCTCGGAATAGTGACTCTGATCTTGGCTCCCCTGGAATGCGGGCTCCTCTATAAACATTTCCCACTTGCCAATTAACCATAAAGTGGGTTTCAAAAAATGAGCACAAGGCAGACATTGCACCAGCCACAGAGGGGAAGTTATTCTTTTTGAAAGCAACCTTGAGATTCATTGTAGGGTGATGAAGCTTTATGTTGGAACTTTATGAATTCATCTTTCTATGATGAATCATTAAAAGGTAGAAAAGTAAGTTGAGTGGTGAGTAATTCTTAACATCCATCACAGGCAGGGAAAGACACTGTAACTGCAGCCTCCAACACATGTGGACCAGACTGATCTTGCTTTTTGGTTAAGACCAGAATCACACATATGGCCCCCGGGGGCTTCTCCTGCATCCTTCTCAGCCTCATCATTTACCCTTCACTATCCTGATTTCCGTTGCAGACACTGCAGTACCCAAGGACCTCTGTCCTTCAATCATTCTTAAAAATGATTGAAGAACCTTTGTTTATTCATGCATACTTATTGATATGTACTACGTTCAAAATTACAACTGAGAAGTTTTTCAGATATTTGTTTTTAATTCACTTAAAAATAGTAAATTCCATACCATGTGAGTGTAAACATTTTTTAAATTTATGTTTAACTGGAGGTCAATGAACGTGAATATTTTTACGAAAGTTACCTATATTTCCAAAATAAGAATAATTTAGGGTAAAGAATGATACTGCAATTCTATTTAATGCCCAGCTTAAGAGAGTGAATTCTTATGTAGGTTCCTGCTTCCCACTTAGAAACTGAAGGTGAGACCTCATAGACCATTTAGCTTCCAGAAACGTCCACTGTGTGCAAAAGGCAAATGACTCTTTAGTATGACGAGGGAAAGGGCTTCCATGGTGACTCCGGTAAAAAAAAAAAAAAAAATCCACTTGCCAGGCAGGAGACGGGGATTCGATCCCTGGGTCAGGAAGATCCCCTGGAGAAGGAAATGGCAACCCACTCCAGCATTCTTGCCTGGAAAGTGCTATAAACAGGGGAGCTTGGCGAGTCAGTCCATGGGGGTCACAAAATTGTTGGACATGACTCAGCAACTAACAACAACAACATGACTGGGAAAACTGTTTTGATCTCATGGGCCTCCTGGAAGAGGCATAGGGACCTCCCGGAGTCCTGGACCCCACTTTAGGAATAGACTCATGGGCCTTCAGGGGGTTGGAAATAAGCCTGTAGGGATGGAGAATGAGAAATACGATTGGAAGTTGAAGTTGAGGCTGCAGCATATCCTATTTCAACATTTCTGATCCAAGGAAGGGACTGAGCATCCTTGCTGAGAAGCGGACAATAAATACTCAAGCACATTCCAAAGCCCACTCTGAATTTTTCCTGCTTATTTCCCAAAGGTCTTTTCCAAACATCATTTCATTTCATCTGCACCATAACTTGATGAGAAAACCAGGACCTTATTCTGCTTTTCCACTCAAGGAAACAGAGATGTTTAACAACTTGCTCAAGATTACCCCAGTTCCTTTAAAGGACCCCTGGACCCACACGTCAGATTCCCCAAGACCTCCCCTTGCTCTGACCCTCTCCCCTCACTGTGAGGTCAACCCAGGCACTCAGGGGCCAGGTTCACAGGGTGATGGAAACTGTGGGCAGAAGGTGATTGAAACCAGATGTGTAAACTCACTTCTGTGACAGTGACTCATATATGCACCTACGTATTCCTTTTCCTGAGTCTCTAGGAAAGAAAAATAGTCAATATTATTTTTATCCACCGAGAGGATCAGCTGTGTCCTTTGGCTATTACCAAGGAAATCTGTGTGTTCTCTCTGGAAAGAAAACACCATTCACTTTTAGAACTAGAGTAGATGAAACCAAATGCTACCCACAAGTCAAGTTCTTAAGCTTTTTAAATATCTAGAGGACGTTAGGAAGACCTTGCAGGGGCACTTTGCAAGGTTCCGTGGACTTGGACGGATTAGGAGGGGGCTGTGGGCTGAGTGCTGACAGCTGGCTCCTCTCTGGTCTTTGCAGGCATGTCTGTCTCACTTCATCCAGTGCCCTTTAAGTAACTGCTCTTGTCCCAGACCTGCTGAGAGGAAGACCAGGTTTCTTGAGTATGTGCTAAGGCTGCTTTTGTTTCACAAACTGCAATATTTTTTAACGCTTTATGCTGAGCGTGACTTAGACTCTTATGATTTCTTCTGAAGATTGGGTCTACAAGGGGTGACCAAATAGTTCCAGTAATCATTCTAGCAATAGGTGTTTTGTTCTTAAGTGTGGTAATGTGCTGACTCACTGCAAAAGACCCTGAAGCTGGGAAAGATGGAAGGCAAAAGGAGAAGGGGGCGGCAGAGGATGAGATGGTTAGATAGCATCACGGACTCAATGGACAGGAATTTGAGCAAACTCTGGGAGATAATGAAGGACAGAGGAGCCTGGCATGCTGCAGTTCATGGGTTCGCAAAGAGTCAGACATAGCTTGGTGACTGAACAATGATATGCGCATAACATAAAATTTAGTATCTTAATTATCTTTAAGTTCAAGAGTGATACATCCTTTTGCATTGCTGTGCAGCCAGCCCTAAGGACCCTTTTCATCTTCCCATTGAACCTCAACTCCCTGTTTCTCCCTCCCCGCAATTCCTGCCAACCACCATCCTATCACTTTCCTTCTCTGGGAATCTGACTACCCTAAGGACCTCACAGAAGTGGAATCACACAGTATCCATCCTTTTATGTCTGGCTTGTTTCATTTAGTGTAATGTCCTCAAGGTTCATTCATGTGTCAGAATTTCATTCCTTTTTAAAGGTGAATAGTGTTCCCTTCTATGTATGGACCATGTATCTATGCATGCATTGACGGACACTTGGGTTGCTTCCACTTTTTGACTATTGTATACAGGCCTGCTCTGAACCTGGATGTCCAAATACTTCTTCGAGACATTGCTTTCAGTTCTTCTGAGTTGATAATAGCTTTTAAAGTCGTGGGCTTCCCAGGTGGTGAGGTAAAGAATCTGCTTGCTAATTCAGACGCAAGAGAAGCGGGTTCGATCCCTGAGTCCAGAAGATCCCCTGGAACAGGAAATGACAACCTGCTCTAGTATTCTTGCCTGGGAAATCCTACAGTCCATGGGGTCGCAAGGAGTTGAACCTGACTGAGCGGCTAAGCACACTTGGTAGTTACATCTGTAAGGCCGAGGCCCAGGAGGCCCTGGTCAACCCAAGGGTCACAGACTTCCTCCAGCGTGACTTTGGCATGGCCTGGCCTTCCAAGGTGACTTCCCTGTGGCAAGCCTGTAACAGATGCTCTGTTTTAAACTAAGCCTGTTTGGGGAGTTCCATTGGCTGGACGTTATGTTTCATGCGGCTTTACCTTGTGAAATTTCTTCCCTAATGGAGCAACTATTATGGCTGACAGGATTGAAAAACAACATAGCCTAGAAATTTTGTAGCCATAAAATTTTTTTCTGGCCCCTATAAAAAGATAATAATAATAAAACTTATTTCTGTGGTCTTTTCATTGACAAATTCAAATTCTGTTCTACGGCTGTGACCTGTAGCACATTCTAAATGAAAGTGAAATTCCTCAGTCGTGTCCGACTCTTTGTGATCTCATGGACTATACAGTCCATGGAATTCTTCAGGCCAGAATACTGGAGTGAGTAGTCTTTCCCTTGTCCAGGAGCACATTTTAAAATGGGCTAGAATTTATATTCTTAGAAAAGGGATAATTGGAATTATTAGTCAAATGCTTGTGGGAGTATATAAATAATTTTACTGAGTTTTCTGATTTTGATTTTGAAATAGCCTAAGTCTTTACTTGGCCACAATGTGCCTGCAATGCAGGAGACCTGAGTTCAATCCCTGGGTTGGGAAGATGCCCCAGAGAAGGGGATCATCAACCCACTCCAATATTCTTGCCTGGAAAATCCCACAGACAGAGGAGCCTGGCAAGCTACAGTCCATGGGCTCACAGAGAATCAGACACAACTGAGTGACTAACACACTTGACCACAGTCTCAAACTCCTCCCCGATTCTAGGCCACATTGCTTTCATTATTTTCATGTCCCTATGCGTTCATACAACTCTTCCGTAGTCTCCTTCTGGAAACATCTATTATATATTCAACTGTGGCTTGCATGTGTTTTCTCTTATTTGCAACTTATTTGTGCTCTCTTATCTGTTCGTTGAAAGTGTTAACAAGAGATCTCTTTGTGTCTCTCATGAATTATCTACCTTTTCTTTTTTTAAATTTTGAATGGAGAATAGTTGCCTTCTAACGTTGTATTAGTTTCTGCCGTACAACTTGTGAATACATATACCCCCTCTTTTTCGGATTTCCTTCCCATTTGGGTCACCAGAGAACACGGAGTAGAGTTCTCTGTCTACACAGTAGGTTCCCATTAGTCATCCAATTTATACATAGTAGTATATATCTGTCAATCCCAGTCTCCCAGCTCATCCCATCCCCTTCTTTCCCCCTTGCTATCCAAAGTTCTTGACCTTGTTTTCCTATAGCAACTTTCACCTTAACCCACTGTGTCTTGGCAATGGGGCGGTTTCTAGAAAGGAGAGAACTCTTACTATCACGCTCAGAATGGGGATGCATTACCACTGGGTGTTGAATTGCTTCTAATCTATGTTTTCTCCTCCTTTTTGCTCCCTGTCTTGCTGCCCCTCGGAACATGGCACGGGACCTGCCCATCGTCTGGAAACGTGTTATCTCTGGGCGTGCGACACGGACGATGTGGGTGAGTCATGAAATTAATGTTTAAGCTGTTGATTTCTCTCTGTGTTTGGAGAAGAAGAAAATCGCCAGATGAAACTGCTTGTTGGGAAAATATCTTCAGCATCCTGGTGCCCACATGCGTGCACCCTTTGCACCTTCATGCTTTGCTCTTGGTTTTCTTTATTTCTGGAAGGAGGGGGTTTGTACGATTTTGAAGAATAGTTCTTTATAACAAGGTAGTTTGAAAATATCCCAAACAGTTTGAAATGGAATTTTCTAAGGCTCCTGTTTGGTTGTTCCTATAAGTTATACACCACGGATATTCACAATTACCATTTGTGGCAGATATGTGTGTTGGTTTTTGTGATGCTGGCATTGTTTCTAATATAAAGGCATTGGAAATGGTACACTGTGGATGTATTTATATTCAATGAGTCGTGAATTTGACATGAAATCTTCTCACTTTAATTAGTCCCACTTTAATTGGTCCTCAAGGTAGCAAGATTCAAAATATCAAACTTTGTTCTTCCAGAGCTGGGCAGTAAGGATGTACTGGGCACCCAGCTATTCCACCTGTGGGACCAGGGAGGGGAGAAAGGGTTGATGTCTCTTGGCGGATTTCTTGCTGTAGAATGGAGACCAGATGACAAGCAGGTTTTGAATACAAAAAGTAGAGTTTTAGTTACATTTCTTTCTAGTTATCAAGCATGTGGGAAATAAGATTCCTCCCCCCGCCCCCCCCCCAAAAAAAGGAGGCATTGATTAGCATGATACTGTAGGAGTGGCTGGTTCAATAGTGTCTATCCATTTTTAATTTCTTTATTTTTAATTGGAGGATAATTGCATTATAATATTATGTTGGTTTCTGCCATACATTAACATGAATCCAGCCATAGATATATATGTCTCCTCCCTCCTGAACCTCCCTGCCACCTCCCACCCCATCCTACCCTGCTAGCTTGTCACAGAGCACTGGATTTGAGCTCCTTATGTCATATAGCTAATTCCCCCTGGCTATCTATTGTACATATTGTTCTGTATACGTTTCAGTGCCACTCTCTCACTTCATCCCACGCTCTCCTTCCCTCACTGTGTCCACAATCTGTTCTCTATGTCTGTATCTCCATAGCTGCCCTGCAAATAGGTTTATCAGTACCATCTTTGTAGATCCCATATATATGCATAAATATACAACATTTGTCTTTCTCGTCCTGACTTACTTCACTCTATATAATAGGCTCTAGGATCATTCACCTCATTAGAACTTCTATCCTTTTTTAAAAAAAAAATGCCTTAGCATGGCTAGTTCCTGGAAAAAAAAAGAAATCCTTTGGGGTATTCTTCTGTAGGAAAATCATTGTCTTGATTATCCATTCCACTTTCATCCTGGGTCTCCCTCTACATAAATTCCAAATAAATTTCAAACTGTCGTCTTAGCCAGTTGAGATGCCAGGATTTCACTTGCTGGGAGCAAATGCATGTTACTGTTACAAATACATAATACCATCTGTTATTTCTGGAATCTCTAAAACTATATTGAATGTTAACATGAAATCTGGCATGGATGTTTGTAAGATTTTCTATTCTGGTGTAAGTAATTTGGGAATTTTAATCTTAGATGATTTGGTTGCCCGTAAATATCCTTAGGACTACGTATCATTCGAGTTTACTCTGTTGAGCTATGAGTTGTTGATTTGATGCAATTACCACCTAATCAGCAGTTTTGCCTTTTGGGTTATGCTATGATTTTTCAGTTCCACATCTCAAGTCCCCTTTTGGGATTCCCACTGTGTGTTTTCTTCTGTGTATGTCTGTAGGTCTTTCCATTATCCTCGTTAACGAGCAGTCCTCAACCTGGCACCCAGGGATCGGTTTTATGGGGAAGACAATTTTCCCACAGACCAGGAGTGGGGGATGGTTTTGGGATGATTCAAGTGAATTGCATTTATTGTGTACTTTAGTTCTATTATTATTACATCACTTCCACCTCAGATCATCAGGCATCAGATCCCAAAGGTTGGGGACCCCTGTTGTAAATGATAACCTGCTGGACAACCATCCTTAAAATCTCACTTTCTCATCCAGTAATAATAAGTAACTAGAACCTACTTCTTTTAAGTTAATCATGTGCCAAATACTGTGAATTCTTCTTTCTCCTAGGACTCAGGAAGTTTGGAAGATAGCACTGTTTGTGAGATGTTCAGGGAATCTTCTGAAATCTCTGCTCCTAGAAACAGCAAAGTACAAGCCAGAGTGTCTGCCTGTTTTTTCACACTCGACTCCATTCCAGAGCATGTGTATCCTATCAGTTTCTCCTTTTCTTTCACTTTCTAAGGTTCCCTTCTACTCTATTTAGGAATCTCTGGATGTGTGTGTCATTTGGGCTTTTTAAATTTGTTTTTATTTCATGTATAGAGAGGGGACAGGCTGGGTCTGCAGCCTAAAGATTTGGTCAATCTGGGATCACTTTCTTAAAAAAAAAAAAGCTAATGGGCTTGTCACTCGACATGGTTTCTTTTCTGGGATATGCAGGATCAGATACCATCAGCAGCCTCATTTTTGGCATCACCTTCATCCCTTCCTCTTTCCCAGGTGCTGGGCGA
The DNA here is from genome assembly GCF_042477335.2 of Ovis canadensis. Taxonomy (NCBI): domain Eukaryota; kingdom Metazoa; phylum Chordata; class Mammalia; order Artiodactyla; family Bovidae; genus Ovis; species Ovis canadensis. The sequence goes on along the minus strand of NC_091267.1, from coordinate 52,804,263 downwards.
TGGACTGCACATGTGTCTCATTTAATCTTCATAACCACATGATAGGAACTTACCTATCATCTGATTTTATGGATGAGTAAACTGAGGTACAACTTACCTGCTAAAAGCCACCAGGGTCCTAGTCATCAACTGGTTTTGTTTAGACATATTTCCTTTTAACCATTTTAATATACTTTTTGACTCTCCTGTACCTTCAAAAACAGAATTTTGGTGCATCTCAGACAGTGTTTTGTCACATACAACTAAATTTGTCTTTCATTTCACCTGGTAGTTATATAAAGCTCTTTCCTTGTGCAGGGGGAAGGGGGATTAGAAAGGGTTATAGTAAAAAAAAAAAAAATGAGTCAATCAGTAGGGTGATTTGCCCTATGAAAGAGATTTCTGTTTCTAGAGAAGTTGCTATCCTCAACAGTATAATATTTTGGTAGAACTGATAGTGGTTTTGCAGGAAAAAAAGTCAAACAGAAACTAAATTTGTTTCCCAATTCATACAAAGCCTTGTACCTACAAATTCCATTTAGATTTTCAACTCTTGCTTTTGAGGGTTATTGAGCTTTTAAATCTAATCATGAATACTTCTCTAATAGCTAATTTTCTGCTTTATTAGTCAGGGTAATAAGGCCCTTCTCAAAATCAGAGAGACATGAAAAACGGAAACTTATCTTGGTCACCTAGCTCTCCCTGCAGTCAACTCCCAAGGGTCTCCATTGAGAAGAATAGGAGTTGATGAAGCCAAGCCATAGACATCTTGGACCAGAAGGCTGGGATTTCCAGTTGCCCGAGGTGTGCAGATTCTCCTCACATCTTACCTGAGTTTTGCAACAGCTTGCCAAATCCTTCTTTTCATCATTACGCTATCCTTCATCTGGCTCCAGAGACACATCCAAGCTATAAATCTGCCCATGCTTCCCTCTTGCTTTAAACACTCCAATGGTTCCATCTTGCTTCTGGTCCTGCTTGTCCACCGTAGTTTTGCAACAGCCTGGTGAGCATTATCGTTTGTGTGGGTGTCACAGGTAAGGGGCTGCTAATATAAGTCTAAGAATTAGAGCTTAAGAAGCATTTATTTCTAAAGTAAAATAGGCAGTGTTCAAGTTTATCTCTATGGCATTATTGTCTGTACTCACTTTTATTCTGTACTGTTTCATCTGTGTGTAAAATAAAGATCTGTTAATATCCATCTGTGCTGTGTGCTCAGTCGCTCAGTTGTGTCTGACTCTCTGTGACCCCCAAGGACTGTAGCCCACCAGGCTCCTCTGTTCATGGCATTTCCCAGGCAAGGTGCTAGAGTGGGTGCCCTTTCCTCCTTCAGGAGAACTTCCCAACCCAGGGATCAAACCTGCCTCTCCCACATTGGCAGGCAGATTCTTTATCATGGGCCAGCATGGGCCATCTATCTATCAGATGTCATATCTGGCTATGTACTGGGGATTGTATATAAAATCATCAGCCCTCCTTATTTGTCTCATCACCTAGTGGTTACTGGTGTGTAGCTAATAATTCTGTTTACCAAGAATCTCTGTAGCACTTGTGAGTTGTAACTTTGTAGTTGTTGACTGGGTCTATGTAATTTTACTGGTGGATAATTTCTAGGTAAGAAGGAAGGCAACTATCCCTCGTAGCTCAGATGGTAAAGAATCTGCCTGCAGTGCAGGAGACCCGGGTTCGATCCCTGGGTCAGGAAGATCCCCTAGAGAAGGAAATGACAACCCATTCCAGTATCCTTGTCTGGAAAATCCCATGGATGGAGGAACCTGGTGGGCTGCAGTCCATGGCGTTGCAAAGAGTCAGGCACAACTGAGCAACTAACCCACACACACACAAGAAGGAAGGCAAGGATAGTTGAGGAGAACTCCAACATTGTATTGTATGTAATGATGTTATAAACATTCTGACCCAAATGACAATAATTTCTGATGGCCACATAAACATCAAAGTGATGATAAGAAGTGAAACTTTCAAGAGGACAAGTCATATAAATAAAAAGTTAAGCTCTGTACATTTGTTTCGGTAACAATAAATAATATAGTTGCTCTTCAAGAGTCCATGTTTATTTACTTTTCTAACATTACCCATGAAATCGAGATTTAAAAAAAAAAAGATAAAGTTCTTTTTGCAAAATACAGTGTTTTGAAAAATCTTATGGGCTGATTATTTTTTAAATAAAATATCTAATTCTGTGCATAGTAGATAATGTCAGAAGTCACACGTTTATGTAAAGTGTTGTCCGTACCACCCTCATACTCCTGAAATGTCTGTGCCGCTTTATATTCCCAAGTAATTTTGGTGGAGGTGAGCAGTTGGGAAAATCTGGAAGTGTAGATTGCATGAAAGTCATCTGTCTATATCTCCATCTATAAAAAGGTCAAGAACAAAGCTCTTTACCATCACCCGCAAGTTTTCCCTGATCCTGTTACCACCTACCAGATGCATCAGCCAGGTGGCTTTTGGCTCCAGGCTTGTGTCACTTGTTTCTCCTGCTGTGCCCCATGTGTGTCCTGCCTTTAGCATCCCAAGGACTTGCTTGTATCCATGATTTTTCTCATTTTCTCTCTCTTGCTTTCAACTCCTTCCCTTGTCCTTATCTAGTAATTCCTGCTTGTCTTTTACACACAGCTCCCAAAAGAATTCTGTCCTAATAAGCATCCTCTTCTCCCATTCTCCTGGGTATGAGAATCCATCAGACTCTTTCAGCACCTGAGTGTGTTTCCTTGTATCTTTGCATGTCATAAGGAGTGATGGATTTACCTATATATGTCCCTGTTGTTTTATAAAACCAATAAAGAACTGAGACTTCCCCTTGAACAATTCCCTATGCCTAACACCTAAAATCTACAAGAATGTCATGGGTTATTTCTTGAGGATAGATTGTGAAATGGACATGGATAACCAAGATGCTTATTAGTAGGATATCCCTGAAACCAACACCAAGGAGGAAGGCAGGACAGAACAGAGGAAGAAGTAGTGATCGCTACAAAGGTCTCGGCTCACCCTATGGGGACCCTTAGAGCTGGGATGACCTCCAGGTTATTTCCAATTAGAGCAAGATGGTCCAAGCATCCTAACCTGCTCCACTGGAAGGATGTATGACACAGGCAAGGCAGCTGTCTTCAGTGGAGGCAACTCCACGAAGGGCTTCCTATTGACAGCACTTCGGAAGCTGGAGGATTAAATCGTTTGTTCCTGGAAGAATGTCATAGTACCCACACGCATGCAAGCTAGCATCATCACTTCAATCATGTCCAACTCTTTGTGACCTGTAGACTGTAACCCGCCCGGTTCCTCTATCCGGGGCATTCTCCAGGCAAGAATACTGGAGCGGGTTGCCAGGCCCTCCTCCAGGGGATCTTCCCGACCCAGGGATCAAACCTGGGTCTCTTTCATCTCCTTCATTGACAGGCAGGTTCTTTATTGCCAGCCTCACCTGGGAAACCCCTCATCCTGCCCAGTGTAGGGTTATCATGGTGTCCACTGTATAGCACAGAACTCTTGTGACATTGACTGAAGAAGGGCAAAATGCCTGTGAACTTGGGAAACTGGGGCTGAGAGGAGGAAATGAAACACGTGGGTGATTTCTATCTGCTCTATTAATAGAAATGGTTTTAATAAAAATGGATTTTTCTCTGAATAAGGAGATATGATTTTTTAAAGACCCTTTAAGCTCTAAGCCTTCCAGCCCTGAAAGCAGCAAATGCATTGTTTGTGACTGTTCCAAATATTGAAACTTCTGCTGCTCATTCCACAGACATTTATTGACTCCCTGAAAGATACACAGCACTATAGTAGCTGGTGAGGGACCCAAAAAATTGTTTAAATTAAAAAAAAAAAAATCAAATATCCAGGAGATTTCAACCCATTGGTAGATAAGGTCATCTAGACAATGGATCACAAAGCAGAGCAGAATGAAACTCTGGAGCGAGATGTCACATGAGCTGAGCTTTGAACCTCCAGAGCCTTGAGTCTGACTCTTCCAGAAAATGGTAGCTTTTACTTTTCTCCCTGAAAAAATATCTCATTTGACTTTTGTAGCCTCTGCAACCAATGACCTCCGTTTGTTGAAAAGAGGGGCACTCTTATCACAACCTACAGCAGCCAATGAAAACTGAATCATAACTCTTTCTTCTCTGTTCCATTCCCAGATTCTAAAAATGAAATGATGCTTGTGCCTTGTAGCTGTGGTTTCTGTTGGGAAAAAAAGTCCCCACACGTGGAGCTATGTATCAGTTCCAGGGCTGGGCCTACAGAGGCTTATGGGTCTTGCTTGGTGACATTCGCTTCTAATCACCTCTGAGGTTCGCTGTGGGCTGTTGTCCCAACTGGCAACCCTGAGTCACTTGCAGGATGGAGGTGTGCCTCAGCTCATTTCCACTGTGTTTAAAAGAAAATGTCTTTGGGGACTTTCCTGGTGGACCAGTGGTTAGGACTAGTGCGTGCACTGCAGGGAGCGTGAGTTTGACCCCTGGTTGGGAAACTTAAGATTCCACATGCTATATGAATCAAAAACGAATAGTGTTAAATATTACCAAAAAATAATAATAATAAAAAATAAAAGAAAGTGCCTTTTCACCTTGCTTTTATAGAGGACTTCCTTTTAATGACTTCTCTGTATATTATATTTCCTTTCTTTCCCTACCTTATCTTTAATTGCTAAGATGGTGATAGTGCTGACGAAGAAGGCATGATTCTCTCTCAAAGGTTTAGTAAAAAGGAAAAAAAATGAAGCAAACTGAATTACAATGGCAGAGTTCTCAATTACGCTTATGAGGCAGTGTTGCTGATAAGGAAGTAGTTAAACATTACTTTGCTTAGGAATTCTTCTCGGGACCAATACCAAGTGTCAGCAAAACAAAAAACAATTGATCTATCAAATTCTTTCCTCCTTGGCATATAGAGAATGAGATTATTAGCTTGGCAAAGTTATTCTACAGTCTATTTTAGTGTGTAGCTTTCTCTGCCCACCATTTTTTTCCCTGATGGTCCTGAAGTCCCATATTTTAAAAATTTTAAAACGTCAGTTACCCAGTCTCCTCTGCTGACTCTTCTAAAGATGTTACCCTTGAGATAAAGAGAGGAGAGCTGAAGGGCTGTAAACCTGTCAAGTCTGTATTGATCCTTCCTGTTGAATTTAGCATCACTTGCCTGGTATCCATCATGCAGGAAGTAGATACGAGATGCCCAGGTCACCTATCTTTTAGGGAATAATTTGAATATAAGTTTTAGTCCATGAGACTCTATCATCATAGTATCAGTACTGGCTAGAGGGCAGCGAGAGAAACGGGGAAAGCACAGTGTTTGGGGGAAGTGTGTGAGTGTGTATTTTCTGTGCTACGGGGTGGATTTCACCCCACTGCCATCTGAAAAGCTACCTGGAAAACTCCAGTACATTGTAGCAGAAGGAATAACAGCATCAACGTGGAAACTTGGTATGAAAATAAAAGCTTAATGAGCAATCTTACATGAAAGTTGTCACTTTTAAAGGTATCGAAAAAGGCTCTTATAGTCTGTCCAGTTCATCTAGTCTTTGTTTTAGCCAACAAACAGCTTGAGAACCCAAAGCTCACATCATTTCTCTTCTTTAAAAAAAAAAAAAATCACCTGGGCTTCCCAGGTGGCCCAGTGGTAAAGAATCCGCCGCCAATGCAGGAGGTGCGTAAAATGCCGGTTTGGTCCCTGTGCCAGGAAGATCCCCTGAAGTAGGAAATGGCAACTCGGTCCAGTATTCCTGCCTGGAAAATTCCATGGACAGAGCTACAGTTCATGGGGTCGCAAGAGTCGGACGTGACTAGAGACTGAGGGCACGTACCCATCAGAGAAGATTACCCACTCCTCAGTGCTGTTCTTCTTTATCCTATTGATTTGGCTTCTGTAAACCATTTATGGTAGCAGAACAATTTGAATTTAGTAAATAATTTGAAAAGGAAAGGAGCGGCTTGCTTATGGACAATATGAAGCAAACGTCAAAAAACATGATATTTGATATCTGTTTTTTATAACTGTTCTCTTTAACGGGTATAAATTCCCAGTTCTGTTGATGCTGGATTCTTCGGGTAGTGCTAACTGCCTCCATGCCTACCTGACCTAGCCTGAACCTAACTCTTGGATTTTCTGGGGAAGAATTTATGTGAGGTCAATGATTTGTACTTGTTCAAAGGTTACCGTACTACATAATTCAGCTGTCAGCAGAGCAGGTCTGTCCTGGCCCAGGACTGTGTATAGATCTGGAAAATAAAATAAAATAAAAACAGACTACACAACATTTTGCTGCCCAGTAAACTGACAGAATCACATAGGCTATGTCAGCACAGGCTCTGGGCGGTTGGGCAAGGGTTCCTGCTGCTCGTCTGAACTTTGCAGTTCAAGCACGTGGCGTTGGAAAGACAGCCCTGAGATAGCGCAGGGGGAGCTGAACCAGCAATGATGCCCAGGAGATATTTGTGGGGCTATCATGGTGTTTTCATCCAGCAGCTGTGAGTGATGACTAAGTTTGGCCGGTTATCTCTGAAGTCTTATCTCCTCCAGCTTGAGTCCACTGATAGGCTCAAGACTAGACAGAGCCTATTTTTAACAGCAAGTCCTACAGACCCATAATTGAACAAGTGTATGTGTATGTGTATGTGTGTGTGTGTTTCGGTTCACAAGTCATTCCTAAACCGAAGTTCAGATATTCCTAAATGTCTGATTAGGGCTTCCTATATTTCTTAACCATGGACAACATAGAGATTTGAATGTATTTGGCTTTGGTTTTGTTTTACTGCAGTCTAGTTGATTTACGAGGCTGTGTTCATTTCTGCTGCACAGAATACTGATTTAGTTATACAAACATTCTTTTCCATGATAATTTATCCCGGGATACTGAATGTAGTTCACTGTACTATTAATTTGGATATTTTGTCTTTTACTCATGATGATGTTTTCCATCCTCCTCCTTGTTAGTCACTCAGTCGTGTCTGCGACCCCATGGACTATAGCCCACCAGGCCCCTCTGTCCATGGAATTCTCCAGGCAAGAATGCTGGAGTGGGTTGCCATTCTCTTCTTCAGGGGATCTTCCCAACCCAGGGATCAAACCCAGGTCTCCTGCAGTGCAGGCAGATTCTTCACTGTCTGAGCCACCAGGGAAGCCTGATGATGTTTTGAGGTTTGTCTTTTACTTTGATCTTTTTGAGTCTTGTTTTTCACAACAGTGTGTCTCTAATTGGAATGTCATGGTGTATCTGAGGACTGTGCCCACTTTAGACACAGGAGAACATTAACATTGTCAAAATATTTTTACAAGTGTCCAGAAAGGATTTATTCCCCAATCCCCATTTGCCTCTTCCTCAAAGGGCTGCTGCCTATGGGGTCGCACAGAGTCAGACACGACTGAAGTCACTTAGCAGCAGCAGCAAAGGAAATATAATATTTGCATTGAATTCACATCCTTACAGCTCTTGACTCTGTAGCTTTGTACGTGGTGCTTCTCCATAATAAACACTAATGATCGTATTCATAGTCATGGTTTTTATTGTTAGAAAGAAAAACTCTCTTCTGATGATACTATAGATTTTAAGGATACGTTCTTTAAAAGTGAGAAAGTAAAAGTGCCTTTTGGGGTTTGCTTTCAATTGTTTTTTTCTTTCCCTTTTTAAAATCATTCCAAATCTTGAACGTGGGGCTCCACCTAGTGTAAGTTTTAGGTTAAAAAAAAATAGTATGAATATAAGGAAAGGGCCAAAATAACCAGAATGGACATTTTTAGGATAAAAATGCAAAACAAAAGACAGTGATATTTCATAAAATGCTTTTGTGGTTCCAGATGCTTCACGGAATTTAGGAATGCAGAAGCATTCTTTTTTGTTCCATAGTTTTCCACAAATTCTTACTTTTATACCTTTTTTTAAAAGCAAAAATACATTATAGATGCGTGTAAATACAGTTTTAGGTTGTAAACGTTTTTTTTGCCTATGGTAAATCGATTTAGATTCAATTTTCCAGTGGTGTAACAAGACAAGAATCTTAAATAAAACAGTTCGGGATGTCTTCACAGTTAGTAAAGTTAGAGTTGCTACCTGAAATTGCTTTTTTTTTTTTCTTTTAATAAACAAGGACTTAAATTTTAGGCTAACATTTTAATTTAATACTTTCCATAATATGATCTGATTATATTTTGAAAATATTTATATTGCATCCAGCTTAAAGATTGAGTTTGGTTTTTTAACTTAGTAGCCACTAAGTGGAGTTGTACTACTGTCACTAACATAATTTTTTTACAACTTTGAAATGATCACTATAGTATAGTGTTCAGTATCTTTATACTTTGTTCTCATAGAGGGGAGTTTGCAGTGCTTATGTCTATTGTCCGTGAGTTCCAACAGCAGACTGTATATACGTCTCGAAAGCACCCAGTACCAGACTGAAGTGACGCATACAGGAAACTGACCTAGCTTCACTATATCAACAGCCAAGAGATGCAGAGAGTGGAGAAATGCACTTGAGAAGTATGTCCCCTCGGGTGTTTGGATTTTCAGATAGGCAGCATTTGCCCTAGAACTGACCCATGGTGGTTTCCAGGGGAATATTTCCCATGTGCCCCCTGCATGACAGTTGTTGTATTTATAAGATGTATCTACTTTTCGTAGCACCCTGTGAATTAGGAACACAGAGCTATTTTACAGAGAAGGAAACAAGCTCAGAGCAGTCAAATAACGTATTCTGGGTTTGAACTCAAGTCTGTGTCTCCTCATACTGTTTTTTCCTCTGCATCGTATTACTAAACTACGTAAAATTTCTGAAATCTTTCATGACAACAACTCTTTTTTAAGATTCCAATTAATCGCTATTTTTATTCAAGACTGAATATGTGCGAGGGGGTTCCAAGGGAGTTGATACGATTGTGTCCTCGAGAAACTTTCATTCTAGCTGAAGAGGCTGAGCACAAGTTGTTACTGTCGCTATTTAGTCTCTAAGTCACGTCTGACTCTTTTGTGACCCCATGGACTGTATGTAGCCTACCAGGCTCCTCTGTCCATGGAGACTCTCCAGGCAAGAACCCTGGAGTTGCCATTTCCTTCTCCAGGGGATCTTTCTGATTCAGGGATTGAACCCGACTCTCCTGCATTGCAGGTGGATTCTTTACCACTGAGCCAAACAGGGAAATTCTAGATTTCAGGGAGATGAATTTGCAGGTCCCAAGTCAGAAAAGAGGTTATATGACAGATCTAGAATGTGGATCAGAGATCCTAGAAAGATGAAAACCAAAACTGGCTTGAGGAGAGGCTGATGGCACTGGGGGCAGGGAGAGGGGAGTTAACAGTAGACTGAAGCTAGACCCCTGGCAGTCTACCGTGGGAGAAGACAGGTGAAACGCTGGTCAAAGCCAAGTCTTGTAGATCTTGCTATTATCTCTGGTCTTATTTAGTTATAGGGAGGGTGGCTGGGAAAAGATATTTCCAAATGCTGGAAAATATAGTCCTTAAAAAAAATTGAAAAAAGAAAAAGCTTAGCTAAAGATTTATAGAAAAACATTGTCATTATTAGAACCCTATGAAAGTGACCCCATGAAAATAATCTTCTCATTGCATTTTCAGAAGCATGACATAATGTTTTTGTTTCAAAAGAACATTTTAGCCACAACAATAAAACTGCCACAGAAATCTGTCATTGAGAGGAAGGGAAAAAAATCAACAAAACTTTTCATCCTCTGCTTGGAATGAGCAGAATAAGAAATTCTTTTCTCTTCATATCCTCTATGATATCATGTGAAACTAGCATTGCCAACTAGTCAGACACATTTTTTTGTGCCTGTGCTGGTCATCTACCAGTTTTGGAGACCCAGATATCACCACATCTGTGACCCAGATGTGGTCTACTAATCAGAGGACCCCGGCATCAGAGTATGGTTAGAACCTGGGTCTCCAGCTTGGCAGTGCTACTCTGGGTAGGTCACACCCAGCTTCTGAAGATCTCCATCATGTATACAGCAGGAAATAAAAACTAGATCATTGGTTCTCAAAGTGTGGTCTATGGACCAACAGCATCAACATTGCTTGGAACTGGTTAGAAATAGGTTGCTGTATTTCTAACCAGTTAGAGAGGCCCCTCCCAGACTTTCTGAAGCAAAACCATAGGAGCAGGACCCAGAAATCAGTTCTGACATGTTCTGCAAATGATTTTGTGCATTCTACAGTTTTGAGCCATTAGCTTAGCTGATCTCTTAAATTCCTTCTAGTTTCAATGCTAGAAGATTCTAAGAGTCATGTGGCTCACTCTGGCCCTCAGGGAAATAGTTGTCTGGAGCCATCAGAACAGAGAATCATTTTTCTTTAATAAATATCCAGAAGACAGAGACTGCCACGAGTGGCTCACTGTGTTATTTAACCATTTCAAGCTGTTGTACCTTATTGTTTATTCAAAATATATGTAGGATAGTGATTTTTTAAAATGGATTTTTGGATTATGGTTACCTTAAAGACAAAAAGAGCTGTGAGGATTCTCCAGTGGGGAAGGTGATTGGGAGGGAAGGAGAGCCACATACTAGAATAAGCATGTAATTGATACACAATTTTAAGTGATTCACAGATGTCCTAACATTCATCCCTGGTACTAATTTAGACTGGGTTAAAAACTGACTTGGAAATGTTTCAGTAATTGTTAAGGAAAGTAAGGACATTTCTAGGGGTTCTAAAAGAGACTCATTCAATACATTTCCTCCAGTTTCCATCTGTTTGTCAAATCCATTTTAAATACTTACTGATGGGGAAGGTGCAATTCTGAGTCCTGGGGTGGGATATATCCTATTCTTTGTGAGCTTTCACACTTAGCTGCAAAAGTGGTCAGAACAAGTGCCAAATGGGCCACAGATTCCTTCTGCCAGAAGCTATTTCAGTGTGTGTGTTTGGGGGGGCACGGTTTTCAAAAGAGGCGGCACATGAATTGGCCTTGGAGATGAGCTAGATGGCATTTCCAAGCTGAGATGATGGCAGGAAGGAAGGCTGGAGATCCAAGGTTGTTCAGGAGGCCCAATTGATGGAGAAGCTTTAAACAAAGAGCCCCTGGCTCCTGAGTTTTCTTCAAGGGCTACATGGAAATTTCTAGAAGGAGATGAAGTAGAATCCTTTCCTTCCCTCATTGATGTTAACATGCACAGCTATCAATTCTGTGCTTTAGAGAACTTCTTCCAAGTGATATTGGATCTTAAACAATTGGGCTATACTCCTAAAAGAGCAAGTTATAACCACAAGACTTTTGCCCATAAGACTTTTCTGGTAATTTTAAGCTGTGTTTTTACTTCAGTTTTCAAGAAGCTAATGGAGGTGTGCATGCTCAGTCATGTCCAACGCTTTGCAACCCCATGGACTATAGCCCACAAGGTTCCTCTATCCGTTGGATTCCCCAGGCAAGAATACTAGAGTGGGTTGCCATTTCCTCCTCCAGGGCATCTTTCTGACCCAAGGATCAAACCCGCATCTCCTGCATTAGCAGGTGGGTTCTTTACCACTGAGCCAAGGAAGCCCTCAAGAAGCTAAAAGTTGGGCCATTTTAGAGAGCTAGTCACTAATCATTTGCTTATTCTCAAAGTGCCTTGTGTGAATTGATTAATTCTATGTACTTAACAGGTGCTCATAAGGCATAGCCTTTTAGTCCTTTAACAAGATTTTAATTAATTCTTGCAAGAGCGATAATTTTCTACTCATTTCTTAGACCTTTCTAATTATAATGACAATAGTTGTGTCTTGATGACCTCATGTGGTGCTTCATTTCTTGGTTGTTTAATTTCAGAAGGAGTAGGGCAGTGTGAAAGTATCTTCTGAGTTGATTGAATTTTCATCCTTGGTATTCACTGCTAGACTATATTAGGACTTCATTACTGACAGAGACTGCTTACATTCCCTGCAAGGGGAACAAACAGTCTAATCTCCTGGAGTTTGCTCAGATTCATATCCATTGAGTTTGTGATGCTATCTAACTATTTCATCCTCTGCCATCCTCTTCTCCTTTTGCCTTCAATCTTTCCCAGCATCAAATTCTTTTCCAGTGTGTCAGCTCACTGAGCCACCTGAGTTTGGCCACATCAGGTGGCCAAAGTGTTGGAGCCTCAGCGTCAGCATCAGTCCTTCCAATGAATACTCAGGGTTGATTTCTTTTAAGATTGACTGGTTTGATCTCCTTGCTGTCCAAGGGACTCTCAAGAGTCTTCTCCAGCACCACAATCCAAAAGCATCAATTCTTTGGCACTCAGCCTTCTTTTTTTTTTTTTTTCACATGGCAATCTCAGCCTTCTTTATGGCCCAGCTGCCACACCAGTACATGACTACTGGAACCATGTCTGGTGGTTTAGTTGCTAAATTGTGTCCGACTCTTGCGACCTCAGAGACTGGGAACCTACCAGGCTCCTCTGTCCGTGGGATTCTTTAGGCAAAAATACTGGAGTGAGTTGCCATTTCCTTTTCCAGGGGATCTTCCCAACCCAGGAATACAACCCGGGTCTCCTGCATTGCAGGCAGATTCTTTACTGACTGAGCTACAAGGGAAGCCCAGAACCATGTCTACAGGATGCTAAAAAATCAAACAATACAATGTCTATACCATTGTCATAGCCATCATTACAATCAACCAGGGAGTTAGAATTACTGCTGTGTGAGCCTCATCACTTAAGTTCGTGTCTCTGAAGCTGGGGCCCTGGTGTTGGTTTTTAACGGCTCCCAGGTGGTTCTCAAGTGCAATTAGAGCTGAGATCTCCTGGTCTTCATGAGACCTGCGTGGCTGTCACATTTGGGCAGTGATGTGATTGATGGAAAGATGTCAACAGTTACAGCCAGAAGGTATGTTTTTTTTTTCTTTAATGGCAATTGACTTGAAAACATCCAGAGACTCTTACATTAAAGCAGGAGATAACATAGCGTGTCGCCAGAGATATGACTCTCCAGGCCCCTGAAGTTCCCCGTGGTGATGGACAGCTGGGAGGGATGAAGCCCATGTGGAGTGAGAGTCTCCGGGGGTAGGGGAGAGCATCACTTGGGCCCTGAGTTCTGTGTTTCTGCTTCCCCATCCATATGCCCCCCGCCACCTCTGTTCTGAGTGAACTGGCTACCTGTTTGCTGCCAGTGCAACCTCCCTCCTCCAACACATTCCTAGACTTGTGCTGCAAAATTAGATAGATCCAGAAGCCCTGAGGGGCTCCCTGGCCAGCCCCCTCAGGATCTCCAGACAGCTGAGAGCCATTCTTGCAATGGCTAGTTGGCAGTCTATCTTGCTTCTCTCTTAAAAAAAAAAAAAAATATATATATATATATAAAATTTTTAAAATTTATTTTATCTTTGGCTGTGCTGGGTCTTGTAATTGCACAGGCTTTTCTCTGGTTGTCGCCAGCGAGGGCTACTCTCTACTTGCGGTGCATGGGCTTCTTACTGCGGTGGCTTCTCACTGTTGTGGAGCATGGGCTCTAGGGTGCTCGGGCTTCAGTAGTTGCAGCACATGGGCTGAGTAATTGTGGTTCCCCAGCTCTAGAGCACAGGCTTAATAGTCGTGGTTCACAGGCTTAGCTGCTCCAAGGCATGTGTGATCTTCCCGGACCAGGGATGGAACCTTTGTCTTCTGTATTGACAGGTGGATTCTTTACCACTGAACCACCTGGCGGCTCCGCTGGTAAAGAATCTGCCAGCAATGCAAGAGACCCTGTTCAATTCCTGGGTCGGGAAGATCTGCTGGAGAAGGGACAGGCTACCCACTCCAGTATTCTTGGGCTTCCCTGGCAGCTCAGCTGGTAAAGAATCTGCCTGCAATTCTGGAGATCTGGGTTCGATCCCTGGGTTGGGAAGATCCCCTGGAGAAGGGAAAGGCTATTCTCTCCAATATTTTGGCCTGGAGAATTCCATGGACTGTATAGTCCATGGGGTCACAAAGAGTCAGACACGACTGAGTGACTTTCACTTTCACTTTCACCAGGGAACCCCTTTTAGCTTCTCTTTTAAAGATTGGGATAATTTTCCTAGAGTTTTTTGGGTGGCAAAACGTTTTAGGTAAATTATTGATCATAATAATTAAATAGCTCATTTCTCTTTGTTTTTAAAAAATGAGAGACAATGAGGAAGTTCATTATAGCTTGAAGCATTTTTAAGTCTAGACCATGCCTAGCTTAGTATTCTTTCGTAGGCAATTATTTCATTTTTCTGGCAATTATTTCATTTTTCTGGGAAGGGAAGAGGCTGTAAAAGATGACATCATGCATCTATTTCTTGGTGTTCTCCCTTTCCAGAAAATTACATATTGAAATCTTTTTAATGTTTTTATTTGATTTCTCTTTTCTTTCACTTCTGACATTTCTTTTTACCCTATACTTAGAGATCAAAATAAAGGTGAGATTTTCACATAAGTTTTACCAAACACAAAAGACAAATTCAAACTTTTAGCAATCATTGCAAATCCCAATTGAAATTTTGCTTTCCTAATATTTCTTCCACTGTTTTTTCTCTCAAGCAAATGATTCTCATGCTTGCTCACCACAAAAGCTTTGTGGCCTTGGTCGATGTACTTAAGAAGAAGATATCCATGACTGATGAGCATTAGATGTATCCTCAAGTCCAGGGCTGTGAGAAGATAGTAAGCATTATAATAAATTTTTTGTTGAATAAATGAATGGATCTACCATTAAAATTTTTCTTTTTTGCTCAAGATGACTACACAGAAATGTTTCTGGGATGTACATATCCATATATTTCAAACTTAAAATTATTTTATTTCATCATAATAACATAATATTCTTAGCTCACTCGCTTATAGTTGGAAAAAGGCCATTTCCACATTATGGACGGTATATTGAAAACATCTTTATGCACACAACTCTTTTCGCTTTCCATTGCATCTTGAAGGTATCGATTCTAAAGTTGGAATTACTGGGTCCCGGACTGTGGACTTCGCTGGTGGCTCAGCTGGCAAAGAATCTGCCTGCCATGAGGGAGACCTGGGTTTGATGCCTGGGTTGGAAAGATACTCCTGAGAAGGGAACAGCCACCCACTCCAGTATTCTGGCCTGGAGAATTCCACGGACTGTATAGTCTGTGGGGTCGCAGAGTTGGACAGGCTTGAGCGACTTTCACTTTCACTCTTCAGGCTGTGCTCAACATCCTGACTCTTTTTGAAGACTGCATGGTTGCTTCCCAAGTTATTGCACTCCTTTACAGGAATTCATAGGGCTCCTAGCAACTCCTGCCAACATTAGATTTATTATTTTAATTCATGTTTCTCAGCTCGGTAAGTGTGAGATGGTACTTTATTTAAATGAGTGCTGTCTTCGTTGTCTATGAGGCTGAATATCATTTCAAAGTGTCTTAATTTTAGTGCCTCTGTGTGTGAGCCGCATTTCACTCTTGTCAAATTGAGGTTAGGTATTATCTTAAGGGATTTAAGGAGGTATTTCTAAGAGGCTTACATTCATAATATAGAGAAATTTATTGTGATCATTGCAGCTGTCTTGATTTTCATCTTAGTTCTCATTTTTGTGTCCTACAGAATTATTTTATTTCATTATGTTAAAGCCACTAATAGATTATAAGAGTCAAACAAACTCTAGCTGCTCTCCAGAATTAAACTTCTCCATCTCCCTCTCTCCCTATTTCCGGTCTCTCTCTCCACCTTTTAAGCTTTCATTGGTTAAGCTTTTACATCTTAAGGACATTTCATGGATGTCATGTGGGGGGACAGAATCAGGAAGGGAAGAAGGCTGTGTGTGGTCTGCCTTGCCTGGGCACTCAACCCTGGATGGTCTTTTTCTAATTATAAGGCCCATTGCTGTTTGATTAATTTCTAACTTCTCTGCTTCTTCCTGATAATCCCTGTTTCTCAAAGTTGCATCAAAGTATTCTTCTTACTAATTGATTTCTACACATAGTGACAGATGTGAGTTACAGTTCATTTCCAAGATGTATGTCAAAGTCTCTTCACTGAATTTTTTAAATGTTATAAACCCAAATCTGTAATTTATTCACATTTGCTCAGGACACTTGAACAAGTTGAGTTCTTGCCATTGTTTTCTGTGGATGTAAAAGGCTAAAGAATTGTGAAGGTTCTGAAGATGTTAAAAAATGACTGTAATTACCTAGGACACCAAGGGTTTGAATACCAACTGTTTTTCCAGCATCTGCCTATAAATATATCATGTTGTCAGGCTTCATGGAGCTCACTGAATAACCAAGCTGCCAAATAATTATCTTTGGAAATCATTTAAATGACCACACAGGAAATCCTATTTATCTTAAACAGTACCACACACAGAAAAACACAATGCAATATAATTGTTGACATTTAAGAATATTTAGACCACTGATTCATAATGCACGATCCTTGAATCTTTCAACTTCTCTGCCTAACATGGCTTGGTCAAATAAATGACTTAAAAATACATGACATATGACAAAATGCAGAATTTTGCTCTGGATGAATTATTGAAGTACAGAACAAACACAGTTTAGCTATCTATTAGCTTCATCTGTGGATGTAGCCATCAGGACTGCTCCAGGAAGCAGGAATGAATTTCTCCACGCAGCTATGAATTTCAGCAGGGAATTTTATAGACGCCAACAAGAGATGTTGAGGCACCAAGACCAGAAGAGGAGGGAGCCGTAACCACCCCAGGCTGACATGGTGAGGGGAGGAAGCTTTTGACAGCATTCACTGTGAGCGGAAGATTAGGAGAGAATGCATCCAACAAGAAAGGTGCCAACAATATTTCCTTCCCATTTAGGTCCCCACACAGCACTAAGTAGAGTTCCCTGCGCTGTACAGTAGGTTTTCATGCACTTCAGTTCAGTCGCTCAGTCATGTCTTACTCTGCGTCCCCCTGAATCGCAGCACGCCAGGCCTCCCTGTCCATCACCAACTCCCGGAGTTCACTCAGACTCACGTCCATCAAGTCGGTGATGCCATCCAGCCATCTCATCCTCTGTCGTCCCCTTCTCCTCCAGCCCCCAATCCCTCCCAGCATCAGAGTCTTTTCCAATGAGTCAAGTACTGGAGTTTCAGCTTTAGCATCATTCCTTCCAAAGAAATCCCAGAACTGACCTCCTTCAGAATGGACTGGTTGGATCTCCTTGCAGTCCAAGGGACTCTCAAGAGTCTTCTCCAACACCACAGTTCAAAAGCATCAATTCTTCAGCATTCAGCTTTCTTCACAGTCCAACTCTCATATCCATACATGACCACAGGAAAAACCATAGCCTTGACTAGATGGACCTTGTAAATAATGTCTCTGCTTTTGAATATGCAATCTAGGTTGGTCATAACTTTCCTTCCAAGGAGTAAGCGTCTTTTAATTTCATGGCTGCAGTCACCATTTGCAGTGATTTTGGAGCCCCCCAAAATAAAGTCTGACACTGTTTCCACTGTTTCCTCATCTATTTCCCATGAAGTGATGGGACCAGATGCCATGATTTTCGTTTTCTGAATGTTGAGCTTTAAGCCAACTTTTTCACTCTCCTCTTTCACTTTCATCAAGAGGCTTTTTAGTTCCTCTTCACTTTCTGCCATAAGGGTGGTGTCATCTGCATATCTGAGGTTATTGATATTTCTCCCAGCAATCTTAATTCTAGTTTGTGCTTCTTCCAGCGCAGCGTTTCTCATGATGTTTCTCTGCATATAAGTTAAATAAGCAGGGTGACAATATACAGCCTTGACGTACTCCTTTTCCTATTTGGAACCAGTCTGTTGTTCCATGTCCACTTCTAACTGTTGCTTCCTGACCTGCATATAGGTTTCTCAAGAGGCAGGTCAGGTGGTCTGGTATTCCCATCTCTTGAAGAATTTTCCACAGTTGATTGTGATCCACACAGTCAAAGGCTTTGGCATAGTCAATAAAGCAGAAATAGATGTTTTTCTGGAACTCTCTTGCCTTTTCCATGATCCAGCAGATGCTGGCAATTTGATCTCTGGTTCCTCTACCTTTTCTAAAACCAGCTTGAACATCTGGAAGTTCACGGTTCACCTATTGCTGAAGCCTGGCTTGGAGAATTTTGAGCATTACTTTACTAGCGTATGAGATGAGTGCAATTGTGTGGTAGTTTGAGCATTCTTTGGCATTGCCTTTCTTTGGGATTGGAATGAAAACTGACCTTTTCCAGTCCTGTGGCCACTGCTGAGTTTTCCAAATTTGCGGGCATATTGAGTGCAGCACTTTCACAGCATCATCTTCCAGGATTTGAAATAGCTCAACTGGAATTCCATCACCTCCACTAGCTTTGTTTGTAGTGATGCTTTCTAAGGCCCACTTGACTTCACATTCCAGGATGTCTGGCTCTAGGTGAGTGATCACACCATCGTGATTATCTTGGTCATGAAGATTTTTTTGTACAGTTCTTCTGTGTATTCTTGCCACCTCTTCTTAGTATCTTCTGCTTCTGTTAGGTCCAGACCATTTCTGTCCTTTATCGAGCCCATCTTTGCATGAAATGTTCCTTTGGTATCTCTCATTTTCTTGAAGAGATCTCTAGTCTTTCCCATTCTGTTGTTTTCCTCTATTTCTTTGCATTGGTTGCTGAGGAAGGCTTTCTTATCTCTTCTTGCTATTCTTTGGAACTCTGCATTCAGATGCTTATATCTTTCCTTTTCTCCTTTGCTTTTCACTTCTCTTCTTTTCACAGCTATTTGTAAGGCCTCCCCAGACAGCCATTTTCCTTTTTTGCATTTCTTTTCCATGGGGATGGTCTTGATCCCTGTCTCCTGTACAATGTCACGAACCTCCGTCCATAGTTCATCAGGCACTCTATCTATCAGATCTAGTCCCTTAAATCTATTTCTTACTTCTACTGTATAATCATAAGGGATTTGATTTAGGTCATACCTGAATGGTCTAGTGGTTTTCCCTACTTTATTCAATTTAAGTCTTAATTTGGCAATAAGGAGTTCATGATCTGAGCCACAGTCAGCTTCCGGTCTTGTTTTTGCTAACTGAATAGAGCTTCTCCATCTCTGGCTGCAAATAATATAATCAATCTGATTTCAGTGTTGGCCATCTGGTGATGTCCATGTGTAGAGTCTTCTCTTATGTTGTTGGAACAGGGTGTTTGCTATGACCAGTGCGTTCTTTTGGCAAAACTCTATTAGCGTTTGCCCTGCTTCATTCCATATTCCAAGGCCAAATTTGCCTGTTACTCCAGGTGTTTCTTGACTTCCTACTTTTGCATTCCAGTCCCCTATAATGAAAAGGACATCTTTTGGGGGTGTGAGTTCTAAAAGGTCTTGTAGGTCTTCATAGAACCGTTCAACTTCAGCTTCTTCAGCATTACTGGTTAGGGCATAGGCTTAGATTACTGTGATATTGAATGGTTTGCCTTGGAGACGAACAGAGATCATTCTGTCGTTTTTGAGACTGCATCCAAGTATTGCATTTCGGACTCTTTTGTTGACCATGATGGCTACTCCATTTCTTCTGAGGGATTCCTGCCCACAGTAGCAGATATAATGGTCATCTGAGTTAAATTCACCCATTCCAGTCCATTTTAGTTCGCTGATTCCTAGAATGTCAACGTTCACTCTTGCCATCTCCTGTTTGACCACTTCCAATTACCTTGATTCATGGACCTAACATTCCAGGTTCCTATGCAATATTGCTCTTTACAGCATCAGACCTTGCTTCTATCACCAGTCACATCCACAACTGGGTATTGTTTTTGCTTTGGTTCCATCCCTTCATTCTTTCTGAAGTTATTTCTCCACTGATCTCCAGTAGCATATTGGGCACCTACCAACCTGGGGAGTTCCTCTTTTGGTATCCTGTCATTTTTCCTTTTCATACTGTTCATGGGGTTCTCAAGGTAAGAATACTGAAGTGGTTTGCCATTCCCTTCTCCTGTGGACCACATTCTGTCAGACCTCTCCACCATGACCTGCCCGTCTTGGGTGGCCCCACAGGGCATGGCTTAGTTTCATTGAGTTAGACAAGGCTGTGGTCCATGTGATTAGATTGGCTAGTTTTCTGTGATTGTGGTTTCAGTGTATCTGCCCTCTGATGCCCTCTCACAACACCTACCGTCTTACTTGGATTTCTCTTTCCTTGGACGTGGGGTATCTCTTCATGGCTGCTCCAGCAAAGTGCAGCCGCTGCTCCTCACCTTGGATGAGGGGTATCTCCTCACCGCCGCCCCTTCTGACCTTGAACGTGGAGTGGCTCCTGTCGGCCTTCCCGTGGCCACGCAGGTTTTCATTAGTTACCTGTTTTATACATAGTAGTGTGTACATGTCAATCCCAATCTGCCAATTCATTCCACCCCCCACTTCTCCCCTTGGTATCTACATAGTTGCTCTCTACGTCTGTGTCTTTCTGCTTTGCAAATTAGTTCATCTGCATAAGTCTTCCCTGGTGGCTTTGTTGGTAAAGAGTCTGCCTGAAATGTGGGAGACCTGGGTTCAATCCCTGGGTCAGGAAGATCCCTTGGAGAAGGAAATGGCAACCCACTCCAGTATGCTTGACTGGAGAACTCCATGGACAGAGGAGCCTGGTGGGCTACAGTCCATGGGGTCACAAAGAGATGCTTCATCTGCACCATTTTTCTAGATTCCACATATAAGTGATATTATAGGATATGTTTTCTCTTTCTGACTTACTTCACTCTGTGTAACAGTCTCTAGGTCCATCCACATTTCTGCAAATGGCACGGTTTTGTCCCTTTTTAGGGCTAATATCCCACTGTATACGTGTACCACATCTTCTTTACCCACTCCTCTGTTGATGGACATCTCAGTTGTTTCCATGTCTTGGCTATTGTAAATACAGCTGCAATGGACATTAGGGTGCATGTGTGTTTTTGAATGATGGTTTTCTGGTTATGGGTTTATGACCAGGAATGGGATTGCTGGGTCATATGTAGTTCTGTTTTTAGTTTTTTAAAGAACCTGCAAACTGAATGGTCCTTGGAGACATATGCAGCCCCTGGGAAGCACATGGCATCATAGCCAGGAGGAAACCCGGGGAAAGTACCCCAGCCTATGTCTCCTCTACTTCAGTCCTGATGCTGTCTCTTAAAGTCAAAGTCAACCCGAGCAGAGGGTCAGGCAGCCTGAGTGATGGCGCTAGGTCCTAGGAGTAGACCCTCACCCTATCCCCAACTCCCTGGTATGGAGGCATGTGGAAAATGGATCTGGGTTCCTATGGGGAAATAATTAGCATGAAAGAATTTTGAGTTCCCTTTGAGGATAAACACATTCAGAAGAGCAGTATACAAGAGAATCATCTATCTTTTAAATAGATCTCTACATGCATTCAGAGAAGGCAATGGCACCACACTCCAGTACTCTTGCCTGGAAAATCCCATGGACGGAGGAGCCTGGTAGGCTGCAGTCCATGGGGTCAGGAAGAGTCAGACATGACTGAGCGACTTCACTTTCACTTTTCACTTTCATGCATTGGAGAAGGAAATGGCAACACACTCCAGTGTTCTTGCCTGGAGAACCCTGTGGACAGAGGAGCCTGGTTGGCTACTGTCCATAGGGTCGCATAGAGTTGGACACGACTGAAGCGACTTAGCATGCATGCATGCATTGGAGAAGGAAATGGCAGCCCACTCCAGTGTTCTTGCCTGGAGAATCCCGGGGATGGGGGAGCCTGGTGGGCTGCCATCTATGGGGTCGCACAGAGTCGGACACGACTGAAGCAACTTAGCAGCAGCAGCAGCTACATGCACTGGGGCTTCCCTGATGGCTCAGTGGCAAAGAATCTCCCTGAAAATGCAGAAGACGTGGGTTCAGTCCCTGGGTCAGGAAGACCCCCTGGAGAAGGAAATGCAGCCCACTCCAGTATTCTTGCCTGGAGAATTCCATGGACAGAGGAGCCTGGTGGGCTACAGTCCATGGGATCACAAAGAGTGGGACACAACTTGGCAACTAAACAGCAACAACGACTCTAATGCATAATGTGATAATAATACAAAATAGTATTAGAATATAGCTTCTTTAGAACCATTAATATAGAAAGAAATTCTTGTTAAATCTAGTGTTAATGACCCAAGAGGAGACTTAGTGACCGACTAGCACCAATAGTATTTGCATTACTTGTTTCAAAGATAAATATTTAAGCTCTTTGAAAATTATTTGAGTAGCAGGAATAAGTAGAAAGATGATCATGTATTGTCAACAGCATCCACTCCTTGTAAATTACAATTGTAGACACTGATTGGGCGAATTTATAAGTCAAAAAACAGCAAAAACTGAAATTAAGCTACCCCTAGCATACTTATGTATTTTTCTCTTTCTTTTGAATTTGGGTTTGCATGTGTTTCTTCAAAAGTTCCACATAGTTCTCCAGAGCGTGAAAGGGTCATTCTATTAATCGGGGGAAATTGCACCTTCCTCTACACAAGGCAGCCATTGATTGTACAGTAAGAGTCACAGAGGCCTGCAGTCCAGTATTCTGAGTCATCGTTTCATGCCGGACTTAGCATTATATTCATCTTTTTTCATTCAAGTCAGCCTTCTCTTTGAAGCTGTGTGCCTTCGATTTTAATTTGCTACAGATTTTCACTTTGAAGCAGATGAAATACTTCGATTCTTTGGAATGTCTCACACTTGGTGGTTAGGAGTTATTTTCATATATTTATTGATTACAGTAACTGAAATTCTCCCTTTTAGGATGGGAAAAATATAAACTATGACTCAGGGAAGGTAATGAACAGTTACTGAGCACCTGTCACATGCCAGTCTTTTCATCTTTCTCTTTGTTCTGTATCCTTCATTTTATTTCACAAAGAAGTTTGGAATAATTTTTGTTAAGAGGTCACAATCTTTACCATAGCTCTATGCAGCAGGTACCATTCATTTTACTTTTTTAAATGAGGAAGAAACATCCAGAGAGTTTAAGTAACTTTGTAAAGCTATAAAATGAAGCTGTGTATATGTGTGTGTGTGTGTGTGTGTGTGTTAGTCGCTCAGTCATGTCTGACTCTATGAAACCCCAAGTTAAACCTTGCTATCTCCCTAATAAAAATGAGATGATCTGCTAATATTAAACTCAGTACCAGAACAGCATCAAAATATACCTGATACCCCCTATCAAAAGCTTTCAGTCACACCTATTTCAATGGGATGGATTTTACCACAGCAGATTCATTCAGGGAATTTTGGATCTGCCATGGAGAGCCCCTCGCTAAGCCTTAGTGATTGAATCTAGGAATTTAAGGCCTCAGCTTTTTGCCAGTTTATGCCATACCCTCATTTCTAGTGATTGATAGGTAGAGAACTTATAGACATGTTCCAGGGCAGAAACATGCCAGATAAGCATGCGAGAAAGGTTAATCTGAGTTTCCAAAGGTGTTTGTCCTCTAAAAAAATACAAGTGAACTGATTTACAAAGCAGAAGCAGACTCACAGACTTAGAGAACCAACTTATGGTTGCCAGGTGGAAGACTGGGGAAAGGGATAATTAGGGACTTTAAGATAGATAACCAACAAGGAGCTACTGTATAACACATGGAACTCTGTTCAAGATTATGTGGCAGCCTGGATGGGAGAGGAGTTTGGGGGAGAATAGATACATGTATATGTATGACTGAGTCCCGTCCTTCTTCCCCTGAAACTATCACAACATTGTTAATTGGCTATTAGAAAAATGTAAATGTTAGTCACTCAGTCCTGTCCGACTCTTTGCAAACCCATGGACTGTAGCCCACCAGACTCCTCTGTCCATGGAATTTTCCAGGCAAGAATACTGAGTGGGTAGCCATTCCCTTCTCCAGGGGATATTCCCAATGCAGGTAATCAATCAGCTATACTCCAAATAAAAAATATACTCCAAAAAAAAAAAATAAAAAGTTTAAAAAATATATAATGACTCTTCAACTTTCAGCTGCTATATGATCAGCCCATCAATTTAATAACAGCTTTGGGGGTAGAAAACACTGTCACATTGAATATACAAATCAGATTCACATCCTGATTTCAAAGATGTTGAAACAGTCAGAGAAAAAGCACATGTTAGAAATGAGGAAACAAAGACTTCCTGGTGACGTCATTTTCGGAAGTAAACTTGTTCCTTATAGTCAGTAAACTTGTTCCTGGATCCAGACGATACTCTGGGGGAAAAAAGCAAAGAGGAAGAAGAAGAGCTGTTGATTTTGAATTGTGCTGCCCTGGATAACCTACTAAGATGGTGATTCTAATGAGTAAATGGGTCACGCCTGGGGCACTGTGTCTCCTGGGCTGGTTCCCGAGTCAGTAGACTTGGATTAAAATCAAGACTCAACCACAGTGTCTCTGAGATTCCCTGGGCTTTGTATGTACAGTGGGCAGGCAAATGGCTTTCTTGTGAGACTGGTGGATATTTGAAAGAGCTCACCTCTGTGGGTTACCTTGTCAGGTGGTCAGGACTGTTGTACACTTTTTACGATGGTTTTATGACCTATTGGTCTCAGCCACACAGCCTAGGAGTCAAACAGTAACTAAAAGAGTCAGAAAAGATTATTTCCCTGATTCATCCCTTTGCCTGAATCTCAGGAATTCCAGAGTCCTGCCCAGATTCTCCTTTTCTATTCCCCTCCTTTTTTTTCTGGAGTATTTAAGGTGCACTTCTTGGGCTCAGGGTCCTTAGTTACCCTGTGGCATCCACCACCTTCCCCTCTGCTGCTCTGGGTCCCTGCCATGACATCAGCAGCGGCTCCCAATTCCTGGGAGAGGCCAGCCACTTCTCCAGGGACCCTTTGCCGGGTCTGCTGAAACTGCAGCATCAGTACTGCCAAATTTCACATCTGAGAGATAGTGAAGGACAGGGAAGCTGGCGTGCTGCAGTTCTTGGAGTTGCAAAGAGTTAGAAACCACTTAGTGACTGAACAACAACAGGGGTCCCCAGGGGCTGCTTTGAGTTGGCACTTACACTTTCATGACAGTTCCTGTAATTCCAGGGAACATTTACGTTTTAATGAAAGGTTAAAATAAGTGAAAATCACCACTCAGGTCTGACTTCCTGCTCAGTCACAAACTACATAGAATCAATAAGTCATGTAACTATCGGGGTCTCAGTTCTTCCTTCCTAAAATGAGGGCTGGAAGAGCTTATTTCCTCGGTCCTTCCCAGCACTGATATTCTCTGCATGAAAACCATTTTGGCTGTTGTAAGAAAATACGAAACCACATTTGTCGTATTTAGAAAACATTAGTCTTAGAGCCTCCTTAAACATATACTGTTTAGCATTTTAAAAGTAAGCATCTGTTTGATGTTGGGAGAAATTAACTTGTAGGCTCCAGATGTGATCCTGTTCTCCGTGGAAACATCTATTTAAAGCCCACGTCTCTAACCAGCCTGGAGGCAGCTGCCGAGATCTCTCATGTTCCTTTACCTGTTTTCTAATCTTTGCGGGAATGAAGATTTTGTGATGCTTTTCCTGCTCTGTTGGCTTATTTTTTTCTGTGTTGAGAACTTTTTCTAGCCTGGGATCATTCTCAATCTCCCACTGCACTTCTTCTGTGATGTAAAAACAAAATGTAGTCACTGCGGACCCCCATGGCCTCAGGATTCAGTGTGAGAGCAAACCCCAGTGGTCTTTGGACCTGAAATCACACTGGAGGGCTTTCTACTGAGACGCCATGGAGCAAAATTTTCTAGTTTGATGTGAAAACTCAACATTCCAAATCTGTAGTCTCTTTTGCTTTTCTGTTTCTGCCTTCTCCATAAAAGGTACAGGTTGTTTAAAAAAAATTCAGTGGAGTCCATTTGAAGATCTAATTGGTTTTATTCAATGATTCATGAATCGAGAGGCATCCCATCTGACATAGTTAAAAAAGCTCCAAGGAGCTGAACCAAATGGAAGGGTTTTATAAGCACACGGGGTGGGGAGAAAGAGCGAGCAGATTCCCTTACTTCCTTTGGGGGATGGAAAATGGGCCGGTTATCAGTGGATTACCTATTTCTGCTGTCCAGGCAAGTCTAGATGGACTAGCATAAGATTACAGACCTGGGAGAAGCAGAAATTGCAAGAAGGTTGGGATTTGAGTCTTGGTTTGCTGACATGAGGCTTAGCACAGGTGACTCCATTTGGAGTCTGTCGTCTCTTATTTTTTAACAAGGTGAAATTACAACATCCTACGTTTTTGGAAAGGTTAAGTTTTTGTGTTTTGAAGGTCTAAGTGACATTTGGTAGAATGTGTGTGTGTGTGTGTGTGCTCAGTTATGTCCAACTGTTAACAATCCTGCAGGCTATACCCCACCAGGCTCCTCCGTCCATGGGATTCTCCAGGCAAGAATACTGGAGTGGGGTGCCATTTCCTCCTCCAGGGGATCTTCCTGACCCAGGGATTGAACTTGCATCTCTTGCATTGGCAGGCAGATTCTTTACCACTAGTGGCGCCTGTGTGGTTGATGGACTGTCCCAGAACTAAATAATGAAGTGTGTATGTGTGTTTGGGGGATGGGGGAAGCGGTGACTGGGGGAAAGGGAGTTCCATGCGCCTTTTCCCTGGCTCTCACGTATCTTAGAGATTCAGAGTTGGTACAGGCTTTTGTTGTTGTTTTTGTTTTTTGAGCTTTTTTTTCTTTTTTGCATTTTTGTATCCCACTCCCAAGTCACATACCCATCTCACTTACTTACATCAACAGCAAGTACTGGAAATTGTAGCCTATTTACTCTTTCATTATTCTCTGGAGCCTCTAGCTTTTAAAATCCAATTTGAGAGAACATTCTTATAACTGAGCCTAAACTCATGGGAGAACTTCACATTTAGACACTGTAAGGGTGTGTGTATGTGTGTGTGTGTGTGTGTGTGTGTGTGTGTGTGTGTGTGTTGGGTGCTCAGTCGTGCCCAACTCTTTGTGACCCCATGCTTCTCTGTCTGTGGAATTCTCCAGACAAGAATACTGGAGAATTGCCATTTCCTTCTCCAAGGGATCTTTCTGACCCAGGGATCAAACCGACTCTCCCACACTGTGGCAGATTCTTTACAATCCGAGCCACCAGGTAAATGCCCCAAACTAAAAACCTCCAAAAATGAGATCTCAGAAGCCAAATTTAGGAAGTCTAGACTCTCTGTGAGTGATGATAATGGTGAGTCTTATTTTTCATAATATTAATGGCTGCCATTCATTACGCGCTGGTTACATTCCAGATTCCATCTGGTATATATATCACCAACAATTAAGCAAAATTTTTCTTTGCTTTTGTCACAGCAGAAAGACTTAATAGATTTTCCTGAATTTAAAGAGATATGGTTACAAATATTGATGGCTTCACTTCCACTAAGTTGCTCTGTGAGGCCACTGGCAGGTGTGGGCCCGGCCCTGAGGAGGAGCAGAAAGTGAGATGCAATGGGAGGCTCCGGTGCCCAGGGGTGTGAAGGACAGGCCACGGCGGGAAGCACGTGCGAAATCACCAGCAAGGATTGTAACCGGGAGTCCCAGGATGGGCGTCATGGACCAGCTGCTCCAAGGGAATCACGTCTATTTTAAGCCAAGTTGCTTCTCATATGGATGATTCAGTGACATATGCTGGAGAAGGGGAGGGACACAAGGGTTTTTGAAAATAGTTAATGAGTCTCGAGTAGTGCCAGAAAAACTAGGCAACATTTTGTGTGTTTATGTCTGTATATATGAGTGCATGTGTGTGTGTGTTCATGTATGTGTCTATACATGTGTGCTTGTGAGTATGTATCTTTTGTTATGAGCATATATACATATGTGTTAATACGTGTGTGTGAATATGTATGTCTAAATACAGGTTTTGCTTGGGTGTGTGTTCATGCATATGTGTGTATGATGTGTGTCTATATGTATATGTATGAGTGTGTATTTATATGTGTAGTGTCCATGCACATGTGTGTATCTATACACATGAGAGTACATATGGATATTTGTGTTGGTACTATGTGTGTTTCTGTACATATGTGTGTGTATTAGTATCACCACCATTAAGAGCTTGGACAATGGAACGAGAGGCAACTGGATTCAAGACTTCCATCATAATTGTATGTCCTCTGGGAAATTTCTTGACCTCTTTTTCTTACAGTCAGTTTGTCTTTAAATTGGAAACAATAATAATTCATGCCTTATAGATTGTAGTGAGGGACATGTCAAAAAGCATTGGTAGTGCTCTGGGTGATAAGCAGATAACAGCATTAAGTCATCAGGATCACCACCTTTATCATCATCTCAAGTCCTTGCGTCCTAAGGACACTGAGTCTGTGAGAGTGAGACAGCCCCCTCCAGTTCAGGATGCTAGGTCTGGTTGGTCTGTGTACTGTTCAAAAGTGTCTGTTAGACTGGTGATAACTTTCTTCTCTTTCAACACAACCTGGGAAAACTAAGTTGATCGGTTCTGGTTATGACCTGCAGACAAGGTTGCTCCATCCTCATAGATGAATGGGAGTCAGCTGCACTGTTTGTACGTCTCTAGCTAAAAGCAGGGTAGTGGTCTCTGTTCTGGTGGCAGTGGGGCTTCAGAGTGTGCTGAACCTGAATTTGAGTCCTTAATGCAGCACTGTATGACTTGGACCCAATTTTTCTTTATTTGTTGGGTTTTCTTCTTGTTTCTTTGGGTGTTTTTAGGACCTCAGATGTACAAACTGGGCTTCCCAAGTGGCGCAAGAGGTAAAGAACTCATCTGCCAATGCAGTAGGCATAGAGACGCAGGTTCAGTCTCTGGGTCCGAAAGATCCCCTGGAGGAGGGTATGGCAACCCACTCCGATGTTCTTGCCTGAAGAATCTCTTGGACAGAGGAGACTGGCAGGCTACAGTCCATGGGGTAGACAAGAGTCAGACATGACTCAGTGACTTAGTATGCACACACTTGTGTGAATTAGACTACTAGTAATCCTTGGTCAATGATACACTCCAATTGGTGTTTTCTCTTTATTTCATTGTTTTCTAAATGCAGTAAGACCTGTGAGGGGGTTTCCTAGGTGGCTCAGCAGGTAAAGAATTCACCTGCAATGTAGGAGAGACCCGGGTTCGATCCCTGAGTCGGGACGATCCCCTGGAGGAGGAAATGGCAACCCACTCCAGTATTCCTGTCTGGAGAATCCCACAGACAGAGGAGTCTGGCGAGCTACAGTCCGTCGGGTCACAGAGTTGGACACGACTGAGCGACTAAGTATGCATGCATACAAGACCAATGAGACCACCTCCCCAAACAAAAGCCAGGATTTGACAGTGACCTTCACGTAACCATTAGGTCATTCCCTTAATTCATTCCAGCTCCACCTGCCCTGACTTCATCCTGAGTCTCATGTTGGTTGCTTCTTCTCTTTCCTTTCCGTGCGCTCTCACTGCATTCATAAGTAAGCCAGAAGGGAACCTTTTCATTATAATCCTCTTTTACTTTCTGTAAAGGATATAATGTTGCATGTGATCCTGTGAAACTAATTTTTTATTTCAGAGATTCATCTACATGATGATACACTGTACTACCTTTGTTTTGCGCTATTGTTTAATATTCTAATGTGTGAAGCATTTCATAGTGTATTTATATGGTCATTTGTTGATGGGGCATTTGTGTGTCTTCATAACGTTATTGTTTTAGAGAGGGCTGTTTTGACATTGAACATAAGTCTCTGTGCACATGTGTAAGTTTCTTGGAGAACAGTACAAAGGTTTCTTGAAAAACTTAAAAATAGAGATACCATATGATCCTGCAATCCCACTCTTGGGCATATATCCAGAGAAAACCATAATTTGAAAAGATACAAAAAAAAAAAAAAAGAAAAGATACATGCACCCCAGTGGTCATGCCATTACTATGTACAATAGCCAAGACATGACAACAACCTAAATGCCTGCCAACAGGTGAATGAATAAAGAAGATATGATACACACATGCAATGGAATGCTACTCGGCCATAAAAAAGAATGAAATAATGACATTGGCAGCAACTTGGGTGGACCTAGATCTTATCATACGAAGTGAAATAAACCAGAGAAATACAAATATCATAGGATATCACTTATATGTGGAATCTAACCAAAAAAAGATACAAATGAGCCTATATGCAAGACAGAAATAGGCCTATACAAATAGAAAACAAACTTAGAGTTGTGAAAAGAGAATGGGGGAAAGGGTAAATTAGAAGTTTGGGTTAACATGTCCACAATGCTGTACATAAAATAGATAAGCAACAAGGACCTACTGTTTAGCACAGGGAACTATACTCCGTACTTTGCAACAATCTATAAAGGAAAGCCTGGTAGGCTACAGTCCATGGGGTCGCAAAGAGTTGGACATGACTGAGCAACTTCACTTTCACTTTCATAAAGGAAAAGAATCTGGAAAAGAATTGTTGTAAATATACATATAACTGAATCACTGTTCATCTGAAACTAACACAACATTGTGAATCAACTATACTTCAATTAAAAATAATAATTGAAATTGAAAAAGAATTTCTCTTGGGCAGATGTGGAATTGCTGCATCCTAGGGTGTATGAATGTTTAACTTCAGGACCTAGAACCAAATGGTTTTCCAAAGTCAATTGACCTAATTTTCACTCTCATTGGAATGTAGGTCCATAGTCCTTTAATACTTGTGGGACTTTTTCATTTTTGCTAATTGGTTATCTCCCTGGAGTTCTATGTTTCTCTGACAATTAACAATGATGAATACTTTTTACGCTTACTGGCAGCTGTGAAATGTCTCTTCCTATGTTTTGATCACTTTTCTCTTGGGTGGTGATTTTCTTACTTGTGTGTAGGAGATGTTGAGCAAGTTACTTGACCATTTGGAGATTATTTTTGCATCTAAAGATGGGGTTGATAGCTCAGTGTTCAGGGGTTGATTTTGGATTCATGTTTATATAACGTACCATAAGTACTAGCCTAGAGCACAACAGATGATCAGAAAGAAAACTTCTTGCTTGTTTCTTGCTCTCTCCCCACCGCCAGCGCCTCCATTTCATAGACTAGATTTGTTGGAATTTGCCCCATTTACTTAGTTGGAGAATCTCTGCTTATGGGCCTGGCCAGTGTAGCCCTACTAATATTGTTATACTTTAGAGATTGAACTCAGATTCTCTTGGAAGAAATATGGGGAAAGAAAGTTAGAAGAGAAAAGCTTCAGTACAGTCTTTGGTAAAATAAAGGAGAAAAAAAATCAGCATCATTATTCCATTTTGCTTTCAATAGCTCTGTTGGTATGTTTAAACTGTGTGTATTAATAAGCATGGGCCTCCCAGGTGACTCAAATGGTAAAGAACCTGCCTGCCAGTGCAGGAGATGTGGGTTCAATCCCTGGGTCAGGAAGATCCCCCGGAGGAGGAAATGGCAACCCACTCCAGTATTCTTGCCTGGAGAATCCCATGGCCAGAGAACCCTGGTGGGCTACAGTCCGTGGAGTTGCAAAGAGTCAGACATGACTGAGCATGCAAACGCATTAATAGGGCATTGAAGAGACTTCCTTGGCAGTCCAGTGGTTAAGACTTTGCCTTCCAATGCAGGGAATGCAGGTTCGATCCCTGGTCGGGGAGCTAATATCCTACAAGCCTCGTAGCCAAAAAAAAACAAAACATAAGACAGAAGCAATATTGTAACAAATTCAATAAGACTTTTTAAATGGTCTACATAAAAAATCTAATTAAAAATATGGCAACTGTGGGAAACTAAGGATTTATAAAATGCTCATTTACATATTTACGCTGAAAATTTGATACAAAGAAGACTCTATGATGCCCGGGAGCCGGCGGTCCTAGGATGCCCTCTGTGACTTGTGGTGTTCTCTTTGCTGCTGCCACTGAAGCTGCTTCACAGCACTTTTCAGCGCGCTGCACAGTCATGCAGAGAAGCTGCAGAGGGGCCGGGAAAACGACTCGGAGATGGGTCTGAAGGACACTGTGGGATGCTGTGCAGTGATTGCTTCCTGCCCCTGGCTTGTTGTTTCGAGCTTTGAATTCAAGGAGAGTAGCTGGATGTGATCGGAAAACAATTGCCTTTACTTCCCTGGATCTGTTTGTGTTTCGTTGAGTCTATTCCTGGAGGAATAGAAGCCAGGATGCCTGCACTCCGGTCACTTTGAAATTGCTGCACTGCAGCATGCCATCCTTCATCTGCCTCTATCTGTGCTCAAAGTCCCTCTTAGGATTTGGAGGTAACGTTTTTGTCTTCCTAACATGAATGTGTGCTTATGAGAAGTGACCATTTATTAAACTCGGAACAGGATAAATGTTGAAGCAAGTCCACTTATAAATTCAACCAGGGAAATGTGGAAATTCTTCTTTAGTGCCTGAAGCCTCTGAAAACACTGGTTCATTTGTGACTTTGTTAAGTTGATTGTTCTCTAGTTTTTCTTTGGTTGGAAGGCTTTGCTTTTCAGTTTTTAGCAGGAAAACCTGGACGTGAGAACAGATGGGGTTTAGCTACAACGTCATCTCACCTTCCTCTTTATCCTTCTTAGTCTTTGCCAATCTGATTCATCAAAAATCTTTGCTCTAAGGACACACACTTAGAGTTAGGAAACAGCTTTCGGTCATTATGGCAACTTCCATGGAAGAAGTGGTTAAAAGCTTGAATGTGCTCCAAAGAGAGGAACGCCACAGGCTTACACTCAGGCTTTGCAATTCACAAGTTGTAATTCGTTTTTCTTTGTGCCAAGAATTACACAGACTAGAATAGTCAAATGTAACTTAAATTTATTCTGGAAGTAATAGTAAAACAACTTCATTAAACCATGGATGACACCTACACCTCAAAGGGAGGGAGCTGCCTGTCAGTCAAGCCAGGGATCTATTTCAGGCCAGAGAGTCTCACGTCTGACATTCTCAGGGGTTTCTGTGGGTCTTTTGTGGATCACTGGGAAAATGAATTTTAGCAATAATTAGTTTCAGAAGTAACTAATTAGCAAGGTATGTATACAGAAGCAGCAGGAAACTCAGAAAGGTTTCTCTGCGGGCTCTTCTCTTGTTGAAATCTTTTGATCTTGACATGTATTTTATCAAGTGAGTTCATAATATTTCCAAAGGGGGCTGTTTCCTGTGTCACCCACCTCATCCTGAGAGACAAGGGGCTTTGACTGAACAAGAACCCAACCCCTTTCCTGCCAACTACTGAGTTGCTAATCTCTCTTAATTCTTTCCTTTTCTCAGAATAACTTTCAAGAACAATATTATTATCTGGGAGATTTTGGTGTGATATTTTGAATATTATCTATATTTTGCACCACACTTTATTTTTCTTTGAGTGTCTGTTTCTGAACTATTTCTCACGTTTGTTTTCAACGAATCCAGAAAGTTTTGCAGGACTATACAAAAATTAACCTTCTAGCATGGAAGTTACTGAGAAAATAGGCCTCCCTTAATAGAGCCATTTTGCTTCAAATGAACCTTTTGGTTGGAAATTGGTAATTTTTTGCAACTTGCTATTCAGTTGCTCCATCATGTCCCATTCTTTGCCACCCCATGGACTGCAGCACTCCAGGCTTCCCTGTCCTTTACTATCTCCCAGAGTTTGCTCAAACTCACATTCATTGAATTGGTGATATCATCCAACTATCTTATCCTCTGTTGTCCCTTTCTCCCCTCTGCCCTCAATTTTCCCCAGCACCAAGGTCTTTTCCAGCGAGTTGCCCCCTTTGCATCAGGTGGCCAAATTATTGGAGCTTCAGCTTCAGCATCAATCTTTCCAATGAATATTCAAGGTTGATTTCCTTTAGGATTGACTGGTTTGATCTCCTTGCAGTCCAAGGGACTCTCAAGAGTCTTCTCCAGCACCACAGTTCAAAAGCATCAATTCTTTGGCTCTCAGCCTTCTTTACAGTCCAGCTCTTACATCTGTACGTGACTACTAGAAAAATCATAGCTTTGACTATACTGATCTTTGTTGGCAAAGTGATGTCTCTGCTTTTTAGTACACATAGTGTGTGCCTGATTCCTCCAGAATAAACTGACAGCACTTGAGAAATGTTGTCTGCCTGTGGGCTTACTAGAGACTCCTTGCCCAGGAGTTTTATTGGTGGCTGGTCCCATGGACATCCTCTACCACATTCCCATCAAAATTCCAGGCTCCTGGAGGAAAGTGGGTATTCGGCATAAGCCATGTGGTTTGTACCAACAGTTTGGGCCAAGAGAGTCACCTGATCAGTTGGAAGCAGAGGGAACTCTCCCCCTAATCCAAGTTCCCAGGTAGCAGCCAAGGGGCAGTCCTACAAAGAGGCCTTTCTAAGGAGAGCATATCAACCTTGCCATGCTCACACTTCTCTACACGGGATCTATTGAAGGTTATTGAACAGCTACAGTGACCTTGAAAACTGTGGTTCGAAAGATTTCATTGGAGCGGAGTGGAGAACAGAGTGGAGTAGTTGGTCAGACACTGGAGCCAGGAGACTGGAAATAATCTAGCCCAAATCTCAGATGTCAGTGTGAGAATAAAAAGAGGAGGGATGGTTGGTAGGAAGAATAAACAGGTTGAAGATAAGCAATGAAGGGATAGGAAGTGGTATCTAGGTCTGGGAGATGAAATACCCAGAAGGCTTTTTTTCTGGTAGAGGAAGATTACTTAGGTAGAGCCCCTGGATGGGAAGGGAGACATTCTGAATTCTGGATATATTGATATATATTATCTATATTATATTACAATTTATTATATATCATATTTCCTACCTACTGGATGAGAAGGGAGACATTCTAAATTCTGAATATATTGATATTTATTTATATTATTGCATACCATATTTATAATATATTAAGGGCTTCTCAGGTGGCACTAGTGGTAAAGAATCCTCTTGCCAATACAGGAGATGCAAGAGACTCAAGTTTGATCCTGGTTTGGGAAGATCCCCTGGAGGAGGGCATGGCAACCCACATATTATTTATATTAATATATATTATTCATATTATTTATATCATATATATTATTCATATCGTATACAACACATTGGAGAAGGAAATGGTAACCCACTCCAGTGTTCTTGCCTGGAGAATCCCAGGGACGGGGGAGCCTGGTGGGCTGCCGTCTATGAGGTCGCACAGAGTTGGACACGACTGAAGCGACTTAGCAGCAGCATACAACATATTGTGAAAGTGAAGTCGCTCAGTCGTGTCCGACTCTTTGCGACCCCATGGTCTCTAGCCTACCAGGCTCCTCCGTCCATGGGATTTTCCAGGCAAGAGTACTGGAATGGGGTGCCATTTCCTTCTCCAGGAGATCTTCCCAACCCAGGGATCAAACTCAGGTCTCCCACACTTCAGGCAGACACTTTAACTACCACCTGAGCCATGAGGAAAGCATGTATTATTACACATAATCAAATTATATGTATATCATATATTATAAAATATGAATATTTTACCACCAATGAAATACATTCAAGATATTGGTAAATTACATTAGAAAAACTGATTCTAACTTGAAATTCATGTCCAAGGTATGTTTTTATGTCATGAGTAGACAATGAGAGTAAATCACATAATAAAATAATTAGTGTTGAGAGGAAAATTTAAATTGTATTAGCTGTAAAGGACACACTGTTAACAGACATAATTTTAACCTAGAAATATTATTAATGTCATTTTAAAGTATTATATTTTAGGCAACTTATTTTAGCATTTTATTCTACTTACCAGTCATTAACAATCGGAATCCTTTACCCGAGCTGTCTAACCTGGTCGTGATTTTTTTTAATATAAATAGCTCTTGTTTTTTTTTTGTTGTTGTTGTTTCATTTGTAAGAAAGAAGTATTGTGTGAACAGTTCCCTAGAGGTTTGTTTGCTACAAGGTATAGATTTCTGGTTGGAGTTGATTTAGAAAAGAAACATAGGAAATGGAGTCTATTAGGGGAATGGGAAGTGATGAGGTCTCTCTGGTCATTGAACCAAATTGGTGAAACAATGTATGTGTACACAGCTTCTAAGAAAAACTCTCTTCTGACTGATTATCTGTACAACATGGGCAGATGCCAGCTGCCTGGGAGAGTATCTGTGCTGTGTCTCCAGTCACAGTGGCTTCTGAGAATCCAGTTATATTTCCTCCCCATAGTTACTACCGTAAATATCCTAATCCTATTTATTGATTAGCATATAACTGCTTTTGATCAGACTAATAACCACTTTACTTAACCGGAGCAACGTTCTACCTTCCCTATTTTTTTTTTTTTTAATGAAGGTTCTCTCTCACTTGCAAGGGCAGAAAATATAGTAACAGGTTTGGGATCATTTTTAGACCTGCCCGTGTTGGGGAACACGTGTGATGCAGGAGCAAAGCTGCTTCATAAACACGTCCTGTGGAGATGACATTCTCGTGTTATACAAATTGGATGTGTCAGGATTTTAAATGTCACTTTGGGATTTAATGTGAGAAATTCCTGACTGGCATTTTCTTGACTTTCCTTAGAAGTGACCCCATAGTCACAGAAACTTAGTTTCAATTCCTTGCTGCTCAGATGTGAGATTTTTCTCTTTCCTTCTTGCAAGTCCAGCCCCCACCTACTCCTGTTCCTCAGAACTCTTGCCATCTTTGAATGTCAGGACCCCCATGAGTCGGGGGCGGTGGACAGATGGGGCATACTGAATCCTGTTTGCCTTCACAAAGTAGAGGCCTAAAAGCAGAAAAAAGACTATCTTTCTCTTCCATGCAACTATTTTGTTTGTTGCTAATTCTTAAAACTCATATCCCGTATTGCTCTAAAGCACTTTAGTTAGGCTTCCCAATTGTTCACACAGAATAAATGGTGGAGGAAGTCAGGGTTAAAAGACGATACAGGAAGGAAAAAGCAGAGCGAGGACCAGGTGAGTCTGAGAGGTATGTACCTTCATGCCTTTTGGACGAGGTAGGTTGCAGGTTTAACTCCTTCAGGGGACGTGAAGAGGAAGACATGATGTGTGACAGATCTGAAATATCGTAAGATAAAAACCCCAGTTGTCCTGCTCCTGAAACCTGAGAGGGTCTTCCAGCTGCTCTTTAAGGGTAATGTAAAGGACAATGATTCACCAGCACCCTGTAATGGACAGCGAGACTCATACGGCTGTTGGTTAGGACTTCGTCAGTAGATGCTTATTTACATGCCACACAAACATACATGAGAAGGAGTTCTAAACAGACCCCCAATTCCCAGGACATTTGTTGTTGTTCTGTTGCTCAGTCATATCTGACTCTTTGTGACCCTGTGGACTGCAGCACACCAGGCTTCCCTGTCCTTCACTATCTCCTAGAGTTTGCTCAGACTCATTCCATTGGGACAGTGATGCTATCCAACCATCTCATCCTCTGCCATTTCCTTTTCCTTTTGCCCTCACTCTTCCCAGCATCAGGGTCTTTTTCAGAGAGTCACACCTTCGCATCAGGTGCTCAAAGTATTGGGGATTCAGCTTCAGTATCAGTCCTTCCAATGAATAATCAGGGTTGATTTCCTTTAGGATTGACTGGTTCGATCTCCTTGCAGTCCAAGGGACTCTCAAGAGTCCTCTTCAGCACCACAATTCAAAGGCATCAATTCTTTGGCACATAGCCTTCTTTATGGTCCAGCTGTCACATCCGTACATAATTACTGGAAAAACCGTAACTTTGACTATACTGACCTTTGTTGGCAAAGTGATATCTCTACTTTTTAAATATGCTGTCTAGATTTGTCAGAGCTTTTCTGCCAAGGAGCAAGCATCTTTTAATTTCTTGACTACAGTCACCATCTGCAGTGATTTTGTAGCCCAAGAAAATAAAATCTGTCACTGTTTCTACTTTTTCCCCATCTATTTGCCATGAAGTTATGGGACCGGATGCCACGATCTTCATTTTTTGAATGCTGAGTTTCAGGTCAGCTTTTTCACTGTCATCTTTCACTTTCATCGAGAGGCTCTTTAGTTCCTCTTTGCTTTCTGCCATTAGAGTGGTATCATCTGCATATCTGAGGTTATTGATATTTCTCTTGATTCCAGCTTGTGATTCATCCAGCCCAGCGTTTCTCATGATGTACTCTGCATAGAAGTTAAATAAGCATGGTGACAATATACAGCCTGGATGTACTCCTTTCCCAATTTTGAACCAGTCTGTTATTCCACCTCCAGTTCTAACTGTTGCTTCTTGACCTGTGTACAGATTCCTCAGGAGACAGGTAAGGTGGTCTGGTATTCAGCCTAAGAGGTTAAGATTTTTCTATAGACAAGAGGAAGGTGGAAGACATGGGGGGAGGGGGAGGTCCCTTCCAGGAAGGCCCCATAGGGTCCTGCTCAGCTATGGAAGGACTGAGTTAATTTTTTCTACTCAGATTTAAGGACACATCCCTAAATGGGTGGTCACTGTGGCTTCACTTAGGTATGATATAAGGGAGGATCCACAGCAGGGAGAAAAATCCACTTTAGACCAACATGGAACCTGATTCTAACTCAAGTTTCTTACCTTTATAGCAGTTATCTGGAAAAGTTAAAATTTTGGGGTAAGAGTCATTGAACACCACATTGCCCAGAAATGAAATGTCATTAAAATCACATTATGTTTTGCTCACTGGAAAAGAAGTCCTAAAATGCATCATGCTAAAATGCAATTAATTACCCAAGAGCTATGGATCCTCAGGGGCCTAGCATTTGGTACAGAACAGGCTGAAAAAAATAAACTCCAAGAAATGATGCTTAAATTTTGATCACATTGCTGCTCATGTCAAAACAGAGTCTAGCCAACCTAGAGAATGTTTGCATTCCTTTCTCTAAAAGAAGAATTTTTTAATAAGCAGGTCAATGTATTTGAAAATGGAATTTTATTTGACGTGAACTAATGGCTCAATGGTGAGGAAATTTAGAGCCAATGTGTATTTCTGATGCCTCTTGGAATGTTTTCAAATATGTTCACAACCACTTTTCTCAGAGTACAGGACTTCAGAATGCTGAAAGTTTTCCACTTTACCCTGCAAAATGTGCTAATATAAGAGAGAAGTCCATTTCAAAGCAATGCACATAATTTAAATTCTCCATGTGTACTGGACTTATATTCAGAAAGAAAGAAAGTCTCTATAAACTTGGCATTTGATAAGAAAAAACATACAGACTGTTCAACACAATGAAACCTATTTTATTTCAAGGATTACGAAGCTCGATGGAAAATGCTGATAAGCTTGCTTTTCCATAATGACTGCAGCCTGCTCCCTCACCTCTGACATCTCTTGCCACATCTCTGTTGCCAGGCAACAGCAGAGAAATAAAACCTGTGTGAGTAAGGAAACTTCCCTGCATAAGGGACTACATAAGAATGACCTGTATTCTTGAAGCTGGTGAACCACTTATTTAGAATTTTAAATGCATTTTTTTATGTTAAAAATATTATCAATAGCAATTCAGTACCCCAGACAGCTGCTATAAGTCTGTTTAATTCTTGATGCCCTTCCAGGATTAAAAAGTAGCACCTTTTCTATCCAGAGTGAACATGACAGGTAGTAAATCCCTCTACCTCCAGACAGCCTCCTTATAAGAATTATAACAACTGTCCCATAACCAACAAATAATACTCTTTTTAAAGACTCATTAGTAACTCAAAGACAAATATCATATAACATCACATATGATGATATGTAGAATCTAAAAAAAAAAATGACACAAATGAACTTATTTACAAAACAGAAATAGACCCACAGCCATGGAAAACAAACTTATGGTTCAGTTAAGTTCAGTTGCTCAGTCGTGTCCGACTCTTTGTGACCCCATGAACTGCAGCACGCCAGGCTTCCCTGTCCATCACCAACTCCCGGAGTTCACCCAAACTCATGTCCGTCGAGTCGGTGATGCCATCCAGCCATCTCATCCTCGGTCGTCCCCTTCTCCTCCTGCCCCCAATCCCTCCCAGCATCAGAGTCTTTTCCAATGAGTCAACTCTTCGCATGAGGTGGCCAAAGTATTGGTTTTCAGCTTTAGCTTCATTCCTTCCAATGAACACCCAGGACTGACGTCCTTTAGAATGGACTGGTTGGATCTCCTTGCAGTCCAAGGGGCTCTCAAGAGTCTTCTCCAACACCACAGTATACTTAGGTAAAATTTTGAACCAATTCTAACATTGACTACAATTTTTGTTTTCTTTTATTAGTTACTGAGTGTGATATCAATCGTGATTTAGATGTTTGCATTTCTTTTTAATTCTATCAGTTTCTACCATGTATATTTTTAGCCATATTGGTTATATACAAATTAAAAAATTTTAGATATACACTTGGATTTAATATTTTCATTAATAAATATCCCTTTAAAAGCAAAAAAGTACCACAATTTAATTATGCCTAAGATTTGGTACGAATTCATGCATTGGAGAAGGAAATGGCAACCCACTCCAGTGTTCTTGCCTGGAGAATCCCAGGGACAGGGGAGCCTGGTGGGCTGCCATCTATGGGGTCACACAGAGTCGGACACGACTGAAGCGACTTAGCAGCAGCAGCAGCAGCATACCAATATATTGCCATAGGGAAATATTTTAAGAATTCCAACTGGGGACACACGATAAACATCTTCCACTTAGAGGCAGTGAAAGTAGGCTATTGAAAGCTGTGTGTGCCTGGGAAATAGAGGAAAAGAAGCAAGGTTTTCACCTCTGGGTGAAAGAAATACACATCTCTGAGTTAGTCACCTAACCTAGTGTTAAGAACTGTGTAGTAAAACACAATTGCCCCTTAAGAGGCCAAGAACATGCTCCCCTCTCACCTGTCCCTCTCATCCCTCAGGTGGGCTACTCCTTCACAATGGGGGCATCACTAATCTGAGAACTGTGTTGTATGATACATTACACTTCAGCAACATTTTAATCGAATTGTTCACAAGCCCTGCTGACTCTTAATTGCTGTTTTGGCCATGCCCCCAACAGTGACAGTGATTCCAAATTAGAAAGTGAGTGATTGGTAGTAAACATTTGATTAACTTCATACAATAAGTACCAATACTTGCTAGAAATATTGGGAGGTAGCTGACCACCCTCCTTAAAATGACACCATCAAATTAAAAATGATCTGCTCACCAAAACAAATTCTGCTGTTATTATTTTGTTTCATTTTTTTCCCCTTTAGATTGCTTCTAGATCTGAAGGGCTAATTTTGAGAATTCCTCTTCCAGATTACTGAAAATTGTGCTAAAAAGCTACACAGTCCCATTGAAAGAAAACATTACCCAATCAAATCTACCGATTGTAATCAAGATACATTTTATAAAATTGTATTTGTGGAAAAGTTCCATTGTTTGTTGTTATTGTTGTTGTTTAGTTGCTATGTCACGTCCGACTCTTTGTACCGCGTGGTCTGCAGCACATCAGGCTCCCCTGTCCTTCACTATCTCCCAGAGTCTTGTCAAATTCATGTCCGTTTAGCTGGTGATGCTATCTAACCATCTCATCCTCTTCCGCCCCCTTCTTTTGCTGTTAATCTTTCCCAGCATCAGGGTCTTTACCAATGGGTTGGCTCTTTGCATCCGGTGGTCAAAGTATTTGGAGCTTCAGCTTCAGCATCAGTCCATCCATTGAATATTCAGGGGCGATTTCCGTTAGGATTGACTGGCTTGATCTCCTTGTAGGAGCTTGCATAATCGGCACTAAACTCAATTTTTTCAATAATTCAAGTTTTTATAACTGAAAGTCTTAGTTTTCTTTTTCTCATTGTTTAGCTTGAGTTTCTTATAGAATTTCTGAAGTTCAAAGCATGCTGTGGCTATGTCAAGGCTCTTTGAAGAAGTGGGTAACACACAACAACATATTCAATAACAACTTCTTAATTTGGAAATCCGGGGATCTGAAAGTATGGACTTGAAGAACAAAAAACTTTACGTGCTTCCTCCAAGAGAGATCCTGGGAATGGTCTATATATATATACTGCTAGGAACCTTACTGTAACTTTGTTAGTCTCTCCTCTTGTTGACAAATAATCAGTATCACCCAGAGGTGTTTTGCATTTAATCAGGGCTGGAGTATACCCCAGGGAGCACCCTAGCAAATGTGGAGAGACCTCTGGGAAATCTAGATCCATATTTTCACATCTAGTGTTTCGAAA
This sequence comes from Ovis canadensis, assembly GCF_042477335.2. Lineage (NCBI taxonomy): Eukaryota > Metazoa > Chordata > Mammalia > Artiodactyla > Bovidae > Ovis > Ovis canadensis. The sequence goes on along the minus strand of NC_091267.1, from coordinate 52,762,406 downwards.
ACATTCTTTGATATTCAACAAAGCCTTTCCTTTCTCTCATATTTGACTGTTTTTCTTCGTAACCATCCAGAAGAACTGGTATAAACCACAGTGGAAGGAGAAGGGCAGCTTTCGAGCACGGATGGGACAGTACTTCATTGAGGACCAGTGATCTTCATACTTTTTGCTTCTATGCCACCTAGACAAAGTTTGAGAAACTAGGTACCCCTTGTCTATTTTTAGGCTCATATCTAAATGATTTTACACGAAATGTTTTCATGTCAAATTTAAGTGGTTATACCGCACATGGTTTTATCTATCCTGCATATATGATACTTTTCATAATCAAACAAGTACATCACTCTTCTATACGTGTCTTTTAAATTCTGTAGCAATCTCCCTGACCCAGGGGTCGAACCCAGGTTTCCCATGTAACAGACAGAATTTTTTTACCATCTGAACCACCAGGGAAGCCCCAAGAATACTGGAGTGGGTAGCCATTCTCTTCTCCAGGGGATTTTCCTGACCCAGGGACTGAACCTGGGTCTCCTGCGTTGCAGGCAGATTCTTTACCGTCTGAGCCACCGGGGAAGCCCTAGCAATTTCCTGCTGGTCAGCTATTTCACAAGGACAGGAACAAGCTTTTCTTTTGCAGATATTTTACATCATTTCTTTTTCTCCTTAAACTTTAATTTTTTTTCCTACTTGCTCCATAGAATATAACCCTCATATGGTATTTTTATGCTTGAAAGTATTTTATTGATTGCCTATTATAATTCTCTGCAAAAAAAAGGGTATGTAAATTGAAATTTGAACTTCATTTTTCACTTTATGTGATATAATATTCTGTGTTTGACCTACTGTGCAGCACAGGGAACTATACTCAATATTTTATAATAACCTATAGGAGTGAAGAGTCTGTAAAAGAATATATATATTCACTTTGCTGTACACCTGAAGCTAACACATTATAAATCAACTATACTTCCAGAAAGAGAAAAAAAAAAACTGTTGTATAATATCACTTCTATGTGGAATCTAGAAAAATGATACAGATGAACTTATTTGCAATGCAGAAATAGAGACACAGACACAGGGAACAAACATGTGTATACCAAGGAAGGAAGGCAGGCGTGGGATGAACTGGGGGATTGGGATTGATATATACAAGTGAGTGCGTGCTAAGTCCCTCAGTCGTGTCTGACTCTGTGTGACCCTATGCACTGTACCCCGCCAGGCTCCTCTGTCCATGGGTTTCTCCAGGCAAGAATCCTGGAGTGGGTTGCCAGGCCCTCCTCCAGGGGTTCTTCCCTGCTCAGGGGTTGAACCTGGGTCTCCCACATTGCAGGCAGATTCTTTACTATCTGAGCCACCAGAACATATACACACTGCTATGTATAAAACAGCTAACTAATGAGAACTTACTATATAGCACAATGAACTCTGTTCAGTGCTGTCTGGTGAACGAAATGGGAAGGAAATATTACTGGCACCACTCTTGTGGGATGGATTCTTCCCTATCTTTCAGCTCACAGCGAGTGCTGTTAACAGCTTCCTCCCCACACCATGTCAGCCTGGGGGTGACAGAGTATCCCTCCTCTTCCCGTCCTGGTGCCTCAACACCCCTTGTTGGCTTCTCTAAAATTCCCTGCGTTATTTCTCTGAAATTCACAGCTGCGTACGCCTCTTGCTTCCTGGGGCAATCCTGATGGATACATCCACAAATCAACCTAATAGATAACTAAAATGTGTTCCCTACTTCAACAATTGAGCTAGAGCAAAATTCTGCATTTTGGCATATGTCGTGTTTTTCTTAGAAGTCATTTATTTGACCAAGCCCATTAGACAGAGAAGCTGAAAGATGCAAGTATTATATGTTATGAATCAGTAGTCTAGTCTTAAAATATCAACGAATTGAACTGCATTATGTTTTTCTGTGTGTGGTACTGTTTAAGACAAATAGGATTTCCTCTATGGTCATTTAAATCATTTCCAAAGATAATTGGTGGCTTGGTTATTAAGTGAGCGCCATGAAGCCTGACAACATGACACACTCGCAGGCAGATGCTGGAGAAACTGCGTATTCAAGCCCTTGGTGTCCCAGATATTTTGTAGAATGTCCCTCCATTTGGCTTTGTCTCATGCATGTGCTCAGTCATGTCCAGTTTTTTACAACCCTATGGGCTACAACCCGCCAGGCTCCTCTGTCCCTGGAATTCTCCGGGGAAGAATATTGGAGTGGGTAGCCATTCTCTTCTCCAGGGGATCTTCGCAACCCAGGGATCGAACCTGGGTCTCCTGCATTGCAGGCAGATACTTTACTGACTGAGCCACCGGGGAAGTCCCATGTTTCCCGTGAATAGACTGAGGTCGTGCATTTGGAGAAGAACCTACGCAAGTGACGTGACCTCTCAGTGCATCATGTCAGGGAGCCTGTGACCTCTGTGTTAACATTATTGACAATGTCAACTTTCATCACCTGAGTTAAGGTGGTTCTGACTATAAGGAGGGTAACATGCATCCATCTGTAGTTAACAAATATTTGTGGGGAGATATTCTGAAACTTAAACTTTCACCCCCTAATTTTGGCATTCATCCATGGATCTGGTGATTTTTCTATTTCCTTCATTCATCCTACAATTATTAGTTAGAATTCTTCTGTAAGAGTTGTGCCCTCTCCTATTTCCACCTATTTAGTCAGTCATTTATTTATAATAGTATGGAATCATGAATATTTACTTGATTCTTTGGGTTATACTCCAGTATCATCCTTATTTCCTTTTTGTTCAATTGTTCCAGTCTTGGCTCTTAGGAGCTCCCATGTCCCTTCCATTATGCCCCCCAACTTATTTTTAGGCACTTTCTTTATGGCTCAAAAGATGCTGCAGCCTCAGCACATGAAGCACATTTATATGGTTTTTAATTATGTATCCTACTTGAAAATTAAAATTTCTCCTTGGACATCTCATTCAGTCTATCACTAGCCTTTTAGAAGGGTCTTGTGAAGGATTTGCCGTGTGTGGCCATAAGAAAACCGCAGAAGATAATACATTCTTTGTTCTTTCCCCCCAATATAATGTCTTGGAAATTACCATGTTAAGTATGGAACATAACATTTGAGTCACATAACAAGGCCTGCCATTCAATTTCCTTTCAATAAACATGCAGATGTTCCCTTCCTGATCAATGTACCCAAACAAATGTAGGGTTTTTTTCAGAATGGTGCAGTGGGGTTTCCTGCAGTGTTCTCCAGAACTAGGATCTGCAGGCTTCATTCCCCTACTCAGACAGACTTTGTACTTCACCTGAGGCTTTGACTTCGTTCAGTAACAGGTTGTCTCTTCCTACAGAGTGAATTAAATTTGAAAAAGTTAAAATTAAAAAGTTACTCTTATCAGGCAGTTTGTGTTGCCAAAGTTGTTTAGTTTTTCTAAATGCTTCCCTGGGGGAACTGTTTCTAAACAACCAATTTTAAGTTAGGAATAAGAGTTCTGCATTCTTTTTTTTTTTTTCTCCTATATTTATTTATTTATTTGGCTGCATTTACGTCTTAGTTGTGGCACTTGGGGTCTTCATGGCATCATGTGGGATTTCTATTTCGACACCCAAACTCTCTAGTTCTGGCACACAGGCTCAGTAGCTGTGACACGCATGTGGGCTTAGGGGCTGCTCGGTGTATAGGATCTTAGTTCCCGGGCCACAGATCAAACCCACATTCCCTGTATTGCAAGGTGGATTCTTCAACACTGGACAGCTAGGGAAGTGCCTGTTCTTCATTCTTAAAGTCACTGCATCTAGACTAGTATAGACTTTGGATGTCCTCTTCACTCCTTCACTCATCAGGCAGTTGCTATGCAATTAATCAGGGGAACTCATCTAATTTTAGGTTGAACTTTAATTAGCTCTTGTGCTATCACCATTTTTATTTCATCCTTTTATACAAACACTTAGATTACTTTCAGCATTTCTGAAACTCAAAGTTGGGGAAAAACCTGATCCAACACACAGACGCCAAGAGGATTTGCAGGGAGCATCTTGGCGGGGTCACTGGAGGTGCATATATTTTCGTGTCTGGATGAGTATAGTAGAGTTTGAGCCAAAGATCAAACTAAGATGGCAAATAAAAACTAGCCTACCTATAGAGGTAGGTGAAATAGCATGTCCGTGCTTTAGCATGCATAAAGGCAAATTTTAAACTATAATATCTAACGTCGTGATATAGGTGCAATATCATGAAATTTTCTCTCATCTTTTTGAAAACTGCTAATTATGTGGTAGGTGAAAAATATTTTATTTAGACCACATACCAAGAATCTGAGGTAGTTATTAAGCCATCAGTAATATTATTTAGTATTCATTAGTTTTTCTAGAGAAGCAACCAAGTAAATACTGCCTGATTGATATGAACTGCAAGAAGATTTCAAATTAATCCGAATAACCATGAATTTATAAACACTGACATCCATAGGTTCATTTGTAGGCTGATTGTTTGGAGCTCAGAAGACAGACTGTTTCAGTGGTTGGCTTCCCAGGTAATTGGATGGAGGTCTGTTTCATCCCTTTGAAGAACGGATTGTTGTTGTTCAGTCGCTAAGTTGTATCCGACTCTTTGTGACGCCGTGGACTGCAGCATGCCAGGCTTGCCTGCCCTTCACTATATCCTGGAGTTTGCTCAAACTCATGTCCATTGAGTCGATGATGCCCTCCAACCATCTCATCCTCTGTCATCCCCTTCTCCCCCTGCCCTCAATCTTTCCCAGCATCAGAGTCTTTTCCAATGAGTTGGCCCTTTGCATCAGGTGGACAAAGTATTAGAGCTAAACTCTAGTATTTCAGTTCTACTGAATTGATGTTTTTTGCATGGCAGCTATGAAACTTTGCTTTGGGGATCCTATCTCTGGTGAGAATTCAGTTAGCTAGGATTTCACAGATGGCCTCTATATAAGATTCTCCTGGTGTCCTAAGATGGGGGAGAAGCAGAGCTCTCTTGGCAACAGGGACTTCCTGTAACTGAGGTAGGTCCTCCAGGTACCCATAACTTTCTCTCTCTTTGCGTAAAATTGATGTTCTAAATTAGGAACCTAGGGAAATTTTTCTTCTCCATTAATTTGAAAATAGGGCTGTTAAAAGTCCAGACTTAATGATATGAGAACATTTCATGATAGGAAAACATCATCATCTATTCTCCTGATCAACTTGGGAGTAACTGTGGCTGCCTTGACTTCATAAAGATGAAACTGCTGCCAAATATTTTGAAGATCACAAAGTTCTCCACAGGAAAAAAGAAATGTATATTCATCTTCATAAGGAATGCATGCCAAATTTTTCTTTTCCGAGGTACTCTACAGAAATGGGTCCTGGAAACTTTTTACTTTAGAAACTATCATTTAATTAATTTCAGACACTGTGTAATGTTGGCAAGGAAAATTCTTATAAAGTGCAAAAAACTCCTCAGACTTGATGTAGTCTAATTGAATTAAAGCACCACTGCCCAAGACTAAGTACCTTTGTAGAATATGAATGTCTGTCCTGTGGTGCCCTCTCCCAGATAATGACCCTTCGGGAAATGAATGTATTTCTACATCAATATGAATAATCACAGCTAACATTTATAGTGGGTTTCCTTTGCCTTAAACACACTAGGAAGAGCTTAACATATTTGATTCTCAAGCAACCCTAGGAGGAGGGTGATTCCCACTTTGCATTCAGATCACTGAGGCCTTAGGGGATAATTTACTGGGCTTCCTCGGTGGCTCAATGGTAAAAATCCTCCTGCAAAGCAGGAGACACAGGAGACATGGATTTGATCGCTTGGTTGGGAAGATCCCCTGGAGTAAGGCATAGTAACCCACTCCAGTATTCTTGCTGGGAAATTCCCATGGATAGAAGAGCCTGGCAGGCTATGGTCCTTAGGGTCACAAAGAATTGAACACAACCGAAGCAACTGAGCACTAGAGATTCCAGAGTCAGGTTTAAATGCAACTCTTAACACCTAGTCTGTGCAGCTTCTACATAATTAAATTTAATCTGTAATTATTCTTCATACTAGAAGCTCAAACCCTTCCTGTAAAAATAATGGTAGCTGGATACACATCCCATTCTCTGTTACTCATTTCTGAGATTTTTGTAGGCTCATTTCTGCTTCCCATTTGAAAGGGTCTCAGACCCTCTGACACTGGAAATTTCTGTCCACTAGCAAAGCCCTGTTTCAAGGCCCCAGGTTCTAGTAATCCTGCATGGTTATTGTAGGGTTCTGTGTTTGCATGGATTACAGAAAGCTTGGCCATTATATGAAAAAAAAAATTTTTTTAGCAAACGTATCGGAGAGCATTCATTCAAAGGAATGCTATCTTCTTGTAGAAGGAGAGGAAAGAGCTGTCAAATAAACACTTCTATGCAGACAAGTGCAGTTCTATCTGTAAGATCTTGGTTGTGACCTTGGGTACAGACTGAATTTCTCAGGTGTGAGATGGTACAATATAGATTTAGGAGTTTTCTGAATCTCAAGTGATAGAGTGTATGTAACATACTTACCGAGTGCCTGGCAGATAATAGGCTGTCGATAAATGAGAGCTATGTTTGTGAGTGGAGATGGTTCTGTGGCTCAGAGTATTTTTGGAACTGCTTTTCTAACTTCCTTCCAAACTAGTCCATTAAACTCTTCTAAGAACTCAGTTGAATGTGTTTATAGTTAGAACTCCAGGTTTGTGTCTTTCTTTCTTTTTTTTGATGGCCAATGGCCCTGACCCCAGTTGATCCCTTTATTCATTAGTCTGGTGCTAAATCATTTTGTCTCCTTCAAAAAAATATATCTATCTTCAGCAACATGAGTATTTGTAGTTTTTGATGGGATTTCCAGATACTGACACATGCTCTTGAGAACGTCTCAGATAAGTGCTTTAAAAATGCTTCCAGCAATGGCGGCAAGACTGGGGGAATAAATGTGTTAGGAGCAGCACAGTGTTAATATATAAGCTCTTGGCTCCGAGTAGCTATGACTTCCTGCATTTACCCCTTTCCATCGGTCAACAGAACTGAGTCAGATTAGCTATTTAAGGGCTCCTTGCTGCTTCTTCCTAGCTCCTCATGAACTGGATATATTAGTTCAACACACCTCCCAAAGGTTGAGGGTTTCACTGGTGGCTCAGACAATAAAGAATCCACCTGCAATGCAGGAGACCTGGATTTGATCCCTGGGTTGGGAAGATCCCCTGGAGAAGGGAATGGCAACCCACTCCAGTATTCTTGTCTGGAGAATTCCACGGACAGAGGAGCCATCCTTCTTTACCTTATCAAGTGGGCTGGTTCTCCAGGGGCAGTTAGCTCTGCCTCTCTATCTTGGAGCCCACAGAGGTGAGATGGAGGGAGGGAGCTGTCAGGAACCTGTAGGCTGCATTGGCCAAGGAAGCGTGGCCAAAAGGTATGAGTGTGAGCTGCCCTCGTAACCTCATTTAACGCCATCACCGTTCTATGAACCTAAGAGCTCACTAAGTGCTTTCTACATTATTTCATCCAGCCCTTTCAATGGCCCTTGAAGCAGGTTAGTCACTCAGTTTAGAAATGAGAAAGCAGATACAAAGAGATGAAGCACCATGGCCCAAGCCAAGTCAGGCAGGGCTCTGGTGCATGGAGGAGTCAGGGGCTGACTTCAGGCCCGATGTTCTGTCCAGCATGAGGAGCCAGGGCCAGACAGAGAGACTCAGCATCGGCCAGGCTTCCCCGCAGTCCATCCCTGATGGCTGTACCGACAGACAGCTCCTCCTCGCCTGGTCTTTAATTCCTCTCCCAGGATTGATCACTGACACGGAGAGAGTGAATGTGAACCAGTGGCGAAGCTCAGAGGCTGATGCACTGGGCCAAGGAAGAATTGCATCACTCTCCCCAGTCTATGGGCAGCATTTCGGGTGGAAGTGTTCCTGCTCCTGCCACACCACTGGGAGAAATAGCAAGGTTTTGGTACCTGCTCAGTCCCTATGCACAAATGATGTGGATGAATATTTAAGTGCCCATTGTGAGCCTTACTTGTGTGTCCAAGATCCTAAAAGCCTCGTGGAGTCCAGGTTTATGCATTTGCTTTTTCTTTGTATCAGAAGTAGTGAGCCCCTCGCCACCACCTGTGCAGACGCCTAATCATCATGGACCATACCATCTCCAATGACGAGAGCCTGGTGACGTTCATGAGCATCTCCCACATGCCAGGCAGTGTGCATGGTGGGGACACAGCAGTGAGGAGAAGCAGGCTGGGATTTCATTCTAGCAAAAAGAGAGAGCGTTTCTTCAGTCATACCCTCCCTGCAGAGCTGCAGTGGTGGCACTTTTGGAGGATCTATGACCCAGTTATGGAAGCCGGAAAAGAGGAATGGAAAGCAGCTGGTCTGCACAGAGCAGAGGAAGGGCACATGGGTGAGGAGCTCGATGAGAACTCAGAGCACTGAGGCTGCAATAGAGGGAGTTGTCCTTGCCCTGAGAACAGTGGGCTGTTCATGTTCTAAGCAACCCACTTATGTCTCTGAGTGCTCGCTGTTATCAGGGAAACTGGAGACTGGAGAACAGACTGTTCCAGTATGGAGAGTGGAGAGGGGAGATGTGCACAGATCTGGGAGATTCAGGTAGAATGCAAAGGACATAGTAATAGAGTGGGTAGAGGAGCTGGTGGGGGGTGAGGTGCCAGGAAGACCCAGGGTTTCTAAGAAGCATGGCTGGGGATGGTGGCATCATTCACTAAGCCCTCTAGTGCCTGGTGCTAGGAGTTATTTCAGAGTTTCTTAGGGTTAATGTACCATGCTACTCATATTGGAAAGTACAACTATGAGAAAAATATACCCAGTTTGCTCACAGGGCTTGCAATCTAATGATGTGGGGCACAGGGAGTAATGAAGATACTCTGTCTCCTAAGATTTGTTTAAAGTATGGCTGTGGCATAAACTTGGCAATGTAATACACAAGGACACTTCTTTCAGAGTGGGTGGGAGGCCACAGACCTTTGTTGCCCTGGTGATGGAAGAGGCTGGGGATTAGAAGACATTCTTGGCAGGTGAAGCATTGATCTGGTGACCTTTGAACAGGCACCATGAATCACTGAATAAAACCAAAATGCAGACCACATGGAAAAACACAGTACAGGCTTCAAGCTTGAAATTACAGAATGTGAGACTCATCTTTCACGGGTATGCCAAGTGCAATCAAAAGAAGTGAGCCATTTATCGGGAGCAAGTGGGATGAGAGTGATTTGTGAAGATGGAGGGGGGTTTGTAACTTCTTATCCTCCAGAAGCCTCTTAAAAGTATTCACTGACTGATCATGGTGACATCTTTATAAATATCACCATGGCAACCATGGATGTGAGAAGCAGTTCTAGCCTGGACACTTCTGCTCCAGCTGATGCGACAACGCCCACTGCGGTGGTCATCCCCATTGTTTGTGCAGATGAGCGAGGAGGGTCCCACCTGGATCCTGTGACATTTTCTTTTGTCCTGAGAAGACAAGTGCTCATTAAATCCTCCCTGATGTTAAGTGGCATTTGGGGTGGTGGCTACACCATTCTTGACTTTCATCACTGAGGATGTGGTAAGAGGTGCACCCTGCTGATGTCATCCGTGTTAGTTCAGGGTGAGGACGGGGAGCCTTTCAGGGTGGTTAGGAGACTCTGCCCAGATCAGTTCCACGACTGGATCTGGAGGAAGTATGTTGCTTGTAACTCTGCACACGTTTCCACCATACATCCGTTCCTTCTCATATTTGGTTTCATCCTTCTGAATCTTTCTGGTGTTCAACCCCAATCCCAGGCAACCTAACTCTGCAGTTCTGTACTTCCTGCCCTTCTAATCACTCTTCTCCTCAGAGTCCCTTCTTTTATAATCCCTGCTCCTTTCTTCATTCTTTCGTTCAACAAATACAAATTGAGAGCCTTCCCTCTGCCAGGCACTGTTCTCTGTGGCCGGGACACCCAGGGAATAAGATCCCAGAACTCTTGCCTTTGTGGGACTCACATTGAGAACGTAATCAGTAAGGAAATATTGGGTGTGACAGATGCAGGATGCAGGGTGGGAGTGTTGGGTCAGTTTATAATCAGGTCTGCCGTTTACAATCAGGCTCTTTGAGGACACGGCATGTGATCAGATTTGAAGAAGATGGGGTGTCAGCATATCAGAGAGAGGAACTGAGCGTGGGCTGTGCCTGGCTTGTTTGAGGATCTGCAAGGAGCCAAAGTGAGAGAGACAGGATATGTGGTTGGCAGAAGAGGCCAGAACAGTGAGGGCAGAGGATACAGGTCTAGAGGTCTTTGGGGGCTTTGAACACGAGTGACATGATCTGGCTTGTTTCACCAGGATCACAGTGTCTTCCATTTGGACAATGACAACAGAAATCTCAGAAAGGCAGAAGAGAGAAATATGATGACACTGTTACAGGAACCCAGAGAGGGATGGTGATGGTTTGCCCCAGAGTGCTAGCAGTAGGTGTGATGAGAAGAAAGAAAGAATGTGAAGTCACTCACTCATGTCCAACTATTTGCAACCCCATGGACTGTACCCTGCCAGGCTTCTCTGTTCATGGGATTTCCCAGGCAAGAATACTTGAGTGGGGTTGCCATTTCCTTCTCCAGGGGATCTTCCCAACCCAGGGATCAAACCCTGGTCTCCCGCACTGCAGCAGACTCTGTACTGTTTGAGCCACCAGGGAAGCTGGTGTGATGGAGAGTGGTGGTGTTCTGGTTATATTGAAGGTAGCGCCACTAGAATTCACTCACGGAGCAGAACTTTCCCCTTTGGCCTTTTTCCCAAGGTTGATATAGAATACTCTTCTTAAAATTAAAAAAAAAAAAAAGAATACTTTTCTTAGTAAAATAGATCCATCTCGAAAGAAGAAAGTGAAGTCGCTTGGTTGTGTCCAACTCTTTGCAACCCCATGGACTGTAGCCTGCCAAACACCTCTGTTCATGAGATTTTCCAGGCAAAAATACTGGAGTGGGTTGCCATTTTCTTCTCCAGGGGATCTTCCCAACCCAGGGATCAAACCTGGGTCTCCCACACTGCAGGCTGACTCTTTACCATCTGAGCCACCAGGGAAGCTGGAATACATGGATTCCATGTGGGGAACAACTTTTTAAATTTGTTAATGAAATTGCACTGAACTGATGGAATTCTTTAGGAACAACTGGGCACTGTGGTTAAGAGCACAGGCTCCAAAATAAAATTACCAGGTAGCGGAAATGGTCATTCCTTAATCCCATGCGTCCCTGCCTTCATAGCTAATTCAGTGTCTTCTCATTATAGTACATATTGTAGTTACTGTTTTTGAAAGTCAAAAAACACAGAGAATGCCAGTTTCATGAGATTTAACTAAATATGTGTGTGCGTGTATGTATATGTGACTGTAGAGTTGGAAGCCTTTGGGGTCTAGCTTGGGAGTCAGACCATCCAAGTTTATATTCTGGTTCTACTGGTCTGGTTATGTGACCTTGGACACATTGTTGAACTAGTTTCTGCCTCATTTCCCCCTTCTGTCAAATAGGGACAATCATAGGATCTATCTCATGATGGCGAAACAAGGTAGTCTCATAGACTAGCTCGTAAAACAGTTGCTTGTACAAGGCAAAGGCTCCATAAATTTTGGCTCTTAGTAAAAAATCATGATCACTGAGCTGGGCACATGTTGTAGAATCCCAATGTGTGAACACCCCTGGGGGAAATCACTAGCTTCAAATCATAAAACATTAAGATTATATTTATTTAGACACAACTCCCTACTAGACACCTTTGATCACATACTGGAATCTTCTATCATCCACCATCCAACATACTCATGAGTGTACAAGTGTATTTTCTCTACTTTATGCAGGAACTTGGAATAAACCCATGAATGATATTTTTTCCTTTGGGGTGTTTAAGAGTTGTTGAAATTCTAGTTATGATATTTAGTGTTATGAGCTCTTTATGCCTGTTGTTAAATATGCCAGCATTTTATTGACACATTACTGTGAAATGGGCAGCCAGCTACAGTAATAAGTTTCCCCTAAAGAGTGCGAGTATCAACAAATCTGATGGCAGGCACTACCAAGGAAACTGAACATGTGTTCAAAAAACAACTAGCTTCACAGAGGATAATGGGTACATGCATGTTTGATCCAGTGACTTCTGAAGGTATAAATAGGTGGCTACTATTAATTTTGATTTTCATGGTATCCTTCTTTTGAGAAATTCTTTATATTGTTTAATTTTGTGCTTTGGTCTTCTCTTACTCTTTTTTCTCAACTCTGCCTATCCTTAAAAACCACTTAAGAAATGTTTAAAAATATTGATACCTGCTCGTCATTCCCCAGAGGTTCTGATCTCATTGGTTCGGGGGTGGATCTCAAGCATCAGTTATTTTTTAAGTATTTTTAAACTTTCATCATGAAATATTTCAAATGTACATAGTGTACAAATAATTATAATAAGGCCACATGTATCTCTCATGCCTCCATCATAATGAACTTCAGTTGCTATTTTTTAAAATCTTCCCTACCTGATTCTTCCAATGCACCACCATGGTTGAGAAACATTCTCTCTTCTAAAAAGACAGAAAATGGGAGAAATATTTCAAGGGATATTGATATAAAGAGAAGCTGAAATTTGTTCAAGGTCACACAACAATTTTAAAACATCATTCCATACTCTGTTCATCAAGCCATAATGGCACTCATGAACATGTATGTTGTATGGCAAGTGTGTGCCTGCTTGATTTTGTTAAAGAGTGGAATAGTTGGGAAACTTTCAGAAAAGAGCTTAGAAATATAATGGTTTCCCATTTATAATCCTTGTACCTTGACTCAGACCACACTGTGGCCATCCACTTAATGCAACTCAATAAAATATAACTCAGAGATAAAGGTCTGATGAGCAAGGGTGGGACAAGAGGATTAGAGTTGATGGATCAGAGAAGTCAGGTACAAAGGGAAACAGTGGTGGAAATTGTCTTCAGATTCACAAAGAAAAAGCAATGAACCAATCACAGATTAATCTCAACCTATAAAAGAGTTTTGTAGGCTATTCCATAGCATATACATACATGTATAGTGGTGGTGCTTTAGTTACTAAATCGTGTCCAACTCTTGTGACCCCCATGGACTGTAGTCCGCCAGGTTCCTTTCCAGGCAAGAATACTAGAGTGGGTTGCCATTTCCTTCTCCAGGGGATCTTCCCAACCCAGGAATTGAACTCACAGTCTCTTACATCTCCTGGATTGTGGGAAGATTCTTTCCTGCTGAGTCAGCAGGAAAGCCCCGTGCGTGTGTGTGCGCATGTGTGTGTATAAAACATGTATATGTAATATGTATACTGGATAGTTCAGTCAGTATATCTTAATGAAGTTAAGATTTGTATTGCTACCTCAACAGTGAAGAATTGTGGGCAAGCTCTAGTTCCTGCATGGCAAACACCTGGAAAACAGTTTGATCTCAGGGGTAAACAGGACTTTACATATGATCTCGCCAAACTGCCCATCTGTAAGAGGAATCTCTTCTGGGACATTACTGACAGATGTCATCTGGTATCCAGATGGAGACCTTTGACCCTGCCAGCTGGAGAGTCCACTGCTCATAAGCCAGCAGGTTCATATTAGGATTTATTATCTTTCATTGAGCTGAAATCTCACTTTTTAATATACCTTTAAAGAAAGAAAATACTTCTGATGTCCCTCATGTTGTCATATTTTTGTTACTTAAATATATATATATGTAAAACTAGATTTAAATTTCTCATTCTGTAGGTCTCATGAACTATAAAACCAAACTAACCTTACAACTTGATATGAAAAATATAAGACCCATAAATTAACAACATATTAATGGCTACCCACCCAGTATTCTTAGGGCTTCCCTAGTGGCTCAGATGATAAAGAATCTTCCCACAATGCGGGTGACCTAGGGTCAATCCCTGGGTCTGGAGGATCCCCTGGACAAGGGAATGGCTACCCACACCAGTATTCTTCCCTGGAGAATTCCATGGACTGGGAAGTCTGGTGGGCTACAGCCCGTGGGGTTGCAAACAGTCAGGCACAACTGATTGACTAACACTAATGGGAATAATGATCTTGTTTTTCAGAAACAAAACCCCTCACTTTGTGCTAAAGGATAAAAAGATGTATGTCTAGTCAATTTGTTTGGTTCACTAGCTTTCACTGATCAGCACAAGGGATACCTGTCTGCATATGTATGTTCTAGCAAAAGGTATGAATACTTTAAAGTTTCTATTTGCTGGGTTTGGGAGTCAAATCTCAAACTTAACCCAAACTGCCAGCAATTAGTTCTCCATTTCCTGTTTTTAGGAGACATCCCTTGGCAACTTTGTCAGGATGTTTTGTGCACTTGGAAATTAAGGTCAGAGTTGTAGTGTTATTGCAGTCTTCAATAAATGGGCATCTAATCTAATTATTGCTGGAACTGGGTACAGAACAATCTTTCACTGTTATTTATTACTGTACTTACTGCGAATGAACTGCGGTTGCAAATTGACGCATACGACAGGATCCAAGCAATAACTCTTACGGCAAAATGTGTGCTGACTATGATGGCAGAGCCTCCTTATAGTTCTGCTTATCTGTGTGGCTGAAGGAGGCTGTCTCTCGCTTATCTCTGTCCCACCTTCTATAAAACAGCTATGCAAATAATACGTCAACCTTGTCTCCTGTGTCATTATTTCTGTACCCTGGTGTCCTGGACCAGTGGTCCTCAAAACCAAGTGTGACTTTGTGTCAGCTGGGGAGCTTGTTAAAAGTGCCTGCTCTCTGGTCCCCACCCCAGGGGTTCTGGTTTGCTTATCCTGGGGCTGGACCCAAGAGTCTTCCTTATTAACAAGCACTCCGAGGGATTCTGATATAAGTGGTGTGAGTGCTTATAAGCTTTCCAAGATTATGGTTGACACGGAAATAAGAAACTTAAACTCTTCATAAACTACCTGAATTGAGAAACTCTGGTGTCCTCCTCAGATTTGCATCATCTGCAAACATGCCCTTCTTGGATGTTCTGACAAGTGCCTGATAAACATCTTGAACAGGAGAGAGTCAACAGCGGAGTCTTTAAAGATGGCTTTGACCTATTAAGCACCAGATTTATTTCAAGGGACACAGATATTCTAATGATGTTTTCATTAGAAGCTGTGAACTATTTTCAGGTTGTTAAGTATGCATGGACAAGGAGGCAATTGAAAATGGCAAATAAAAGTCCTGGAAAACAGGAGTCAAATCAAGCAGCAAAGCTGACATTTTTCTTGGGAGTAGTTATAGGTGCATACTCCTTAACGTACAGTTAACTATGGCCTGTTTGCCTAAAGTGGGGAACATAAACCTGCAGAGTCAACAAGCTAATAAACCAGACATCCGAATGTGTCATATTACCACTTTTTTTCTTCCTCAGTTCATTCTTGTTAATTCTGGTTAGGATGAAATAGACTAGCTGGCTAGGATTACTTACAACTTTACAGGAGACTAAGGGGTTTGCTGGCATTTATTTCATGTCTTTTGGGGTGAAGTGGTCAAAATGTTATGTGTCTTGGCATAACCCAACAGTGATCATCTATTGGGGTATCAATATGGTCTCAGTGAATTACAGATCGCCAACTTCCATTATTTATATTTTGCCATTATAAACAAAATGCCCAACGATAAGATATTCTTAATGGATTTTTATTTTTACTTAAAAGAAAGAGAATAGTTATTGAGCATGTAAACTTTATAAAGGGAAGGGGGGTTCAGGATGGGGAACACGTGTATACCTGTGGCAGACTCATGTTGATGTATGGCAAAACCAATACAATATTGTAAAGTCATTAACCTCCAATTAAAATAAATAAATTTATATTAAAAAATAAACTTTATAAAGAACTGAGGATTAGACTAACCCTTAAAATTTTATCATTAGAAATTATGCTATTTATTTACAAGTGCTGAGATTACTTTCTAAAGTTTACTACAAATGGAAAGTAAAAAATTATTTAATAAGGGTATATTTTAATACAATGAAACTTACATGATATGTATTAGCCATGTCTTTTTGACTAATATTTTTCCAAGAGTACAAAGATAGAAAGGAGGAAAATATGGAATTTTGATGAATAGGAATGATTTTTAAGAATGATGTGCTAGCAGCCTATTATACAGAGTGAAATAAGTTTGAAAGAGAAGAACAAATATCATATACTAACGCATATATATGGAATCTAGAAAGATGGTACTGATGAACCTATTGGCAGGGGAGCAATGGAGACAAAGATATAGAAAACAGATTTGTGGACACAGGGTGGGAAGGAGATGGTGGGACGAATGGAGAGAGGAGCATGGAAACATAAACACTACTGTATGTAAAACAGATAGGGGGAATTTGCTGTATGATGCAGGGAGCTCAAACTGGTGCTCTGTGACAGCCTAGAGGGATAGGATGGGATGGGAGGTGGGATGGAGGTTCGAATGGGAGGGGACATATGTATATCTATGGCTGATTCATGTTGATGTATGTCAGAAACCAACACAATATTGTAAAATAATTATCCTCCCATTAGAAATAAATAAAAATGTTTTTAAAAATAGCTGAATAAAGGAGAGGAAAGAGAATAAGTCTTCAACATTAAAAAAAAAATGATGTGCTAGCAGGTCTAAACTTGCTCCCTCTCATATGTACATATCTTTACATAGTTTGCGCTGCATTTGTACTTGCGTTTTAAAATTTTGTTCTGCATCTGTGCTCTGCATGTACACAGACCCCTGAAATGATGTATACAAACTCAGAATGAAGCATCTGGAAGCCTTGATAAGCTGTTAACTTGACACTATTCTTAGAACCCAGAAACTCTCAAATGAATTTTCATTTCAGAAGAAGAAGCTTGTTGCTTCTGAATTATGCATTCATCCCTGGATTTCCCTTATTTATGGTCCCTGGTAATGCCATGGCTGAAGACTTTGTGTCCTCTTTTCAAGGACTTGATATGCAATTCAGGTGCCTGAGATTATCATGAGCATAAAATAAGCCTCAGCTAGTTACTGCGAGGGTTGTTAGCATTTTACTAGGACAACTGATGATGAGGAACAGTCAGCCTAAAGGACTGAAGGGCATGGAGTTATTTTTAAATACCACATGCTTTCATGAAAGGTGGTCAGAGATCATGGACAGGGGTGCACGCCTGTTACAGCGGCCGCATCTGCCAGGTTTGGTGAAGCTTCAGTCAGTGTTCTCCCAGTCCTCCTGCTGGAGGGCAACGTCCTGGTGGGTTCACTAGACAGACTCTCCATCATCTCTTCCTGGAGTCTTGTTGATGAGGCTGTCATACAGCTGGTAAATGCTGCCTTTGCCTTGGCCATCAGGCTGGAGTTATCATCGCTCATCAGGTAGCATGGTACCCGTGCGTACCACGGAGTCAGCATGCTGTTGATGCTCGTGGATGGATGGGGGCTCGTGGGGAATCCTGTCTCTACAGTTTGGGATGAAGTCACACACATACTTTGCCTAAAGTGAGCTGTGTCCCTTTCCTCTGGACCGTGGCTAGAATTCTGGATAGCTTGCTGGCCTTTAGTGATGTATCTTCCCTGCGTGCATGCATGCTCAGTCACTCCGTTCTGTCCAATTCTTTGTGACCTATGACTGTAGCCTTCCAGGTTCCTCTGTCTATGGGATTCCCCAGGCAAGAATACTGCAGTGAGTTGTCATTTCCTTCTCCAGGAGATCTTCCTGACCCAGGGATCAAATCATGTCTCCTGCATTGCAGGTGGATTCTTTACCCACTGAGCCACCTGGAAAGCCTGTATCTTCCCTACAAGAGAGCAATCTCAGGAAGCCCATTGTAGGGTAAGCCTCTCTCTTAGTGGGAGAGACCAGAAGGAACTAAGACCTGGGCTGGAGTCATGGCATGGGGTCATTCTTGCCCCACGTTTCATGGATTATTTCAGCATTTCCTGAATGAACACAGAAAATCTGGAATCTGAATTCTCATGCCAAATCTGCATTCACTCTGGGACTGTATGAAAGGCATTTCTTTGACCCAAGAACTACTTTTCTGTAACCCATTGAAGCAGCACCATGAGGGGTCTTACACAGACAAGAATATCAAATTCTCTGGGGTAGAGTGGCTTTATTTTTGATAGCTGGAGGGATGTAGAGTGTTCATTAGTGTTTTATGAATAGCATCACCTTACCTTCTTTTTGCTTTCCCCTTCTCTTTTCCAGGTGGAAGAGCTCCTTATTTTATTTCCGAAAGAGAGTTATAATTCCTAAGTGTAATCTTTACATTATTGTTTTTACTCAGCAGGTGTTAATATCTGATGGCTCAGTGGTAAAGACCATGCAGGAGACATGGGTTTGATCTCTGGGTTGGGAAATGGCAACCCACTCTAGTATTCTTGCCTGGACAGAGGAGCCTGGTGGGCTATAGTCCATGGGGTCACAAAAGAGTCAGATACTAAACAACATTAATATGTGATAGCGTCTTTTTATTTTGTGGAACCCTATTGGCCACCTCATGCGAAGAGTTGACTCATTGGAAAAGACTCTGACGCTGGGAGGGATTGGGAGCAGGAGGAGAAGGGGACAACAGAGGATGAGATGGCTGGATGGCATCACTGACTCGATGGACGTGAATCTGAGTGAACTCCGGGAGTTGGTGATGGACAGGGAGGCCTGGCGTGCTGCGATTCATGGGGTCGCAAAGAGTCGAACACGACTAAGCGACTGAACTGAAGTGCTTTTGAAACATAAGCATTTTGGAAATAGTCCTTTATTTGTGAGGAAAAAGAACCGTCCAAGTGACAACTTAGTTCTTTATTCCATGTCCATTTATTCATTTAGCAAAAGTGTTCACTGCTTGCTTGCAATGTACCCAGTGAGGCACTGTGGGGAGACAGATGACTAGCAGCGGCTTTGGCATGATATTCACAAGGTAGAAAGAAGAGTGTTTATTACAGAGATACAAGCAAGTACTGATGAGCTAGCTCTGTGATGCTCCTGAATTTTTGTTTGGCCTTTCTTTTTCTCCACATGTGTCCTAGGAAAAACAAAGAAGAATACCATAGAGCCTTGGTCAAGCCCAAACAGTTTCATAATAATCGCTTCCCAGGTTAACTATTAAACTAGGAAGCAGTATGGTTTTTACTCCAAATTTTGAATTCATGCAGTATTAGGAAGAATAGTTAGGTACTTCTAACTTTTAAAACTAATGTTTAGTATTTGAACATTTTCTCCCAAGAAAATAGACCTTCATACACTATTGCTGATTTTTTCCATCACTAGAAAGACCCAAGATTCATCAGTCAGGGAGAAAGCGGTTCACTTTCAATTAAAAAAAAAATAGCAAAAATACTGCAATAAAATGAATGAAAATATGAAACCATCTGTATCTCCAGTGATAATGCCAATGCAGTGTATACTGTAAACAATACAATTTGTTCAAGTCCGCTTTAAAGGAAAGTGGTTTAGTGTGCATATATAAAATAGGAAAAGAAATCCTTTCTTTATTCACAGATCTCATATGCAACACACACCGCTATATATGCACAGATGTTACATATATGTGTATATATATCTCTGAACACTCTTGTGGCCCCCATAGGAAATGAACACAGGTCATCACCAAACACAACCAGTGTTTGAACCGTTACCTTTGTCTGTCACTTAAAAGACAGTTCAGGTCTTTATCTCTGGTCCTTGGAACAATGCCATACTCACCTCCTGTCTGCCCATCCTTTCTAGTATTTGCAGTGTTATCAGAATATTTTTCCTGTGACATGACTCAAGTCACATTTTCTTCCTCAAAATTTCTCATAGCTGCAAACCTATAGAATGCAGGCCCATAAACACCACAGAAACACAGGAACCACAGTTTTCCAACTCTTGTCTCTAATACAGTCTGAAAAATGCCCCTCCCTTTTATTCTTTTCCATCAGGTTTATTACAGGACATTGAATATGGTTCCCTGCACTGTAGAGCCCTCTCCCCTTTCTGTTGCCATCTTCCCTGTCCTGGAAACACCGGGTCACGGACAGACCCGGTTTCGAAGCTCTGCCGCAGCCATTTAACTGTGCACCACGTATCTGGCACTCGATAGTAAACGCAGTACTTGTGTTAATCCATTTTTTCCCTCCCTGAATGAGTCGGTGAGCTCCCATAAATGTGCCTTGGTTACTTGGCTAGGGCTGTGATATTGCGAGACAAATACAATAATTTCTTTTGCCTGCAAACCACTACCCGCCCCCCGCCCCAACCCCGCGCCATTTCAGTGGGAAGCGTTATCAATTATGACTTCCCATTAGGCCGGGAAGACCACCTGTAACTGCAGCTTTAGGTTGGGGATGGGGAGACGGTGGGGAGCAAGAGGCTGCCTGAAAAACAGGAAACCTCCCTCAACCTCTAATTCAGATCTTCTCCATTAACTTAGTCTTTCTGGGACACCTACCCGATGCAAAACGCCGCCAATTTGATTTTTTTTTTTCCTTTCAAAAAGGTGTGGGGGGGGGGGGGGACCTGCAGTCCCCAAGCCAGTAAATAACTCACCTGAAGGTCAGGTACGCCCTCCCCCCACTCTCCCGGGGGTGTCTGGGAGGGGTGGGGGTGAGGGGGGCGGATAGAGAGCCCGGCAGTGATCGCAGTAGAAACGCGGAGGCTCAGGCGATTGGCAGCGGTCTGGGAGGCGTCCTCCCCAGCCCGACCCTGCGCCGGGATGGAGAAGGCGGAGGCGGCGGCACTACGGCCCTGAAGTCCCCAGCGCCCCCTCCCCCGCGGCCGAGCCGGGCCGGGCGCGTCCCTGGGCGTGTGCCCCGCCGCAGCCCGCGGAGCCTCCCGAGTCCCCTGCCAGGGGGGTGGGGAGCGCGGCGAGCGCCCGAGTCTGCGGCTGCCTCCCCACGCCCGAGCCTCCGCGCCGCGCCGCGCCGAGGACGCGCGCCCCAGCCGGTCCCCCCGCCGCCGCCGCCGCGCGCACGGGCCCCCCGGCCCAGCCCAGGTAACTTTTCTGCCTGCGGGGCTGCGAGGTCCAAGGGAGGTGCAGGGTCGCCGGGGGCGCAGGGCTGGCCAGAGGCCGAGGGCAGGCGCGTGGCTGCAGCGCCGCTCAGCCGCGCGAATCGCGGGAGCCGGGCACCCTCCCCGCCCGGCCCGCCGGGACCCCCGCGGGGACCCCCTCCCAATAGCCTGGCCGAGCCGGGGCGCCGCGCCGGGGGACGTGCCCACTTCGCCCGCCCTGCGCTGCAGCATCGCGGGGCGGGCGCGCGGCCCGAGCCCTGGCCTCCGGCCCGGGGGGCCTCCCCCGGAGCCCCGGCCGAGAGGGGCGGCTGGCCCCTGCTCCGTCAGTTTCCGAGCCCTCCCCCCGTCCCGGGCGCCATGTTTTGAGTTACCCCTCGGGGTGGGGTGGGGGCGGGGGCGACACTGCGGCGCCGCCCGGGGCGCGGGGAACGCTGCGCGCGGCGGCGGAGGGTCTGCGCGGGGCTCGGCAGGCGCGGGGCCGGTAAGGTGCGCTCGCACAAAAGCATCTGCGCTCCAAGCGGCCGCCGCTTTTATGTAACTTGTCCGCTTCGCCGAAGTGGGGCGGGCGGCGGCCCCCGGACGGCGGCGGAGGCTGCAGCGGGGTGGCCGGGGAGGGAGAGGAGGCAGCGTCCTCCTAACGGGGTGCGCAGTTGGGGTAGGGGGTGCTCGGGCACCTGCGGGGCCGGGGACCCGGGGGCGGCGCAGCTCACCTGGCGTCCGTGAGGCTGCGCTGCCCCGGGAGGCGTGTGCGCGGGCGGCGCTGCGGCGGCTGGGGGCGGGGAGGCCGGGGCGCGGGGCTCGGGACCCCGGCAGTCGGGGTCTCCGCCAGTTCCAGGCGAGTGTTTCCCGGCTCCTGCCGCGGGGCCCCCCGCCGTCTGGGGTCTCCCCTCTTCTCTCGCCCTCCTTCCCCTCCTCCCCCCCCGCCAAGTTCACGGCTTCTGCAATGCGGTGGGTGTGGTTACCTATTCTATTGCCCCTGTGGTCCTTCGCCGCGGGAGCCGTCTCTCCTCGGTTTCCAGATTGCCGGATCCCAAGTTGTCTAGGGTTTTTTTCTCCTTCAGTCCCAGCCCAGGGTTAAAGTTGAGATGGTTGCAGAACACATAGAAAGATAAAGAGGACATGTGTTGTTAATTACGCCTGGAGGCCGGCCTGAGAAATCCTGAGAGGGCCAGGCAGCCCTGTCACGCGTCGCTTGCATTTCGGGTTTAACTTGGTGTTTCAGCTTTTTTTTTTTTTTTTTTAACCTCAGTTTGGCGGAATTGTTTTTGCAGATATCCCGCTCGTCCTTTTTTTTTGGGGGGGGGGTCCTTTTTAGGGTCTCTGGGGCGGCCAGGTGTGCGTTGGAGTTTATCCTGGTAGCAATAACTTTCCTAGTAGAAGAGTCATCAGATCAGACCAAGCACTAAAAACAATCTTTTTGAATTTTACACTGATTTTTAATGTCTCAAACAAAAATGGTAAACCTCCATTTATCATCTGGGAACCCTAGACGCAGTAATTATACAGCAAATTGAGCAGAAAAGCCCTATTAAGGAAAAAGCGCATCGAGTTTGAGTAAACTCTGGGGAATGGGAGGTGATTCGTATCTTGGATCAAACAGCTTTTTTTTTTTAATGCACGTTAATTTTGGTATCAGACTTTGAAAACTTTAGTTGGAGTAACAAAGTCATTTCGAGAGGAAATAAATTCCATATTGAGAAGCCTGACTTTAATTTGTTAATTTCAGAAGGCATTGATGAAAATAAAATAGCTGAATACTAAATAGTCTCATTTGCATTATGATTTTCTAGTGGTTTAGAAAAGCAACATACCAGATGCACCAGTTACTGCAGTTTATCGAGCTAATACACTTTAGGCAAATAATTTTGGCAGCGCAGAATGTGTTTTCTGAATGATTTCTCAGTAGGAAAGAGTGGCCGCTTTATTTAATGTGTAAACCCCTTGGAGCTGAAGGATTGAGAAGATGGAGGTCAAAGGTCAGTATCTCAGTGAGCTGTTTACATTTCATTTTTAAGTCATTTCTTCTGTACCAGTGCTATTTAGGTTAAAAGCAGGTTTTGTCAATTCTTGTACAGTGCTTGGACTTGGGCCAACTTTGAATTGTGTTGAAATAGGAGACCTGGGATTTTTTTTTTTTTAACTTGATCAGAAGCTCTCTTGTCCATACATTGGTCTTGAAACATTGGTCAAATGCATTAATGGGCTGCCAAAGGAGAAGGGAGGCAACTGTTCATGGACCAAGAGATGTTATGATGTCAGTATTTTGTGAATCCTTCCTTGATTTACAGTTTGTTGGATTATTATGGCAGGAACATACTTTCCAGGGTATTTAAGTTAGTGATTTTTTGGAAAAAAAAAAAAAAGTCTTAAAATTCACAAAATAGAATTCATGTCCTTTCCAGTAAAATAGAACTCCAAGAGTGAGCTGAAAAATAAAGACATGTTTCTTTTCCTTGAGAATTTGACTCTCATGGAGAGAGATTACTTAAGTCCTGGAGTTCCTTGGTCATCTTTCCTCCCCAGCCTCTTCTAAGGATCCAGCCATTGTTTTCCTGTGAATGTCAGCTTTATCGTGAAATAGAGACTTACTATGGAAAACCATGACTCAGGTTTATCTCTGGCACCGCTTCCTTTAGAGAGATCTCTGATGGTATCACTGCAGCATCTTTCTTTCGAAAGGCTACACAGCTGCTAGCTTGTTGAGAATTCGGCAGGCACTCCTGGAGAGCTCTGCTCTCATTTGATTCCTCTTGGCTGCAGAGAATTGTGTGCTCAGAAGCAGGGACTGGAGCCGTGAAGTCACTGCCCTGCCCTGTCTGGTGTTGTGACATCACTATGGCTCAAAGGAAACAAGGGTGGGGCAGGCAACACCAGACGGTCTGAAGCATCTGCCGGCGTTAACTTTGCCTGATCCATGAATGAGGCTCTCCTTTCTCAACTTGAACTGCACCATAAGGTATCGTTTGAAGCATGAGATATGGATGCCAGCCTGCATGGGAAAGTGTGTTTCAGAGATTAAGAAAGCAGAGCGTTTGTGTGTGTGTGTGTGTGTGTGTGTGCAGTAGTATAAATGATTGACTCTTCCTCCTATTAAGGAAAATATTGTTAGTTTTTTAGGAGGGCCATTGAAAAATCATACTTAATTATCGGGTATCTATCAATGCAGAGAATAGAGCCAGTATATTTCTTACTCTTTTTGTACCTAAGTAGCATTCTTGCTAAATTCTTTGTGTAGGTGGTTAGTCTTGTCTTTCAAAAGTGTGTGGTGTGGTGTCTGTCGAGATACAATCTCTTTCTGGGTAGACAGTGTTCTATCTGATGTATTTTCCAGTGATGTGTTTGCAATTGGAAATTAGAAAAAAAAATGGGGAAAAGAAAGCAAGAGGTTTCACAAGTATAGAAGATAACCTGCAGTGATTTGGGGTCATTGATTTCTGTGTAAGTTTTTGGTCTATGTGTAGACAATTTTATAATTTTTCACTTTTGAATTCTCTGAACTGAGCATTCTAGTGCAGAGATGATCCCAGACAGGCCGCACCCGAATTTGTAATAAATCAGTTTCCTGTTGTGATTCCTGACTTGAATGTGATGTGAGCATAAAGGAGACCCACAGAACAGCTGCAGCCTGGGGTCTTGCCACCTCTTCAGTAAGATGACTGACCTTTTCTCATGTGAGAATATTATGTACGTGGGACCTGTGAGCAGTTCTTATTTAACCGTGTCACTGTCCAGAACACATTGCCAATGCAAAAGGGAAGGAAAAACCCCCCCCAAAAAAAAGGAAGGATAGCCCAAATAGAGAAGTTGAAATTAAGTACCAGAACTGCAGCTCAGTTCGTTGAAATGTCTTTGGTGTTGCATTTTTAGACTTAACCATGATTGGCTAAATTGCACACTTCACAGTTGTAAGCTTCTATTAGCGCCAAACCCCTAATTCTTTGGTAATTTGCAGTACAGAGGAAAAAGCTGACAACTTAATTTTTAGATGGCTGACATTTTGATGCACTGTTCTTATAACCCTTCCTTACAGACTTGAAAAAAGAAAAGAAAAAGCAGAAAGGTTTGTATTTAATCTAGAGAACAGTTGGGATACTTCCTCTGCCTCATGCACTGTTTTTTTCTCTCCACTTAAACTGAATGAATGCCTGTTCTTTGAAGGGACTAATTTTCCTTTTGCTTGGAGTTTCATTCCCAGACCAGCACAGGTCTAAACTCGTAGGGTATTGAGTAAATATTTATGGAATTGGATTAAGAAGTGAGGCCACATGTGACTTATGCTTCACTATTAAAAAATAGTCGACAAGGCTTAAAAAGCATGGCCACTTCCTTAAAAATGAGAATGTTCAGACTCTTGTATGCAATTGTTTCTAACCACACAGTCCTCTTCCTAACGAGTTTGCTGCTCTGGCCACAGCTCAGATTAGGTAGGTTCTAGAGGTTTTGTCTGATCCAAGAAGAGAATACTGCAGGTACCGTGAGAAAAAAGGACGGCTTCTTTGAGAGAAGATGGGCAGGCAGCCTGCCTCCCTTTCTGCCATCTCTAATTGGTGTCATGGGGACATCAGTAGAGCAGATGTACTCAGAAGAAGGGGAGAAGGATCAGATGGAGGGAGACAAAAGCTGAATGAGGGCTGGGCCATGATATTGATCTTGATGTTGAACTAAGAAGAGAAAAACTATTTTCTCCTTAAAAATTTTTTATTTTAATGTTTTTATTGGAATATAATTGCCCTAAGATGTTGTGTTAGTTTCTGCTGTACAGTGAAAAGAATCAGCCATATGCATACACATCTCCTCCCTTTTGAGGGGATATATACATACATATATCCCCTCCCTTTTGAGTCTGCCTCCCACCCCACTCCCCCATCGCCACCCTTCTAGGTCATCACAGAGCCCTGAGCTGAGCTTCCTGAGCTTTATAACAGCTTTCCATTAGCCATCTATGTAGATCTCTCTTCTTTGGTCATTTTTTTATAAATGTTGTATTTACATTCTCCAGTAGTGACTTTCTCTGTGTTTTAGTCAAGCCCCACATTTCATCCTTTCTCTAAAACAAACCTTTTTTTTTTTTTCCACATTTGCACATCTCTGAAATTGGGATATGTCTTACAGTTGCTCTCAGCCATATGGCAGAAAGAAAACTGGCAACTGAATTCATTGATAAAGACGAAGACATCAAAAATTGGAGATTGGGTGTCAGTTGATTGGAAGGAAATCTTGGAGACATAATGGAGCATGCATAAGAAATAGCGCATCACCCATGAAGAAACATAGGTGGTATTTACTGTGTAAAGGCATAGACCATGGTAACTGAATCAGCATGCAATTTGAGAAAGTTGGATTTTGACCTATAATAGAATTTTTTGAATACCTTGGCTAGTTTATTTTGTTTCTCTTTGTGCATGCAGAGAATATGTAATTAAGTGTAAAAGAGTTATCTAAATAACTAGAAAATTAAAATTCCAACATATGAGTCACCACTTAATTGGCAGAGTGCTACGTATTGTGTTATTTCTTAGAATTAACAGCGTCGTGAATTTTATCAAGTAGGGTTTGTCACTTGGCTACGCTAATTTAAAAAATACTCTATGATATTCAGTGCTTATTCACATGCCCCCTTCTATGTATTTGGTAACTGAGGTGCATCCCTTTGTAGGAAAAATCTATTGACCGGTCTTCATTTTCAAGTTTGGCTTTTCCATTTGGGTCCTTGGAAGATAGTTGGACTTTGACTAGTCATTGAGAAGGCATTCCAGATAGAACACTCTGAAAGTTAGGAGGCCTCAAGGTAACTGGAATGTAGTCTTTACCCTGCGGAGTAATAGGAGATGAGTCTCAGGAGAGTGTGTGGCCGTACGGCGAATATGAGACTAGACAACATTTTGCGCTTTGCTAGGTACTAGGGAGCCATTGAGAGTAGTGGAGTAGGAAAGACAGTGTTCATCTGGTGATCAGTGTAGGGTGTATTGGAAGAACATCACCTTTTGTTAAAAGAGTAATCCAAAAAATTTCAGAAATTGTATGTAATGCTGGTTCCTCTCAGCGATTGGTATTTTGGCAACTCACGACATATTTTTTGTGATCATATTTAGTCAAAGCTTAATTATTACTTTTGGACTGATTAGGGTGGAAAATGAAATGTTCAGAAGATGGAATGATTTTCATTCCTGTTTATCCTTCCAGTTAAAACCTTTCTGTTATTTCAGGTATTAAGAACAATGCATACTCCTGGTAAAATATTTTCTAATAATATTGAAAGACAAGCAGAAGAAACTGCACTGTCTAGAGGCTACTGTTAATAGTTGTGCTCAGTTGCTCAGTCGTGTGCTCCTCTTTGTGGCCTCATGAACTGTAGCCCGCCTGGCTCCTCTGTGCGTGAAGTTTTTCTGGCAAGAATACTGGAGTGGGTTGACATTTCCTTCTCCAGGAGATCTTCCTGACCCAGGGACTGAACCCTCTTCTCCTGTGTCTTCTGCACTGGCAGGCGGATTCTTTACCGCTGGCTCCACCTGGGAAGTGGCTAAAACAACAGCAATAACAGCGTGTGTCTTGGAATCTGACAGCCCTGGGATGGGCTCCTCGGCTTGCTGGGTGGTCACTGTGTGACGCGGGTCAAGTCTCTTCACTTCTTGACTCTATTTGATCACTTACAAAATGGCCGTAATGTTTAGATCCCGAGGTTGCTGCTGCTGCTGCTAAGTCACTTCAGTCGTGTCTGACTCTGTGCGACCCCATAGACGGCGCGACCCCATAGACGGCAGCCCACCAGGCCCCCCCGTCTATGTAATTTTCATTTCAGTTCAGTTCAGTCACTCAGTCATGTCCGACCCTCAGCGACCCCATGGACTGCAGCCTTCCAGGCTCCTCCGTCCATGGGATTTGCCAGGCAAGAGTACTGGAGTGGGGTGCCATTGCCTTCTCCCGAGATCCCATGGTTATGAGGGTTAAACGATGCAGTACGCGCAAAGCACTGCACATAGTACCTGGTACATCACAAGTGTCTAGTTAACAGACAGAGACTCCTGTCGATGTCCGACGCTTTGCAACCCAATGGACTGTAGCCCGCCAGGCTCCTCTGTCCACGGGATTTCCCAGGCAAGAATACTGAAGTGGGTTGCCATTTTCTTCTCCAGGGGATCTGCCCAACCCAGGGCTCAAACCTGAGTCTCCTGCACTGCAGGCGAATTCTTCACCACTGAGCCACCAGGGAAACCCTACTGGCTAGTGTCTTAATAAAGATAATACACTGGAAATAAATAGTCCTAATGATTGTGAGAATGCTTAGCGTGGAGGAAAGACCCTTGTCTGGGTTTCTCTATGGCTGATCCATCACTTAGCACTTTTGTAGCCCTAGGAAATTAATATAAAATGTAAAAGGTTAAGGAAGTAGGATTAAGGGTTAGTTTTCTTATCTGTTAAGTAGGGATGATAATCATGTAGTGTAGTGGTCTGGAGTATGAAATGAATGTCTAATTGAAAATATGTGGCTCTTTAATACATCTTCAGTTGAGGTTAGTTTTCTCTCCTTATGATGAATAATAGAAAAATGGAGTGAAGTCAGTGAAGCAGAGATGCTTCTATGAGAAAATGTGATCTGCTGATCAAAATCAGGCTGAGTACTCTGGGTGTTAGAGATATTTTCAAGATATTGTGAGATTCTTAACTTTCATATGGGGGCAACAAAACAAGGCATCAATTTAATAGGATCTGAAAATGAATTCATTGACTCAGCAGACATGAATTTGAGCAAATTTGGGGAGATAGTGAAGGACAGAGGAGCCTGGTGGGCTACAGTCCATGGGGTTGCAAAGAGCTGGATACAACTGAGTGACTCAACAACAAAAGCAACAGCAAAGAAAAATGAACTCAAGAGGGAGCTTCCAGGGGACTTCCCTGGTGACCCAGTGGCTAAGACTCGGCGTTCCCAGTGTAGGGCCTCGGGTTTGATCCCTACTCAGGGAACTAGATACCACATGCCGCAACTGAGAGTTTGCATGCTGCAGTTAAAGCTCCTGTATGCTGCAGTTAAGACCTGGCACAGCCAAATTTAAAAAAAAAAAAAAAAAAGAGGGAGCTTCCAGTCCTTGGACCTACAGTTGTGATGCAGCCTAAGGGTCTTCAGAAGCTTGTCTGACACTGTGGCCCAGTCTCAGTAGAGACCCAGCAGGTCGCCACCCCCATCAGAGAGCCTTTCAGTTCTCACTGTGCCTTCTGCACGTGCCTTCAGACAGCCTCTTGGAGTCACCTCTGCTCTCCTGGAGGCTGTATTTCAAGCCGGGGGACCAGCAATACACAAAGAGGATTTCAGATTGGGATGAAAGTTCTGAAGTAGAACCAGGTCACAGTGTTGATGGGTGTAGAGACCTGCTTCAGATACTGTCACTTGGAGATGGTTAACATTTAGTTAAGTCCTTCCTTCTTGTTTGCACCCTTCCTCTGCAAGTGAGACATCAACCCTTAGGTAGTGATCGGTGCCAGGCAAGAATCACATCTTCCATCAGCTGCGTGTCTTTGGGCCTCGTATAGCACCTGGCTGTGGTCCCATGCAGGCTCCTCTGTCCATGATTTTCTCCAGGCAAGAACAGTGGAGTGGGTTGCCATTCCCTTCTCCAGAGGATCTTCCCAACCCAGGTATTGAGCTCAGGTCTCCTACATTGCAGGCAGACTGTTAACCATCTGAGCCACCAGGAAAGACTAGCTACTGAACACATAGATTTTATACTCACCAAGCCCTCTTTCTTGTACCGTACCTTTCTTGTGATATGATTTTTACCGAGATCATGTATTCTTTTCTTTCTCTTAAGTTTGATTTCTTGAACCTTCCCACTCAGTGTGGGCTTAACCATGCATGAAACTAATGGAGCCTATACTTAAGTTTAAATTCAGACTGTATCATCTTATTCTTAGAGAAGGTTTCCCAAATTTGTGTAAGTGTCAGCGTTTATGAAACCTACACCTGCCTCTGATCTCAATCTGTATTAAATCCCCCCTTTTCTGAATTCTTATTGCAACTGTGGTTCACCCGAACCCAGAACTTTACTGTGTCCCAGTTCATCAGTTCATCTTCTCGTGCGTGCACACGAAAGGTGTCCAAAGACTTGGATTTGTGATTTGACTAAAAAGCTTCTGGACCTCTCAGAGATGTAAATTCTCATGTAGGAGAGTAGAACAACCCTTCCTTGCTGTGGAATCACCCTCATGTTGTTCAGTCACTCAGTTGTGTTTGATTCCTTGCAACCCCATGGACTGCAGCATGCCAGGCTTCCCTGCCTGTCCTTCACTGTCTCCCGGAGTTTGCTTAAACTCATGTCCACTGAGTCAGTGATGCCATCCAACCATCTCATCCTCTGTTGCCTCCTTCTGCCTTCTATCTTACCCAGCATCAGGGTCTTTTCCAATGAGTCGGCTCTTTGCATCAGGTGGCCAAAGTGTTGGAGCTTCAGCTTCAGCATCAGTCCTTCCAGTGAATATTCAGGTTGATGTCCTTTGGGATTGACTTGATTGATCTCCTTGCAGTCCAAGGGACTCTCAAGAGTCTTCTCTAGCACCACGATTCGAAAGCATCAGTTCTTCAGTGCTCAGCCTTCTTTATGGTCCAGCTCTCACATGTGTACATGACTACTGGGAAAAGCATAGCTTAGACCAGATGGATCTTTGTCAGCAAAGTAACGTCTCTGCTTTTGTCACCGTCATGAGCCAGTGGGGATTTTCCATTGATCCAGTCCAATTTTCAAGCTGTAAGATGTAGAATATGATGATAATCAGTGGTTTTTTTTTAGTGAGTTAGGGTAGCAGACTTTAGTTGAAGGAACATCTTGGATTTCTTCCGTGCTTTGCTCCCACCGTCCTGTGCCTTCATTCCTTCTCCTGATGATGAAACACATCCTGAGGACTTTGCATTAGCACTGTGCCAGTGTCAGCGACAGAGCAAAGAGGAAAATAAGCAACAGCCACTCGCTGGGCTCCCCCAGGGCACAGGGCTGTCACTGCCTGTGAAAGGGGCATCGGGCTCCAAGTTCTGCCCAAGAAGCTCACCACCCAGACTTGGGATGTGGTCCTGGCAGAAGGGAGTGAGGTCTAACCTGGACCTGGACAGTGGCCAAGAGTCAGCATGTGGCAGAGAAGAAGGGGAGGGTCTGGTAGGATCCAGAGTGGACTAGAGAGAGGCTGTTTGTGGGGTGACTGACCAGCAGGTACAGAGGCCAAGGGGGAAAGGATGCTTAGTCAGACATGGTACAGGACTAAGGGATGAGACTGGATCCAGGAAGAACACTGGGGAGGTGACGGTGTTGCAGAGGTCCATGGGGTCCTCAGGACATGCAGGGAGAGATGTCCGGTAGCCTTCACGCCAGAGCGGTCCAGCTTCTGGATCAAGATGGGGACTCATTAAAAAAGGATGCTATTAATGCCTTGGAAGCTGAGGCCCGGGAGAGGGTGAGTGAATAGGGTGGGCGGAGGAGGAGGGAGATAGGGGACAGACACACCTGGAAGCGTGTTTAGAAGGAGCAGTGGTCAGGGCTCCTGGGCACCCAGGAGCACCAAGGCAGTCTTGTGCCTGCGACAGCTTTGGTTCAGCTGCTGTGACATTGGTGCCTCCTCACGGGGACTCAGAGAGCAGGACTCATCTCCTCTGGGAGCACCTGGTGTTTCTACTTCCTGCTTTCCTCGGTTTGGAGGATGGAGCGAACTGCTGGAGGTAGAGGTCGGGGTGGGGGCAGCAGGAATTGGGGGAGCCCATGCCCCCAGGAATCTTTGCCACACACACGCCTGTATATGTGAGGTCCTGTTATCCACGGTGTTTTATTTATTTTTTTAAAGAAGTATATTGAGAAGCAAAGGTGACATTGCTAAAAATGCCCACCTCCTACGTGGATGAGGGGCTGTGTCTAAGGTGATACTGGTGACGGTTTAAAGCATTGAACATAGATTTGCCCTCTCCTATGCAGCCCTTGTCTGTGGACCCTAAAAGGCTCTAATGTGTCGTTTGAGAGCTAGGAAAGTGATGGCAGCTTTTCCAGTCCCTTAATTTGTTTCCTGGCTCCTCGTACCAGAAGCGTTTCCACCAGTGGTAAAATATTCTTGATCACAGCAAATTAGAAATACTGGACAGCCTTGTCCATTATGTAGAGATGCATGTCAGGATGACCCATGGATGGGTCTTAACTCAGATCTCAGAGAACGTCGAGATGGGGGGTGACGATCTCTCTTAGAAATAGTGTGTGATATTTCTGATACCTGAAAAAGTTGAATAGTAGATATAGTGACCACCTCTATATCCCACATCCAGTTTTAAGAGAGAAAGCATTCTCCCAGATTGCTTACTTTCCCTGTGTTCTCCTCTGCAGTTGTACCTGCCTCCCTCCTAGGAGCAGCCGTTCTCTGTGGCATCACTAAATTATTTGTGGTGGTGTTCACATTTAACCAACTTTATTTTTTTTTTATTTTAAAATCTTTAATTCTTACATGCATTCTGGCGATTCAATTCTTACATGATAGTATACATGTTAGAATGTCATTCTCCCAAATCATCCCACCCTCTCCCTCTCCCTCTGAGTCCAAAAGTCCGTTATACACATCTGTGTCTCTTTCCCTGTCTTGCATACAGGGTCATCATTGCCATCTTCCTAAATTCCATATATATGTGTTAGTATACTGTATTGGTGTTTTTCTTTCTGGCTTACTTCACTCTGTATAATCGGCTCCAGTTTCATCCATCTCATCAGAACTGATTCAAATGAATTCTTTTTAACGGCTGAGTAATACTCCATTGTGTATATGTACCACAGCTTTCTTATCCATTCATCTGCTGATGGACATCTAGGTTGTTTCCATGTCCTGGCTATTATAAACAGTGCTGCGATGAACATTGGGGTACATGTGTCTCTTTCAATTCTGGTTTCCTTGGTGTGTATGCCCAGAAGTGGGATTGCTGGGTCATAAGGTAGTTCTATTTGCAATTTTTTAAGGAATCTCCACACTGTTCTCCATAGTGGCTGTACTAGTTTGCATTCCCACCAACAGTGTAGGAGGGTTCCCTTTTCTCCACACCCTCTCCAGCATTTATTACTTGCAGATTTTTGGATCGGAGCCATTCTGACTGGTGTGAAGTGGTACCTCATTGTGGTTTTGATTTGCATTTCTCTAATAATGAGTGATGTTGAGCATCTTTTCATGTGTTTGTTAGCCATCTGTATGTCTTCTTTGGAGAAATGTCTATTTAGTTCCTTGGCCCATTTTTGGATTGGGTCGTTTATTTTTCTGGAGTTGAGCTGCATAAGTTGCTTGTATATTTTTGAGATTAGTTGTTTGTCAGTTGCTTCATTTGCTATTATTTTCTCCCATTCCGAAGGCTGTCTTTTCACCTTGCTTATATTTTCCTTTGTTGTGCAGAAGCTTTTAATTTTAATTAGATCCCATTTGTTTATTTTTGCTTTTATTTCCAGAATTCTGGGAGGTGGCTCATAGAGGATCCTGCTGTGATTTATGTCTGAGAGTGTTTTGCCTATGTTCTCCTCTAGGAGTTTTATAGTTTCTGATCTTAAACATTTAGATCTTTAATCCATTTTGAGTTTATTTTTGTGTGCTTAACCAACTTTAAACAGTGTCTTGTACCTGTCCCTCTGCAGCTTTGTCCATCCTGTCGGCTCCATGACTTCCAGGAGCCCATGGTGTAGTTCTTGAGGGTGAAAACTGATGCTTTAACCAGTGTTCATGGCTTCCTCACCAGGCCTTGAACAGGATTGTGCTTCCCACCTCAGAACATGGTACAACCCTGTATCTTCATGCTCTGTATCCCCGGATTCAGCCAACCATAGAATGAAAAATACTTTTTCAGAATGCTCTAGAAAGTTCAAAAAAAGCAAAATGTAAATTTGTCCCCAGCAGCTATTTACATAGTACTTGCATTGTATTTACAACTATTTACATAGTATTTCCACTGTGTTAGGTGTTACTGAAAAATATTTTTTAAGACTGTTCCAGAAAATTCCAAAAATCAAAACTTGAATTTGCCCCCAACAACTATTTACATAGCATTTGCACTGTATTTACAACTATTTACCGAGTATTTCCATTGTGTTAGGCATTGTAAGTAATCTGCATGCTCAGTCGCTTCAATAGTGTCTGACTCTTTGCAACCCTGTGGATTGTAGGATCTGCTAGGCTCCTCTGTCCATGGGATTTCCCAGGCAATACTGGAGTGGGTGGCCATTTTCCTCCTCCAGGGATCTTCCTGAACCAGGGAATGAACCTGTGTCTCCTACATTGCAGGCAGATTCTTTACCTGCAGAGCCATCAAGGAATCCCATAAGTAATCTAGAGATGATTTAAAGTCTGTGGGAAGATGTGCAGGGGTTAAGCAAATACTGTGCCATTTTACAGGCTTCCCAGGTAACTCGGTGGTGAAGACCCACCTGCCAATGCAGGAGATGAGGGTTTGATCCTCGGGTCAGGAAGATCCCCTGGAGGAGGGCATGGCAACCCACCCCAGTATTCTTGCCTGGAGAATCCCATGGACAGAGGAGCCTGGCAGTCTACAGTCCATGAGGTAGCAAGAGTCAGGCGTGACTGAGTGAACGAGCGTATGCCATTTTACATAAGAGACTTGAGCTTCTGTGGAATTTGGTATCCGAGTGTGTCCTGGAATCAATCACCCCTCCCCAAAACAGACACCAAGGGATGAGTGTCCTTGCTGCCCATCAGCCTGGGACATCCTGCCCCAGCAGGTCTACACAGCTGCCTCTGCACCTGTGCCCCATCACCTGTCACCCCACCCAGCACTGACTCCCTGCTCTGCTTCCGTTTTCTTCATATGAGTACATGTTTTACTTGTTTGTGTCTGCCGTGTGCCTCCCCCAACCAGAGCATCTGCTTCATCTGTTCTAGGACTTAACATCTCTTCTGTTCACCATGGACCCCAGCTTTGAGAACAGTGCTGCTCAGTACCCAGCTAACTGAAGGAGTGTTTCAAGATACGATGTGTTAGGAATTTGCCATGTTTTTATTGTGGACTTTTTAGTTGTGGTGGTTTGTCTATTATGAATAAACCTACATTGTACATACGTGCAGAATTCTTTTCTTTTTTTTTAGAAAACAAACACATTTCATTATCAATCCAAAAATAAAAGAAGATGTGAGCTTATGAAGGAAAATTTTTTATTGATCCATCTTTTGCCTTTGATCTAGTGGATGCAGTTGTGTTCAGAGTGATTTAATGCTGAATTGTAAATATAGCTTCAGTAAGTGAGGCCCCCTGATGGGAAAAGCTGGCCTGGGTGGCCCAAGGGATCTTGCCAAGAGGTGAAGGAGCCAGTGTGTGTGTACCAGGTCGAGACCATCCTGCTCTGAGCTGTGAGTTCAGCCATGCTTCCCAGGGCAACAGTTGGGTTCCAGTCATTTTCAATTAATTTGGACTTGCAGTTCTTTATGCTGATTAGAGTATCATAATTTTCCCCCTCCTCAAGAATTAGCACTTCCACAATCATCTGTACCATCTCAGACATGCCATCTGGCCTGCCCCCTTCTTTCCCTTCCATTATTAGCACAGTCGAAGGTAAACACGTTTTTTTTTTCCCTTCTTCCTTACCGATGAATATTCCATTTTCTTGTAATTTGGAAGATAATTCGTACACCACTCATTTTCACTCTTTGTATTCAGTGCTGGAAAACCAAAGCATGCTTGGTTTCCTGGGCTCTTTAATGAAGCATCAAGTCGATAGTGAGGTTTTATTTATTTATTTTATTTTACTTAACAATACTGTATTGGTTTTGCCATACATTGACATAAATCCGCCACGGGTGTACATGAGTTCCCAATCCTGAACCCCCCTCCCGCCTCCCTCCCCATATAATCTCTCTGGGTCACCCCAGTGCACCAGCCCCAAGCATCCTGTATCCTGTATCGAACCTAGACTGGCGATTCGTTTCTTACATGATAGTATACATGTCTCAATGCCATTCTCCCAAATCATCCCACCCTCTCCCTCTGATAGGTTTTGATTAGATGTGCATTCTAATTAAAAACAAATGATAAATTTCCACTTGGACTGCCATAGAAAATGATTCCAACATATAAGGATAGATAGTCATGGTATCCTATCAGCAAAATCATTTCTAACTTGGTTTTAAAGAATTTCTTATCCAAAAGAAAGCTTTCATGACTGCCCTTTTCTCTGCTTCTTTTATTGACAGTATTTTTCTCTGAATCTGTGTATCATGTCTAGCCTTGCGGAGGGTGGAGACCTGGAATTTCTCTATCCAGGTATTCCAGAAGTGTTGGTGAAATGGAATGGTCTCCCTCCATTGGGAAATTTGTTTTCCGTTATGTTCCTTTCTTCTTGATGCCAGCAATGACATGTTCTTGGATGAGCCTTTGAGTTCAGGATGGTGAGTTGAGTGTGCCTGGTTGATAAAGGGGAGCTGACTGAGTGGTAAAGCAGATCAGTTCAGTTCAGTCGCTCAGTCGTGTCCAACTCTTTGTGACCCCATGAAACGCAGCACGCCAGGGCTCCCTGTCCGTCACCAACTCCCAGAGTGCACCCAAACCCATGTCCATTGAGTCGGTGATGCCATCTAGCCATCTCATCCTCTGTCGTCCCCTTCTCCTCCTGCCCTCAATCTTTCCCAGCATCAGGGTCTTTTCAGATGAGTCAGCTCTTCACATCAGGTGGCCAAAGTATTGGAGTTTCAGCTTCAGTATCAGTCCTACCAGTAAACACCCAGGACTGATCTCCTTTAGGATGGACTGGTTGGATCTCCTTGTAGTCCAAGGGACTCTCAAGAGTCTTCTCCAACACCACAGTTCAAAAGCATCAATTCTTCAGTGCTAAGCTTTCTTCATAGTACAATTCTCACACCCATACACGACCACTGGAAAAACCATAGCCTTGGCTAGACGGACCTTTGTTGGCAAAGTAATGTCTCTGCTTTTGAATATGCTGTCTAGTTGGTCATAACTTTCCTTCCAAGGAGTAAGCGTCTTTTAATTTCATGGCCACAATCACCATCTGCAGTGATTTTGGAGCACAAAGAGATAAAGTCAGCTACTGTTTCCACTGTTTCCCCATCTATTTCCCATGAAGTGATGGGACCAGATGCCATGATCTTCGTTTTCTGAGTGTTGAGCTTTAAGCCAACTTTTTCACTCTCCTCTTTCACTTTCATCAAGAGGCTCTTTAGTTCTTCTTCACTTTCTGCCATAAGGGTGATGTCATCTGCATAACAGGTTATTGGTATTTCTCCTAGCAATCTTGATTCCAGCTTGTGCTTCTTCCAGCCCAGTGTTTCCCATGATGTTTCTCTGCATAGAAGTTAAATAAGCAGGGTGACAATATACAGCCTTGACGTACTCCTTTTCCTATTTGGAACCAGTCTGTTGTTCCATGTCTAGTTCTAACTGTTGCTTCCTGACCTGCATACAGGTTTCTCAAGAGGCAGGTCAGGTGGTCTGGTATTCCCATCTCTTTCAGAATTTTCCACAGTTTATTGGGATCCACACAGTCAAAGGCTTTGGATAGTCAGTAAAGCAGAAATAGATGTTTTTTCTGGATAGCAGCTTAGGTATTCTCTGATGACTGCGGGCGTGGCTAGCTTGCATCCCCCACCCCCATCAGCCCCCAGCGTCATTCCTCCTGACGTGCATCCATGCATGACCACACGATAGTTCTCAGCAGGACGCACAGGTGCCCTGCCTCTGGCTTCTCTGGTTTTAGCTGGTCTGATAACAGCCATTACTCAATTTGAAGCCATCATTTCTCAGCATAGGCAGTCTGGATTCTGTCTCAGACCCAGATTAGCAAGTTGGATGCTCTGAAACTGCTTTAAAGAGTTTGTTAATCATTGTTATGGCTTTATAAAAAGTGAAATGGAATTACCTGATAGACCAGTCTTGTTTCTTGGCATTCTTTTATCTGATACTGGAAAGAGGATGATGTTGAAATCCCGTTCAGTAGAAACAGCATCACCACAGTCCTCAGAAGTGTTAAATGTGCATTGACTGTTTCTCCTATGGAAGGAATCTTCTTGGGAGATGTGCTGAGGACAGTGTGGTTATTTAAATGCATTTGTTTCATTTAGGGTCGGTGATCCTGTGGCACTTGCTGCTGTGGTTGTTCAGTCGCTCAGTCGTGTCTGACTCTTTGCAACCCCATGGACCACAGCACACTAGGCTTCCCTGACCTTCACTGTCCCCAGAATTTGCTCAAACTCATGTCTGTTGAGTTGGTGATGCCATCCATCCATCTCGACTTCTGTCGTCCCCTTCTCCTCTTGCCCTGTATCTTTCCCAGCATCAGAGTCTTTTCCAGTGAGTCGGCTCTTTGCATCAGGTCACCGAAGTATTAGAGTTTCAGCTTTAGCATCAGTCCTTCCAGTGACTATTCAGGGTTGCTTTCCTTTAGGATTCACTGGTTTGATCTTGCTGTTTTAACCTATTTATCATTAATTGGATTTCACATGACCAATTTTTAGATATTTCCTTTTTAAAGAGCACTTTGATTGTGGAAACATTGGGTTTGAATTCCTGGAAGATACTGTACGTGGAAGAACAATTTTATTATTTGTCTTATTTGATGGGCAGTGACCTTGATAACAAATAATACTCTGATGGAAAATGAATTCTTATACTTGGGCCTTTTCTAACCACAACAGTTTAACTCCTGGGAGGTGCTTAACCACTCTGACCTGGCTCCATCCTTGCCCTTGTGAGGCAAGCAATTTAGCTTGATTGTCTTCCGTGATTAATGCTCTGTGACTCAGAAACATATCCAACTTTTTCAGCTCAGAAATAAATCTGCTGACCTAGTTTATTAGGCCTCGATTGCTCACTCCTTGATTTGAAGCATCCATCTTTGGGGGGCATCTCTGGTTTGACACATTTGAAACGTCATTGGTTACTACCTGTTGTTAGTGTGTCGGGACACCCAGCAGGAAGTAGGAAGTGCAGCTGAAGAGCCGGGACAGGAAGGACCTTGACTTACCGCAAAAGATGAAGCAATCTCATTCCTGAGCTGTGCTTGAGGCTTTCATCCCTGAGGACATTGTAGGTTGGGCTATGCTCATTTATGACACTTGGGGAGCACAGTGAAAGGCGTGAAACACTCCCTCCCGGTGTTTCCCTGAAGCCCAAAGAGCAAAGCTGGGGGATAACTAGCCACGGGAGGAAGGGACCAGGTATGCTCAGCTGAATCCCCCTCAATGCAGGGGAAGGAGGCTGAGTCCTTTCTAAGGAAAAACAAAAACCATCCTGTGTGTTGGATGGACCTCATGGTTGAAGCTAGGACGATCCCACGGTCAAGTGCAGCAGTGGTCCTGCAGGAACTCAGCGAGGAGGCACCTGCGGAGGCTTCCTCCGACGTGGGATGTCCCCAGTGCTCTGCAGAGCCTCCTTAGGGACCTTGAGCAGGGGAGACACAGCTGGTGGCTTCAGTGCCTTCTCTTGACAAAGCCAGGCAGAGGCCCCACCCTCTGCTCTTAAACATACGGGGCATTGGATTTGTTGTCTCACAGTTCTTGGTTGTAAATGCTAAGTGACTCTTTTGCCTGAGAATTTTTGAAAAGGAAAAACATGGGAAACAGCCTGACGTATCAGGAGTCCCTGAGATGTAGGGTGGATAGGAGAACAGGGCTAAAGAGGAAACGGTTTCTTCCTCAGCAGTCTCCCCGTCTTTACTGGGAGTTCCGGGCTGTGTCACCATCTTCCCAAGGGCTTCCCGCAGTCATCTACCTCTGCAGATGGGTCACGCTGCCACATGGATGGGCTTTCCTAGCAATGAGCTGTGTGCTTTCACCAAAAAACAAAAACAACTGTTGAGGGTTTGTTGTTGTTTCTGCCCTGTTTTCCTCTCTCAAAGCCTAGCGTGAGTTGTTCTCCCTGCAATTTTTCTGTCTGATCAACCCTATAATTTTATTGTAATAATTCTCCTCGGGCTGTCACTCGACACACATCCAAGCAAACACGTTGCCTGCTCGATTGCCCAACAAATGGGTTCAGACACTTGAGCCTCCTCTTACTCGTGTCAGCTTTTCAGATATTTGTACCAAAAGGAAAAGCTCAACTCTTTTCGTTTTAATCCTCATTTTTTATTTGCAAATGCGTGTCCATGTAGAAGGGTGTGTGTTTGTATTCTTTCTAAGTAGCGAAAGAATGTTGTTGTTCAGTCTCTCTTCTCAGCCCCGTGGACTGCAGCACGCCAGGCTTCCAAGCCCCTCACCATCTCTCAGAATTTGTCCC
Organism: Ovis canadensis; assembly: GCF_042477335.2. NCBI lineage: Eukaryota > Metazoa > Chordata > Mammalia > Artiodactyla > Bovidae > Ovis > Ovis canadensis. The sequence goes on along the minus strand of NC_091267.1, from coordinate 52,722,228 downwards.
GGTTCGTGTCCAGTGAATCGATGATGCCATCCAATGATCTCAGCTTCCTTCGCCCTCTTCTCTTGCCCTCAATTTTTTCCAGCATCATCAGGGTCTTTTCCAATGAGTCAACTTTTCAAGTCAAGTGACCAAAGTTCAGCTTCAGCATCCGTCCTGCCAATGAATATTCAGGGTTGATTGCCTTAAGGATTCACTGGTTTGATTTCCTTGTTGTTTTAACCTGTTTTATCATTAATTGGATTTCACATGACCAGTTTTTAAATATTTCCTTCTTAAAGAACATTTTAATCATGGAAACATTGAATTTGAATTCCTGGAAGATATTGTAAGTAGAAGTATTGAAGCTTCAGCATCAGTCCTTCCAATGAATATTCAGGATTGATTTCCTTTAGTGAAACAATGGAGAGACCCTCAAAGGTCCTTTCAGAGGGGACTAATTGCATGAATGCTCACTCTCCTAGGCTAGGGTAACAGGCAGTATCAAATACAAGGAGATCGTTTTCTCCACCTAATAAGGAAGCTGTTAAGCGATAGTATTCAAAACATGTTGCTTATTCGTTATTTCATTCAACAAAGATTTACCAAGTGCCTATCATTGAGTGCCAGGCGTTTTTCTGGGAACCAAAGATAGAAATAGAAACAAGCCAAGAAAAAAAAATCCTTGGTGTCCTGCAAGTTATACTCTAGAGGTGAGAAGTAGAAAATAAACCATAAATTTGTTGGTGCTCAGTCTTGTCCAGCTCTTTGTGACCCCATAGACTGCCGCCTGCCAGTCTTCCCTGTCCTTCACTGTCTCCTGGAGTTTGCTCAAACTCACGGTGATTGAGTCAGTGATGCTACTTATCCATCTCATCCTCTGCCACCCCCTTCTTCTTTTGCCTTCAGTCTTTCCCGGCATTAGGGTCTTTTCCGCTAAGTCAGCTCTTCTCATCAGGTTGCCAAACTATTGGAGCTTCAGCATCAGTCCTTCCAATGAATATTAATTGACTCGCTTGGTCTCCTTGCTGCCCAAGGGACTCTCAAGAGTCTTCTCCAGCACCACAATTTGAAAGCATCAGTTCTTCAGTGCTCAGCCTTCTTTCTGATCCAACTCTCACATCTGTATATTACTGCTGGAAAAACCATAGCTTTGACTATATGGACCTTTGTTGGCAAAGTGATGTCTCTCCTTTTTAATATGCTTTCTAGCTTTGTCATAGCTTTTCCCCCAAGGAGCAAGTGTCTTTTAATTTCATGGCTTCAGTCACTGACCGCAATGATTTGGGAGCCCAAGAAAATAAAATCTGTCACCGTTACCATTTTTTCCTCTTCTGTTTGCCATGGATGCCGTAAATTACAATAATGTAGGATATTCAAGGTCTGATGAGTGTTTTGGACATAACAGGGGAGAGAAGGCGGGGGGTGGGAGGTGGACTGGCAGTTTTGAGAGCATGTAGCACTCTGGGAAGCCTTCAGGGAAAGATGCAGTTGAGCAAAGCCTGAAAGGGGAGTGGGGCATGGAAGCCGATGGTGTGGAGGAAAGAACATCCCAGGATGTGTGCGCTCTTCATAGACTGACTGTTGCTGGAGAAGAGCAGAGCTTGTCCAAGCATGAGCCCTACGGCTCCCCAGGGTCTGCAGACCACTGAGCAGTCAGAGGGGAAGGAGAGACCGGGAGCCTGGGGCCAGGAATCCTAGAGGAGCCACTGTTTGGGGGGTGGCAAGACGGGGAAAGGGGGAGTGACGGCTGTTCTCTGCATGGGCAATGGAGACAGTGCAGTGCAGAGTTGTGTGTCCAAGGTGCTTCCATTTTGTTTAAAGGCAGGAGTTGGCATCCATGTCGGTGTTTGATTCTGCCGGGGGCACTTCTGGGGAAATACCCAAAATACTTGATATGCGTCTTCCAGGGAGGCCAACCCCCTGGGGCTCCAGTCAGGGGAAAAGGAGACTTTTTCAGTTTAAAAAGAATCAGTTTTTAAGCTGTTTCCATTATGAGAATATTTGAATGGACAGCAAGCCTTGCCTTTCCCTCCTTGGCTCTGCTTTGAGGGGTTCTTCTTGTTGGATCGTGCCAGACCCTCACGTGTCACACTCTGGGGTGTAGCGGGTGCCTCCTCTCATTCATTCATTGCCTCATTCATTCATTTACTCACTCACATGTGCCAAGGACTGCTTCACATGTGTGGTGGTGGTGTTTAGTCACTCAGTTGTTTCGGACTCTTTGTGACCACATGGACTGAAGCCCACTAGGCTCCACTGTCCATGGAATTTCCCAGGGAAGAATCCTAGCATGAGCTGCCATTTCATTCTCCAGACACGTTTGGCGATGGAGCCATAAACCAGAGACAAAGCCACAGTGTTTGTCTTGAGAGCAGTACCCAGACCTCCTCCCTACGCTCATTCCCACTGAGTTTAAGGAGTCCGAGGGCCCTTTGGGATTCCACTAAAATGTTCTCATGCTTATTCTGCTGTCAAACTTCTATAGGCAGTCCTTAAAGCCTGATTATAATTTAGGGCACTAGTATCTGTGTGGAAAAGGTTCCCGGGTGGCGCTAGTAGTAAAGAGCCTGCCTGCCAATGCCGGTGACTTGAGAGGCAGCTTCAGTCCCTGGGTCACGGAAGATCCCCTGGAGGAGGGCACAGCAACTCACTCCAGTATTCTTGCTAAGAGAATCCCATAGACAGAGGAGCCTGGTGGGCTACGGTCCATAGGGTCAAAAAGAGTTAAACGCAACTGAAGTGGCAGCACACACGCATGCATCTGTGTGGAAAACGGGATTGGGGCTTTCAACAACCAGTTTACAGGTTACATTTTGGAATGTGACAAATTGGCTTTGGGCAACTGCCCATACACTGGTTTTAACTATTCCAATCAGCAGATTTTGTTAAACAGTCTACTCTTGGTTATCTCTGCCTATGGACATTTGTAGTAGTGTGAATATATGAATTTTGATGGCTGAATTTAAAAAAATAAAATCTATCAATTTTTTTGCTTAGGCAAATCTTTCATTGTTATTAGAGTACAGTTGCTTTCTAATGTTGAGTTCAGTTCAGTTCAGTCACTCAGTCGTGTCCGACTCTTTGCCACCCTATGAATTGCAGCACACCAGGCCTCCCTGTCCATCACCAACTCCCAGAGTTCACCCAAACTCATGTCCATCGAGTCCGTGATGCCATCCAGCCATCTCATCCTCTGTCATCCCCTTCTCCTCCTGCCCCCAATCCCTCACAGCATCAGGGTCTTTTCCAGTGAGTCAACTCTTCACATCAGGTGGCCAAAGTATTGGAGTTTCAGCTTCAGCATCAGTCCTTCCAATGAACACCCAGGACTGATCTCCCTTAGAATGGACTGGTTGGATCTCCTTGCAGTCCAAGGGACTCTCAAGAGTCTTCTCCAACACCACAGTTCAAAAGCATCAATTCCTCAGCACTCAGCCTTCTTCACAGTCCAACTCTCACATCCATACATGACCACTGGAAAAACTATAGCCTTGGCTAGACAGACCTTTGTTGGCAAAGTAATGTCTCTGCTTTTGAATATGCTATCTAGGTTGCTCATAACTTTCCTTCCAAGGAGTAAGCGTCTTTTAATTTCATGACTGCAGTCACCATCTGCAGTGATTTTGGAGCCCCCCAAAATAAAGTCTGCCACTGTTTCCACTGTTTCCCCATCTATTTGCCATGAAGTGATGGGACTGGATGCCATGATCTTAGTTTTCTGAATGTTGAGCTTTAAGCCAACTTTTTCACTCTCCTCTTTCACTTTCATCAAGAGGCTTTTTAGTTCCTTTTCACTTTCTGCCACAAGGGTGGTGTCATCTGCATATCTGAGGTTATTGATATTTCTCCCAGCAATCTTGATTCCAGCTTGTGCTTCTTCCAGCCCAGTGTTTCTCATGATGTACTCTACATGTAAGTTAAATAAGCAGGGTGACAATATACAGCCTTGACATACTCCTTTTCCTATTTGGAACCAGTCTATTTCTACTATACAGCAAAATGAATCAGTTATACATATACATTTGTTGTTATTCAGTCGCCAAGTAGTGTCCAACTCTTTGCGACCCCATAGGCTGCAGAACACCAGGCCTCCCTGTCCCTCACCATCTCTTGGAGTTTGCCTAAGTTTATGTCCATTGAATTGGTGATGCCATCCAAGTGTACATATATCCCTTTCTTTAGATTTCCTTCCCATTTGGGTCCCCACAGAGCATTGAGTAGCGTTCCTTGTGCCCTACAGAAGGTTCTGATTAGTTAGGCAAATCTTGAAATGAATTTACATTCCCCAGCTTCACAGGGCTTCCCAGGTGGCGGTAGTGGTAAAGAATCTGCTGGCAATGCAGGAGACGCAAGAGACGCGGGTTCCATCCCTGGATTGGGAAGATCTGCTGGAGAAGGAAACAGCAATCCACTCCAGTATTCTTGCCTGGGAAATCCCATGGACAGAGGAGCCTGGTGGGCTACAGTCATTGAAGTTGCAGAGTGTTGGAGATGACTGAGAACACACACACAAATTCACAGGCTCTGATACCCAGGACGATAGTCTAGTCACATGCTGTGGAGAGCGGTTCCTGGCTGTGCTGCTGCTGCTAAGTCACTTCAGTTGTGTCTGACTCTGTGCGACCCCATAGACGGCAGCCCATCAGGCTTCCCGTCCCTGGGATTCTCCAGGCAAGAACACTGGAGTTGGTTGCCATTTCCTTCTCCGGTGCATGAAAGTGAAACGTGAAAGTGAAGTTGCTTAGTCATGCCCGACTCTTAGTGACCCCATGGACTGCAGCCCACCAGGCTCCTCCGTCCATGGGGTTTTCCAGGCAAGAGTACTAGAGTGGAGTGCCATTGCCTTCTCCGTCCTGGCTGTGCAATGATGAGCATTTCTGGTTTAGGGAGCCATGGAGTGTGAGGAACACTAACAGTTATTTCCATCAAGGATGGTTTTAGACCTCTTTGGGGAGACTGGAAAGAAAGAGCCTCAGTTTATAGAAACATTCATGTGGGAAGCAGCTGATAGTGTCAGGAACCAGCACAGACTTCCTAGTGCCTCCTTGACTGCGTGACTTCCAGTCAATAAAGTGAGAACAGGAGTCCCCAGGAGCCCCTACCCTTCCTAGAACACGGGTGGTCAGCAGGGTCCTTGATTGCATGGGAGGGCTGGTCCTCACGCCCATTCTTTCAGTATCTCCTTAAAGTATCCTCTTAATTTTGTCTGGCATTTCAGAAGCCCACAGTGTGGCTGAACCTTTGGTCTTAGCTGTGGTCTTGAGCTTTCAATTTGAAGAAGCTGGTGGCAAGTCCAGTTCTCAGCTGTGGCTGGGTATCAGTCGCCCAGGAGGAGAGCATCCATAGACTGTGTGAATATCCACCCCATAAGTGGGGCTCCGGTGTGGTCCACAGACCAGAGGCACCTGCAGCATCCAAGATGTTTGTTAGTCGGGAGCATCTCGTTGCCCTGAGGACCCTGCCTGTACCAGCTATCAGCTTTGGGGGCATCTCACTTTTTATGGGCACTTGAGTTTCGGTCCATTATAACAGTACTTTCTCTAGGCAAGGAAATAATGGTTTTCAGGAGTCTGAGGATGACCCTGGACACAGGCTTCCCCCTGCCAGGACAGCAGGTTCTTCTCCTTTGGGAAAATCTGCTTCTGTGCCTTTGTTTCCTATGAATATTGGACCAGATCAGAGGGTTGGTGGATGGTCCTCTGTGTTTGGAAAAAGTTACTTATTTTCTTAAGAATTAGGCTGCTTTTTGTTTCAAAGACTTACTCCAGTGTAAAGCTTGCTCCCTCTTTGACTTTTTGACTTAATATTCTCGTTTCTGAGACAGTGAACCCGGATGCTTTTGAAATAGGGTGGGATTTTCATCTCCCTTCTCTTAGTTCCTCCTTGCTGTGCTGTGTTGGTTCATCTTGACGATGATTCCTGGAAAGGAAAATTATATAAAAGGCCATGGGAGCTGTGGTATCGGCTCCAGTGCTGATGCTCTCTGCAGCTTTGAATCGGAAGATCTCTCCTATGGTTTTGCACTTCCTCATTTTTCATGCTGAGTCTCAAGTCCCCACCCACGTGACTGGCTCAGTACATTTGAAAGCAGACACTGCTGTTAGAACAGATCTGTTCATAGCTAGTGGTGGAAGAATTCCTGTTTGCTGCCCAGGCCAAATTCCAATCCGTGTTCTTCCAGCAGCTCCGTCTTGAAGAGGACATTTTAGGGGCTGGTATAAAGCACAGCCCTCTCAGCTCCCCTAGCAGCCTCCACTGAGGCAGCTGGGGAGTCTAATTATAGGCTGGGAAGCCCCTGAGGAATTACAGAGTGTTAGCAGAAGGCTGGCGTGTAGATGACAGCTGTTTGCCTGGGGCACCAGGGAACCACAGTGTAGAGAGAAGAAAAACGCAGTGTCCTGTCCAGCAGATGTTGGCCTTGGACACTTGTAATAATTACCCTCCTTGGTGTTAGCAAAAGTGCATCCGTGGTCCGTCACTGTAGTGGTTCTGGCTCAAACCTTGTGGGCAAGAGAACACGTCCCTTCCCTTGATTGTTCCAAACTGTGTGTGTGAGACATTTGACTCTTCCGTGTCTTGTTGATTAAAACATAGTGTAGGAAATCAACGTTCTAGACCTATAATTTGGAATGTCAGGATATTCTGGGTGCAGCTGTGCCCTGCCTACACTGATAGATTCTCGGACCTAGGAAATCCCACCTTCTTGTTGGAAGCATATGGTGTGAGAAATATTCCCCTCTATTAAAAAAAAGAAAAAGAAAACCACCAGGCCCAAAGTCATGCCAAGAAAGTGCTAATGAGTCGTCGGAAGGAATGCATTTCTCAGGCTTAGTGTTTTTCCTAAGAGGGTCATATGAGAATATATTGTTTCTCTGTAACTTTCTTTAGTATTTTGACATTTCTTGATAAAGATAAAAGGGATACATACATTAATAACATGCGGTGCAAATAAGGCAAGGTTTGGCTTTTAAAGAGGAGAAAACTACTTTGGAAATGAAAGGAATGATTATTTGCAAGTAGACTATAATGCTTATGCATGGGCTTCCCTGTTGGCTCAGCAGCAAAAGTGCAAGAGGTGCAAGAGATGTGGGTTTGATCCCTGCACTGGGAAGATCCCCTGGAGGAGGAAATGGCAACCCACTCCAGTATTCTTGCCTGGAGAATCCCATGGACAAAGGAGCCTGGCGTGCAACAGTCCATAGGGTCACATAGAATTGAATGTGACTGGGCAACTGAGCACACGTGTGCCCATAAAGGGAGGAGGAAAATGTTTTTCAAGCGTGATCTTTTCGTATAACGTATATTTTTTACTATTTATGTAAAGACATACATAATGTCTTATGTCTTATACATAATGTCTTATGCATGTCTTATTTTGGTTATGTTGTTGAATTACTCTTACAAAAAGTGCAAGAACACTTCTGCCATTTTTGGTTGGCCTCAGATATAAAGATATGTATTAACTTTTCCTGTTGTCTTCTCCCGTAAAGGGAAGGCGAACCCCACACGTACTCAGCGGCGAGGACTGTCTCAGCAGCTGCTCTGGCGTTCTGCTTCAGTTAGGCTGAGGCAAGAAGGAAGAAGTGCCTCATACTGAAATAATCATCGCATAAGGGTTTATGTCAGCAATGTCACTAAGAGTTGTAATTTAATACCCAAGACACATGGAGGGAAATGCTCATTTTCTTCCTCTTTTGTAACCTTGTAATTATGCTTTTGCCTCTGTATTAACCAAACCAGAGTCAATAATGACTCTTTTATTGAAGTGAAACTCAAGTTTTAAAATGCAACTTTAACTTTGCTGTGTCTTTTTTTTTTTTTTAATCATCAGATTTGTTGTGCATGAAAATTATCTTGATTTTCTACTTGGCATAAACCATTAAAACTATAGATGCTACATTCTGGACATACTGGGCCTAGGAATCTGAACTGTGAGTGATAAATAACAGCTAGTGTTTGAGTACCTAATGTGGACTTGTATGTGCCAGACTGTATAAATCCTATGAATTATCACATTGAATTCTCATAAGCTGGCGAGATAGGCAGACAAGATTAATATCCCTGTTTAGTAAACTAAAACTCAGAGAGGTTAAGTAACTTTCCCAAAATTACACGGCTGATTAATCATGGAGCCAGCTGAATCCATGGTGGAGTTTGTCCCCTCTCTGTTGCATTGGGTCTTTATTACAGATAGAGACCCATGAATGGCGTGAACAGTTGGAAAAAGTCTGACAATTTTCTAGGCTGCCACCTTCAGTTTTATCTGGTCATCCCATCCTTTCTGTTTTCCTAGGTCCTTGCAACCCAGCACAGACATCCCTGGCCTTCTCTTCCCTCATTGCACCAGATGTGCAGCCTTTATGCTCTGGGTTAGGAGAGGTGAGGCGATGCTGCTTTAACAACCCCAGATCTGCACCTTAAAGATTCACTTTTGCTTGAGCTCCATGTGCGTCGTGGTTTGGCAGGAGGTCATTACCCAGGGTAGTAACTGAGGGACCCAGGTTCACAAGGACATCCTACAATGTGCCTAGAAAGAGGTGGACAAGCGTGACTTGGGGGAGAGTTCTGCCAACTGCACAACCCAGTGCCCAAACAGGAGCCCCACACAGGCCGCCCACTGATGCCCGGGTGCCTTTCCTGATGTGATATCCCTTGTCCTGCCACGGTCTGTGGATCCTTTTTCTGAAGGATACGCTCCTATCCCCTTACCAGAAGCTCCAGCGTTTTTATATAGGTGTGGCATAAACGGGCATGCTGTTTGGAACTTGGGGGCTAGAGGTATGTCTTGAACCTGCATTTGCATAGCCAGCCCTTTCTCATTCAGGTTATTGGTGGGAGAGTGTGATGACTCTGATTCAGCTTCTGGTGGGAGTTGTAAATGATGGAGGTGAGGAGGAGAGCTGATGCTTCCCATCCCGACTCATCTCCATGATGCTGTGATTATTCGGGCCCTCATAATTTGCTTGGATTGCCGTAAGATGGTCTTCACTGGGTCTTGGTCTACTCCCTAACCCATTCTGCACCTTCTAGCCTCTATGATGCGTCTGATACACCAATCTGAGCTGTTTACTGCAAGGCTTAACACCTCAAAGTATTTTGTGGCAGCCTGGATGGGAGGCAAGCTGGGGAAAGAATGGATACATGTATTTTTATGGCCAGGTCCCATCACCGTTCAGCTGAAACTGTCGTAACATTGTTAATCCATTATATGTGTGCTCAGTTGTGTCCTACTCTTTGTGACGCCATGCTCCTCTGTCCATGGGATTTCTCAGGCAAGAATACTGGAGTGGGTTGCTACTTCCTCCTTCAGGGGATCTTCCCGACCCAGGGATTAAACCCATGTCTTCTGCATTGGCAGACAGGTTCTTTTCCATTCAGCCACCTGGGAAGCCTAATTGGCTATACCGTAGTACCCCCATAAAAGATGGAAAAAACTGATACTACAATCCAGCTTCCCCTGATCTGTATTATGGGTTAAGTGTATGTGTTCTAGGAGTGCGGGTACCTCCTGACCCCAGTCTGGGTTGATGATGGTGAGCTGTAAGTAACTTGTTTGATGTACTTAGCTTTTTTAAAAATGATTATCGTGTAGGTACAACATGTTGTTTAATGGTAAAAATCAAAAGTAGGCCAAATTAACATGAAAAGGTGCTCAACATCACTGATTATTAGAGAAATGCAAGTCAAAACTACAGTGAGGTACCACCTTACACTGATCAGATTAGCTGTCATTAAAATGTCTACCAGTAACAAATGCTGGAGAGGGTGCGGCGGAAAGGGAACCCTCCTACACTGTTGGTGGGAATGTGAATTGCTGCAGCCACTGAAAAACCTTTTTGCCTTTGAATAGTCTTAGCACTTTAATTCGGAGAAGGCAATGGCAACCCACTCCAGTACTCTTACCTGGAAAATCCCATGGGTGGAGGAGCCTGGTAGGCTGCAGTCCATGGGGTCACTAAGAGTCAGACACGACTGAGCAACTTCACTTTCACTTTTCACTTTCCTGCATTGGAGAAGGAAATGGCAACCCACTCCAGTATTCTTGCCTGGAGAATCCCAGGGACGGGGGAGCCTGGTGGGCTGCCGTCTATGGGGTCGCACGGAGTCGAACACGACTGAAGTGACTTAGCAGCAGCAGCCACTATGGAGAAAAATATGAAGGTTCCTCAGAAAACTAAAACTAGAATTACCATACCATCCAGAAGTCCCACTCCTGGGCATATATCCAGAGAAAGTGAAAGTCACTCAGTCATGTCTGACTCTTTGCAACCCCATGAACTGTCGTCTGCCAGGCTCCTCTGTCCATGGAATTCTCCAGGCAAGAATACTGGAGTGAGTTGCCAGTTCCTTCTCCAGTAATCCAAAGAAAACTATAAAAAGATACATGCACTCCTATGTTCATAGCAGCACTATTCACAGTAACCAAGACACAGAGACAACCTAAATGTCCATGGACAGATGAATGGATCAGAAGATGTGGTATACCATTATACACGTGATAGATGCACTTAGAATGAAATATTGCCCAGCCATTAAAAAGAATGAAATAATGCCATTTGCAGCAACATGGATGGACCTAGAGATGATCATACCAAGTGAAGTGAGTCAGAAAGAGACAAATACTATGTGATGTGGAATCTAAAATGTGAAACAGATAAACTTCTATATGAAACAGAAACAGACTCAGAGAGAAAAGACTTGTGGTTGCCAAGGGGGGTTGGGGTTGGTGAGGGAAGGGTTGGGAGTTTGGGATTAACATATACAGACTGTTGGGTTGATCCCAAAATTTGTTTGGGTTTTTCCATAAGATGGTGCAGAAAAACCCAGATGGCCAGCAGAAAAAAAAAGAAAAGAAAAGAAAAACCCAGATGAACATTTTGGCCATCCCAATATTATATATAGGATGGATAAACAAAAAGGTCCTACTGTATAGCACAGGGAACTATATTCAGCATCCTGTATATTCATCATCCTGCAATAAACCATAGTGGAAAAGAAAAAGTAGGCCAGGTCAAAAATAAGGTATCAGAGCCTTATGTTTTCAGGACTCAGCATATATTAAGAAATGTTACTGAATGGGTGGATAGTTCGGAATGAAGGGCGATTATAGAAAATGATTTGAATAATTATCTTACAAATGGAAACAAAGCAGACTAATGGCAGAACAACAGAAATCCTATTAGTAAAAATTTGCCCAAAGTGCTTTGGAATGGAAGGTGAGCAGCTTGGTGCTAGTGCCCCCAGTTAAGCATATTCAGTTAGGAGCCTGCGACTTGACTTTTTGATCTCCTTCAGCTCCTTTCAGGTGAGCGTGATTCCCCAGTAGCAAACTGTGAAGTAGGAAGATTAATGCCTCCAGTCCTATTTACATTTCCAACTGTTCTTTCCTCTTGGTACATTGAACTCTGTTCCCTGCCAGTTCTCTATGTCTGAGTCTGTTTCTCGTAATGGGGTATGAGGAAATCCATGGAGAAAATAGAAAGATGAAAACACGAATACTCTGCAAAAGGTTTAGCGCAAATGGAAGAGATTTTAGTGGGAGGTGTGTCTTCTGCGATGGTCAGTGTTAATAAAATATTAGACTTAGTGAATTGGTCTTGTTTTCCCCATGACCAGGAGGAGAGCATAGCTTGCAAAGTGGTATATTTTTCTTTTTTCTTTTTTTGCTTGTTTTTTTTCATGACTTTTGGAAGATGAATGAAGAAGACAAAATATTTTTAGGAGCTGATAAGGATTGTGTGTGTGTGTGTGTGTGTGTGTGTGTGTGTGTTAGTTGCTCAGTTGTGTCTGACTCTTTGTGACCCCATGGACTGTACCCCACCAGATTCCTCTGTTTGTGGGATTCTCCAGGCAAGAATACTGGAGTGGGTTGCCATTCCCTTCTCCAGACCTGATAAGGATTAGACTCTAGTAATTATGATTTAATAGTTGTGGTTCCTAGATTACCCAGGACACTTATTTTCACCATCTCCCTGGCTGATGGAGGGCCTCATTGTCCCGAGTAACCTTTGTCTGAATTCCTTTTCCTTATCTCCCTCCTGAGAGAGTCCTGAGAAGATAATTATCTCCCAGGCCCGGGTTTTCAGCGGAGTTCACGTAAGCAGGTTACTGGAAATGACAAGTGCACAGAAATGATATATGCGGCTGTGATTTTTTTGACAGACTAGCCAGGAGAGCGTTGAGCCTCTTCCTTAATTTGGTTTATTAATTATGAATAGATTAGCACTAGCGATCCTATAAAACTCTAAAGGAAAAGATAATATTTCTATAAATTTCAAAGAACTTTGCCCAAGTCCTCTTTGGATTTTAACAAAATTCATTTTTTTTTAACTCCCTAATATTGGAGTACACTCTAACCAGGAAATAGTAACAACAGGAATTGATCCACTGGTTTAAAAAAGATGGTCCATTTATTGAATGCTTCCTATGTGTGTTGAGCTGTGTTAAATGCTACTCTATATACTTTATTTTATATAATTCCGGCAATCATAAGATGTATTTTGTCTACATTTTATAACTGACTAAAACTGGATTCCTAGAGTTTGAGTAACTTACTGAAATTCACAGAGCTGCAATAAGTGACAAAGCTCAAATTTTACATTATCCATTAGGTTTGAACACCTTAGCTAGAGATCAGTAACTGTTCCCAATTGGCAAAAGTGATTAACTTGAGCTTATTAATGTCTCCAAAGTATCTTAAATGTTAAGGTTGTTTTGCCTTTTTTTGGTTAACCCCCTTGAAAGAGAGGAGACTCCTTTCGGATCGTCAGTGCTGAATTTGAGGTGGCTGATGTTCAGTCAGTCACTCGGGTGGGTTATATTCTGCCTTTTGGACCTCATGCTGATGTTCTGGGTGAGCTTTGGTTGCTCCATGGTTCTTTACAAGTTTTGCCCTGGATGGATCTCCCTTCAGCAGAGCCTCATAAGGGAGACAGGTCTGGATGTGGGAGGGGTGGCTCATTCTTCACAGCACTTTTTTGGATATCGTGGACATTTTTGACATCTGGATCTTACACAGAAAGGAGTGCTCCTTTTTAGATAGACATGGAGCAGGTGTCTTCTGAATGAAACAGGGGTCCTGGTTAGTGTACAAGACACTCTGCCCTTGAATAGCATGGGTTGGAAGTACTCAGGTCCACTTACAGGCAGATTTTTTTTTTTTACTTTATTTTACTTTACAGTACTGTATTTGTTTTGCCATACATTGACATGAATCCACCATGGGTGTACATGAGTTCCCAAACTACAGGCATATTTTTTTCAGTGGTACATACTACTATTTTGGGGTTCCTGGTGGCTCAGCTGGTAAAGAATCCACCTGCAATGTAGGAGACCTAGATTCGATCCCTGGGCTGGGAGGATCCTCTGAAGAAGGGAATGGCAACACACTCCAGTATTTTTGCCTGGGAAATCCCACGGACAGAGGAGCCTGACGGGCTACAGTCCATGGGGTTGCAAAGAGTTGGACCTGACTGAGTGACTAACACAGCAACTTACTGCTGTTTCAGCTGAGGTTGGTTGAATCCAGGAATGCAGGACCCTGGATGCTCAGGAGGAACCCAGTGTACGGAGGGCTGACTATGGTTATGTGTGATGGGGCAGGGCCCCTGTCCCCTGCATTGTTCAAGGGTCGGCTGTGCTTTTAACTCTAGCCACACTCCTGGGTTGTGCGGTGGCCTGGTCTCCTTCAGCTCCAGCGTCCAGACTACCCTGCAGACTCCAGGCATTTGGGGACCATCTTCAGAGGTGGACTTGAGGAGGGGGAGTGTCTAAGAACATTCTGAGAAATTAATAAGAAAAACAACAATCACGATTGCTATAGTATATTGAGGACCTACTACATGCCAGGTGTTGTATATACATTTTTAGTCCTTATGGTGACCTCGTAAAATAGATGTTCACTCATTTAAAGATGAAGAACCTGAAATGCGAGAGGTGACGCTACCCAAGCACTCAAAATTAAAAGGAGACTGAACTAAATCTTAGCCCAGGTCTGGTTTTCTTGACATTCAGGATTGGGTAGATACGAGGGTTTTAGTCATGAGGGCTCTTCTTAAGTAAAACGTTGATAATCTGTGACCTCTTCTGTTAGGCAACCAAGACCCTGACTTAGGGTGAGAACTCAGCAATTTTTGTGGAATTGAATTGAAAGCACAGGCTCAGGGCTAGTAAGTGGTAAGATTTCATGAAGGCAAAATCTGAATGAGGTCTCTGAATTGTAATTAGCAGGGTTTTTCTTCCTCCCTTTTCTGTCCACCCCTCTCGTGTCTGTCAACTGTCCTCTCTTCATGGGGACCCCATTTCAATTTAAGGGAGGTGCTTTTTTGGAAAGAAGAGGAAGTAGGATTTCCTCAAAATTGAAGAAGTCAGTTGTTCTCAACCTTACTTCAGTCATCATCATCACTAATACACACAGATAATATTATTTCCATCAGTTGTTACTTAATAGTCTGTTGGAAAGAAGATTGAGCATGACTGAGGCAGAAGAGTGTTAACTGTTGTGGGACAGACCTTGGAATGAATCTTGCTCTATTACTGAAGTGAAGATCTTCACGTTTGAAAGCATACAGTCTGCACGTGCACTTTGTGTAAACCAGCGAAAGCAAAATAACGTGTACGTACGGGAGATGTGAAGCACAGTAAGGGTGCTTCGGCTTACACGGGCCAGAGTAAGCCGAAATTGATGGCCTTGACGAGGACCAATGACCTGTTGTGATCTATTGTCATTTCTGCCTCCAGATAGAGTTGCTTAATAACTTTAGGGGCTTCCTTGATAGCTCAGTTGGTAAAGAATCCACCTGCAATGCAGGAGACCCGCGTTCGATTCCTGGGTCGGGAAGATCCGCTGGAGAAGGGATAGGCTACCCATTCCAGTATTCTTGTGGCTCAGCTGGTAAAGAATCTGCCTGCAGTGTGGGAGACCTGGGTTCGATCCCTGGGTTGGGAAGATCCCCTAGAGAAGGGAAAAGGTACCCACTCCAGTATTCTAGCCTGGAGAATTTCATGGACTGTATTGTCCATGGGGTCGCAAAGAGTCGGACACGCCTGAGCAACTTTCATTTTCACTTTTCGCTCTATAACTTTAGTGCTGTGAATTTTCTGATTGGGCCACTGATTAACAAACTTCAGTGTGGCGATTACCTGGGTGCTTATTAAAACTGCAGAAATGCTAGCTCACTATTCTCATTCCGGTCTGCATTTTAGAATCCCAGAGTGGCGTTTAAAAATTAGGTAGGCTTAAGACCGGCCACCAGGGATTCTGGTTGAATTGGCGGGCATTGAACCCAAGCATCTTGTGAGGAAGATTCTCTGCACCGGTGGTTAATTCTGAGGACTATGGAAATTTACCAGAGCCCCAGATGATTCTGATACATGTGCGCATGGTCTGAGTATCGTCCTGTGCTTTAAGCCTTCACTGGTTTGCTTTATCTACTGAATGGTGGCACTGGGTTATATTAGTGGCGGGTAAATAGGCATATTTCTGAAGTGTTCAGTTATTTTAGGATGAGTCCTTTTAAAAAAAAAAAAGCCAATTTAAGATACTAGGATAGTCACCTAGCGGACAGATTATTTTAAAGATGCGATAAACATATTTTTAAGGGACTTTCCTGTGGTCCAGTGGTTATGAATCCCTTTTGCAGTGCAGGTGACGCAGCTCCCATCCCTGGTCGGGGAACTAAAAGCCCACATGTCACAGAGCAACTGAACCTATGCACCCCAACTAGAGAGTCTGTGCACCACAGCAAAGACCTGATGCAGCCAAAAAACCCCACATACCTTTAAGAAACAGTGCTTTGGGAATCCCCTGGCAGTCCAGTGGTTAAGACTTCACCTTCCAATGGAGAGGGGTTGTGGGTTCGATCCCAGGTAGGGGAGCTAAGACCTCACATGCCTCAGGGCCAGAAAACCAAAGCATAAAACAGAAGCAATATTGTAACACATTCAATAAAAGCTTTAAAAATGGTCCATATCAAAAAAAATCTTTTTGAAAGAGAAGCAGCAATATTTTGTTGATTTGTTTTCTTCTGGTTATATAAATCATACTTTTGTACAGAGAGAAAGACAGAGTCGGCCATCTAGAAATGATCTCTCAGCATTGTGGTTTCTCTCTTACACACGTCTTCGCTTGGTGAGCCTAAATGTTGGAAGCCGCAGGCTTCATCCACAGCCTCTCCAGGGTTAGTCATTAGCGCTACCCTCTCCAGCTGTCTGGCTTCTGTCGCTCGCCCATTGCTTCCAGCAGAAAGCATTGCTTCCCTGCTGTCAGAGAACAGTTTAATCTATCTTCCTCTGTCCTTTCATTTTTCCTACCCTACTTCAGAAGAATCAGTGGCTCAGCTGGTGAAGGATCATGCTGTAATGTGGGAGACCTGCGTTCGATCCCTGGGTTGGGAATATCCCCTGGAGAAGGGAAAGGCTACCCACTCCAGTATTCTGGCCTGGGAAATCCCTTGGACGGAGGAGCCTGGCGGGCTACAGTCCAAGGGGTCACAAAGAGTTAAACACGACTTAGGGACTAACCACCAACAAGAGTAATTTTCACAACCTGACCCTGGCAGAGTCTGCTTTGAGAAAACCCTTTTTTATTGTAGCTTCTTTATGTATAAAGCTGCCAGTTAGATTTATTTTGCTTTCATTTTCAACAGACAAGTGAAAGGATTTAAAACTAATTTCATTGTGAAAAGTGCAGTAATTAAAATTATCAACATTTGAAGTGAAGCAGGTTTGCCTGTGATTAAACCTTTTCTGGAGACCTAGACTGTAAAGAATGTAGGTAAATTTTTAAAGATGAACTTCGATTCAACCTTTCTGTTTTTCTTCAAATTTGTTTTTGTCTGTAGGGTTTTAAGTTAATCCCCATTGAACTGGAAATGTGTGGATTTAAAAATTGAAAGAGCTGTTTATTGGCTTAGTTCCCCCTTAGAGAAAAAGCATATAAATGAAACAGCACACCTGTAGCCATTCAGTCTTGTTTTAGTACATTGGGTGGGAAATTCAATCCCCCTAATTGGAATCTGGAATGCTGGAGAAGACTGTTAATGAGAGTCCCTTGGACTGCAAGCAGATCAAACCAGTCAGTCCTAAAGGAAATCAACCCTGAATATTCATTGGAAGGACTGATGCTAAAGCTGAAGCTCCAATACTGAAGCCACCTGATGCGAAGAGCTGACTCACTGGAAAAGACCCTGATGCTGAGAAAGATTGAGGGCAAGAGAAGAAGGGAGTGACAGAGGATGAGGTGGTTGGATGGCATCCCCGACTCAGTGGACGTGAGTTGGAGCAAACTCTGGAGATGGTGAAGGGCTAGGAAGGCTGGCATATTGCAGTCCATGGGGTCGCAAATAGTTGGACACGACTAAGCGATTGAACAACAGCAGATCAGAATCTGCCATTAGAAGGCAGCTCCACTGGGCTGTGTTTTTATCTGCTGAGTCACCTGAGGGAGGGGGGCAGGAGGGATGGTGGCTGAGCCAGTCTCTGAAAGCTTTAATTACAAAGGATTCGAGGTGCAAATGGAGAACCTCTTCAGTGCTACAGGCACCAAGGGAACAGCCCTGGAGTAAAGAATCCTCTTATAGCTCCTTCAGAAAACTGGACCAGACACTGTCTCTAAGCAGCTCATTTATGTGCCAGGGAGGTCTTTTAAGAACATTCTTTGTAGTCTCCTTCCATTGCTAGCATAGAGATAAAAGCTAATGCATTATGGTAAGAAACAGAATAATTCAGTACTTGGCCTCACATTTGAATTGAAGTTTGCAAAGACTCAACAACCTGTCAAAACTCCCAAATGTAGAAGGATCCAGAATGCCAGAGAAGCTCCCATTTCCTCTCTTACAAGAGTTCTGAACACTTAGTTAATTAATGGGGTGGGGTGGGGGGTGGGGCAGAGACTCTATGATATGGAACTGTGGTGAAAACCAAATTCTATTAATTTGGCTTTGGAATACCTAAGTGTCAAGACAATGTCAGGATTAAAAAGGGAAGCTGGTCGAATTTAGCATATTCTACTCGGGGAAGAGCTGAGAGCCTTCAACTTGTATTTGTTTCTGTTCTTGGCAATAAACCACAAAAACAGCCCCGGGTTTTAGGAGTCACACTCAATTGGATCTGAGTTCCCAAGACATTGTTTGTAGACGCGGGACTTAGAGGTTCAGTCATTGTTCACACGTAGGCATTGTTGCAGGGTGGGTTCCAGACATACAATAAAGCATGTCACACAAGTTTTTTGGTTTCCCAGTGCCCTTAAAAGTTACGCTTATACTACACTGTAGCCTGTTAAGTGTGCAATGGCATTATGTCTTAAAAATATTATACAAAACTTAACTAAAGACACTTTATTATTAAAAAGTGCTAACCACTATCTGAGCCTTCAGTGAGTCATAATAGTAATATTAAAGATCACTTATTACATTGTTGTTAAACTCAGGTTCAACTGCTCGCCATTCAAAACCAATCATTTGAGAAGCGTCAGTAGAAAGCAAAAGCGCTTTAAGCAGACAAGTCAGCAATCTGGGGAGAAGGTGGTCTCTTGTCCACAGACCAACTACGGAGATTGTGCTTAGCCATGATAGTGGTAGTTTGAATCACTTGTTGTTCAGTTGCTAACTTATGTTCGACTCTTGGATCCCATGGACTGCAGCATGCCAGGCTCCCCTGTCCTTCACTATCTCCCAGAGTTTGCTCAAATTCAAGTCCATTGAGTCAGTGATGCTACCTAACCATCTCATCTTCTGTTGCCCCCCTTTCCTCACTTATATGGGAGGATAAGTGAATCACTTAGATGGGGCATTTCTTTTGGGTTTCCTTCGGCCAGTCATCTTTCTTTGCCCAGTTCTGAGTCTGTGTTCGGTTTATCGCCAGGTCCTTCCACGTGTACATGCACCTCTTTAGTCAAGATGGATTCCTACGAAGAGGGCTTTGGGTAGGTTGGCATCACTCCTTTCTGACCTCCACAGCGCTTTTCTGTTCATGTGTAGTCAGAAAGGCCTCCCTGACCTTGACTTTCTTGAGAGTGAGAAATGTGTGGTTTTGTTATCTGGCCAGGGTTCAGCTGCTTCTCCTCTTCAGCTTAGAGTATCTGTGCACAGAGGACAGACTCTAGCTTTTCAGCCTGGGCCTGTCTATCTCCTGCCTCAATCCCTAAAGTGCTGACAACTCTAAAGAAAAGCCTGAACCCTGGCTTCTCGGCCAGGTACCCCCAGATAACAGAGGGGATGTTGTCCCTCACTGAGTGCAGAGGTTGGGAGTTTTAGCCATGACCTTTTCCCTGTTTTGAAAACGCATGGTTCTAAGGGAGAGAGACCCATTTCAGAAAGAGCTGGGCAGCTCTCCTGGGTGGTGGTTTAACGGCGCAGAGTCTGACTCTGTTTTAATTTATTCACTCTCTTTGGTTCACACCTCATTTCTCACAGATGCAGAATCAGATGCTGGGTAGTAGAGAAATATGCTCCCTATTTAAGGTGCCAAAGATATCTTTTTGCTAATAAGTTCCTCGTTGAGGCAGAATTGGCCAGAAGAAACACGCCATCTCCTTTTCTTTCCTATTTAGATTGTAGCCGTGGAATTCTGAAAAGTTTCAAACAGTGGAGTCAGACAGTATGTTGTTGGTGTCTTGTCCATTTGAGGCCCTCCACGAACAACACTTTCAAAGTTGGAGCTGGTTACAGTCTAGGCTCAAATGGATATTTGAGGTTAAAGTCACTATCAGTGGAAAGTCACAAATTGTTGAGAATCTAGAAGCAGGGTCAGTACCATTCATATTTTCTCTAAAAGCAACAATGATCGTTTTGTTTGTTTTCCAGAAATAATTTGGTAACCTGGTATAGAATTCTAAGAGCTTGCAGTCGATTAGAAACTAAAATTGTGATGTTTTATATATATATATATATATATATATATATATATATATACACACACACACACACACACACACATTACACATATATAGAGATAAATTAAGTAGTAAAGATAAGTGCATAAAGACAAGTAAGTAGTAGGGAAAATAGTCTATAAACCAAAATGTAATGTTACAGAAGTTTAAATTTAATTAATGTTTGCTTTGCAATGAGTGAAGGAATAAAGGAGCATTGTGGAATTGTAGATGATCACATAAAAGAATGGCTTTGAAAAGCTCTCCAGTTCTGAAATAGGGACAGAAGGCTAAGGGTAGGTTTAATTGCTGTCACTGAAATGCAGAACTTGTGTAGAATAAAGAGGTCTTATCCGAAGCAGAAACTCAGACTAAAACGCAAAAAACTCATTTCTGCGTTTGGGTGCATCAGGTCTTAGTTGCTGCACGAGGGATCTTTGTTGTGTGGGCTCAGTTGTTGCACAGCATGTGGGATCTTAGTTCCCCAACCACCGATCAAACCCGCATGCCCTGCATGGCAGGGTGGGTTCTCAATCTCTGAACTACCAGGGAAGTCCTCCAAAACTCAGATTTAATTGTTGGCCAGTGGTGGTTATTATATGACCTTGGGCAAGTATGACTTCCCCGCCTCCATCTGTCCTGGGAGGCACCATCCACTGCATACCTTGGGTTCCCTGTGAACAAGTTCCTTTACTTTCTCAAGCACCACACCCTGTTAATTACAAAATATTAGGGAAAGCACAGAAAGGCGATGAGAAATTACTCCAAACTCAGGAACCTCCTATGCATTTTGCAAATTGAATCTTCCTTTGAGGAAGCCACAAGGCAGTATTTTCTAATATTGGCATAGAGGTGAGAGTTAAGAAGCAAATAATGCTGTTTGAATGGCAATCCACACACAGAGGATATAATGCCAATTTCTTCCTTAGAAAGAATGATTTATGCTTAGCAGTAAATGAAGAGAATGTTGCTAAATTTAGCTTGCTCTCTTAGACTTCCCAGGATTCATATTGACATAAGGGCTGTCTTTTTGCCCTTTCTGATGTATTTCATTGGTGGCTGAAATTTCCATTTTGATTTAATTTTTTCCCTATAACCCCAAGGGTTCTGTGGGAGCATCTCTGGCTGAGGGAAATGAAGCCGTGGTCAGTCCTGAACTCTGTTTCAGTGATAGGGAACACAAATGCATGGCTGTAAACAGAGCTCGTAGGAAACAGAATTCAAATATTCTAACTCCTAAAAATAAATAGATGTGCTTGGCACTTTCTTATCACAGGAAAGCTCCTTAAAATATATCTGCTGTGCATTGACTAATACATTGAAATGCTTGTCCAAGTGAAAAAAATGTAAATATGTTGTGAAAAGCGCTGCTCTGTGTTTGGTAAGGTGGTTCTAGATCCAACCTGGGCAAGAGAAGGTTCATAGGTCAACAACTTAGTCATTTAAGTTAAACCCTTTGATAGGAGCAGAAGTGTTCTACAAACTTACTAGCACCTCTTTGCTGACAATGACAGCGTCTCGGTGATAATCACATTAAAATCTCATGGAGACTGAAATTCTTAGCCAGGTTATGTGTGAAATGAGCGTACAGGTCCAGATGCCCCTTAGCTATGAGCTCGGTACCCAAATGAAGTCTAAAAAGCCATGCTCTACGCCCAGGGCCAAAGCTTTTCTGTGTTAATCTGCTTTGCTAGGAAGACTGGAGCTGTCACTTAGACCGGAAGAAGACATTCATTACACATGCAGCCAGGCGTTGCGTCTCACCTGAATGTGCTTAGAAACGGTGGATAATGCCGTTGGGTTCCCTGAAGATCTGCATTAGAGATGCGGCAGCACCCAGAAGAAGGACTGAAGCCTCATCTTTGCGTGTGGCTGGGCTCCCTGCCTAATGAGCGCATAGTGTGTGGGCTTCTCACCCCCAGGGATCCCCGTGTTTATAAGAGACCTAACAATGCTAAGCCAGCTAGCCCATCTCCCCTGCCTGCACAAGGCTCAGATCATAGCTTCCAATACCCTAGAAGGCACCCCTGCCCTTCCTTCATCTCCTCCCAGCATCTTCTCTCACCTGGACGACTGTAACCTGCTCACTGCTCCCCCTGCTCCCATCCTGGCTCCCTCACTCCAAACCCAGCATGGTCTTTCTTTCTTAAAAAAAAAAAAAAAGCCCATTTCTTTTTTTCTTTATTGTTGGCTGCACTGGATCTTCATTGCAGTGCACGGGCTTTCTCTAGTTGCAGCAAACGCAGGCTACACTGTAGTGGCGGTGCACGGGCTTCCCTTGTGGAGCACATGCTCTAGAGTGTTTAGGCTGTTTTAGTTGTGGCTCAGGGGCTTAGTTGATCCCCAGCAGGTGGAATCCTCCCAGATCAGGGATCGAACCCTGTCCCTTGCATTGTCAGGCAGATTCTTAACCACTGGACCATCAGAGAAAGCCCTGAGTCATCTTTTAAAAAGCATCAATAAGACCCTCTGACTGCTCTCCTTAAAATTCTCCACTGCCTTTAAAATAAAACCCAGCTTCATATGCTGGCTTAGCAAGGCCCCAAACCCCACTTACATCACCTACTTCATGGTGGCCCTCTCCCTGCACCTTTTGAGTCCCAGCTCCCGACACCAGCTTTTTGTTCCTCAGCCATGGGCTTCTCATTGCAGTGGCTTCTCTGTTGTGGAGCACAGGCTCATTTCATCCGTAGAGCCTGGGCACTAGGCCCCGTGCCTGATATTGGAATGTCCCCTCCCTGGAGAAGCCCTGCCTGACTACCTAGCGTCAGCAGCCACCCACCCACTTGGTGTGTGCTCTGACTCTCTGTGGCCCCATGGACTGTAGACCACGAGGCTCCTCTGTTCATGGGACTCTCCAGGCAAGAATACTGGAGTGGGTTGCCATTTCATCCTCCAGGGGATCTTCCCAACCCAGGGACTGAACCCAAGTCTCTTGAGTCTCTTGCATTGCAGGCAGGTTCTCCACCACGTGCCATCTAGGAAGCCCCACCCAACTTCAGATTCACTTATCTAATACCGCCTCCCTGGGGCTGACATCTTTCATTTCTCTGTCTCCTCCAATTAGAAGGCAGGCTCCCCTAGAGCAGAGACTTGTTTGTCTTCATCTCATGTGTCCCCAGGCCTCACATTCAGCACATGTTTGTGGAAGGGATGGATTCATGAACGAAACAATGACGTAGCCAGTATTTCTAACCTTAGCTGATAAATGCCCAAGCAGAAACAGAGAGACTTGGCCGCTATGTGCAGCCGCGTCATTTCTGAATGTACAGTATCCTTGGAAGTATCAAAGCAATCTCTCGGACCCTTTGGGCCCCTTTCCCCACTGTCTGGAGTTCAGGAATCCAAGTTTGGGGCCGTCCTTGCTTTTAACACAAGGGTCGTAGTGCAGGGGTGCTAGAGCAGAACTGAGATTGCTTGTTCTGCCACTTGCTTTATAGACAGACCTCACTTGCCAGCAGCTTCATTGTCTCAGGAACTCAGCCTCTCCTCCCATCAGTGGTGTCACTGAATTCTGTTAAACTCCTTTACCAGCACAAGTCCCCTTTCCTCTAGAGGGGGAGCCAGCTGTTCCCTTGGTTTTATAGAAATGTATTCAGAGGACTGTGGAAGCTACACAATATCCTGGTATTTCAAAGATATATTGGAATTTTATACCCCGGCATTTCCCATCAGTTGGATTTCGAAATGTGGACACATGTTGATAAAATGGACACTTCCATAATCACCATATCTATTTTCTTTTTTAAAACTTTTTATTTTGTGTTGGGGTATAACCGATTAACCATGCTGTGATAGTTTCAGGTGAACAGCATAGAGACTCCGCCATCCCCGCCATCCATAGACATGTTTCCATTTTCCCCCAAACTCCCCTCCCATCCAGGCTACCACATAACATTGAGCAGAGTTCCCTGTGCTATATACAGTACATCCTTGTTGGCCATACATTTTAAACTCTGTTTTCTAAACTGTATTTGTTTTTCTGCTCACACATAGAGGTAAGCATCTTTGAACTTGAAAAGCTAAAAAGTTGCTGAAAAAATTATTTAGGGTTTTCAAGTGTATTCAGTAAACTAAGAGATTATTTCAGTTTTTTAGGATTATCTGGTTAATGTCTTGCTTTGGTGAATTAAATCAAACTTGAAGAGAGTCAGATAGCTGATGAAGCCTTGCACTTGTACAGTGGCCAGGAGGCTGGTTTTCCCACCAGAGTGTGAGCAGTTGCTGCCCTAGGAGCTTCCTGTTCTTGGAGATCAGTTAGTGTCCATCCTCACTTAAAGGACAAAATTTCCTTAGACCTCATTGTTAATGGGCTTCCCTGGTGGCTCAGCAGTAAAGAATCCTCCTGCCAATGCAGGAGACTGGGGTTCGATCCCTGAGTTGGGAAGTTCCCCTGGAGAAGGAAATGGCAACCCACTCCGGTATTATTGCCTGGGAAATCCCATGGACAGAGGAGCCTGGCAGGCTACAATCCATGGGGTCACAGAGAGTCAGACACAACTGAGTGACTACAGCCACCGCCACCATCATGCTGTTCATACAACAGGGTCTCAGGTTTCAGGAATCCTAGAATTTCAGCCTCTTAGAACAGAAGGAGAAGCCAGGTTCTTTGAGGTCACAGAACCTGTGGGAGGGTTGAGGGTGGTTGCTGCATGGCTGCCTGCCCCTCAGCGTCCTGCCTCATCCTTGCTCTTATTTATCCCGATTCCCCTTGTGTCTTCCTGAAGTAGAAGACTGTGATCTTTGATTGCTTCTAAAGCTAGTCCTTTAACTTGAGGTTGAAGGTTAGCGATTATCTTTTTTACCCAAGGTGACTTCCCATGAGCCTGCCCCGTGGGCTGGTGGACAACTCTCAGCTCGAAGCAGATTTCTTGCAGATAAGAAAATTCAGTGACATTTTATTAAAAGACACAAACCTAGGATTTTTCCTGTAGGAGAACGTTAATTACTGCTTGAGCCTTTTTTTTTTTTTAATAATTCTTTCTAGAACATGACTGTAAAGAAGAGTAGAGAGGTAGCCATCCTGGAGGAGTGAAGATGGGGTTGCAGAGGGGTAGGATGCAAGGTCAGGAGCAGTTGTTAGGTGTGTGTGGGTGTGTTTAGTGGATACTGGGGCTTTTTTTTTTTTTTAATGCAAATAGACTCCAGTATAATTACCATTTCTTTTGGGAGTCATGGAAAAAATACAGCCTTGAAAAGAGGCATCATGGAATACAGTTTGTTTCTTGAAAAGATAAAGAAGGCTTCTCTCACCATCATCCCAGTGCATGTAGTGAAAGTCCTTGTACCAGTTTTGAAGATTTAGAGTTTCTAGGGTTCCAAACTTTTTTAAGCTGAAGCAGAACACAGTTAACAAGGTAAATTTAATATAGAGAAAAGGCACAGTTTAGCCAAAGCTGAGCATAAGCGTTTTGTGCCACTTTCTGTTTGTGATCACAGGTGATGCTGTTCCTTCCAGTCACCGAATGGTTGCTAATTATAGGTCATACAAAATTAATCTATCAGAAGAGAAGGGAGCATTGGAAAATAGTCATCTTTAGTGAGTTGGCAAGGATAATGTGCAATTTTAAATGGCAGGGGTCATCTAGGAAAGCAAAGAATCGAGTATAAGAAAAAGAAAAACAAAAGCACTGTAAAAATCATGCAAATCTAATACTAAAGAATGTTTTGGCACTTGGGTTTAAGATTGGAGATGTCATTATAGAAGTATTAAACTAATGACCTAAAGTAAGAAGGACCATATTAAGAAGCTTTGATTTTAGTTGTTTGCCATTGAAAAATCAGTTTATTGCTCACTTATATTGGCATGTGAATAGGGAAGAAAGACTATTTTCAAAGTTCTGAAATTGAATTTACAGGTTGAGGCCATTGATACAGTTTGCTCATAGGTGCAATTTGACCTTATGCCCTCTCAGATATTGGAATTAAATAGTGATTCTAGTGAGATTCCAGAATTTTAAAACCTTACATTTTTAAAGTTTCTTACTTTCTGTCTCTCAATAGCAAGGAAATTTTATTTTATTAATATTAATCAAAAAATAGCAATGATTTGTATTTCTTTTATTATATATTTAGTGTCAGGGGAAATGATATGACGAGGAAATATTTGACAAGGGCGTAGGATTTTATTTGAAGAGCAGTTCTATGATAAATGTGATATATGCCAGGTCAGGTATTAGTTATTCCTAGGCAGAAAATAATGGTAGGTTATTTCACTATTTAAATAGCAGATAGGTGATTCCTGGGCTCTGTCCATTTTGCATTTTTATTCAGCCTTTGTGGAGCTGGCTCTTTGCCTTAGGGACAAGACATGGAATTAAAGACAAAAACCAGGTGCTGAGTGATTTCATGGCTAGAATAGTAGCAGTCAAAATTGGGATATTTCATTATGAGTTTTACTTTTCTGTTTCATGTAGAGTGAATCCCAGGCTAATTTTATGTTTAGAAAGATTTTTATCTTAACACATATTTGAGAAGATTTGCAGCTTAGAGAGTGAAGAACCTGCCTGCAATGCAGGAGATCCCAGGTTCGATTCCTGGATTAGGAAGATCGCCTGCAGAAGGGACTGGCAGTTCACTCCAGTATTTTTACCTGGACTATCCCATGGACACAGGAGCCTGGCAGACTATAGTTCATGGGGTTGCAAAGAATCAGACTCAACTAAGCGACTAACATACTTTCAAGTCTAGAGTACATTCATATGAGCTGTATATACCACAGTTACATGTGTGGGAAAAAACGCTTACATTTAAAAAATAGTAAGGAAATCCGGAGAAGATAGTCAGAGAGGTGGCAGGGGGTTACAACATGTTTATCTCTGCTTCTAAACCAAGAGCAGGGCTTGACTCATATCTGGTACTCCCTGAAGGTTGGGCAAGTTGAACTGATTATTAGACTGACTCCTCCCCTTTTAAAAGAAAGAATTCTGCTATAGTCTCTGAATTACACAATCACCACCTCTCCCTCCCCCTCCACTGTTTTTTCTGTAGACTTGACACTTTGTATTATAAGCTTAAAAATGAGAATATCATATTTACCTTCAAGATTTGCTTGAAAATATAAAATGTAAGAAGGAAAAAAAAATGTATTAGTTTTATGTAGATCCCTGGGTGGCCCTGCACTTGGACTTGGTATTTACGTTTACATGGTAACTAAGCAAATGCCAGGTTGACAGGTCTTTTATTCAACAGGCAGAATAGCTGGTGATGGTTAAAAGTAACCTAAAATAGAAAGCACCACATTTAGTTTATAAAGATAGATTAGTATTTATAATGTCTCCCTCTTCAAAGTGTTAACCATCTTCCCATGTGTATTGTAAGAATAGGAATTAAATGATGGTTTTACTATGGTGTTTTATTAGGCATACAAATTCTACACCATATGAGCAGGTGTATTATTTGCTTAAAGTGTGACA
The DNA here is from genome assembly GCF_042477335.2 of Ovis canadensis. NCBI lineage: Eukaryota > Metazoa > Chordata > Mammalia > Artiodactyla > Bovidae > Ovis > Ovis canadensis. The sequence continues at coordinate 52,694,964 of NC_091267.1, read as the reverse complement.
CTAATTCTTTGCTTGAGATATTTTTACCATAAAATTGGAATTAGGAAGGGAAATTATATGATGACCTGCAGTATTCATTTTTGAAATATTTACCATACACCTGAGATGAGAAATTGCTTAAAATTACATGGTGACCAGTGGTATAGCAGCTCTCTTGCTTAGAGCAAAAAAACGGCTTTAACTAGAGCAGCATGTCTATTAGTAGTAGGGAAAAGGTAACAGCAGGGAATAGCTTATTTAGATGTGATCATGCTCAGTTCTCCCACTTGGCAGATGTGGAAACTGAGGCACAAAATACTAGTGTCTTGAAAAGTAAGTTATAAGAACATGGCGGTTATATTTTAGAGCATCTTTTTTAGGATGTAAGAGCAGATTATTCTGTATCAAGATCTGTTGTTTGAGTTTCTGATGGAATATGAGATAGACTTCTCCTTCAGCACTCAAGGGAAATGAGGGGGAGCTGAGAAGAAACCTTTGAGAGTGAACTTGTGATGAGCAGGAGAGGGGATGCTGTCTGGCTTCCCTCCAGCCATGGCCAGGGCTGGTGTGGTCCAGTGTGGGACAGGACCGGCAATACTTAAGAAGCTGCTGTTGTACTGTGGTCGCTCTTTCAGAAGGGCATAACAGTTATGGGACATTACAGAGGAAAGACATTTGTTCCAGGAAGAATGGATGGATTCAGGGCTGTGGAGGGGCAGAGCGGGGTCCCTGGGGATGAGGAGAGAGTGAGAAATTGTACCTGCTTCCATTATTAGATAGATATCCTTCCCAGAGACTAAAATGTGTCTTCAGCTGATACTGCAAATTCATGTTTCTGAAATTAAACATATCTAAGTTAGGTAATTATTAGGATGGTAGTGTCATTTCCCTGTCATCTGTGGTGAAAATCTAATAGGGAAACCCGTGATGGCCCCAAATCAACTTGACTAGTTAAATGTGCATTTTGCGCCGTCGACGGGCACCCTTGCCAGTGGTGAACTTGATAAGGCTGCTGGGTCTGTGTTGGGTTCTTGGCCTGTCTCCCTCTTCTGGGTGCTGGTTCCCCGAGTGATAGGACCGTCCCTCTCTCTGCCTGCAGAACAATCGACCATGACCACCGAATCGGGATCAGACTCGGAATCCAAGCCGGAGCAGGAGGCCGAACCCCAGGAGGCGGCGGGGGGCCAGGGGGCACAGCTGGGGGCGCAGCTGGGCCCCGAGCCGGCCGCCGAGGAGCAGCCCCAGGCGCCGGAGCAGTTCGAGGAGGCCGCAGCGCACAGCACGCCTGTGAGGAAGGAGGTGAGCCCGCATCGCCCCGTACCTCTGCCATTCCAACCCAAAGCATGAATGAATGAATGCTGAGCTTTTCCAGGCTTTGCTCTGACCTGGATCTCTTAGCACTAGCAGGAACGTGGAGGGTGCAGGGGAGGGGAGGGAATCATCTGCTTGTCCTCTTCTGTTCCCCGGGCAGATGGACACTTAAGCTGTTTTAAGACTTTCAGTGAATGACATTCCACAGCCTTGCTTGGTAACGCCTTTCTTTGATGAAAGCACTTCAGCTCACACTGAAATCTGGACTGCGGGTCCACTGTTTTATCTGAGTTTACAGGGAGGCTAGACCCTGAACTGGCAGCTGTACTTATGCTCCCAGTTGTTTATTTAAGCCTCTGGTGGCTCACACAGTAAAGAATGCGCCTGCAATGCAGGAGACCTGGATTTGGTCCCTGGGTCCAGAGATCCTCTGGAGAAGGGCATGGCAACCCACTCTAGTATTCTTGCCTAGAGAATGAATCCCCATAGACAGAGGAGCCTGTTGAGCTGTAGTCCATGGGGTCGCAAAGAGTCGGACATGACTCAGCGGCTAAGCATGTACACACTAATTCAGAACTATTCTAATGTTTCCCTGGGGGCTACTCTGACCTTAAGGTTACCAGCTGTCCCTAGTAGGTGTTCAAGCTGCTCTCTTTCTCTCTGCCATGGACATATTCAACTTTGTTACCTAAATGTGTTTAAGTTGTCATAGATAATGTGATTATTCCTTTTAAAAGTTTTCCTACAAAATATAAAGCATGATTTATACCTGGGCCTTGAATGAATCCATATTTAAATTTTTTTGTCTTCAGATTTCAAACCTGGAATCCATATGTTTTAGGATGCTGACTCATGGGTTAAGGGAATCTGGGAATCTCTATATATGGTTGACCTTTTACAGGTTGAAAGTGTCTGTGTCAAGCCAGAAATTCTAGAGGATGTCAAAAGGAGACATGGAGTCCCCATGCCTTTTTTTAAAAACACAACACATAATTCTAACATAAAATTATGTGTTGACAAGCCTGATTATTTTCTTTCTTTTCTCATGGTACTTAAGTTCTGCTTTTAAACTCTATAAAGAGTCATGTTGGAACTTCCCTTGTGGTCCAGTGGCTGACTCTGCGCTTTGAAATGCAGGGGGCTTGGGTTCGATTCTTGCTCAGGGAACTAAGATCTTGCATGTGGTGCGGTAGGGGGTCAAAAGGAAAAGAGAAACATTTATTTTCATGCTCTGTCTGATCTCTCGTTTTGTGAAGGGAGCTGTGGGTTACCCTTTACCTTTTGTCAGGTAGACTCTAAGGAGCAGGTGTTGTCATCCCTTACCTTTTCTTTTTGTGTAGACATGATGGTGGTAAGGTTTTGTTTGTTTGCAGATCTTAAGCAATTTTAAATTAGGCTGGATTTTTCTATCCTCTTCACTCTGAAATGAAATAAACATGAAAGTGGGAGAAGAGTTTCTATACCCAAATACAATTAGACATACATAGTTAATAAATGGATTGACTTTCTATACTCAGACATTGGAAACTAAAGAGAAATGTGACTCTAAACCACTTATCTTCTATGGTTATCTCAGTGTTTCCAGAACTCTTTTCAAGTCCTCTGGACGTCAGCTTGCTCATTTACAAAATGGAGAGGTCAGAAAAGAGAATTTTCTAAGAACATATCTTTCTTTGGACTTTTGAGAGTGTATTTACAGACCAGTAGAAGCAGTGGTTGGGCCCATGGGTTGAATACGCATTGGTGGTAATCTAATAGATAGAAGAGGGGTTGAAAAAGTCACTGGAGAGCAGGGCACGGGGAGATTCCAAGGGGATTGACTCAAGGGAGAATGTTACTGTTCTGTAGGATCGCTCCCTCTTAAAGTTCTGAGTCTAGCTTGGACTGGACTGTTAGGCTTTGAAAGAAGATTAAAGCCTTTGAGCAGATTTGATATTTTCTTATACTGGCTCTTCACAATGAAGAGGCAGAGGGGAGCAGACTTAAAGGATTATTTTAAATTAATTTCAGTACTGCTAGCTTCATTGAATTGCTGCTGCTGCTGCTGCTGCTGCTAAGTCGCTTCAGTCATGTCCGACTGTGCAACCCCATAGACAGCAGCCCACCAGGCTCTGCTGTCCCTGGGATTCTCCAGGCAAGAACACTGGAGTGGGTTGCCATTTCCTTCCCCAATGGATGAAAGTGAAAAGTGAAAGTGAAGTCGCTCAGTCGTGCCTGGCTCTTAGCGACCCCATGGACTGCAGCCTACCAAGCTCCTTCGTCCATGGGATTTTCCAGGCAAGAGTACTGGAGTGGGTTGCCATTGCCTTCTCCGTCATTGAATTGAGTTAGAGCTAAATCAAGTATTTTAACAGTTGTAAAATTACTGAGAAGATTAATACTTGAAACTCTGTAGGCTTTACAGTTTATAAGATACCTGGTATGTTTATGGAGCAGTGTGGGTCATGGAGTAAAGGACCTGCCAAACAGCTCGACCCAGTGAATGAAAGAAGCAGAATACATTAGATTCAATCTTAGATGATTTAATTACTTTTAAGGCTTATACTAGCCAATGCTTTTGTTTTTTTCTAATTGAAGTATAGTTGGTTTACAATGTCTTATTAGTTTCAGGTGTACAGCAGTGTGATACAGTTATACACACATTTGTTTTTCAGATTCTTTTCCATTATAGGTTATTACAGGGTAGTGAAGATAGGTTCCTGTGCTGTATGGACTTATTGCTTATCTAGTTTAATATATATATATATAGTAGTGTATGTTAAGTTGCTTCAGTTGTGTCTGACTCTTTATGACCCTATGGGCTGTAGGCTTCCAGGCTTCTCTGTCCATGGGGATTCTCCAGGCAAGAATACTGGAGTGGGTTGCCATGCCCTGCCTCCAGGAGATCTTCCTGACCCAGGGATCGAACCCACATCTCTTATGTCTCCTGCATTGGCAGGCAGGTTCTTTACCACTAGTGCCACCTGGGAAGTGTGTATCTGTTAATTCCAAATTCCTAATCTGTCCCCTCACCCTTTCCCTTCTGATAACTATACATCTGCTCACTATGTCTTTGAGAGCCAGTGCCTTTTTAAAAAGTCAGGAGCCCGAACTTCCCTGGCAGTCCAGTGGTTAAGACTTTGCCTTCCAATGAAGAGGGTGCAGGTTTGACCCCTGGTTAGGGTGCTAAGATCCCACATGCCTCAGAGCCAAAGAACCAAAACATAAAATAGAAGCAGTATTGTAGCAAATTCAATAAAGACTTTAAAAATGGTCCATATCAAAAAAAGAAAATCCTTAAAAGTCATTTGTACCCTTCTTTGCTTGGGCGAAACTTCATGGCATTCACTAAGAACTCAGCACTTCTTGTATGAATACTTAATTCAAACTGAAAGAAGTCCCTATGGGTACATTCAGGTGGCAGAAATTATTTAGGTGTACCTGTTAGTATTATTTTTGTGTATGTGTATCCATTCCTTATGTCCTAATTCAGACATCCCTCATCCTGTAGGAAATAGAAAATCCTGTTTCTACAGTGTCCTTTGATTGCCTGAGCAATGCAATATTTATTTCCTATCTTGCAATGAAAACTGTCCATTGTTTGCTCTCCACAGGTCACTGACAAGGACCAGGAGTTTGCTACCGGACCTGCCAAGCAGCTCGAATATCAGCAATTTGAAGACGATAAACTTTCTCAGAAATCATCTAGCAGCAAACTATCTCGATCTCCATTGAAGATTGTCAAAAAGCCTAAAAGCATGCAGTGCAAAGTGATACTTCTGGATGGATCAGAATATACCTGTGATGTAGAGGTAAGTGTATATTTAAAATATTTTTTTTGTCCCGGATATTGAGAGCTGGGGCATATTGGTCTAAAGCATGTAGGATGCCTCTTTGTTTTTCCAGATCTCTGGAAAATTACTCAGACCCAGTTTCTAAATACAAAATTATTTCCAGTCTCTCTCACAGGGGATCAAATTACTGAAAATACTTGTCCCCAAAATGTTACAATCTAGAGAAAAATGTGATCTTCTTTAAAAAAACAAGACAAAATATCTAATACTTTCCATGGTAGGAAAAACATTTTGGCGGCCTCTAAAAGATCAGGTTTTCTTTAATATCGTGACTGTGAGCTGTCATTGAAATGAATTTTACTTTTTCTATTTATTTGCATTACTTACGGCGGGGTTGTTAATTGGAGGAAACTTACAGATTTCTGTACACAGGAGTGGTAGGGTAATTTAAATGGTGAATGTCCTTTTCCTGCTTGGACAATGAATAGGAACTGCAGCTCAAGTGTAAAAGGGTTTTAAAATTCACATCTGCAGCTCAAGTGTAAAAGCGTATGCTCCTCTGTGCTCTTTCTGTAAAAAAAAAAAAATTCCTTCGAGAGAAAGGGCGGGTGAATGACTTTTATCAGAGATGTGTGGCCAGACCACGTTAACAGCTGAGAGCAACGTGGGCTGTTGAGAGCGGTAGAGACACGGATGGTTGCTGAGTATCGCGAGAAGACAGGCTGGGTGAGAACTCGGGCGGGAGCTACAAGTCCGCCAGGTCCACCACCCACCACCCGCTGCATCTTCCCGCGCTGAGCTGGGGGAGATCCCCATTTTAGATTTAATATTTTCGTTTAAAGAGCTGTTCCTCTGCCTCCAGCTGCCTGCCCTTGGTCCTTCGCACATCCCTCTGCTTAAACCCCGCCCACCACATGACCCCACTGGCCCCCCCTTCTGCCAGGGGTGCTGAGAATCTGTACCTGTGTGTGTGGTTGTTCATTTCAGACACAGCCAGTACCAAGCCCACCTGACGCCCCATATTCTCTGCCTGTAACCCCTGCCTCGTTCCTTACAGTCTGCGTAATGCGCTCACGCACCAGTGCTTTTCTTGGAACAGAAGGTTCAAATCCATTTCACATTGATAACATCATGTAGGGTGGGGATGGGGTTGCATTACCAAATCACTACAGATTACTGGGACATAGAAAAAATTTTTTAATAAACTCTTAGATCAAAAGTGATTTCATTTATCATGTTAGAGATTTTTTGTCATCCTGTAACCTGACAATTATTAGTGGGTTGCTTAGTGAAATGGGCTTGTTTGTCACCGACCGGTTGAATAGGAAAAATGGTTGGGAAGTAAAACATGTGTTCTGAGGTTTGCCACACACAGATTCGTTTGCTGCAAGTTTGCCTGCTGCTTCTGATGTTACCTAATTTCTTAGCCCAAAGTGTTCAATTATTGATTCAGATGTTTATTCTGGAAATGAGAAGATCCAGTAATATACTCTTGCCTGGGCTTTACTATGAAGCTTAAAGCGCATTTGTAACCTTTAGCAACGTTGCATTTTTCCAATGTGGATCCACCTTCTGGAAAAATTTAAGTCAAGAGAAGCTTTCTTCCTTAACTTGAGGGTGAGTCTTTCTACTGAATTATATTTATATAATGGAGGAAATAGGGTTCCCTGGCAATCCTCTAGTCAAGACTACCAGAGTTTTCTAAAGAACAGTCTGGAAGAAAGTGGATAGTGTTTCACACAGGGAGAATTCCAGCAGAAAGCACAGGTGCATCTGTGGAAACTAGTAGCTCTGATGCTTCCAGTGCCTTTTCCTGTTCTAAGACTCATGTAGAGAAGAAGCACAGAACTCGGGAGAAGCAGGATTACCACCCCCAACCCCTGTCCCCAACTCGAGCAAGTGAATTAAGAATAGAATGCAGGAGACAGTAAGAGGAATACCCCCCCTTTTTTTTTGCGTTGAATAAGACCTCAAACAAGGCATTTTGTTTTAATGAAATCTCTGTGCTGTTTTTCCTCCCTGGCTTATTTAATGCCTTTAATGTTTCACCGTCAAAATCAACAAGGCTCAGTTTGCCACGACTGTGTCATGAGAATTTATAGTTGCCAGCAAAGGATCCCCTGCCAACACACACACACACTTTACCTGTACCTGATTCTCTCTTCTTTTGATGGTAGAAGGTAGCTTTTTCCCTTGCCCAGCAGTGCTGCAGCAGAGGGAACCCAGTGACCCTGAAAATCAAGATACAAGAAGCCTTTGCTCTCTGAAAACAGTGACTTCATGAAGTGTACAGATCCCACCTCCACTGTTTTGATGGGAAGCCCTTTCCAATTGTGCTGGATTTTTCAAATTTCCCTCCAACAGTAGCCATAGATCATTGTAACATTGGGTGTTTTTCCATTTGAGAGATGTATTTCCTCAGTCATTTTTTTCAAACTCTTCATCATGACTGTCTAAAATATAAAAAGAACTAATTACACATAAAATATAAGAACAAAAATCTGATGATCAGCAATTTGATATGCATGTTTGGGCAATGTTTGCAGGCCAGAGGATTGTCACATTTGCCAACAAAATCACCAATGGTGCCATTCTTTTCCTGTCATTTTTATTGGACCTTTAGAGAATGCAAGCTACTTCCTATGGCCAGTATGTCACCGTCATCATTGCTATTTAGTTCTTGAACATGAATTTTAAAAGAGAAAATAAACAGAAGTACCAGTCACAACAATAGAGGAAGTGGTGCTTATCATGTTTATTTTATTTTAATTTCACTCTCATTGTTTCCGAGTCTGATTAGCATACAGTGTATTTTCTGATAACTATCCAGTTAGAAATGTTTCCTCTTATTGGACACCATTTTCATCTAGTCTGATTTGGTTTTAGGAAAATAAAATAGACATGGTTTGAACTTTGAATCCATATTTCATCCATCTTTTAAGTCATTTTCAGGTGTAGTTTGGTTTGTTCTCCATAAGAAACCCAACAGGTGGCAGAGTCCCAAGCTTTACCACAAAAGTGGCAGAAGATAGACCTTGAAGGCAGACTTTGTTTTTCACAAGGTCCCACTGTGTTGCTGGTTTAGTCGTGAGCAAGACCAAGTGCTTTTGAGCCCCAGGTAATCCCATGTGGGGTTGGAATCCAGGGGATGATGCCCGTAGGTGAAATAACTCTAGCCTCTCTGGAGAGATCTTTCCATCAGATTTGGGCAAATACAGAAGGGACTTAAGTATAGCAGTAAAACCTTAAAAGCCTGCAGCTCAGACATCCCCCCAAGTTTGGCAATGCCCAGAGGCCTGCAGGTTGATGGACTCCATGAGTAAGTACTACTCAGATCCCTCCAAAATCCAGAGTGTTTTCTCCAAGATGCACTTCTTGCTACTATTCAGAGATGCTTCCAACGGACCAGAGAGGATAAAGGAATATTTTGCCCTCTAAATATGCTTTCATCACCTTCTAACTGTTAGGAAGGGGCTGTTTAAAAAATGTCCAAATACCCTGTCTTGCTTGGGATCCAATTAACTTTCCATATCATGCTTCTGTTTCATGTATTCTACTCACAGGGGTTTAGTTGGAAAAACAAAATCACTGTCTGAATTTTCCATCTTCTCTAGGTTACATGATTAAAATGCCTTATGGCCCCTTTAGAAGTTCTTGGAAAAGTGTGTGTTAGTTGCTCAGTAGTGTCTGACTCTTTGCAACCCCAGGGACTGTAGCTCCTCCACCAGCCCCCTCTGTCTGTGGTATTCTCCAGGCAAGGATACTGAAGTGGGTCGCTATTCCCTTCTCCCAAGCATCTTCACAACCCAGGAATTGAACCCATGTCTCCTACATTGCAGGTAGATTCTTTACCATCTGAGCCACTAGGGAAGCTCTTAGAAGTTCTTGATTGGACAACAAATAGAATTGCGATTATGCAGAAGGTTGAATAGAACACCTGTTGCCTTTCATGGAAGTTGTAGTTGTAAAAAATAAAAGATAAGAATTTTTTCAAACCAGTACGAGTATCATTCACTCAACTACTGCGTAATTCAGAGGTTTTGATTTTGTATAATTGTGTAAATTTGGATTTAACCTCTCAGTGGGTTTCTGTTCAACTATATGTTTTACTACATCAAAACATGTTACATGCTGTGACCAAGTGGCCCAATCTTGCAGCTGAACCTTCCAGCCTGAAGACCAGTGGGCTCCTGACCACAGAAGGGCTTTAATAAACTCAGCTTCCCTGTGCAGTGACTCTTTGAGCAACCGCAGGAACAGTGGCACACGAGGACTAACTAGTTAGTTAGTTAGGACTAACTAACACGAGGTTAACAGGCACCTTCTTATTTACCTGACATAGTCAGCATGCAGTCTTCCCCAAGTGTTCAGATTTGACTTCTTGAAGGTTTAAGAGAAACAAACTCTTTTACTAAAAGTGTTAAAAACTTTTCTCCTAGTTTTCATTTCAAAAAGTAACAGGGAGGGGCCACAGCCTCCCGGTCACACAGCTCCAGGCTGATTCAGGATCCCAGGACAGGAGTCTACGCCACTAGTTGAGCTTCTTTAGCCTCCTTCCTAGAGAAGGCCCTTGATTACAGCTTCCAAACATCTCTTGAGGAGTTGTCTCCACCAGGCATCTCATTCACATCTCTGTATTTTGTAGAAAACATTGATTGATTTGTACATGGAAGGTACTGAAACAGTTTTTAACAAGGGGATGCATCATTTGAGTCTTAATTATGATTTGTCGTAATGAGCCTTCTTTTTTCTTGTTTGCAACCATTCCAGTCCCTAGAACTGACATCACACAGTGTGCAAAAGATGACAAGGAAGACATTGATATAAAGCATTTCTTGAGGGTCTGCAATGTTCCAGGTGCTGAAAACCAAATGAGGCAAAGACTTCAGGCTTAGACAGGG